>NC_091952.1:59380085-60037585 GCF_031021105.1 Erythrolamprus reginae | reverse complement strand
TTGATTTCACAGAAGTTTGATTTACTTGGAGTTATATTGTGTTGTTTAAATGTTCCCTTTAATTTTTTTGAGCAGTGTATACAAAATATCATTTGAGCTCCTAACAACATTAAGGAAATACAACCGCACAGAGATGTGCACAGTGTTCGTTGCATGAACCAGTCCATGCAAAAATACAGCTGAGTTGGGGTGAAACATGCATGAACTGAAATCTCTGTTTTGGATGCTTTGCCCCACAAACTGCGTGAACAGGACTTCTTGGGGGGGGGGGGTATAGACTAAATGTAACAATTCCAGCCAAAAATTATTTGGAAAGATAGTGGGGAAAGCCAAGTCATGATAACTAGGGTAACCAAAGGGTAACCAAATGCCTATTCCATGCTAGAAGTTACTGATTATATATAGAAAAGAAGAGGTCCACATGCACACTCAATCCATACCTAGGATGCCCATGGACTTTCTTTAAAGCCAAGGAGCTACAACCAAAACATTCTAGGCTTTGTTTCTGCTAATCTACATTGACCCAAAATAGTTTGATTGAATTTCTAATACCTAATGATTTTGCTCCAACTTTGAAACATGATATATATGTGTGTGTGTGTGTATGCATACACACAAATATGTATGTGTTCTGCTGGGCTCTCTGGTAGAAGCCTCCTGAAAATTTACGGGTACAAATTTCAGACACACACACGTTTGAAAATTCAAAACAATGTCCTTCAGCACAAAATTCAAAAGAAACAAAGCACCCTTTTTGTATTGCAAAAAGCACTCTTCCCCAAAACAACCTTGTCGGCTGTACAAGTCCCTTAATCAGTCCTTAAGTACTTAGCTAGTAGCTGTGAAGAAACGTCACAGCCCCCCTTCTTCCCATGAAGTGAAACACACACACACTTTACTCTGCTTTGGTGTCAAAGGCATGAAAAATCCACAAACAAAGTTCAGACATGGCGAGGCACGATCCTGAAGAACTGCGATCAGATAATCTTCCACAACGGCCAAACTAGCACACTGCTACTTATAGCAGCAGCTCTAATTACTGGAGCCCCACCCAAACAAAGGTGGCCACCTGTAATATTTCCTCAATCGGTCTCTTCCATGCGTAAGTTTGCGCCTGCGTGGGTCTAACACTTCGTCATCCGAATCGACTGAAGATAATGGTGATTGGCTTCCTGGGCTGTGTGCCAAGCCCCCCTCTTCAAAGTCACCCCTACCTTCTTCTTCATCTGAGGAAACTCACTCCCTGACTCTGCCGGCAACAAAACAGGCCTAAGACATGTTGACGTTTCCCCTGCCTCCACCTCCACATTCCCTGGGGCAGGAGCTGGGCCAGAGCCAACCACAACAGTATGTATACAATAAATTTTGCTCCTCACCTTTAACAATGCTCAAGTTTCATTAGAAATTCTTTACATGAGATTTGCTTCCAGAGCAATGTAGTAGTTAAGAGAGAAGTTCACAATCTTAAAACAAAATTTTGTGGAAAGAAATTTCATGTTGTCTTAAGCTAGCCAATATACATGCTTAATGGCCACTGAGTCACTCACATTATACATGTCAAAGATATTGGATAGAGAAGTTACAGTATATCTTAACAGCAATGGCATCTATCCAATACCAAGATGATTCTCAGTCACCAGAAAGCATTACAAATTTTTTCCACGAATTCAGTATCTTCTGTCTTGAAGGTTATGAAATCTGGAAAACAGGAAGAGTTAGTAGAGATACTCTGGAATGCAGAAGTCCACACAACCATGTGGATGGCTAATGGCTTCAAGAAAATACAGAAAGCTAATCTTTTGCTGCTGAATGGTCATCCAGATTTTTACAGCCAAGATATCAATGTTGACATTTAGTAGATAAGTAGATTTTCTCTCTGACACAGTCCAGAAATAGTAGCCTTAATCTCTGTTACCAAAGTCTTTCCCCTACTTGTTCCAAACTATATATATTTATTTTGTTTATATATATTTGCCAAACAACTATAGGATGGTAGTTTGCATAAACATAACACTAGAAAAAGTAATAATAAAAAGTAATGATAAAAGACAATAAGACAGTAGGACAGGGATGGTAGGCACAATGGTGCGCTTATGAATGCCTCTTACAGACTTCTGAGAAAGGAGGAGAGGTCAATTGTAGATAATCTAAGGTTAAAGGTTTTGGGGTTAGGAATAGAAACCACAGACTCAGGTAGTGCATTCCAAGCATTGATCACTCTATTGCTGAAGTTGTATTTTTTGCAGTCTAGTTTAAAGCAGTTAACATTTAGTTTAAATCTATTACGTGCTCGTGTGTCGTTGCAGTTTTATGTAACCCACCAAAGAGTTGATTAGAGGTTGGAGGACAATACAGATACCTGGCTGTGACTAAAGAAAGCACAATAAATTGTGACAATAATGCCAAGGAAATGGAGGAAGAACTACAGCCAAGGCAAAAGTATTTATTTATTTTATTTATTATTTGGATTTATATGCCGCCACTCTCCATAAACTTGGGACGGCTTACAACATTTTAATAAAAAATACAATAGATTCTAGGCCAATTAATAGGATAATAACTTTTTTAAAATTGTTAAAACTAAACATTTAAAATAAAAAAGTCACACACCTACTCTCACACCAGATACATTCGTTGAGCAAACCTGGTGACATAAATGTGTTTTCAAATTCTTACGGAAGACAAGGAGGGTGGGGGCAGTGCAAATCTCTGGGGTTAGGGGGGCTGATCCAACAATATAGTAAGAGCAATCTACTTACTTTAAAAGTAAGAGAAAACTACTTTTAAAATAGGGCTACAATAACAAAATCTTGCAACTCTGAAAATGCCTCCACCCTCCTTTATCCCAAAAAGAATTAGGAAGGGGTCAGGTCTTCATAAATATTTTTGGGATAAAGGAAGCCCATTCAGAGTTGCAAGATTTTGTTATTGTAGTTCTATTTTAAAAGTAGTTTTCTATTCACGAATTTGGCATTCAAGTCTGGTCTATCTCGAAGGATTGATAGAAAGGTAGCTTTCCCCTTGTGTTACACTGCTCCCCTGGTCTCTCCATCAACTGATTCACAACTTGGATTTATCAGCAGCTTCTGTGAACTTCCCTAGCTACAAAGTAATGAAGCAGCACTAAAGCCACTATCAAAAGAAGCTTTGCAAACAGCAAGCCATGGCTGGGGGAACTGTGCTGTGAAGCAAGGGCTGCTACAGTATATCTGATTGGAAAAATATGGATAGACATTAATCAGCAGCAAAGAGTTTGAGGTTTAAGCCCAGCAGTTTCTGTTTCTTTCTGATGAAAATGAAACAAAAGCAACTTATCTGTCTATGTTGAACACAGGAAGTTGTCAAGGAGGAAAGAGCACTTCAAAAGGAACTGCCAACATTTTGTGAATGAGCGTGAGTGCGTGCTTTAGTGCAGAATCTGGAAAGAAACACATTGCAGTGCCTTATTTAATTTTTTTTTTAAAAAAAAATGGATCCATGTTTTCTCTCCTTCTCTTGTGGCTGAAGAAGCTCAGCTGGAGAAGGAAGTTTGCTTTATTCCTTGACCCAGCCCACTGGTAGTAAAAAGGAGACTGAAAAGGTCTGGAAATGTTCTCCAAAATTTATTTCTATAAATATTGGAAAGAGGCAGTTTGGTATAGTGGTTAAAACATGAGGGTAGAAATCAGGAATGGGTTCCAATTTTTTTTTACTACCATTCTGTGGCCATGGCTTAATTTTGCGGCAGTGGCTTGATGGAACTAGTACAGGGACAGGAAGAACCAGCACACCTGACATGTAATTGCACATTCAACATCAAGCCAGAATACAGGATCAGGATAGGGACTGGCAATGGGGACACAATTTTTTATTCTGTTTTAGTTTTTGCTAGCTCTTGTATGGATCATTATTTGTTTTGGTTATGGGGCAAGGCCTCAAAAAACATAATTAATTACAAGGCACAGAGAATTTCACAGAATTGTTGCTCCAATCGTGTGTTTTTCTTAAGCATTGTAGAGTTAGAAAGTGAGCATTATTTTGGTCTCTGAGATGAAAAAGAAGAAAGAGAAAGACCCTTGAATACAAATCTCTGTTTACAGAATTGCTCCATAGGCAAGCTAATTGTATTTAAGGTAACTGAGTCACCTACATGGCAGAGATGAGAATATGCAGCAATACGTTGGAGTCAAAACAATTTTGAATATGACTCTTTTTCCCTGTATTCTAAGCAAATCACATAGCACAAAATAGAATACAGCAAGCACAGGATGGCCCATTCCAGTCCTAGCCATGTTGGCTAATTGCCCTGTCATCATTTGACATCTAGTCTGACACCAATGGAGGATACCAAAATGAGGAAGGCAGGTAGTGTATTCTTTAATCTTTAAAATTTTTAGAAGCATGAAATTCACAAGCAGGATATATTAGGAAACAAGAGTTCACTTGAATGTACCCCTGTGCAGGTAAAACATTTTAGGACTAGATAATCTATGAGCCACATGTAGTCCCCAATCCATCTTTGTGACTTCCAGAGTCCCCTAAGATTACACTTTTATTGGCAAAGAATCAAAAGATGACAGGGCAGTTTTCAGTAAAAAGATGAAATGTATCCATAATCTTACAGTTCAAATAGATCACATCTAGAAGCAATTCCAGCGTTTAGATTTTATCTGTAAACATTTCATTCAAAAATGAATTTAACTTCAAACGTTTTATGATTATAGCACTGCAGATATGTCACGTGTCTTACTTTTCATTCCAAGCCATTTATCCGGTATAGCATAAAATCATTATTCCAAGCATAATTGGACCACCACCCCCATTTCCCAAAAGCTATGTGGAGAAATCATAATAACATTAAGAATTAGTAGGAGGGAGTAGAAGACCCAGGGTCAAGTCCGTTATTAGCCAAAAATTCACTGGATGAACTGAACCAGTCATGCTCTATCAGCCCAATTTATCACACTGGGTTGCTATTGGGTGCAAATAGGAGGAGTAGGGGCTACCAACTGAGCTCCTAACCAAAAGGCAGGTTAGAAATCTAACAAATATCTCAATGTAAATCAGACATTGAATTTTATCTCTCTTTTTTGTATGATAATGATGAGCATAGGTCAGATATCCTCCATATATGTGGTTTTAATACTAAAACGTCTCTAGCCACTAGAAAGATTGTTGAGAATTATGTGAGCTGATACCAATGCAATCCTTAAAACATGACTATATGAGCAAGCTTGAGGATCTCAGGAAAATGGAAAACTGATGAGACATCTACATTGTACACAGTATCAAGAACGAAAACTCTTTTATATGAATTATTATGCAGATAGCATGATAGCAATAGCATTTAGGCTCATATACAGCTTCATAGTGGTTTTAAAGCCCTCTCTAAGTGGTTTACAGAACCAGCATATTGTCCCCAACAATCTTGGTCCTCATTTTACCCACCTCGGAAGGATGGAAGGCTGAGTCAATCTTGAGATGGTGGTGAGATTTGAACTGCTGAACTACCACTAGCAGTTAGCTGATGTAAGCACTGTGCCACCCCACCTCTGATATGTTATGTACTATAAAGTAAGATTAATACAGATTTTAAAAATCATTTTATTACATGTTCCATAGCAAGAGTATGGAATAGATTTAAAAACTTGGGTTGTGAATCAAGATTATTATATGCATCAACATAGAAAGATTTGACATTACCTTCCATGGAGGAATGGATGATGAAGATGATGATACTTACTGAGATGGCCAAATTGACATGTTTAGTCAGCTTCCCCAGAAATTTGCTGTTATAGAAATGGCTAGTTTATACTATTCTGTAAAAAAAAAATGAGGTTACTGTTTTATTCTACTGCACCAGAGGGAATGGGAAATCAACATCTTTCTTTTTCTTTATTTCTTTTTCTACACTTCTACTTTCCCTTCCCTCCATTATTTTTCTTAATATTTGCTTTCATATTTTTGGGTTTCATAATATAAACTACTGGTAATAAAGAACTGGAAGTATGAAGTCTCGTGCTGAATATATGCTGCTGTTCCTAAGATTATAAATTCCAGATTGTCCCTGTTCCAGTTGTGAGTATTTAACTGTTCAAGCAGTGAGTGTTGGTGCTGGTGTCAGCATTCCATTGTGCTAGGTTTCCTTCTTAAGTGTGTGTAATAATGAGGAGATACAGGCCTCACCCTGCCTTCCAGTCTCTGATATGTTTATGTAATGGTTGAACATCATGACTGGATCCCAAGACATATAGTCATATGACAGCAGAAGTCTTTTATGATGCAAGTTTTCCCCCCTCATTGACAAGCACAGAAATGCCAGCAATGTAGACTACTTACATTTTTTTTTTTTTTTTACAAAAGGAGAAGGGACTTGTGTTTCAACATAAATTTGGTTTGCATTCTTTACTGGTTGTCAAATGTACATTCCTGACCAGGAAGGACAAGTATCATTTCCTTGTATGCTTACAGATCTAGAATTTTTCAGAATAGTCCATTTAATCATGGCTGCTTTCTAATTGAGGAATGAAAAGCATTAGACAACAGAAAGGACAGTTTTCTGGAAATAACCAAAACACCCGTCCCATTCACAGAGAACCGAGCGTGCAGTCTCACTAGAGGGCACCAAACAGTAAAGAAAAAGTAGCAGATCTTAATCAAAATTGATAAAGAAATTGATCATTTTTTTCACAAGACAGTGTTTATGTCTCCATATAGTTGTAACAGAGACTGCAGCTAATCCTTTTCTGTAAAGTTTGCTGTGACAATCTGCAAAACAAAGTCATAAGAGAAGGAGAAAAACAATGTAGATTTTGAAGCAAAAAAGTAAAGTAATAAATAAAAAGATGCAAAAAAAGAATTAGAAGAAAGGAAGGAAGGAAGGAAGGAAGGAAGGAAGGAAGGAAGGAAGGAAGCAAGCAAGCAAGCAAGCAAGCAAGCAAGCAAGCAAGCAAGCAAGCAAGCTTCCAATCTTCTTAATAGCAATTACAAATACATGTATTTTTGTCCCCTCTCTTTCTAAGATTATAATCTCTTTCTTTGCATAATTTATTCTTTCTGATCATCAAACCCATAAATTACAAATTCATTTTTTCTCTTTTTTTTCCCAGCAAAAAAACCCAGAGGGGGTTTCTAGTTACTAATAAATTTGGTTATTATCATTTTTCTAATCAGATAAACCAATTTTCCTATATCTACAAAATTTCTCATCTGCTCCAGCCGTTTTGTATTGTGGCTATATCAGGGTATTTCCATTATTACAATGTACATTTATAATCTCACAGCATTTATCATATATAAAGCAAGACTACATGAGATTCCAAAGGCTGCAGTCTTTCAGTGCTGTATGAGAGTTTCCTAGAATTGGTTGCTAATAGGAGATTTAAACTCAGGGGTTCTCAAACTTTTTAAACAGGGGGCCAATTCAGGGTCCTTCACACTGTTGAGGGGCTGGAATGGTTTTTGGCCTCCTGAGGCCTCTGCACATCAGGTTTTTGTTCTCCCAGGCCTCCAGAAGGTGGGTGGAGGATGATGGATAGGTGGGGCAATGTGGGCAGGGCAGCCTCATGGTCTTGTGCAGGCCGGGTTAATGGTTTTGGTGGGCCGCATCTGGCTCCCGAGCAGTGAAAAGCTGCAAATTTTTTACTACCACACTGTAGACGTGGCTTATTTTGGGGGAATGGCTTGCCAGCCATTTGATCAGGTGGGAGTGGCTAGATGATCATGTGACTGGGGGTGGCTTAAAGGTCACATGACTGGCTTAAAGGTGGCCAACTTGATATCACTCACGTCAAAAGTCTCCTCATGTCTCCTCGCCTCAAAAAGAGATACAATTTCCCTGTCTATACTGCTCAAACAAATAAAGGGAGCCCTCAAATAACACTTCCTAGATCTCATTGAATACTTTGTTCTGTACAAAGTTGAATGTGCACAACAGCATGTGAAATTGATTGTCAATTAGTGTTGCTTCCTAAGTGGACAGTTTGATTTCACAGAAGTTTGATTTACTTGGAGTTATATTGTGTTGTTTAAGTCTTCCCTTTACATTTTTTGAGCAGTGTATTTACTATTACTGAACATTCAAAATATACTCTTTAATTCTATGTATATATGCCATATGTGTAACATAATTATTACACACAGGCACACAGAAATATACATTACTATACTGTACTGTAGGTAGGGAAAGCAAGTAGGATGCTTGGCTGCATAGCTAGAGGTATAACAAGCAGGGAGAGGGAGATTGTGATCCCCTTATATAGAGCGCTGGTGAGACCACATTTGGAATACTGTGTTCAGTTCTGGAGACCTCACCTAGAAAAAGATATTGACAAAATTGAACGGGTCCGAAGACGGGCTACAAGAATGGTGGAAGGTCTTAAGCATAAAACGTATCAGGAAAGACTTAATGAACTCAATCTGTATAGTCTGGCAGACAGAAGGAAAAGGGGGGACATGATCAAAACATTTAAATATGTTAAGGGGTTAAATAAAGTTCAGGAGGGAAGTGTTTTTAATAGGAAAGTGAACACAAGAACAAGGGGACACAATCTGAAGTTAGTTGGGGGAAAGATCAAAAGCAACATGAGAAAATATTATTTTACTGAAAGAGTAGTAGATCCTTGGAACAAACTTCCAGCAGATGTAGTTGGTAAATCCACAGTAACTGAATTTAAACATGCCTGGGATAAACATATATCCATCCTAAGATAAAATGCAGAAAATAGTGTAAGGGCAGATTAGATGGACCATGGGGTCTTTTTCTGCCATCAGACTTCTATGTTTATATGTTTCTATATAAACTGCATGTGTATGTACACACACACATGCACACACAGCTCTTCTAAAGTTATACACATTCAACATCATTTACTGCGATAGGAAAAACATACCCCAAGTCCAGAAGGGAAAAAAATTCAAAAATTTTCTACCAGTTCTGCCTACCTGACTGTACCGTAAGAGCCCATCACTGCTCACAGGCCATAGTTTCAGGACCCCTGTTTAAACTCATCAGGAGCCCTGGTTAAAATATGTGCTTCTGAGCATATGCGAAAGCATACCGAATAGCCCTCAATTTATGATTTCAATTGGGACAATAATTTTCATTGCTAAGCAAGATGTTGTTAATAAGTCATATCTGATTTTATGACCTGATTAAACAAATCAATGCAGTTAAGTGAATCACATAGTTCTTAAGGGGATCCAGCTTCTCCCACTTATTTTGAGAGTTGAATAGAAGAGACTAAATGGATAACAGGAATGAAAATTTGTTATGCTCTTTATTCCCATTTGGTATGGCTTTTAGCTTTGACCTTGCTCGCCAGCCATAGCCTTCAGTCGCAGAGTACTTCTCCACTCTATAAGGGAATGAAGGCTTTTGCTTTAATAAATTTGATACCTGCTTTATTTTATTTATTTATTTATTTATTTTGTCCAATACACAATGAGGGTTTTAGTGTGTATATATCTATATACACATAGTAAAATACATGATGAAGGTTATAGAGGTGATACTCATAGTAAAATATATCTAAGAAATAATAGAAAAGAAGGTATAGTAATAGAACATATCAATGAAAGAATAGAAGAAGAGATATAGGAATAAAAGAAAGGTATAGGAGATATAGGAGAGCAATAGGACAGGGGACGGAAGGCACTCTAGTGCACTTGTACTTGCCCCTTACTGACCTCTTAGGAATCTGGAGAGGTCAACTGTAGATAATCTAAGGGTAAAGTGTTGGGGGTTTGGGGATGACACTATGGAGTCCGGTAATGAGTTCCACGCTTCAACAACTCGGTTACTGAAGTCATATTTTTTACAGTCAAGTTTGGAGTGGTTAATATTAAGTTTAAATCTGTTGTGTGCTCTTGTGTTGTTGTGGTTGAAGCTGAAGTAGTCGCCGACAGGCAAGACGTTGCAGCATATGATCTTGTGGGCAATACTTAGATCTTGTTTAAGGCGTCTTAGTTCTAAACTTTCTAGGCCCAGGATTGAAAATCGTCTCGTAGGGTATTCTATTTCGAGTGGAGGAGTGAAGAGCTCTTCTGGTGAAGTATCTTTGGACATTTTCAAGGGTGTTAATATCTGAGATACGATATTGGTTCCAAACAGATGAGCTGTATTCGAGGATGGGTCTGGCAAAAGTTTTGTAAGCTCTGGTAAGTAGTGTGAGATTGCCAGAGCAGAAGCTTCGTAGGATTAGGTTTACAACTCTTGAAGCCTTCTTGGCTATATTGTTGCAGTGGGCTTTGGCACTTAAATCTTTTGTTATTAGTATACCAAGGTCTTTAACCGAGTGGGTATTATCTGTGATAATTTGATTATTCAGTTCGTATTTGGAATTAAGATTCTTCTTCCCAGTGTGTAGGACAGAGCATTTGCTAGTTGAGATTTGGAGTTGCCATGTGTTAGAATACTTTGAAGTAATCAATTTTTCTCAGAGAATGAGGAGCTTGTTCCAAATCAGAAGGTTTCTTTGAAAGCATAAAAAAAAGGGAATAGGGAAATTTACTTACTAACTTTATAGAATTCATAGATGTTTGCATGGGATGTAAAGAGTAGGAAATCCAATAAAATCAACTAAAATTTGTATTCCTAGGGGAGAAAGTTAAACATTTGATGTCATGTTTATATTTCAAATGCAAAGTCATCACACAGAAGTTACAAGTGGTCAGTCTTCGATTCACAGAGGCCATAAGGCTTGCTGCTCAAATTATTTATCTGGCCTTTTGTTGGGTTAAATCTTGAAGTGAGCATTTTCTGCATCTTTCAGAACAATTAACTCAATTCAGTCACCATAGAAGTCTTCAACCTGATGCTCACTGGATGCATTGGTAATTCTGGGACTTAAAACCCCTAATATATCTGGAGGGATCCAGATTAGGGAAGGCAGGCAAATACGGATCCATCCAGAAAATTATACAAGTTTTTTCATCAAGCTAAATAACAGCAAGATTTTCTCTCTTTGATTCTCAGTGGGCTGTAATTCTGCATTTCAACCCCAGAGAGCAATATTGTTTCAGTTGGTTATTCCATTATGTTTCAGTGATACAATAATGCGAATTCAGAATGTAGCATCATGAAATCAGAAGAGAAATATAAACAGTTATAAGTATGCATTTCAGAATTTGACCAAGGACTAATTTGAAAGTCTTGGATGGTGCTCTACCGAAATAAAATGATGATTATAACATTTTATGCAGTTTTTCCCCACTCCACCCCCAATTTGGAACCTTGAATTCAGTTTCTTTTTTTCTAATAATGTGTATTAGATTTTGCCAAGTTCTAATACTGCCAGCCTGTGATAGGTTTCATGCAATACTTTAAGTTATACAGGAAAGCCTACATTTAACTGGGTTGGGTTTATCTGTCTTTGAATGAAATAGACAAAATCTAACTTGGAAAATGTGTCCCCCAAAAAGCTAATCTTAGTGCAAAAACTAAGCATTCTGCAATTCCATGTTGATATTCTGGGAACGCTTGCAAGACCCTTTCCCCCAGTTGCTGTCAATCATTATATGTATGGTTTATGTCTGCTAGACCAGCTGCCTGCGACAATGATAGATCTTATTTGCCTCCGTTGTAGTACTGAGGCCCAACATGAGAAAATTTCTCTTCAGATTTAACGGAGATTTAGCTTTAGTAGATATTGTTCCCTCCATTATTCCATTAAGTAGAAACATTATTGTAACGTAATTTGCTTGGTGTGGCTTTGGCTCAGCATGCTGAATAAAACTAATAATGTGTTCAGTACTAATAATGTTAAATGAGGCATAGCTTATGGCTTAGCATGTTCTATGAAGCCAAATATTTTTTGTTTACTACCCTGTTTCTCCCAAAATAAGACATCCCCTGATAATAAGCCCAATGTGGCTATTGTGTGCATGGCAATAAGGCCAAGTGCTTATTTCAGGGTCCAAAAAATATAAGACAGTGTTGTGGTTAGTTCTGGCCCTGCTCCTGCCCCAAGGACTGTGGATGTGGGGGAGACATCCACATGCTGCAGGCCTGCTGATGAAGGCTCCTCTGACCAAGAAGACATGAGTGATAGGGAGGAGGAGAGTGTGGCAGACAGCTCAGAAGGAGATCAATTATCTAGCTCCTCCTTGGATTCAGAACAAGAGTTAAGGTAAGGGAAGGTGGCTACAAATAAATGCAATATGTAAATATCTAAATGAAAGGGAGAATAAAGAAGTATTATGGCGGGAGGAGACAGGGTTAGAGAAAATAATAAGAGAAAAAAGTGAGGGGATAAAGGCGCAAGCAACTAATATATACAAACTGCTAGTACAGTCAGATGGGGACACGATTGATGGATTGACTAAATGGTGGCAAAATGAGATATTAGTAGAGGTACAAGAAATGGAAAATATAGTAGAAGATATAAGGAAAATTAAAAATACAAGAATTAGGGAAATGAGAAGGAAAATATTACATAAGTGGTATTTTACTCCCGTTCAATTTGCACATTTTCAGCAGAATGTTAGGGGGAATTGTTGGCATGGTTGTCAAGATAAAGGAGTGTTTATGCATATGTTTTGGGAATGCCCGATAGTGCAGGAATTTTGGCAAAAAGTGAAAGAGGATATCAATGGAATGTTAAATATACAATGGACAATCACTAAGGAAATGGCAGTATTAGTAAAAAGCAATGCGATGGGAGAATTTAGAGAAATAAAAAAAGCAGCAATAGAAAGTGCTCAGGCAGTAATAGTTTTGGGTTGGAAGGATGCGACAAAATGGACAATGCAAAATTGGTATAGGTACATGGTGGATCATATTCAATTTGAAATTATGGAAAAAAGGATAAATTTGGATAATGAAACTGATTTGGGACAGCTGATTGGACGGTGGGACAAGGTAAGACGATATATGACGAGCAGAATCCGAGACCAAGCTACAAGAAATAAACTAGAATCACTCTATAATATGTAGACAGATATATTGCTCTTGGGTTAAGTGGATTAAAAAAGAAATACCCCCAATTTGGTGGTGGGGAATGTGTGTATGTCGGGGTGATGGGCACAATTCACATTTCACTATGCACTGTTTTATGTTGTGTGATTTTAAATTGTTAAAAATCAATAAATAAAATTAAAAAATAAAAAATAAAAAGAGAGCGATGCATAGGCAACAACAACTGAGAGATTATTATCAAAGAAAATGAGGGCACCTGTGGTTGGGTGGGGCTGTGGTAATTAGTGAGGCTGCTATAAATAGCAGCCTGTGGGTTTGGCCATTGTGGAGGATTATCTGATCGTTGTGTTTCGTGACTGCTTTACTGACTTTGACCTTTTGTGTGCTGATTTCCCCCGCTTTGAAACTGTTCTGTCTGGGTTCCCCCAGACCTCAACACCAACTGGAAAAAACAGCCAGACACTCTGGTAAAAGCCAAAAGTATTTTATAGCTGGAAAAAATAAACACAGAGGAAAACCTGTTCTTCCCAACAGACAGGCTATAATACTTTACAGCAGAGTCCTGATGTCCAGACAATACAGCAAGCTTCTTGCTGGCACACCCACCCCAAGGTTTCAGTAGTCAAAGGCACAAACCAGGATTCCAAGACGCCAAAGTTCACAGCCAGGTCCCAAGACTCTCAAAGATAAAACTCCACAAGCCAGGAAGGGTGGGTCTGCCTTTTGGCCTTTCCAAAGAGCACCACACCCAAACCCAGCTGTTGCCTCTTTAATGCTGAAAGTACTTAGCCAATTGATCCCTTCTCTGAGTAGCTCTTCTCTGTCGCAGATCAATTATGGCTTGTGCATTTTCCTCTAAGGAATCCAGGCTGCTTGCTGGGGAGAGCTCCCTCTGGGGGGACTCTGGCTGTCCTCCCTCTTTTTCAGCCTGGGATTCCTCCTCCTCGTCTGCCTGCACCTCCTGTTCCTCAGCCTCTCCCTCTGAGCTGGAAACCGACAGAAGATCAGCCGTTCCCTGAGGGGCCTCAGACGGAACCACAACAGAAACTAAATCAAAGTGTGTTTCACTTTGTGAAAGAAGAAGGACTGTGAATTGCCTCACAGCTGCAAGCTAAGTATCACAGAACTGATAAGGGACTTGTACAAATTACCAGTTTGTTTGGAGACCAGTGCTCTCTGCTATACCAAAAGAGGGCTTGGTTTAAGTGACTTTTCATTATAAAGAACATTGTTTTGAATTTTCAAACGTGTGTGTGTCTGAAATTTGTACCTGTGAAGTTTTGGGAGGAGTGTACCAGAGAGCCCGACAGAACAGGGTCTTATTTTGAGGAAAACACGGTATGAATGATAGTTAAGCAAACCATGGCTTAGTAAGGCCACTTAGTAAATCCCTAGAACTGTGATGGTGAACCTATGGCAGGCGAGCCATATCGTTGTGCCGTTGTGCTGTTTTTTGCACTCTGGAGTTTCAGGAACCTTCCCTGAACCCTGCAGAGTCAAAAAACGGCACAACGGCAAACTCAAAGTACATTTTCCTGAACTTCCGGTTTGCACATTTGGGCATTTTTTTTCACATAACAGGCATCGGTAAGTCCTGTATATATGCGCGGGGGACAACACAGGGGTGGAGGGAAGGGATGTGGGCACATACATGCATGCTAGCACACCTACACACTCTCTTTTGGCACATGAACCAAAAAAGGTTCACCATCACGAATATAACAATGACGTGTATAGTTCAACAGTTGTGTCTCCCAGCGTTAAATCACATGAATTCCATGCGTTTTTAACATACACTAAGGCATGTACTTGGACAGTGCAATGGCTCAGTGATTAAGATGCTGACCTTGTTGCCTGGAAAGCTGACAGCCCAGGTTCGAGACTCAAGCATTGTGCAATGGGGTGAGCTCCCAGCTTTGCCTATTTCTTGCCCACCTAGCAGTTTGAAAGCATGTGAATGTGAGTAGATAAATAGGTACCACTTCGGTGGGGAGGAAACGGGGCTCTGCTTGCCGCCCCATTGCCCCTGCGGGTTCTGGGAGTAAGTAAAACCAGGAATGGGGGAGGAAGGGATTCCAAATTGCATGAAGCATGTCTGCATGTAGCCGTAACAAATTCATTCTAGATTGTCAAGGTCATTCTTTGTCTTTGTACTTCTGCACCTGCACAGAGAGGGATGGGAATTGCTGTCAAGTTGGCAGATGAAGATTGGTCAATGTAATGGACTTAAAGGCATGGGGACAAGACCTTGAACTAATAACATGTCAAGGGACCTAATAACATGTCAAGGGAAAGTCCCTTTGTGATTTTATCCCTCTGCTGAGAACCTTATGCTTATAGGTGTTGCCTATAAAGTCCTACATGCCCCGAAGGGCTACCAAGATTTTTAGTATCACAATGTCGGTGTGGCTTATGCAGGGTGCCCTGCATTTTCTTTCAACATCTTTCAGTGCAAATTGGGTGCTTTGGGATGGAGCTCCATTTTCGCTACCCACTGCGTTCCCCCCTGTCCAGGCAGCAGCCCACCCCTGCCTACATGACTTAGGACGAGATTATTTACAGGACTCTCTGCTGCTTCATACTTCGCAGCAGCCAATCAGAGCCCACAGGATTGGCCTTTTCAGGATCCCATCTACCAAACAGTGATGACTGGCAGAACTGCGGGGGAGGGTCTTCTCTGTGGCAGCTCCAGCTCTATGGAAACAACTATCCCCGGAGTTCTGCCCCGCCGCCACCCTCCTAGTCTTCTGGAAGGCATTAAAAACATGGCTATGCCGGAAGGCCTATTCTGCTCTGGCCTGGAATGGGATGAATGTTTTTGAACATCATTTGAAATAAAATTCTTATATAAAAATAGGTGAATATTATTTGAAGAAAATCTCTTGAATATAACAGAATATTATTTATAATATAAATGTGGAAATGGATTTGGTGGTGGGGGGTGTTGTTATTATCAGGCAGCTGATTTCAAACTTTTATTTTGAACTCCACTGTTCATAATTCATGTACACATATACATACCTTATTTAATATTTTAAACGAATGGTGTACATAACAAATGGGCTGATCCAGGAATGAGCGAGAATGTAGGCTATACTCATTAGGGAAGCTGAAAATCATTCAAATTAAATTACTGTAATTGAGAATGCACATTTGCATTAAACATTCCACATTCAACTTGGAAGCCACCCAAAATGTACAGGGAAGGAGGAAAGCAAGGTAAATGATTTGGCCAGACTTTCTAGGAGGGATAAATCATAACATTTTTACCTCCTCTCTTTGGAGATCTAGAGTATTATCCTGAAGCAAAAGACAGTCATGAGAGAAAACATAAATAAGCATACTCCAATACTTTCTTAATATAATTTATTTATTGAATTTATTCATCATTCCTCCAAGGCTCATCTCTCCTGAAACTGGACAGAGAAAAAAGTGAAATAAATAACTTTATGTTTTGGATTAGAGGCAGTTACTTACAGTACCACGGACTGCATGAAACATAGAAACATAGAAGACTGACGGCAGAAAAAGACCTCATGGTCCATCTAGTCTGCCCTTATACTATTTTCTGTATTTTATCTTAGGATGGATATATGTTTATCCCAGGCATGTTTAAATTCAGTTACTGTGGATTTATCAACCACGTCTGCTGGAAGTTTGTTCCAAGGATCTACTACTCTTTCAGTAAAATAATATTTTCTCATGTTGCTTTTGATCTTTCCCCCAATTAACTTCAGATTGTGTCCCCTTGTTCTTGTGTTCACTTTCCTATTAAAAACACTTCCCTCCTGGACCTTATTGAACCCTTTAACATATTTAAATGTTTTGATCATGTCCCCCCTTTTCCTTCTGTCCTACAGACTATACAAATTGAGTTCATTAAGTCTTTCCAGATACGTTTTATGCTTAAGACCTTCCACCATTCTTGTAGCCCGCCTTTGGACCCGTTCAATTTTGTCAATATCTTTTTGTAGGTGAGGTCTCCAGAACTGAACACAGTACTCCAAATGTGGTCTCACCAGCACTCTATATAGCGGGATCATAATCTCCCTCTTCCTGCTTGTTATACCTCTAGCTATGCAGCCAAGCATCCTATTTGCTTTCCCTATCGCCATGGTCTAACAGATTTTTCTGCCAGGTCTAACAGAAAAATCTGTTAGACCTGGCCCAAACAAAGGTATTCCCTGAGATGAAGACTAGTAAACAGAAATAATATAAGCAAAAAAAAAGGTTGCAAATCTGAGGGGTAGAAAAATGAAGAAGATAAGTGGATGGGGAAAAAAGATGGCTAGGGTGTCCTTGAAATAACTATTTTAGTCAAGAAGATGTGGCACCCAGCTTTTGACCAAACCACTGACTTTAGTGATTAGCAGGGCTCCAGAAATTTCCATCCCTCAGCTGCTTCGAAATATAGGCTTTTAATTTTCTTTAAAATGGCTTTTCTTCTTTCTACAGAGACATCCTGAATAGGGATATTACAGGTGAATCTTTTTGAGGTCTGCATTACTGCCAGGATAAACTGAACAGTTGTATTTTTACTTGCTTAGGTAGCTTGCAAAAGCAAATATTTTTCCAAGACAAAATGTACTTGCTTGCTTTATTTATTTATTTCTATGCCTCCCACCTCCCAAAGGAGGTGGGAGGCAGTTAGCTATTTGGCAAGCAATAATGAGAATAATCTTAGTCTTAGGCCTGTTTCCAGAATTATCCCATTAGGAATGTAATGATACATTCTTATATCCATTACTACCTGCTGGAGAACATAATTGCAAAATATACATACAGCTTTCTCATCTATCAATCTCCACTAATAACTGCACAAAATTGAACACTGCTGGCATATTTAATGGCTTTATGTGGAAAGAGGCCACCCACTAAACAACCATCAATCATTTTTTCAAAGTAATTCAGGGTTAGAAACATCACTGAAGATGGATTAGTTTGTAGAATCACTATTTAAGATTGAAAGTTATTGAAAAGTCCCTAAATGAGAATTGTCAACATTATTTCAAACTTCTTAATTAAAACCCTGCTGTTCTGTTCGTGGAATAGTCACACTTGTACTGTTTGGGTCGTATATGACCTGGACTAAAAAAGGTTTATTTACGTTGGGGATGGGCTTTTATGAGCAAAATAAATAAATAAGCATTAATTTTTTCATTTCAATTTTCCTTTCATTGTATTCATTATATTCAGAAAAGTTCAAATTAGTATACCAGTGAAAAAAGATTTCAAAAAGACCAAATTTAAGTACCTAAGTACCTAAAATAAACCATTTTTAGTCCGGGTCATATACGACCCAAACAGTACAAGTGTGACTTTTTTTGCCCAGCAAAAACTAAGGCCCCCCCCCCAAAAAAAATACTCATAGAAAGAACCCCTAAAATGACACAAAGTCATGAAATTTCAAGTTTCAGATATGCAGGGAATTTTTTTTTTACAGGGTCAAATGCGACCTGTACAGAACAGCAGTTAACAAACACCAGAAGAACAGCATTTTGGCATAAATCTACCAATATACAGTGATTCTGACTATAAGAAAAAATATTCCTCTCTACTGAACTGAAGTGCTATAAATTCAACTTTGAGCCATCTGAAAATAACTCCAGACAAAATTCTCTGTCCCCATTTGTGATCCTTCTTCTTCCTCCATTATGTCTGTTCCGATTTTATCTGCGTGAAGTCTGAGAAGTGAAGTGTTTGCTGATCTCTCTATTTTGTAGAATACTAACTGACAGGAGAAACATCCTGTCATAGTTATGTGTTGTCTGGCTTCAGGACTCTCTCATCTCTTACTTCTTTCATGGGTCTTTCACCTAGATCCCATTCTGTCATAAGATGAGTTGATTAATCTTTTTGAAAAAGATTGGAATCTTGAAGGGAAGTGAATCATAAGCAGTACTGTTCTTCAAGATTTTCCTTCTTTTCTTTTCTTTTCTTTTCTTTATGTAGGCAATATATTTTAGGTTCCATATGCTTCCATATTCTTCTCAGAAACCAATGGAGGTTTGTTTTTATTTATTTTATTAATTGGAATTCTATGCTGCCCCTCTCCAAGGACTCGGGGTGGCTAGTCCACTTGGGGGCTAGTCCCATTGTTCTACTGTTTCACTATTCCAGTTTTACCATGAATTAGAAACCCATCCTCGAATACAGCTCATCTGTTTGGAACCCATATTGCATCTCAGACATTAACACCCTTGAAAATGTCCAAAGATACTTCACCAGAAGAGCCCTTCACTTCTCCACTCAAAACAGAATACCCTAGAGACTAGACTTTCAATCCTGGGCCTAGAAAGCCTAGACGCCTTAAATATGATCAAAGTATTGCCCACAAGATCATATGCTGCAACGTCCTGCCTGTTGGCGACTACTTCAGCTTCAACCACAACAACACAAGAGCACACAACAGATTTAAACTTAATATTAACTACTCCAAACTTGACTGTAAAAAATATGACTTCAGTAACCGAGTCGTCGAAGTGTGGAACTCAGTACCGGACTCCATAGTGTCATCCCCAAATCCCCAACACTTTACCTTTAGATTATCTACGGTTGACTTGTCCAGATACCTAAGAGGTCAGTAAGGGGCGAATACAAGTGCACTAGAGAGCCTTCCGTCCCCTGTCCTATTGCTGTCCTATATCTCCTATTCCTTTCTTCTATTCCTATATCTCTTTTTCTATTCTTTCATTGATATGTTTTATTACTATATCTTCTTTTCTATTCTTTCATAGATATATTTTACTATGAATATCTCCTCTATAACCTTCATCATGTATTTTATTATGTGTATATATATATACCCACTAAATACCCACTAAATATATATGCCCACTAAAACTCTCATTGTGTATTGGACAAAATAAAATAAATAAATAAATAAATAAATTTCCAGGATTGCTGGCTAAGCGGTT
This sequence comes from Erythrolamprus reginae, assembly GCF_031021105.1. NCBI lineage: Eukaryota > Metazoa > Chordata > Lepidosauria > Squamata > Dipsadidae > Erythrolamprus > Erythrolamprus reginae. Next base: position 60,017,773 of record NC_091952.1, on the reverse strand, counting down.
TGATGCTATTGTGCAATTCTAACAGATCACCAGTGTAGCTCTGTTATATCTAGCTCTTTGGATGTATGGATCAGAAGGATGCAGGGGAGGCCAGAGCAGTTATGCAGGCTCAGAAGAAGGAAGTGAGCACAGCTATGCACAGCTGGTAATCCCAGGTTGGATATAAGGGGGAGGAGTTAGAACGTGTTCTTTGCAGAAAGTCAACATTTGTTCCTTCGGAGGAAAAGAGCACGTGGAGAGTTTTTGCCTATTGTTTAAACAAACCTCGTAGTTCTGGACAATTATAGGGTTAATAATCTTGTGAGTAACTCTTGACTTTGAAGCCATTTGTTTGGGACTTTATCTTATCAAGTCTGCCTCCCGTTGGGAGATTTGGCAATGCTTTTCAATAAACTTCATTGTAAATAGACTCTTTCATTTTGGAAACCTTGTGTCTGAGCCTTAATTTGAGGTTAATTACTGGCTGGTAATAGATATTTAATAGTTTTATTTGCAATTATTACTACTTGTATCATTCTATGAATATGCCTTTTGGTTTTAAAACATAATAATAATAATTTAAAAAGAAATATGGAAACATGTACCAGAACTGATTTTCCCAACATGAGCTTTAAATTCAATCTCATTCTTAAATATGAATCTATTAGTTAATAGGACCGTTATCTCAAAGTGTTCTCAGATTCATGTGTAACAGTGAACCTCTTCAAATCTTACTTGCACTTTTATCTTTTTATCTTGTGGGATGACCAGATAACTCTTGTCAAAAAGAAATCCTAACCTTCCTAATTTACTCAATGCCATTTGACAGGCCTTGATTGTTAGTTCTCTCTAATCTATTTATAATATAGCTTTGCTTTTTATTTCCCCCCTGCTCCCTTCTCTTATTTCACTTAGCACTTAATTGGCTGTTTGCTTAATTCAAGGGTATTTTTTTCATTTCCTCTCTACAGCTATGCTTGGCTTTAATCTTTCTGCCTCAGCAGCTTCTGCAGAAACCTATTCCAAATGCAAATTTAGCAGGAATCTTAGGTTTACTCTATTGGCATCCTATTCCCGTGCTTCTCCATCTAGATAGCCAAATCCTTCATTGGGAACAGAATATAGGCAACCACCCCTGACAAGAATAATAATATCCAAGCTATTCAGAAATGAGCAGGGTTTAAGACTGTGATGGCGAACCTATGGCAACATTCCACAGGTGGCATATGGAGCCATATCTATCGGCACGAGAGGCGTTGCCCTAGCTCAGCTCCAGCATGCTTGTGTGCACTGGCCAGCTGATTTTCAGCCCAGGCAGAGGGTGTTTTTGACCTCTGGAAGGGGTGCGGGAGAATGTTTTGGGGGTGAAAAACAGGCCTACTGAGCCTACCGGAAGTTGGGAAACAGGAGTTATACACAGGAGTGGGGCAGCCCAGGGGGTCATGCACACATGCGCAGGGGAAGCATGGCATGTGGGGGCATTGAATTATGGATGTTGGCACATGCACATGTGCTTTCAGCACCCAAGGGAAAAAAGTTTTGCCATCACTGGTCTAAGATAACCAAGCAGAGAAGACGTTTTTTCAAGTGTTGCAGAGAGAAAATTCACAGAGCTATGAAAGATACATCTGACCTACTCACTGTTGTCCAGAACCTGCTTTCACAATAACACTAGAAACTGCATCCATCATTTCCAAACATCCTTTGATTTTGCTTTAACAATTCTTATGAATGAAATCAGTTTGTTGTCCATTCTTGCTATTTGTAACTTATCTCCTTACCCTCCATAAAAACCAAGAAAGCCTATTTTAATCTCATTTAAGATTGTACATAGTTACCAGTGGGCTATGAGCCAGAACGCTAAATTGCACTTGCCGCCACAGCTCATAAGTTCTTGCAGGGCTAGCGTGATTTTGCTCTTGCACCTGTGAAGGTAGCAAAATTGCGCACAGAGCCACCGGTGTGCCCATGTTTCAGCAAGGATTACCTGTGGCTCAGTGCGCTATTTTGCTACCGCCACAGGTGCGGAAGCAAAATTGCACTGGCCCCGCAAGAACTTCTGAGCCGCCGCGGCAAGCACAATTTAGCGTTCCAGCTTGTAGTCCACCGCTGATTGATACACTAGGTGACTAAATAATGCCTACTCTGTAACAGAGTATACTACCATCAAAAACAATTTAGGTTGCACCGGACACATTTTAACAGAACAGATTTAATGGAATAACTGAATTGGAAGGGACCTTGAAGGTCTTATAGTCCAACCCCATGCTAAAGCAGGAAACCTTATAACATCTCAGACAAATGATGAATCCAATCTTAGTTAAAAGCTCTCAGAAGCATCTACAATTTCTGGAGGCAAGTTGTTCCACTGATTAATTGTCTAAATAAGGAAACATTTGCATATAGTTCAGATTTTCAAAAGATAACTATTTTTGGCACATATTTAGCTCCTCCGCCCCTGCTCTTTGTAATTTACCATAATGGTCTGTTGTAAGGGTTTACAGATGGATAAGTCACATAAGACATTATATGTTATTATACTCTCTATTGTTTATTTTCCCTGGGATACATTCCCCGTTCTTTTCTAACCTCATCATAGCCATCTACATTCCAGAATGAAAATTAAGGTATGAGAACATATCTGGTAGCTCATCTGAAATAATGCAGTGACTCTGCAAAATAAACATAGCATGAAACATTTTAGGTATTTTAGTAGAAACTCAGTCACTTATATTGACATTTAAGTAGTATTCATTCCATTCATAATATCTGTGGTAGCAGGGCAATTTAAACAATAAAATATTGCAAGAGAGAGAGAGACTCTAATTTTCAAATTGAAAGACACATATACACACTCAAAGAGAGAGATGGTTTTAAGTCAATCAGTTTCATTGGTAACAGTACAGAATTATTAGCACTGCCTTCTAGGCAGGAGTGAAATCCAGCAGGTTCTGACAGGTTCTGGAGAACCAGTAGCAGAAAATTTGAGTAGTTTGGAGAACCGATAGCGGAAATGTTATGCAGTTTGGAGAACCAGCAAGTCACTTCTGGCTGGTCTCCCACCTGCTGAAGTGGGAATGGAGATTTTACAATAGCCTTCCCCCTGGAGAAGGGTGGGAATGGGGATTTCACAGTATCTTTCCCCTGCCATGCCCACCAAGCCACACCCACAAAACCGATAGTAAAAAAAAATGGATTTCACCACTGCTTCTGGGACAATGTTTGTTTGACTTCATAATTTAGGGATGAGAAAGATTAACCAGCCCAAAGTCACTCAACTGGCTTCTATGCTTTGGAAAGACTAGAGCCATGTTCTCTTCCTTCTCGTAGTTCAGAACTTTAACGACTACATCACATTGTCTCTCCTGATCTGCATCACTCCAATGCATAAAAAATATATATAACATAGTGATGATATGGAGATAATTATAAAATCCAGCATTTGTTCTCGCTTCCATACTTCAGTAATAGCAGTTTTCTTGATTTCTGAAGTCAACTTCTCTTTTTAAAGAAGGTAGTAGAGAAACAGCGAAGAGTCCTGGATGAAGCAGACTATGTGGATCTTTTTCAGTATGAGTTCAAGCTCAAGGGCAATGGGACAGAAACCACACTGGCTGCTATTCTGTATAATATGCAGCAGGAGTACAAGTGAGTCTCACTTATTTTGCTTTATCTCTTAGTGGCACTTGATACCATCAATCATAGCAGGAGCAGATGCACAACCAAGCAGGTTTTCATGAACTTGCAACTTCTGCTAGATACTGTAGCTGGAATAGTATTTGACTAGCTTTGGCTAGTATGCCTGTTGTAGTTTACCTGGATCAAAAGGCTCAAGTTCCAGGGACTCGTGGTAATATTTCCTTACGTTTCAACTGCTGTAATCCTTTCTATATTGTGCTTCTCTTGTAGATGATGAAACTACAGCTGGTACAAAATGAAACCTCTCCTTGCTGGTAAGTGAGAATCATTACCACAATGATTTGTATTGGCTCAATTCAAGGTGTTGCTGATTCTCTTAAAAGCCTTTATGGATCAGGTCCTTGTTATTATTAAATGGTTATTGTATGACCATTTGTTCCAAGTAGAATGGCTAAGAGTTTGAGGCCCAGAAGCAGGCATTCTTGGTCATAGTGTCTCACTCTGGATAGCTTTCTCCCCAAGAGCTGGTGACTTCCTCTCTCCTAACCTTCAGGAAGCCCATCAAGATTGTCTTTATCCATAAAAAGCAAAGGATGCCATATAACCAAGGGCAGCTGTCAAGGAGGTATTATAACACATTTGTATTTGAGGTCTTAGGTATAATTTTATATCTATAGATAATTTTAGTGCATTTTTATTGCTCTGATTAAATGGTCCAGAGTCTCCGATGTTGTATTATAAAATTAATGTAGTAAACCAGCCAATCAATATGTTGCCCTGATCATCAAGTTTTATAATCTATAGGTAGCCTATCTGAGAATCTTTGGGAATTGAACATATTTGGAGGAGAAGCCAAACTTTGGAAGTTGAACATATTTGGAGGAGAAGCCAAACTTCAGCCAATTGGAAGGCTGTTAGCACCACATTTGTAGCAATAGAAAACTCCAAATCAGACTCAGGTACCCTTGTGACATTGCATAATGTTAGTAATGCAAGCTTGGGTAAAAGAGGCCAAAGTTTTAATTCTTGTTTAGGTAAACTTAAAACACTGCATAGTGAAATATGTGCTATATAAGATTCAACATCTGAATGAAATTGTAAGAAGGAAATTGGGTACATTTCTCCTTTGCATGCAAAAAGCCTCGTGTAGCTAGATGCATTTTTTAAAACATAAGCCGGTGGTTCTCAACCTGGGGTCAGGATCCCTTTGGGGTTGAAAGACTGTTTCACAGGGGTCAACTAAGACCATGGGAAAAGACAAATTTCCCATGGTGTCAGGAACTAAAGCTTCTATTCTGGCACCTTGGAACTTATTTTTACAATCTGACCGATCTGGCGTTTACAGTGGAGGTGTCCTTCTGACCTTCCTGCCAATCAGCTTAAAGCTCTGTTGAGAGAATTGGCACTAGACTTATGGTTGGGGGTCACCAAAACATGAGGAATTGTATTAAGGGGTTGCAGCATTAGAAAGGTTGACAACCACTTACGTAAATGTATATGAAATAGAATGATTTTGTGTGTGATTCTAAAATGGGACCACTATCTTTATGATTCCAGACCGAATGCTTCACACAGAAACAATTTGGTGAAGTTTCTAGCAAATGCACGCATGCACACGTACACACACACACATACACAAACACAGAAACACACACATCTTGTTCACTCTGGCCTGTCATCAGCTCCTCTTAGCAACATTCCTGGGCAGGTGGCAGCTATTTCAGCTCAAAGAGGTGGAGGGATGGAGAAAGACCATCTATTTTTTCCTTAGTGATTACAAGTCCTTAGACTGGGGAGAGACCTTAGAGGGAATTGCCATTTCGGGGCCAGAACAGCTGCTGTCACATAATGCTAAAGAAACTTCAATCAAAACTTGAGAAAAGCCATAGCAGGCCTAGGCCAATGGGACCAGCTGATACAGCATTGACTTACAACTGGGTATGTGGTGTGAGCCAGAAATAAATCTGTTTATATAGTAACCAACATAATAGCAACAGTTAGCTAGGTGAGACACCTCTCTCTCCCTCCACCCCAACTCATAAGCATTTCTCTTTGTTTCTCACTAGATAGCTTTGTTTGTATGCTTGTTTGAAAGACGGCCATAGAGACCAGACTAGAGTTTGTATCTGCAGATATTTCCCCACTGTTAGCCTTGTTCTTTTTCTTCTTTCTTAAAAGAGTCAGTACAATACAGTATATTCATTCAACTCAAACGTGTGTTATTTGGTCTAGATGCCACTGCAGCTGGTTGAAGGAATTAATTGAGACACCTAAGTCTGATAAGCTTTTTTTATTTGAAATTGATGAATAATTATTTTTGTGACCATTTGTATTTCATATAGCCAAGCTGGTCCAGAGGTGAAGGATGCCAACAGGCATTCCTCCTCCTGTCTACTTCTCCTACTTTGTAGCCTTTGCCTCATTTTCCTACAAGCTGGAATTAAACGGAAATCAAACCTGAGTCATCTTCTGTAGTTACAGTGCGCCCTTTTTTCAACGGCTATTTTTATAAATCATCTTGAAATGGTGCACATGGAATGTAACAGAAAATAACCTACCCCATAAGATCTGGAAAGTGTTATTTGCTTTAAATTACTGTGAGCACAGAAGATCATTGGCAGAGTGAAGCCTCCCAACCACCAGAGAGTGAGGAGTTCCCAGGCCCCATCCAAGCATTGCCTTGTTCCTAGTTAGCTGGGCACACTTCCATACCAGATTTTTGGCAATTCACCATTTTCTATTTTCTAAGAATCTCTTTCTGGGACATTCTTGAGATAATGTGGGAGACTAGCACTTTGTAGCAAGCCAGAATCCCGTTTTGAAAAAGTAAAATGATCTCCTTTTTTGGGTTTTATTTTGCTGAAACAGAAAATTTGGCAAGTGGTGAGGACATTTCTCACTGTTCATTTGTGCCTGTGGTTACTACATAAAAGACGGCGATTTACTGTAAATAAATAATAAATGCGTCTTCTGTATTGCATGCGCTTGATCAACAAATTTGGATTCATTGTGTAAGTGTGGGTGGGCATGCACATATATATGTATGGCAGCAGAGCAGAAATAAAAGTTGTTATCTCGAAAAAATTATTCAGATTTTACAACTATGGTTCAGTAAAAAACGCACCTTGCCACAACGCGCTACAAGTACGCGAGTTCCTGGTCAAACACCATGCATCAACGCTGCCCCCCCTATAGTCCTGATGTCGCCCCAGCAGACTTCTTTTTGTTCCCTCGGATTAAGGAAGCCCTGAAAGGAATCCGTTTTTCATCCATAGAAGAGATCCAATCAGCCATGATGAAGACTTTACGAGAGGTCCCCGAAGACGCCTTCTAGGGAGTATACCGGTCATGGCAGAATTGCTGGAAAAAATGTGTAGAGGCCCAAGGACAGTACTTTGAAGAATTTTAAGTGTTTGTGCATATTTGTTCAATACATTATTTTTTAAAAATGCATTATTTTTGGAACACACCCTGTATGCACAGAAGCAACTATGGGAGAGAATCATATTTTGATTCTCAGCATTTTATTCACCACACGTTCCACTGAGTTTGGATATTTAGTCAGCTACTGCTAAACGTATTTTCAAAAAGTTCTAGCATAGCCAGTTCCAAACATAAGGACATGGTTTTAATAGAAAGAAGCAATTCTCAGACAATGGAATCCTTTTCCATTTCTAAATATGAAGATTGTGTCTGAGCTTGTGCAAAATTCCAGGCATACTTCTTAACCGCAAGAAAACATCTTATGGTTTATGACATTCTTAGTCACCCGGGTCATGGTTGTCTCAAAGGTGCTTTTTAAAAAGGCAACTGGATTTTGGTTTTTCCTTGAAAATATTTTGCTTCTCATCCAAGAAGCTTCCTCAGCTCTGATGGGGTCAGAAGCTTCTTGGACAAGAACTGAAACATCTTAAAGTAAAAACAAAGTCCAGTTGTCTTTTGAAAATGTACCTTTCGAAAAAAACATGCTTTGATCATAATTGGTTATCTCTCTGATGGTTGACAACTGGAAGACTTTTGGAACTTTTTGAAATCAATACAGATAAAGAACCTGTAAAGAACTCTTTTACAGGTAGTCTTCAGGCACAGTTCATTTAGTGACCAATTGAAGTTATAACTATACTGAAAAAGAGACTATGATTGTTTTTCACACTTACAATCATTGCACATCCCCATAATCATGTGATCAAAATTCAAGCACTTGGTACCTGGGTCATATTTATAACAGTTGGAGTATTTTAGGGTCATGTGAACACCTTTTATGACCTTCCTACAGGTAAAATGAATGGGAAAGCCAGATTCACTTAACAACCGGGTTGCTGACTACTGCAGTGATTCACTTAACAACTGTGGCAAGAAAAGTCATAAAATGGGGCAAAATTCACTTAACCAACTTTAGCTTAGCAACATAAATTTTGGGCTCAATTGTGGCCATATATTAAGGACTACCTGTATGTGCGCAAATAACCATACAGTGGTACCCCTACCTAACAACGCTTTATGAACTTTTCTAGATAAGAACCAGGTGTTCAAGATTTTTTTGCCTCTTCTCAAGAACCATTTTCCACTTACAAACCTGAGCCCCCAAAACTGTAACTGCAAAAGGCAGGGAGAAGCCTCCGTGGGGCCACTCTAGGAATCTCCTGGGAGGAAACAGGGCCGGAAAAGGTGAAAAGCCTCTGTGGGGCCTCTCTAGGAATCTCCTGGAAGGAAACAGGGCCTCCGTGCTCCCTGTGGTTTCTCCAATCACACACATTATTTGCTTTTACATTGATTCCTGTGGGAAAAATTGCTTCTTCTTACAAATGTTTCTACTTAAGAACCTGGTCACGGAACCAATTAAGTTCATAAGTAGAAGTACCACTGTATTTGCATGCAGAAATGTCCAAGTATGAGGTAATGGTTTTCTTTTCATAATTATCCCTTTCCTGGCTTGTCTTCTACTTCTCTTCTTCTTGCTCTGTTTCCAAAGAAAGAATGCTTGTAAAAGGCAATGCTATGTGGCAGACTCTGAGGTGGCAAAGTTGTTGGGTTCATTTATTATTTTTATTTTATTGATTAAATTTATATGCCATCCCTCTCACTGTTGAAGTAACTCCAGTAGGCTTACAAAGTGATAAAAAGGTAAACAGATAAAGATGAAACAATTACAATGAACAGTGATTAAACAGAGACTAAAATCCAAAAGTATAGGTGATATGCAGGCAGGGGTTCCTACTTACCACTGCTACCAGTGCGGCGCATGCGCAGCTCTGCGTGACTAGCAGGCGGGTGTGTCTTGCTGAGAACTTGGCACTTTTGAGAAACTTGGCACTTTGAGAAACTTGGCACTTTGAGAAACTTGGCACTTTTGAGAACTTTAGCACTTTTATTAGTTGCTGCTGACCGGATTTCTAAATGAATTGAATTATTGCACTATTACCTATATTTGTATTTTCTATATTTTTTTTTTATTCAGTTTTATTGGTGTTTTAATATTAATACTTTTAATTATTAATTAGTTATATTTTAATTAAATTATTGGTTTTTTTTTTTTAAATGATGGATAGTTGGGGTGGGTGTAGGATGTATGGAATGAATGAATGGGATGGGTAGGATGGGTGGGGTTACAATGTGAGTGAGATGAATGGGAATGATGTAAATAATATATCTGGTCTACCTGGCGCAGGAGAGGCAGGAGGGGGGAGAGCACCTATCTCTGGGGTGACAGAGGGTCAGGATGCTTCTACGCATGCGCAGGAAGCAAAATCTCGCGAGAGGATGCACACATGAGATTTTGGCGATTTTTTGCTTCTGTGCATATAAATACCGCGGAAGCAATAAATCATCGAAATCTCCCGCATGCATCCTCTCGCGAGATTTTGCTTCTTGTGCATGTGCAGAAGCAAATTCTTGGTGGGACACACATGCCCACCTAGTGGTCATCAGGAGCGGTACACGCATTGCCATTTCTACTATTGGTGCACAGTTGGCCTGTACCAATAAGGAACCCATATGGGGGGATGAGGGGGTTCTGTCTAACTAATCACCCAGACCCAGCACAGAGCACCCCCCTCAGGGCTCAAGGCCAGCCAGCAGAGCCAGGTTTAAAGTCCCTTCTGGAAGGCCACGAGTTGGGGAGAGAAGGTGGACCACACCAATAGAGGGGATCCTTTCATTGAAAGGTTGGTCTATTTGAAAAGAAGGAAAGAAAAGCAGCAAAAGGGTTAAACATAGAAGCCTTGGTTTGATTCTCTTCCAGCTTTAGGAACATTGGGAGGGAAGAGAGTTTTTAGATGTGTTGATAGCGTCTGCCTTGCAGATGTTGGATTTGGCTGCTGCTCGGTAGGAGACATCTGCTTTTAATTATCTCACTCTTTCAAAATTCCATTGGTCGATGTCTTGGAGAGCAGATCTGCACTTTCTCCTTGGCTTGTTGCCAGTTTGATCCATTCAGCACTTCCTGAATGCTGAAACAGATAACATCATCTTCCTCTCATTTCCAGCTCATTACAAATGCACCGCATGCATTTCTAGCTTCTTTCCAAAATGGTTTTCTGACTGAGCCATCTTAAAGTGTTCACAACAAGAAAGTCTCCAGCACTTCATTCCACTCTAGCAGCCCCACCTCTGACTGGCTGCAGTGCCTGGCATATCCACTTCCCTCCTGGATCACTCCCCAGTGCAGACATTTTATCCTGGGCTACATTCTCTTTTTTTTTTTTTTGTCCAATACACAATGAAGGTTTTAGTGGGTATATATATATACACATAGTAAAATACATGATGAAGGTTATAGATGAGATACTCATAGTAAAATATATATATGAAAGAATAGAAAAGAAGATATGGTAATAGAACACATCAATGAAAGAATAGAAGAAGAGATATAGGAATAGAAGAAAGGTATAGGAGATGTAGGAGAGCAATAGGACAGGGGACGGAAGGCACTCTAGTGCACTTGTACTCGCCCCTTACTGACCTCTTAGGAATCTGGATAGGTCAACCGAGAGAGATGTTGCCACAATGATAGATAAATAAATGTAGTAGTACAGTATTGTTAACCCTAAAAGCTGATGTTCCATTTAACCCTTGTATCTTCCAGTGAGCACCTTTTAATTTCTTTTTTAGGCTGGGTGAAACATTCCCTTGCTTCTCAAGTCCTGCCCCATGTTCCTTTCCTTTCCTTTCTCCTTCCTTTCCTTTCTCCTTCCCTTCCTTTCCTTTCCTTTCTCCTTCCTTTCCTTTCCTTTCCTTTCCTTTCCTTGTAACTATTTTGTTCCTTGGAACCTAAACAGTCAAGTCTTCTTTTCTGCAAAGTTTCCATGGACAATAGAAACAAAATAATTTGTTCCTTTTGCTTTTATCATTGTAGCATCAGAGGTATGACTGCAATCATGTCAAAGCAAATGATGTTGGCGTGCGGAGGAAGGAAAGGGTTTGGGTATTTTTGTATGTAAATATCTGGGGAAGCACAAGAAAATAGAGGGACCAATAAGAATAAAGCAATGCTTGATAGCAAAGGTTGGTACATTGGTACACCCAACTATAGCAGATTTTCTCAAGTTTGTTTAATAAATAGAGTTGCTGAGGAGCCAAGCAGCTAGGGTTACATTGCGCTATTGCCTTAAGACAATTCAATATATCTTGCTGTCTATGATTTAATAATACACACACACACACACACAAATACATAAAAGACTAAATGCAACAACTCTGTTTTTAGTTTTCTCAATGGTTACTCAGCAACCCAAACTTCAAAAACAATTATTAAAGGGCTGCCTAAAGTGAAATGACTCTCTTGTTAGTGGAAATCATCATAATATGAAATGAGTTCAGGTTTTCCCGATCCACTTCAAACTTAGAAAGACAGCATCCACACATGCATGCAAATGGGAAAATGCCTTGACTTGACTACACGTGGTGTTAACTGCTTAGCTGAGCTAGTTATTACTGAACAGCAAAGACATAAAATACACAAAGCTCAGGTATATGTTTATTTATAAAACAGCACCTCTAACAGCAGACTTTGTTTGTTTGTTTGATTGATTGATTGATTGTTTATTTGTTTGTTTATTATTTATTTAGTTAGTTAGTTAGTTAGTTAGTTAGTTAGTTAGTTAGTCCAATACACAATGAAGGTCATAGAGGATATACTCGTAATAAAATATATCACAGAAAGAATAGAAGAGAACATATAGGAATAAAATATATCAATGAAAGAATAGAGAAAGATATAGGAATAGAAGAAAAGATATAGAAGATATAGGAGAGACAATAGGACGGGGGACGGTAGGCACACTAGTGCATTTATGCATGCCCCTTACTGACCTCTTAGGAATCTGGAGAGGTCAACCATGGAAAGTCTAAGGGTAAAATGTTGGGGGTTAAGGAATGACACTACGGAGTCCGGTAATAAATTCCATGCTTCGACAACTTGGTTACTAAAGTCATATTTTTTACAGTCAAGTTTGGAGCAGTTAACTTTGAATCTCTTGTGTGCTCTTGTGTTGTTGTGGTTGAAGCTGAAGTAGTCGTTGACAGGCAGAACATTGCAGCATGTGATCTTGTGGGCAATACTTGCCCACAAGATCTATTTTGAGATGTTGAGCTACTTCAAAATCAGGACCAGGCATAGCTGATGGCACTGGTTCCTTTTTGAAAGAACCAGCTTTTTTTCCTCACTGTGTTGGTTAATTTAAAACCAGGGCAACTCTTTCCTTTTTGCAATGTGAAAACATGTGGGCATTCCAATTAGAAGACTGTCCAGCTGTTAAGAACTGCAGGAGAGGCCCTTTTAAAGATGCCCCTGCTGACATCAGTCTGTCTTTTTGTATTGCTGCAGGGTTATGGAATGTGCATCCTTTGAAGAGTGTGCTTAGATTTTCTCAGCACTGAGAATTTGTAAACCAGTCAAAACACCCCTTTTACCAGATGTTTAACTTAAATGCTAATAATTCCTATTTAAAAGCTATTTCTTATCTGAAGCTTTCATTTTTTAATACTCTGTTGCTGTTTGAAAATTTCATTTGCTGCATTCAGTACTTATGAAACAGAAAGGAAAGGAAGTACACAAATAGTCAAAACAGCAAGAGTCAATCTTGGCTGAATTTTAAAATAGAATTCTTGAAACTCTCTGCTTTGTTTATGGACTTAGCCTAAGCCCCACTCAAGCTACTACATCCTGCATGTAAACATGCTTCAAGACTCTGGGTAAAAATTGGTGGTAGAGCTCATGAGGCTGCAAGATAGTCCCTGACTTACAACCAATCGTTTACTATCCTTTCAAAAGTTACAACGGCACTGAAAAAATGACTTATGACCATTTTTCACACTTAACAACTGCTGAAGCATCCCTGTGCTCATGTAATCAGAATTCAGATGCTTGACAATTGGCATGTATTTATGATGATTGCAGTGTCCTGCGGTCATGTGATCAACTTTCTGAAAAGCAAAATCAATGGGGAAGGTAAATTCAGTTAACAACCATGTTACTAGTATAAGAACTCACTTAGCAACTGTGGCAAGAAAGGTCATAAAATGGGGCAAAATGGAATAATGATTGTTATGTACAGAGGTACTTGGAAAATTAGCATAGCCGCCACTGATTGGCTGAGAAAGCGGCGGCAGAATCGAATGTCTGTCACTGGCTGGCCGAGCGGCTGGGAAGCTCTTAAAAGCGGCTTCCTTACCGCTTGCAGTCAGTTCTTGTCTGAAGTTTCTGCTTGCAAATAAAAAGTGTTGAATTCCCTCCAGCTGGTCTCCTTTGTTCCTGTGCTTGAATTTAACAATTATCTTGCTTACAAGAAAAATGTTGGGCTCAATTACAGTTGTAACTGGAGGACTACATGTATATTATATCTTCAGTTGTTGTTTTATGCAAAGCAATGATGACAGAAAGCTGACTTTAATTTTCTTTTTTTTTAAATTGTTTAAAGCAAACTATAACTTCTGAGCTTATCTACTATGCATGGGGTATTGCTAAGGATGGGTGTAGATTAGCAATTAATTCCCCACTACCATTTTTTAAAAAATGGAATAGGGATCCTTTTGACCCAGGAAAGCACAAAGCTCAAAGCATCAATTAAACTAACATTTTGTATTTTCCAGCAGGGGGGGAAATGGTAGTAATTAGCTCATGACTCATTGGCAGCATGTTCCTTGCATTTTAGTGTTGACAACATGAAGACAATTAGAAATCCTTTTCAAACTGCTTTGGGAGGATTGGGGTATGAAAATAGCGCTAATATAGAAGTGCTCATACAATTTGAGCTGAGCTTACATTTTATTCAATTCTTCTTTCAAATAATGTGAATGTCAACTTAAAGCTGATGACAAAGCAACTTTAGCCTGCAGAGATTCCAGGAAATATATAGGATTTCTTTGAGACAGACTAACTGGGGCCCTTTGGAGATGTCCTTCAGCCTGTAACCACTTGAAATGTCAATTCTTCTGTTCTTCAACCACATTGGCTACAAATTTGGTGACTTGTTTCTTCAACATATGTGGAGAATACCAGTTTGGGGAGAGCTGAATAATACACTAAGGTATCCAACTAAATAACAAATGCATTGTGATTGATTGCATAGCAGACATGGGACTTTCCCAGCAGGAAAGGAAACTTTTAGATAAAAAGTCAAAGATCTGAACATAGGCACATCCACTTCCATTCTATAGCGAAACTTGTGATATGGAAATAATTCAATATGAAGAAGCTGCAATGTGAAAATAAATCCACTAATAGCAATAAAGCAATTTAGCAGCATTTTAGCAGCAGTTAGCAGCATTGAATTATTTATTTGTGCAAAATGGAGTTTATGGGAAAACAAAGAGCATGGACAACTTGTTGAAGGAAGAAAAACCACCAGACATACTAAGAATTGTTTGTTAAGAGAACAGGCATGATAACAAATGAGAGAGATTGCCTGACATGCACTCTTTAGAAAAGATTGAATGGCTGAAGCTGTTTTCAGATGGATGCAAGAGTGCCTAAAACACTTTTGAATGGCTATAATAACAGCACCGGGTAGGAGATAATTCTAGCCACCATATATGGTAATTCTGCAAGCAAGCATCCATGTTTCCAAATCTGGAATTGGCACTTAGCAAGATCTTAATAGATGGTATAATGCACTTAGTACATTGCTTCTATTGGCCCTGTTGTCATGGCCATGGAAGAGGAAGAATTATGAAGTTGCAGTGCTATTAGAAAAAAAAAACATGCTCACTTTACTTGCAAATATGCTTAACAGATATTACCTAAAAATTAGTGTAAGGACTGAAAGATTGCTCCAAATTAATAATCTGTTCTTTCATATTTCGAAGTCTGTGGTGATGAGGAATACATTAACTAAATTTTTATAGGAAAATGCTAGTATCTCTAGCTATCACTACCCTTTGTAAATTGTCTGATCTTGAATTCAGATATTAGTTTTACAAATTTTATTCATTGTCTGGATTTAATAAAAGTGTAACATTTCTAGTTAATTTACAAACAGAAGCTTATTTACAATAAACTAAATACAAGTAACAGTATGCAATAAACTTTATGCAAGTAACATTATAAAGTTTATTTACAAACAGAAAATGTATCCTGAAAGACTAAATTAAGTTCCCTAAGGCTAGGGAAACTACTTTAATATTTGCTCAAAGTGTGTAAAGGATAACAGCCGAGGTGGTGCAGCAGGTAGAGTGCAGTACTGCAGGCCACTAAAGCTGACTGTAGATCTGCAGGTCAGCAGTTCAAATCTCATCACCGGTTCAAGGTTGACTCAGCCTTCCATCCTTCCAAGGTGGGTAAAATGAGGACCTGGATTGTGAGGGCAATATGCTGGCTTTGTTAAAAAGTGCTATTGCTAACATGTTGTAAGTCACCCTGCTATTGCTGAGGAGAAAGGCAGCATAAAAAAAACTCAAATAAATAAATGAACAAACAAACTATATAGTGATACTTTTGAAACTCATCAAGTTTGATATTCAACTTATTTTGACATTCATCATTTGCTTGGTACTTAATGCACAAGCTAGAAGTTGTCAGTGACAGCTGCCTTGTGACTCACATTATACCTTATGGGAAAAATTTGTTTGGTACTTGCTTTTGATATTCATTGCACCTCCTGGAACCAATTAATGATGACTACTGAGTAGAGGTGGGTTCCTACTTGTGCGGTCCGGTGCACTGCTCTGATAGCGGCCTGCTAATTACGCAATCTTGGCATGATGTCTCTGTTGCTCTTTGCGCCAGTCTGTGCACGCCACCATTTTTTGGGTACTTTTTCATGCTTTTTGGCTCTCTGAGCATGCGCAGAAATTGTGAGCGTGCAGATGTGAAACATCATGATACGCACCAGTAGCGAGAAAGATAAGGAATCTGGTACTGAGGTACCACTGTATTAGGTTAAAGCAAAGCTTCTCCAACTTGGCAATTTTAAGCTGTGTGGACTTCAAATCCCGGAATTTCCCAACCAGCCTGTTGGTTGAAGCCCACACAACTTAAAATGTTGCCACGGTTGAGAAACACTGGGTTAAAAGGTAAAGTTATTTGTTCTGCCATCTCTGCTGTACTTCTGAAGCCAGTCTTATATGGTGATGTTTCCTATGAATTCCTCCTATGATCTTTAAACAACTGAGCAAAGATTTGAGGCTTACACAATAGCTTTTAACATTCAGCAGTCAAAGCCATGCATACATTCATAAAAGGAAAACTAAAACATGGGGAGCCATTAGGAAGTTGCCAAAAATAACTGAAGCCAGAGGTTGGACATAAAAATGATTAGGAATATCCATGAAATGCTATGACACATTTGAAAACAATCCTCTTTTCCTTTCCTCTCCTTCTTCACTACAGAAATTAAAATACACTCTCCCAAGATTGTATGACCTTACCATATGCCTGATCGCAAGAGCCTGCCCTAGACTGTATTTAGGCTGAGTGATAATCCACATAACTAATTATAATGAGCACGAAAGGGCAAACTGACACAAGGTTATTTCCAAGCAGGAAATGAAGATAGGAGTGTAAAAGAGGAAGTATCAGCTGTTTTAAACAGCTCAGTAATAGGAAAAAAAACCCCACCTGTTGGCAAAATGTACCCTATACAGTATATTTTTTTTCTGAATAGATGAAGAGATGACTTTATTCATCTCAAAATTTCTTTTGGATTCTCTTTAAGAAGAGTAGGCTTAATTGCTTTAAGTCCAGATTACACCTTGGTTTCTTTGTTATGTCTGCCTTTCCAAACATTTACTTAATATTAAACATTAATATTATTTAAGCATTTAATTAATAAGGCTGGTTTGCAATTAGATATTAAAACACAAAACAACCCGAACTGGACACAGCATTCTTAGTTGTTCTGCTGTCATTGCTTTAATGTTTACTAGTCTTTCACCACAAACCAATCTGGTGTACAGCAGAATCCAAATGAATATCAAATTTGTCAAAAACAACTAGATCGGGGGTTGGCAAACTTAAATACACAAAGAGCCATTTGGACCGGTTTCCAACAGAAAATAAAACATCAGGAACCACAAATGACATCTATTTTGACATCTAAAATGAAGCTAACACTGCATATATTATTTTTTACCGTTATGCTATGTATACTGCTCCAAAAAAAAAAAGGAACACTCAAATAACACATCCTAGATCTGAATGAATGAAATATTCTAATTGAATATTTCATTTGCACAACTATTCCATTTGCACAACAGCATGTGCAATTGACTGTCAATCAGTGTTGCTTCCTAAGTGGACAGTTTGGTTTTGCAGACGTTTGATTTATTTGAAGTTATATTCTGTTTTTTTAATGTTCCTTTTAAATTAAGTTGTCACTTAAACACATCTCAATCACGCTGATAAGCCGCTTGAGTTTTTTCAGTGAAAACATGCCGAATATTGCAAACAATCATCCTGGGGGAGAGTTGGGGGGGGGCAAAATGTTTACTTCTTCCTGGGGGGTGGGCAAAACAGAAAATAATTGAGAAGCACCGCTCTAAGCAGTCAATTCTAATAGGAAACTCTGTTGGCTTCCAGCGCAAAAACCTTCATTTTTCTCACTCAACACCCACAAAGAAAACCCAATGTGTAAAGAAACCACCCAGATTGGACTGCTACTTCTGAAACAAGAGGACCTATTAATTCCAGAAAAAACCCACACAGCTAGAGTGCCACAAGGGAGCTTTAACACTGGAAGAGAGGTATTCCAGTGTATCTATTGCCAGATATACAAATATCATGCATCCCATTTTTATCCAGAATGCATTAATGTCCCAAGGAGGTTTCATTAATTGCTTATTGGCAGTGACTGATTTAAAGGATGATGATTAAATGTTTCTCTACAGATCTCTGAATATCATCTTGTATTTCACAGCTGCGAAAGCTTTCATTACAGCATGTCATTTTAGTTTCAAACTGTCTCATTGAGTAAGCTACTGTACCAAGACATGGGCTTCGATAGAAGAAAAACTGTTTTTATTGATTCATTCTAGGTTTCCTTTTCCAAGCCAGTGATTAAAAACATTCCATGTTTCTGCAGCTTAAAGAATGACAGTAAAGAATGCTGTGTAAGGTGTCCAATTCAACAGCTTTGACAAACTCACATTTATCTGCCCATAAAGTGAAATCATAGAATGGTTCTTTTAAAAAAAATACACGAAGCAATCTGTAGATATCAATACTGTAAAATAAAAAGTAGCTGGAAGGGAGAAGGGTCATTAGTAGCATCAACATATACAAAATTCTAATACCGAGGATCAGAAATTATAACTCATTAATGTCTATTAATATAAATTTATTTGTTTCAATATTTCTTGCCACATTAAGGAATATGAATAGGCATAAAATGATGGCTGATTCACATCTTTAATCTGGACAATTTACTGCACACACATTTCAATTTTCTTAATTGTTTACATGCACATTCATCTTGTGCTGCACTGAAGATTTCTTCAAAAAATGTTTTGGGAAGCATTGAGTTAATATAGAAAGGTTAACAGTCATTTAGTTAAGTTGGACAGCTATAGAAAATGAATAAATAAATGATACAATATACTAGAAGTAATATATACTTCTTTAAATTCTTTGAATTTTACATGTTTCATGGCCAAATTGTATTGAATGGTATGCATGTCTTGATTGGATTGTTTGAATCGTGGTTTTTTTTAAAAAAACTGGGATTATCATTTTAATATTTATATTTGACTTCTTTTTATTGTAAACTGTATTTTTATATTGTTGTAAGCCGCCCTGAGTCCTTTGGAATTGGGCGGCATAGAAGTTGAATAAAATAATTTTTTTTTAAAAACTGTATTAATAAATACATTTGTTTGGAAACATGGATCTGAAATTGGAACTAAAAATCTGTATTTATAAACCACGCTTAAACAGAACAGAATAAGAGGTGGAAGGGACCTTGAAGGTCTTCTAGTCCAACCTCCTGCTTAGGCAGGAAACTCTATGCCACTTCAGACAAATGTTTATCCAATATGTTCTGGGTCCTATTCTTTTTAATATGTTTGTGAGTGACATAGGGGAAGGTTTGGTAGGGAAGGTTTGCCTTTTTGCAGATGACTCTAAAGTGTGCAATAAAGTTGATATTCCTAGAGGTGTCTGTAATATGGCAAATGATTTAGCTTTACTAGATAAGTGGCGAAAGCAATGGAAACTGCAGTTTAATGTTTCCAAATGTAAAATAATGCACTTGGGGAAAAGGGATCTTTAATCCGAGCATTGTATTTAGAATACTATATTCAGTTCTGGTGACCTCACCATAAAACCTATCAGGAAAGACTTAATGAACTCAATCTGTATAGTCTGGAGGACATTAATGTAAAGAATTAAGATGAACAGTATTTCAAAATAGAAAACTTTTGGGGTATAAAACAATACCAATAAACCCAGTCTACTAATAGATACAGAATATGACAGACCAGTGCCAAATGCTAAATAAACTAATGTGCTATTTTTGCATTTTCCTTAACAGCCATTTTATAAAAATGGACTGTAGTATAGGATTTTATTCCTCTATTCATCAAATTCCATAACTGTATCAATTACTGCTCTTAAAAATAACTTATGCCTAAATTAACTTCCTTTCTTAATTAGAATGGTAAAAACTCAAACTATTTCAGAAAAGATATTCTTTATTAGAAAATATCTTGTTTTACAGATGTTACAAGATGCTAAAATGATAGAAATAATTTTTGAAGTTTCTGTTTCCATTAAAAATTGCCTATTAAAGGCAAGGAAAATGTCTTGCTAATCCTGATGCACCATCAGGTTTTTTTTCCTGTTATTTATTTATTCAATTTTTATGCCGCCCTTCTCCTTAGACTCAGGGCGGCTTACAACATGTTAGCAATAGCACTTTTTAACAGACCCAACTAACATATTGCCCTCAAAATCTGGGTCCTCATTTTACCCATCTCGGAAGATGGAAGGCTGAGTCAACCTTGAGCCGGTGATGAGATTTGAACTGCTGATCTACAGATCTACTGTCAGCTTCAGTGGCCTGCAGTACAGCACTCTACCTGCTGTGCCACCCCGGCTCATATTCTCTTTGAATTAGCAAGAATTATCATGGAACATCTTTATCTGTCAAAGAAACAAGAAAATAGAATAGGGATGTCCTTTTTTTTTTTTTTTTAAAGAAGCTTAAAATATAGTAATTAAAGAGAAAATTGTTTACTATGAAACTTATTTGGTAAGTTTTCAATCAAATACAGTGGTACCTCTACTTAAGAACGCCTCTACTAAAAAACTTTTCTAGATAAGAACCCGGTGTTCAAGATTTTTTTGCCTCTTCTTAAGAACCATTTTCTACTTAAGAACCCAAGCTGGGAAGTTTCCCAGATTTGAGAGCAGCACGAAGGCCCAGCCAGGTTCCTGCAATTCCCCTTTTAATCCTGGCCATCTCGGGCTTTTCTGGGCTCCCAGAGGACCCTTTCGGTGGCGCTTAAGGAGGCTTTGGCAGTCCAGAGCGAACGGAGCGTTTTCCTTTCTCTGGGCACTTGGAGAGGGAATAAAGCACTTCACTATGGTGACTCCCTCGCGCTGCCTCCCATACACCTGGCACAACATTGCCTCCTGGAGCACAGAAAGGATCCCTGGCCAGATCAACTCAGCTTCAGCCAAACCGGAGCCATCACAGTGAAGGAAAGACACCGGCTACAAAGCGAGCGAGGGGAGCCCTTCAGCATGGGAAGGAAAAGGAAGCAGGTAGCAGCAGCCACTTTTCGGTCAAAGGAGCAGGAAGTTCCCCCCTCTTGCCCGCTTGGGTTTCTCTCTCTGGTGCAGTGTATGGGAGGCAGCCTTGTGCTGGGTGCATGGGAGGTGCGTGCTCTTCCTCCTCGCCACCTCAGAGTCCCCCCCCTTTTTTAAGCCTTAAAATTTTGGATTTTGATTCCCCTCCCCTCCCCTTCTTCCTTCAGTAGCGACTGCCATCCTCCTCTTCTTCTTTCTCCTCTTCCCACCCAAATTCCAAGTTTTTATTTCTTTCCCATTGGGTTTGCACACATAATTTGCTTTTATATTGATTCCTATGGGAAAAATTGCTTCTACTTACAAACTTTTCTTCTTAAGAACCTGGTCACAGAATGAATTAAGTTCTTAAGTAGAGGTACCACTCTACAAGTAGTCTTTAACTTGCAATCACAATTGAGCCCAAAATTTAGGTTGCTAAATGAGATATTTGTGGAGTTTTTCCCCATTTTATGACTTTTCTTGTCACATTTGTTAAGTGAATCACAGCAGTTGTTTAGTAAAATGGTTAAGTAAATCTGGCTTCCCCATTAACTTTGTCAGAAGGTTGCAAAAGGTGATCACATAAGCCCAGGACACTGAAACGATCATAAATATGAACCAGTTGTCAAACATCCAAATCACATGACCAAGGGGCTACTGTAATGATCATGAATGTGAAAAACTGGTAATAGGTCACTTTTTTCCAGTGCTGTTGTAACTTCAGTCACTAAAGGAACTGTTGTTGAGGACTGTTTGTATTTTATTTCTCAAAATGACCCAGATTTCATTGACGGTGACTTTTACCTGCAAGATTCAGCATTATTTAAAGCTAATTTAAAAAAAAGCTATAACGTATCCCAGACAAGTATAGCTTGTAGATATTTTTGTGGAACTTTTATTATATTTTATACAAAGGATGACCAATTAAAAACCAAAATGCAATGAGCTATAAACGTGCAACTAAAGTCATGTTTTCAATTTTAGTTTGTTTTATTGTACTTGCTCCTGCTTCACATTATTATTCTTTGTAAACTGCCCCAACACCTTTGCCAGCGGGCCTGGGGCTGTTGAGCATGAATATTCTGCTTCAGCCGATAGTATGATTGTGATTGGGAGGAGCTTGGATGAATGGATTTCAATGTTTGGGATTTTTAGATTTGGGTTTTAAGGCTGGGATTATAATTTTATACCAGTATTTTGTACTGATTTTATTCTGTAAACCGCTGAGTCCCTTGGAGAAGGGTGCCCTAGAAATTTGAATAAATAAATAAATACAAGTGCAATAAACATTAAATGTTTATGTAATAAAATATTTTAAGATGTTTAAGATTTTCTTGCCATGGTGAAAGTAAAACAAACTGGGAGAAACAACACTTAACAGTAGTGACTGTGAGAGAGATCTCGGAGTCTTGGTGGATAACTTTCTGGGATAACTTCCTAGAAGGGCAGCTTAGAAGTTGAACGAACAAACAAATAACCAACTAAATATGAGCCAGCAATGTGCAGCGGTAGCCAAAAAAGCCAACACAATCTTAAGCTGCATCAACAGAGGGATACACTCCCAAGACCAGGGGGTACTAATACCACTCTATAACGTCCTAGTCAGACCACACCTAGAGTACTGTGTTCAATTTTGGTCAACTCTCTATAAAAAGAACATTGAAACCCTAGAGAAAGTTCAGAAGAGAGCAACCAGAATGATAAGGGGACTGGAAACCAAGACATATGGAGAGATTGCAGGAACTGGCCATGGATAGTTTAGCAAAAAGGAGGGCCAGAGGGGACATGATAGCAGTATACACGTACTCAAGGGTTGTCATATAGAGGAGGGGGCAACACTGTTTTCCAGGACACCAGAGGGCCAGACCAGAAGCAATGGATGGAAGCTGACCAAGGAGAGATTCAACCTGGAAATAAGGAAGAACTTTCTGACAGTGCGAGTGATCAACCAGTGTAACCACTTGCCAGCGGAGGTCGTGAACGCCCCAACACTTGACACATTCAAAAAGAGATTGGACTGCCATCTGACTGGGGTGGTGAAGGATCTCCTGCTTGAGCAGGGCATTGGACTAGATTACCTGCAAGGTCCCTTTCAACTCTAATAATAAAATAAAAACAAATTGTTTATCTGCAATAATAATTTGATAATTATTTCATGTTACAGTATATGAAACCATGCACTTTAAAAATAAAAACAGTGTATCGTAATACACGACATTTCTCAGTAAGAGAAATACTTTTTTCCAAGCAAATTTTTTAAAAAAAACTATTTAAGTAGAGGGTTACTTTAAATTGTGCTATACAAATGAATTAGGAAATAAATCCCACTGAGGTCCCTGGACATATCTCTAGAATAATATGCACAATGCTTTATGCACTCAATGTCTGCTGCTGCAATAAAATATTTTTATTTGAATCACCTCGAGGATGTCGACAACCTAAAAAACCTCAACTGTGATCATTACTGTTAAGACGTAATTCTTAATTTCAAATAATGTTAAATGGCTATGCACAGTGAAGGGCTAATTTTTTTACTACCACACTGTGGGCAGGGCTTATGCAGGATGCCCTGTATTTTCTTTCAACATCTTTCAGTGCAAATTGGATGCTCTGGGGTGGAGTTCCTTTTTTGCTACCCCACTGCGTTTCCCCCCCCCCCTCCGGGCAGTAGCCCACCCCTGGCTATGCAGATGTAACAACCCAACTATCTGAAATAAAGAAATTAAGGTATTTATTTGGAAATTTAATAATTTATATGTAAATGCAATAGAGGTTTCTGGTTCAGAATAGTGAGCATCTATAAAATCTCCATTCTTGAGGACTCTTCACATTTTCTTACTTATGTAATAGTATTAACAGATGTACAGAAATTGCATTGCAATCTGAATAAACTGCTGATAGAATATCTAATTACCATTTGTGATGTTAATTCATGAGAGTAAACACAAAAACAAGAGGAAGCAAATTGATTTCTCAGTGATTAGCTGTCCTACAAATTATTAGCTACAACATAGAATGTACCCAATGTAGAAAATGGAATTTAAATAATAGTTTAACTGTTTAGTAAACATTCAATGCAAATGGCTACCATTAATAGTGATTCAATAAATTTGCACCATATAGCTAAACTGTACATTAGGTCTGAGTAGTATTGTTTTGTCCTTTGCTAAAGATCAAGTCTTCATAATCAAGATCCTGAATGGGAAAACCAAGAGGGAAGCTTATGTGTGCTAGTAAAAATAGTTTTATTTGCCAGTATCCAGATGCTGCCCGTTACATTTTTCTGTACAAAATATCTGAAGCACCCATCTTTTTTTGTATCTGAGATATGAAAACAGCATTTTGCTCAGTTCATCCTTTACTAAAATTAAAAGCAACTTATTTTAATACACAAGAAATATTTTTATCTCCATCTGTGATCAATTAATTCAATTTAAAATGTTGGAATGAAGAATTAAAAATATTAAAACGAGAGTCCATAAACTATTATCTTCATAGCTGTGGCTCACCACATATTTTTGCAAGGTGCTTGTCTGCAAGAAATTTGAAGGAGAGTTCACAAATTAATTTTGCATACTAAGAAATCTTGTAATTATATGTAGAAATTACTACAAAATAATTCCTAAACAACAAAAGTTAAGAACTTGTGCTTTTTGACCAGCGTTCTGTAAGGAATTTACTGTTAAGTGCAATTATCTCACATTGCACTCAATTTTCTGGTTACATGACTATCTGGATAAACATGTGATTTTGTGGTTTATTATAAAGTTGCTCCAAAAATGTTATAGATCATGTGACCTTACTGAATAAAACAAATGTATACAATAAGCATCCCATTCTAGCTGAAACAATTTGATTAAATAATTATAGCCCTTAAAATGCTTGTTTTCATTCAGTGTTTTTTTTTTAACAAGTTCAGCTTTCAATTATCTTTACCCCAGGCCCTACACTAATCTCTTTGTCGTTCAAAGAGATAATAACAAACACAGAATATGTACCCTGGGAATATGTAATTCTCTATTAGCTGACCAGTTTTGGTAGCACAGTACATAGAGGTATATTGGCATTTGAATCAGACATTAGATTAGCTCTCAGTTTGTTTGCTATCCCAACTGGGGGTAATCTGGAATTTATCCCTGGGAAAGCGTTTGTATAGTGTGCAATCCTTTTGCCTGAACTTTTATCCACGCTGGGAGGCTTAGGTACTCGTTTACAAATCCAAGGATGTCTTAAAGCTTGGCTAGGAGTCATCCTTGCAGAAGGATCCCAATTAAGAGATTCTTTTAAGAATTCTATAAACAAAGAGTCATCACAGCCTTTTAATGCTGTGATCCAGTCCTTGTTGCCTGGAGCACTGCGCATTTTACCCCTTCGAGATCTGCTACCATTAAGAATAACTTTCCCATCTGCTTGAGTTGTTACACTGCAATAGCGAGGATGACCTTTCGAATTGATGAAGTTTTTGGCTCGTTTGGATTGGTCTAGCAATTTCTGTGGAGGCATTCCAAGGAGCTCCATCATACAAGCTAGCTGATCACCCTCGTCTTCTCCTGGAAACAAAGGATAACCAGTCAGAAGTTCCACCAGAATACAGCCAAAACTCCACATATCTATGGGCATCCCATAGCGGCTTCCCAGGATAACTTCTGGGGCTCTGTAAAACCGAGATTGTATGTAAGTATAAACTCTTTGGTGCTCAAAACAACTAGATCCAAAATCAATTACTTTGATTCCACTCCGCCCTTGTTGTTTCAGAAGAATATTTTCAGGTTTTAAGTCACAATGTATAATTTTGTTTCTGAATAGCCCCTCCAGACATTGCAATATTGAGTGGGCAAATTTACGTACAAGCTGCACACTGAAGCCTTGAAACTTGTTTCTTTTGATCAGCTCATATAGATTCATGCTCAAGAGCTCAAAAGTCATACATATATGATTTCGAAAGGTAAAGCTTTCTAGCATGTGAATAACATTCATGCCGCCAGTTTTATCTTGCTTTTTGAGATGTTCCAAGATACGTATTTCTTCTGCTGCTTGCCGGTGAAACCGTTTCTCATTGCGCACCATCTTTAGAGCCAAATGTTGGTGGGTTTTGTGATCAAACACTTTAGCTACTTGGCCAAAGCTGCCTTTCCCAATTATTTTAATTACTTCATATCGGTACGCAAGATGGTCATGAGCTATATGAATATAGCTGCCTTGTTCATCATCATATCCAGCATTGTTTGGCGCACCACTAACTCCCTGCTTTTTCTTTGCATTTGGGCCGACAAAATAAATTTCAGGAAAATTAAATATTTCTTGTTGCTCAAAGGTTGTTAACTGCTGTTTATATTGCTTCAGTGCTTGTTCTGCAGACAGACAACCAGCTTTCTGTGCTTTTATTGAGCTGCCACTATTTTTGATGGTGCAGATACTATCAGAGCTTTTCTCTTTTACTGGAGTTGGAAATGATCTTTCAGATACATTTATTCCAGTGGACTGCAGAGTACTGCTTCTTCTATTTCCAGAGTCTTCAAATAATTGCTCAACTTTGACTTGGCTCCCAGTCAAAGGATGATCCTTCATTGTGAATGTGCTAGTAGTTACCTTTAAAAATGAAACAGAAAATCCTTAGAATTCACAAATTCACAAACAGCAACAGACATTTAACTTCAGAAGAAATATGTAGTAATAAATTAATGTTTACATAAATCTGATATAGTAAAAATTTGTATTAGCATGCCCTACAGTAGTTTTTCAACATCTACCGGTACTTTTCAGTCAGCAGAGCAACAAGTAATGAAAGTGTAGCTTGAAGCAACCTAGAACCTTCAAATTACGATTTTACTAGCTTAAAAACAGCAAAATGCAAACAAGATAAATAACCACAGATTATGAAATTCCAAAAGGATTAAGACAGAATTAGTAAATGATTTGTTTACCAAAAATTCCATATTGCTCTTAAATTAGTGCTTTCCCCCCTTCCTTTAACCTTTGATGAAGGCACGTTTGTAAGTTTTTTCTAGAATACTAACTTACTTTTGAGCCCTGCAAAGAGTTTTGTTCTGTGCACGAAGGAACTAATTATTTTTCCTACAAAACTGCAAATAAGAAAACATTAAAAATGATTTATCTTAATTTGAAACAACTGTAACTTTGGAGACTTATTTCAAATTCTATTTCAGTACAGTATCAGCAACGTGGGCAATAGACTTCCAAGCAATGCAATGAAGCAAAACAATGTCCTATCCTAAAAACTGGTGTAGAGTAGCTACCTTGTGAGTGTATTGAATTAATGAATGAGCCACTCTTACAAGATTTGATTAGGTCATCTTCATTTTGCAAAATACCTCGTTGAGTCCACAAGTCAGACTAGCATAAGTCTGACATACCTCATTGGTTTATACAAGGCACTATAATAAAGGTATGAAACAATTGTAACAACTGCTGAGACATCTTCTAGTTTAGACTTAAACTCCAAAAAAGAAAAAAGGAACTGACATTTGCAACTAAATAACAGCTTTTATATATGCTCTCTTCTTCCAAAGCAAATTTTTACTCCACCAAAACAGCAAATTAATAACACTTTTGAAAAACTATTTGTATACCTTTTTCAATGAAATGCCAAAACAGTTACGACATTGGTTCAGAAAATGAAGTTTCAGGACACCAAGATCTGTATTTTACTGCTTAACTGCTATATCTGTTTGGAAAATATAGACAGTGTATTTTGAGACATACAACTTTCTGAGAAGTAACAGAAAATATGATCCAGAGAATTAGCATGTTAACAGGTTCTTCAGTATCTATGGCTAAACTGAGCAGAAAGAAAGAGGAATGCTGTAAAATTGTGGATAAGATGGCCCCTTGCAGTATATTAATCCAATCCAATCAGCAATTCTTTATTAATTCCAAACAACCAGGTTTCAAAGATCTCTATTTTCAGAAACATTTGATCTCCTAATAGACAAAGAATCCTGGATGCTATTTTTTGCATTTTCCATATAAAAGTGGAGAAAAAAAAATAGAATAGCAATAGAGTCCAAACAGGAAATGAATCTGAATTGTAATTTTTTGCCACATGCAATACTTAGATAAAATATAAGTTAGAAAAAAGTTTGAAATTAAACGAGCAATATGGTTTTATTTACTTTACCAATATATTTATCTTTACTTTGAAGTAACACAGAATAATGAAAAAAGAATTGAAAGTGAAAGAAGATATTCTGTAACTGACTAAATATAAAATAATAGCAAAGTAGCCAGAAATTAACCCATACACTTTAGTTCTGCATGCGCATGAGACAGTAGGATGCCTTAGAATAAACTATTTTAGAAAGGAAATGAGAAGCATTTCTCACATCTGTTCTTTGGGTTGTGGGAAATTCAGCCTCTAAGCTATGCTTCATAGAAACTGTGTGCATAGCTTATCTTTTATAATAAAAAGCAAGTTTCTTTTTTCACATGCCAGACAAAAAGATAGTCAATTGCCAGAAAAAATATTTACTTAGTGTCTTGGAAATTCAAAAGACGTGACCAGAAAATGACAGGTAATTAGTTCTCCAATGGCTATGGAAGGCAGGAAGGCAGGCAGGTGCCACAAGAAGTGCTATGGAGGGCAGGTGAGCAACTTGCAACTCTTGCCAGCTTCCCCAATGCCTTTGCTTATGGAAAGCCAGCAAAGGTGGCCTCAAATGGTAATCATGGGACTGTGTAACATTGCAACTGTCATAATAGCAAGTCAGTTGTCAAGTGCTCAAATCACAATCACATGACTCTGGGGACATTGTGATGGCTGCAACTTTGAGGACAGGTTGTAAGTCATTCTCATTCAGCGCTGTTGTAACTGAACAGATGCTGAATGAATGGTTGCAGCCTGAGGACTACATGTCCAAACCCTTAGGACATGCCTATAAGCTTTTCATGATTTTTTTATTTATTAGACTTCTATGCTGCCCTTCTCAAAGTGACTCAGGGCGGCGTACAATATAACAAATACAAACAAATATATGTGTAGAAATCTAATCATTTTAAAAGAATTAGCAAAATTCTAAAAAAAACCATGCAGAGTCATCCACATTCATCCAATTCAATCATTCACATCGGCCAGAGACAGAGATAGGTCTTCAGAGCTTTACGAACGACCAGGAAGGAGGGGGCGGTATGTATCTTCAGAGGGAGTTTGTTCCAGAGGGCCAATCTATATGGATCTATATAGATATGCCTATCTATAGAGAAAACAAGTCCATGTACATGGTATGTATATGATAAGTGGCAAATCTCTTGGTGATGTTTTCTTTCTATGATACACATATTATGCACAAAACAACTTCAATACCCTTCACATCAGTATAAAATATCTGGATTATAAAGACTGAAGCATTCAGATTCAGTCCTCTTTATATCATCATATATCAATACTATGAGCACTATATTACAAGTTGTCAATAATGCAATAATTACTCTATGAAATGTCTAAGGGCTTCAACTGATTTGATCCAATTTATAAGATTTGACTCACTGTATTTGCTTTTGAATCTCTTTGCCAAATCCAAATATCATTTCCCCCCCATTAGCTATAAGCTTCCAAGAAGCAATTATGGCATGTATGAAAGTTGGAACTACAGGCCAACTTTTTCTTGCAATGATCGGTTATGCAACCAGGTTTGGTTTTTGCTTGAATATTTTTGTTGCTTGAAAGTATTTGCAGAACATCTTTACTGTTAAGACTGCCACAACTGGACATAATTGCTGCAATCTAATAAGTATTTTCTAACAAGCTAACAAGATATATAAGACATATATCATTTCTACAAAAATAATCAAAGTAACAGAAGACATTACTGTTTCCAAAAGAAACATTAGGAAATTCCTTTAAACCCCCCCCCCCCCCCCCAAGTAATTTCAGTCCTATAAACATTTAGCTAACTGACTGTAACTCCAAGAATATTGCCTATGGAACAGCCATAGATAGATACAAGATGATATCTAACTATAATGTAAACCCTTCTTTTCAGGAAAGAGATGCTCTCCTGGTGCTTGCTTTTTTTGCAAAAAAAAAATATTTACTGACATGTTTCTAATATATTTCACCATAAAAATAATATAATATTCAAAATGCAACTCAAATTTTCAATTTACCACTCAGGAAAAAAGCTACTCTTGCCACTTATGCCCTCACATTAAGTAAATAGAGTGGTTAAAATGATACAGGCATTTACAGTCCAACATAAAAACATTTATCCTGTAAATGATTAAAAAAATGGAAGCCACATGGCTTTCTCTTTGTCAATGAATGTACAAGCAATAAAGAGGCAAGTATATAGTTTTACATTGCTCTGGTACAATGAGAATGAGGATTGTGACATCTCTTAATTCAGACCATTTTATTATTTCTGTTATTCTCTTATCTACATATGCCTATTGTTATCACCAGTCGATTTCCATTATGAAGAATGTTAACCATTATGCTACTAAGTGTGGAGGGGTGGCACTAAGGAAAGCAGAACAAAAGCTGGATGAGTTCCGGAAAATCTATTTGCTAGGCTGTATACTATTTAATATTTATGAAAACAAGAAATCTCCACAAATATATTATTGTAAGCTTTCCCATGTTGTTGTTATTAAAGATCCTAATTTAGGGTCAATGGTTATCTGAAGCAGTTGCTAAGTGAAACCATGACTGTGTTTATAAGTTACTTTGCAACCAATCCTAGCATTTATGACCTTTGTAAGTCTGTATTGCAAAGGAAAGCTGAAATTTCAACTTTCCTTTGCTTTACAGAACTACAACGGTCATAAATTGGTTTCAAAGTTACTTTTTAATCATCATTAACTGCAAATGGTTGCTCTATGAGGCAATTGCTAAATGATAATTACTTGTAATCATCCTGAATGGTTGGAAAAGATAGTACAGACACAATATGTAACTACCACCTTCTATTGATATAGATGTACTTGTTAGGGTTATGCAGTGTTTCAGACTGTATTTGGAAGAAGTTCCTTAATGTACAAGATTAAATGCAGCAAGTCTGTGCAGCTTGTTAAAGCAGCCATGAGATCCTGGAAACAAATGTAGCTACACATAGATGCCACATTTGCACAATAAAACAGCTTTTTTGAATCAAGTCAGAAGTACTGCATAAGCTGGTTTTTTAAAGCATCTAGTTTGTGTTGTCCCAGCAGTAACAAAATTCAACAAATAGGAAAATTACTTACATTAGATCTCCCTAGTGAAGGAAAACCAGAAGGGGTGCATTCTTCATTTGTAGGTTCTGGAAGTCTAATCTGATCTATTCTCATGTAAGAGTCATATAAGCCATCTCCAAACCTGGCTGGAAATAACAAAATGATCAGTAAAAATGAACACAAATTCTTACAAGCATTATTTTAAATTACAGTAATAATTCTAAACTCTTATTGGAATCCTTCAACAAACCCAAGTCCAAAGGATGTGGCTGCAGATAATTAGAAGCACAGCATTTGATTCCCCCGCCCTTTTTTTCAAGGGGAAAAACTATAATAGGCATTGAGCATTTACAATTCATTTTTGTTTGTTTGTGTAATAACAAGGGACAGGAATATTAGTATGTAGCAGATTTTCACCTTTGCCTAATCTATCCTGCCACACTCATTTTTTGGAAATGCCACTCTGGACTGCTTTAGAAGCCAGCAACAGAAACTGTCCAATATCAATTATTTTCTCTGTCTTGGGAAGAAAAAATCAACAACTCTTGTAGACTATTGCAATGTTCCCAGGTAATATAGCATTGCACCATTAAATTGCACAGAATACCACAACCACTATTTATTTATGAGCACTTAGAATCATGAGTTAGTTATCAATTTTAAAAATCCATCTCAGCAATATCTGCTAAAGAAAAAATGTGGGTGATAAGATGTTGCATCTATGATTTGAAATTGGATTTCTTTGAAAGTAAAGTAAGCTGTAACTGTCTTCAGCAATCATGAATCAGTAGACTACATTTAGGAAAAATTACAGCTTCAAAAATACAGTTTGAAATTCAATACATGTAATGCTAACCCCCTAAAATAATAGACTTACTGGAATTTAATACAGTAAGTATGTGCCTCACATAATTATTCATCCAGTTATAATTCTGCATAGGCTTGCCTACAAGTAATTCTTCTAGAAAATAGTTGTAAAATATCTATGGCTTGATAGTCTTTTATTTCCCCTGTAATAAAAATAGCTTGCCTTTAACATTAGCCAAGTGGGAACATGAAGGATATTGTTTTGGCTATATTTATAATTTGCCTAAATTCATCTGGCTGAGACAAAGAACACTGAACCAGAAAGCAAAGTTCTTATGTTCCCATCATTTGCTTCAATGTAATAATTTACTTATTTATTAGATTTATAACCCGCCCAATTCCCGAAGGACTCTGGGAGGTGCCCAACAATCAAGACAATGTAAAAGCAACTAAAACCCCTAAAAATAAAACCATCAATTTCTTCTTGGCTGGAGCTAGATAGTATTGCTCAATGGCTCCAGGCCTGCCAGCAGAGACAGGTTTTCATGACTTTTCGGAAGGCCAGGAGGGTGGGGGCAGTCCAGATCTCTGGGGGCAGCTGGTTCCAGAGAGCCAGAGCCACCACAGAGAAGACCCTCCCATGCAGCCCCATCAACCGACACAGCATAGCCGACGGGACCCGGAGGAGGCCAACCCTGTGGGTCCTAATCAGTCATTGGGAGGTAAGCAGCAAAAGATGGTCCTGTAAATAGTCTGGCTTTAACCAATGTAGGGCTTTATAATCTACTGAACAGTACCATTATTTTGCCTTGTTCTGATTTGTTGAGTAATGCTCAACAAGTAATGCCCCAACCAAGGCCAAAATTTTCTCTCCATGATTTCACTTATTTACACATGTTTGTAGTGCAAACAGACTTGGGCAGAAATTAACAAAGGTTGCATTTTGTTCCTGAAATTGCTGTTTTAAAAGAGTTCTATTAAGTATTCCAAAATTTTACCACTGTCTCTAACATGAAAAAGGAAGAGTTCCTGAGGTTCCTCTTGCTTAATCACAATTAAAAAAAACTTGGATCACAAAGAAGCAAATAAACATTTATGGTAATGACTGCTGACTGGAAGGAATGCTCCTTGCTTTCCAGTTAACAGCTTAAAAAAAACACAGGGATCAGCTTAAGTTATTACCAAAGGAAAAATCTTTACAAATTTTCCCTATGCATAATTTGGCAGCAAGTTGAAATAATCTGGCCTGCTTCTCTGAAGTCACAGCGTACACCGAATATTTCTAGTAACCAAGACCATTTTGGCTCCAACAGTTACTGTACTTCATCTCTACCGTTAGACACGTGAAGTGTAAAAAAAGTGAAAAGAAAAAAGAAAGCAAGTGTTACAAAATCCCAAAACAATTTAAAAAACCCTACTAGTTATGAGGTGACTTAGGATGGAACACTCTGGGAAAGGCAAAAGAGGGTTGAAGAGAAAGTAGAGAGGGAGGAAGAGAAGGCGAGAGATAGAGTGAGGGAAAAGTAGTTAGCAGGAAGAGATAGGGAGGGAGAGGAAGAAAGAGAGAAAGAAGAAGAGGGGCAGATTGGGGTTGGATAAGAAGGTGGAATAAGATATGGAATTTTGAACAATGGATAAAAATGTGTAATTATGTATGTTGGCTGTAATATTGAAAGGGGTGTGTGTGTGTGTACATATACTTATGTATACTTATATTCCAATATTACATATATACACTGCTCAAAAAATTAAAGGGAACACTTAAACAACACAATATAACTCCAAGTAAAATCAAACCTCTGTGAAATCAAACTGTCCACTTTTGAAGCAACACTGATTGACAATCAATTTCTAATTTGTATGTGAGAAAATGGGGGGGGGGAATTAAATTTTTTTTAAAGTCCCTACGTTTTTATTTACTAAAGGAGCAC
Source organism: Erythrolamprus reginae (assembly GCF_031021105.1). Classification (NCBI taxonomy): domain Eukaryota; kingdom Metazoa; phylum Chordata; class Lepidosauria; order Squamata; family Dipsadidae; genus Erythrolamprus; species Erythrolamprus reginae. The sequence continues at coordinate 59,984,026 of NC_091952.1, read as the reverse complement.
CAACTCCTCCCAATTGAGGCTCCATTGCAAGGGGGGGGCTTGGGGGGGGGATAAGTTTCCCATCGATCTCTGAGGGCTAAAAAACGAACTTCTCTGGTCTACATTTTTGGCCCATTACCATTATCCCCAATTTTTTAAAAATAAAATATACAGTACAGCGAAGCTGCCGGGCTGTGCCGTGAAGTCCCCTGTGCCATCCTCCCGCCGGTGGCGGCCGTTTTTTCATTCCACGTGGCCCCGCCGCCTCCATACAAAAGTTCCAGCCCTGCCTGAGTAGAAGGACACGCGCGGGCCGTAGTCCTTGGCTCCTCTTCCTCCCACACCGAGGGGCTGGGTGACCCCCCCCCCCCATCCTTTTAACCCCTACATCCGACGGTTCCCTCAAACCCGCTTCCCGTTCGCAGACGGCCGCCTGGGCTGAGCAGGCTGGCCAAGGACGGGGCAGGAACCGGTTTGGCTGTGAAGGAAACAAGGGCTCCCTCGGTGCTGCCGTCTGAGCTCGGGTTGACTTTTCTTGCGGGCGTTTTTCGTGGCTGTTTCATGACTCAGGAAGGAAACAGCCCCCAGCAGATTTGGGGGCGGGGGGGGAGGCAGAGACGACGACGACGACGACTCTTTTTCCAAGGCCCCCCCTCCCTTCTCCTCCGCGGCGCCAACGATCTTCCACCCCACACCCCGCCGCATAAAATACACTCTCTATAAAAAAAAGGCCTCGCCTTTGCAAAGACACGCAAACGGCTGGAAAGCAGGAAGCCAGACAGTCCACCTCCCCCCCCCCCGCGCCCCAAAGCCCAGCCACGGAAAGCCCGAAAGGGGATCCAAGGAGAAAGACCCGAGGAGCCCCCTTTAAGCTTCCCCCCCCCCCCCAGTATACCTGCCGAATGGGGACCTTCCGACTTTCTGCTCAGCAGCATCATAACCAGCGGGATACCGAGGGGAAAGCCCGCGGGCCGTACGCCCCATCACCGTCTCCAAGGCCTGCCCGGTCTCCCCCACACACACACTCCAGATTTCTCCCCCCGCCCCCGCCTTCGGGGCCTTGCCCGCCGCTCGCTCTCAGTATCGGAGGTTGTAGTCGAGCAGCAGGCAGAGGGACGAGGTCGAGTCGAAAGCGCGGTTGCTAAGGGAACGGGTGCTTGGGTCGTTGTGCGCTTGCGCGGTGGGGGAGGGGCCGAAGCGTGCTGAACGTTCTTCCCCCCCCTCCCCGCCCTCCAGGCGTTTCTTCAGCGAGCGAAGTGTGAAACGTGCTTGAGCCGAGCAACTTTATGCCGCGCGCATGCGCATAGCGGGAATCTATTTATTTTCCAAACTCCCAAATCTTTACCTTTTTAGACTATCCACCGTTGACCTCACCCGATTCCTAAGAGGTCAGTCAGGGGCGTACATAAGTGCACCAGCATGCCTACCGTCCCTGTCCTAATGTTTCCCTCTTATTAGTACCCATCTCAGCGTTATATCTATGTATACCATCAATATGTACTTGACAATACAGTATAATAAACAAACAAAAACAAACAAAAAAACCCCAACAACTTAATATGGAGTTCACTTTTTGAATAATGAGACCTCTATATGGGATGGGCATGAGGATTTTAGAGATGCTTAGGTGGGGCATGGGCAAAAAAAAAAGGCTGGGAACCACTGCTCTAGAGAAAGCCCATCGAAATAAATCAGCATTAACTTCATAAAAGACGAGGGACGTGTATGTGAGCTGTGCTTCAGAGCACTCGTGTACTTCATCTGTTGCAAATTGGCAGTTTCTTTAGGATTCCACAAAACTCTTGCCTTTGTGGAACAGCCAAATTCTGCTACTGCACTCTGGAAAAAAATATCATAGAAACCTAAATGCTAATGATTTTTTTTTTAAAAAAACCCATTGCTTTTGTATAAGGAAATGCTTGAGAAAGTGAGGGTGGAGAGACATTGAAAAATGACATCTCACAAGAAAATGGAATTGGATGGATTTAAAAAAAAGGGTAGTAACTTCCATTAAGCCATTTTCACCATTTCCCCAGGTTTTCAGCAATTATACTTTCACTCTTTCCCTTAAAACAAGAGTGAGCAAATTAGGTTGAATTCCACTTCCCATTAGCTCTCTCCAGTGTGACCAAAAATATTGTACTTCATGATAATTATTGAAGTTTAGCAATCCTTGGGATTGTTGCCTTAAAAGGCCTGGGGTGGTTAAATGTTTCTGTTCTGATGGACAACATCCTCAAAAGGCTGAGAAATCACAAGAAACCAAGGCCATATCTCCAAACTGTCTTCAGTTTTCCTTTCATGCCCGAACTCCTTATATTTTTGTGATAAACATTGCCATGGTGGGATAAGTTTGTCTGGTTAATTTTATTTAGTACCTTGCTTGCCCTGTTTGATGGCCAGAAAATATGAGAATATGATATAAGAATATGATATATATGAGAATGAATATGAGAATATAATGAAAAGTTCGGAAACCAACCTACAAGCTAGGAGAATCTCTACAAACTCAATGATATATTTTGGAATATATAGATATGTTAATAAGGATATAATCATCTGGCATAATTTTGGTTTGATGTACAAGCTGCAGCTCTAAATTATGTTTAGAATAATTTGACAAGGTACTTCTTGTGACATAAGGGGTATCTGTACTTATTGTGTGTATGAATAATATAGCTTGACCTGAGTTAGGTTATGGCCTTTTTCGCGCTATCCCTATAGCCAAAATTGACAACTAAGTAAATCCAGTGGTTCATTTTTTCACTTATACTTTTAACACATTTAGGGCTACATTTTTAAACTTCTAATAAATTAAAGACAACACTGGCTTTAAGTGCCAAACTATTCTGACCCTGATAATAATCCCAAGTCTCTTGCAACAGACACAGACCAAAAATGATCTTGAAGAAAAGAAATGAGGTCCTTGGCTTCCAGACATTTGCCCTTCCTTGTTCTGGACCTAGGATAGAAGGACTGGAATGTGTTGATGGGTTTCTGGATGCTTTAAATTTAATTAGCAAGGAGATTAATCATCAAATTCATAAATAACAAAACCATCAAAAGAACCATTTTTTAAACAAGAATACTGAACATAGAACATATGCAGAAAATGTAGGACTCAGATTTTAAATTTGTCCTTTAAATCTAGGCAAAGAGGCAGTCTGTTTCCTGAGTAATGAGCAATGTACGTATGCACATGGCAAGCTATTGTTTTGAATTTAAACAAAGAGCCTTGGCCCCTTCTGTCTGCCATTTCCACATTTAGACTCTACTGATTAACAGGCTATAAATAACAATTTGGTTATTTCTGTCAGTAAAACTATATATAGTCTTATATAGGAAGCAAGATTTTAATGCTCCAAACACTCTGTCAACAAAAAGAATCTTCACTTGTGATGCTTATTTATAATAAAAACTTAAAATTCTGTGAAATACTATTTATTTAGAGTGTTTTTGTATTAAACTGTTTTATACAGTTGTCTTTTCCATTAGGAAATTGGTTGTGCCTTAAGGGCATATTAACAGTTGTGTTCTTTAGAGCCATCTGGTGCTATTAACAAGTATTACATAATGCATATGCTATTTTACAAAATATTATTTTTCTAAAGGATCCTCATTCTGCAGATCCTTAGTTATGGAATTTCTTGAAGCATTGATATTACTGAATTCCAGTACTTTTATGTTTTATAATCTCATAAGAAACTATACTGGACATAACAGTGTTATAGGATTATTTACTGACCCTACAATATGTAAGTCATGTCTAATGTTTTTGTCTTAATTGTTTTCATATTTGCTAATTGAGAATGTAATTGTGATGTACTTTTTAACACTTTTACTATAGGCTAAATGAGTACATGTTTTTCTTTATCTAATGCTGTATCCAATTTTCTTTGCTTCTACGCTGGGGAGTTTAATTGCATTCTAATGCGCATTGTAGAAAAGACTCTGCTGGTTTGAAAATCTTTGCTGCTGAATTAATGCTTAAGTATCTCCTAAGTGCCATAGAATTTCTCCAAATGTAATTAACTCCACTTAAAGAGTAACTTTCTGTGACTTTCAAATAGTACTTCTTACTTTGCAGTGATAACAACTCCTTTTTAAAAATGAACTTTTATGACTCCCTGCAGGGAAGGAATTACGAATGTGGCGAAAGTGATTGTTATTATCCTGATCAAGTTCTCTATTCCCTTTCTAGAATTAAAAGCATTATGGTTTTTGGAAGATTTTTTTTTCTTGGAGGCATGCTTATAGTATAAAGTGAGTTTCTTAAATAATGTGAATTACTCATTAATTACTTTAGTCCATCTCTTTTTAAATGCTTTGCTTGATTCAGGAGCCAGAGCACAAAAATTATTTGTTATTATTAATTTATTTGCCTGATAAATATAAAAATTAACGTAACTTTATTTAGGGAAAGGAATAGTTAAAACATAACAAAAATAAGGGAGCATACATACATGCATAAATTATGGAGAGTTTATATGGAGCCAGGTTACCTATGGAACCATCATTGCCCATTACATCAGCTCATCCCACCCAGTCAGGCAGGGAAGATATGTTGCAGGTGCCATCAGTTAAACAATTCTGACTGTTGGGGTGCAAGAAGAGAACTTTATCTGGCATTGTCCCCATTCTTTGGAACATTCTCTTCTGCCACAGAGGTGAGGTAGTCTCCCATTCTTGTAACCTTTTGGAAAGGTTTGAAAACATGCCTCTGCTGTTTTGCTTGAGGCACACACAACAGCACACAGTTGTGGGGCTGGCTAGTGTTTAGAAGGCCCTTTCCCCATCTATTATTTCACATTAATGTTCAATTCTAACCATCTTTGCCTGTTTTAAAATTTTACATGCATTTTTTATCTTTTAATATTTTATTTGTAGGCTGCCCAGAGTTTCTGTGAGGGAGTTACATGGTTTCTAAATGCGATAGTTCTCCCCCCCCCCCCCCCCGAATGTTCATTTATCTGTGTTCTCCGTTTTAATTCCATTCAATGTCTAATTCTCAGAGACTGTCTGCATAATTCCCTGCAGTTTGACAAGGTTTTTCAGAAATGGTTTGCCATTCACTCCTTCCTAGACTGAGAGAAAGTGACTCGCCCAAAGTCACCCAGCTGACTTCATGCCCTCAGTGATTAGAACTCACGGTCTCCGGATTTTTAGCCTGAGCCATGACTCCAAACTGATTCTCACATACTATTTGGACAGATGGTTCAACACATTTCACTGACATTCTGGAGATCTAAATTTCTGATGTACAAGGATACAAATAATATTTGGTCTGTAAGCCAGTTTGGTGTAATGATTTCTAGCAGATTAGAAATTGGGAGGTCATGAGTTCAAGCCCTGCCTTAGCCATAAAAGCCAGCTAGGTCACTTTGGGACAGTCACTCTCTTTCAACATAATCCATCTCAGTGTTGCTGTTGTGAGGGAAATAGGAGGAGGAGGTGGTAGGAGTATTATGTTTTGCCACCTTGAGTTGTTTGTAAAAATAATAAAAGCAGGATATAAATATATCTTTATATATATAATATTATATAGCTAATACATTATTATATCATTATACATTATATTGGTTATAAGAAATGTATTTATATATTAATTGTATTCTCTTCACAACAATGTGAAATACATACATACATACATACATACATACATACATACATACATACATACAACCAGTAAATATAGTGTGTGTGTGAGAGAGATATTTTTTTTTTTGGTGAGTCACCCTAGTATACCAATATGGAAGGGAGCATATGGCTTCTTTTTTGCCTCTGGGCCCCACCTGGGACCATATTCCAAGGCAAGTAGAAGTATATTCTTCTATACTAGTCTCCCTTCCTTTTCATTATCAGAAAAAAATATGTTACAGTGTGTAAGTGTGTGTGTGTATGTGTGTGTGTGTGTAACATATACTGCTCCAAAAAATAAAGGGAACACTTAAACAACACAATATAACTCCAAGTAAATCAAACTTCTGTGAAATCAAACTGTCCACTTAGGACCACCGTTCCCTGTAAGCTGCACACGTGAGCGCGTGCGCGCTCCAAAATACCCCCCCCCGCGCACCCTTTTCCTCGGCCGCGCACTCCCCATCCCCCTGCCAGCCCGCGGGGGGGCGGGGGGGAGGCGCGGGCAGTAGAAGGGAGCCGCGACCATACCTGCCTCTCCATGGTGCCTCCGGCCCACTTGCGCTCCAGGCCTCTCGGCCCTGCCCCCCACCCGCCCGGCCTCTCTTTCTCCTCCGCTGCAAGAGAGGGGGGGGAGGCATTCTCCGGAGGCTGGCGGGCGCGCGGGCCGGCGCGCGCTGTTCCCATCTCCCTGCCTGCGCGCCCGCCCGGAACATTCAAAGTAAGAGCGAAGGGTTTTCTTATTTTGAATGTTCCGGGCGGGTGGGCTGGCAGGGAGATTTGGGGAGCGTGCGCCGGCTGCCCCCCGAACACCTGGCTGCCGGGCCGCCCGCTCACCGCCCGCTCGCCGCCCACTCGCCTGCTGTTCACCACTCGCCACCCGCGGCGAGCGGGCTCCAAAAGTCGGCTGGGATACCGGGAGGCGGAGCGTGGCCGGGCGCCATGTCTTCACCTCCGCGCACTGCCTCCGCCCGGCCGAAAACAAAACGGCTCCAAAAGTCGGCCGGGCTCCCGGAAGGCGGTGCGCGGCTACTTCCTCTTCGCTGCAGAGCCGCACGGAGGCGAAGACATGGTGCCCGGCCACACTCTGCCTCCCAGGAGCCCGGCCGACTTTTGGAGCCGTTTTGTTTTCAGCCGGGCGGAGGCGGCACGCGGAGGCGAAGACAGGGTGCCCGGCCACGCTCCATCTCCCGGGAGCCCAGCTGAAAACAAAACGGCTCCAAAAGTCGGCTGGGCTCCCGGAAGACGGAGCTTGGCCAGGCGCCGTGTCTTCGCCTCCGCGCGCCGCCTCCGCCCGGCCGAAAACAAAACGGCTCCAAAAGTCAGCCGGGCTCCCGGGAGGCGGTGCGGTGCTGCTTCCTCTTTGCTGCAGAGCCGCCGGGCAGAGGCGAAGACAACGGCGCCCTCCACTCTATCTCCATCTCTGTCTCTCTTTTTCTCTCTGCTGCCGGCGTGGTGAACGAGAGAGAAAGAGAGAGAGAGAAAGGAGGGGAGAGAGAATGAGAAAGAAAGCGAGAAAGAAAGCAAGAAAGGGGGGAAGGAGGGTGAGGGGAAGACATAGAGGGAGGGAAGGAGGGAGAGAGAAAGAGCAAAAAAGAGAGGAAGGAAGGAAGAGAGAAAGGAAGAGGGATGGAGAGAGAGAGGGATTGAAAGATGAAGGAAGGGAGAGAGAAGGGGAGAGAGATAGAAAGGAGGGAGAAGGGGGTAGTTAGGGAGAGGGAAAAAGAAGGGCTTGGAGAAAGGCAGGGGGAAAGAAAGATAGAAAGGAAAGAGGGAGGGAGAGATAGAAAGGAAAGAGGGAGAAAGGAAAGAGGGAGGGAGGAAAGAGGGAGGGAGAGATAGAAAGGAAAGTGGGAGGGAGGAAAGAGGAAGACATAGAAAGGATAGAATTATGGATGCAAGAACTTGCTCATGTGTGATAGCGCACGCCCACACTTACTTACTTACTTACTTACTTACTTACTTACTTACTTACTTACTTACTTACTTACTTTATTCATTCATTCATTCATTCATTCATTCATTCATTCATTCATTCATTCATTCATTTATTCTTATATGCTGCCCAGTGCCAAAGGGACTGCCGCTCAGACACTATACTTTTCCGCTCACCCCGAAAAAAATTTAGAGGGAATACTGCTTAGGACAATAAATTTCACATGTTGTCAGTACATTCAACTTTGTACAGACCAAAGTATTCAGTGAGAATATTTCATTCATTCATTCAGATCTAGGATGTGTTATTTGAGTGTTCCCTTTATTTTTTTGAGCAGTGTATTTTTGCTGATAATGAAAAGGGAGACTAGTATAGATCTATGTCAAGCTGTTTTTGCTGTCATCAGCTAACCAAATCCTTACTGGGATTTGAACATGGGGAGTCTGCCTGTAAGGTAGTAGCTTTAACCTAGAGTCTAGACCACAGATTCTCCTCCTCTCAGCCTGTGTGTATATATATACAGTATACACACACACACGTTTATACATATATAAACCTGTATGTATGTATGTGTGTATGTGTTTTTGTGTGTGTGTGTGTATATATATATATATATTGTTCTGAGTAGATAGATAGATAGATAGATAGATAGATAGATAGATAGATAGATAGATATAGATATCCTAGTCTTCCTTTTCAAATTCAGCAAAAACATGTGACATATATATGTCACATGTTTTTGCTGAATTTGAAAATGAAGGGAGACTAGGATAGATCTCTCTCTCTATATATAGATAAATATACATATATGTACACACACACACACACATGCATACACACACGTATACATATATATACATACATACATACATACATACATACATACATACATACATACATACATACATACACATAATAAATATAATAAGTATAGTATTAGTATTGTGTGTTTTCAGATTCCCACTGAAGTAGAGTTTAATCCTCCTTAGCTGCTCCAACCAGTTCATGACATAAGTTTCTCCTACCAATTTCAGCAGAATTAAACGGCAGCGATCTCGGGAGACTCGTCTGAACTCCTAACTCCCATTGAAACAGCGTAGCCGAAATCGAAGCAGATCGGACCCCGCCGGAAGTGTAACCGATTCTACTGCGGCATCTTTGCCGCTGAGGTCACAAGAGCAGGAAATAGTAGTCGTACCAGCTGTAGGAATAATCCTGCAATTGCTCCACGGACTCCTTTCGTTGCAGTACCGCACTATGGCTGCGCCCATGTGACGAAGGGAGATTTCTATGCAGATCTTTCCAGGCAATCAATGGGTCCCCCTTTGTAAAGCACAACCCACCCACCCCCCTTCTTGGGGAAATCCACGATCGGCGGAATTGCAAGGTCTTCCAGAAACGGAGTCTTGGCATCTCTTTAAATATGTTCGTCAAACCTTTCAGGGTGAAATCCAACACCGCTATCAAAGGTTCCGATAGGTGAGTTTGCTTTTCTTTCATTTCAAGGCGTTTTATATTCTTGGGAGTTGTAAATCGGGATGTTTTCAGGTCGACCACAAGGAGCAGTTTTAATGCGAGCAAGCCTAAAGACTCTTTCACACGATAATGACGCGGTTTTGAAATTCTGCGGGGAATTGAATGCCTGCTTCAGCGTAACACGTAATAGATAATAGATACAAACATACCAAGGTACAGCATAATAGATACAAACTAAATGTAAATCGCTGCAAACTTGACTGCATAAAATATTACTTCAGCAACAGAGTGATCAGTGCCTGGAATTCACTACCTGACTCTGTTGTTTCTTCCCCCAGCCCCAAAATTTTCAACTTTAGGTTGTTACTCTACAGTTGAACTCCCCCCTCCCTTTCTAAGAGGTCTGTAAAGGGGCTTGCATAAGCGCACCATTGTGCTTACCTGTCCTGTCCTATTATCCTTTTTATCACTTCTTTATACTTTGTTATGTTAATACAAACTATAATTCTATACTTGTTTGACAAATCAAATAAATAAATAAATAAACAAACAGTAAATAAATAAAGCAAACTTTGATCATTTTCCTTACAGACATCATGGAAAGATGGATGGTCAACAGAAAAAAAGTGATCTGATTGTTACTCCAGCACTGCATACAGTATGAAATTAAAAGGAATGTTGGGCTGAGATTTTGTGTTGACAAAACAACTTTCTAAATACTCGTTATTAAATGATATGTAATTATCTAATCTTGCCATCTTTAAAATAAACATTACAATCCTAATTTACAAAAGACAGGATAGAAATAACATACTACTTTCAGAAATGTTTCTATATTTCCTATAAAGGAAATGTTCTACCTTTTCAGATAATAAAATCCTTATCTTTATAACTCTATAGTATCTGACTCAACATTTTTCTTTGTTAAAGGGATTATTTGGGCTTTATATCTGATATTAGAGTTTAGAAATTGATTGTATTATTTGAACCAGTAAGATTATTTTTCAGCTCTCAATATTTGATGTTCTTTTAAAACTGGTATTCTTCAAACTGCTTTTCTTTATCTTATTCACTATTTGCTATCATGAAGGAGATTTCCATTCAAAAGACAATTCAGCGACACTTTATCATTAAAAAATTGCAATAAATAGGTAGTTCTTGACTTACAACCATTTGTTTAGTGATAGTTAAAAAAAAAAGACTTATGACCATTTTCTCACATGATATTTGCAGCATCCTATGATGACATCATCAAAATTAAATTCCATTGACAGTTGCAATGTCCTGAGATCATATGATCACTTTTTGCAACCTTCTGAAAAGCAGAGTCAATGGGGAAGCCAAAGTCACTTAACAACTCTGTTACTAAATTAACAACTGCTGTGATTCAATTAACAACCTGACAAGAAAGATTGTGAAATAGAGCAAAACTCATTTAATAACTGTCTTGCTGACAACAGATATTTTGGGCTTTGGAATTTTAAAATAACTTTTAAAATGTTATAGCATACTTAGGATATTTGTATATTTGAGCTGCTTGGGTGGATAAATAGACAGAATGAGGATAAGAAAACAAGTATTAATAATGTACAGTACTACTAAAAACATCTCCTAATCTTTTATATGCATATATATAGCTAAGTGCAGATTGAATGACATGGTATTCCAGGGATGACTATTTCTTGATATGTAGTAACAAGTATAAAATTAACAATTGCAGGAGGAAATTACGAAATGATGTTGCAGCAGTATTTCCCACCCTGACTTCAGAACAACTGGCTGAAATTGTGCCAATGAAAGAGGAATTGAATATTATTAAAATATATACTCATAAAGGAGAACTTGTCACAGTCTATGCCAATGGCAAAAATCCTATCCTTTTTGAAATGGAGAAAATGCTATATCCAACAGGTACAACAGATATTCCAGTGAGCATTTGATGTTGAGAATTGTAATTTTTGAGTTTCTTTTTTTTCTTTTTGAATAAGTTACTTGATCATTCTGACCCTTGGTTTCTATCTTTAAAAACATTGGTCCAATTACTTCCTAGTTATAGCAATGAAATTTCAAAAAGTTTAATTGCAATTAAGCAATTAAACATAGTTTGTTGTAACTCTTCTGAAAATGTATATTTGCTGGTGAGTGAAAAGAAGGAATTTTGCAGATTGTATGAGGATATGATTAGGTTGATTGGAGGTTTAGTTTTTATGTAAGAATTGTGATGATAGTAGTAGATACATGCAGGTAGTCCTCACTTAACATTTTAAAACCATTTTTAAAACTGGTCAAACTCATGACAGTCATGGAATTGGTGCTTGATCACCAGTAACCATCTGTCATAAATGATAGCATCACCTCATCCCCCCCCCCCATCACAAGACCTATTGGATGAATCATCTTGATAACTGGTCATGGCATTTTGTAGTCACATAACCATGATTTGTGATGATTGAGTTTGGGATTTTTTGCCAAATTCTGGGGAAAATACACACACTCTCAAATGACTAGATTTGCTTAATTACAGCAGTGTTTACTTAATGATGGTTAAAACAGTGGAAAATTATTTCTGGTCATGGGAGGGCCTGCTCCTATGACTGCAACAACTTACAACCATAATCCTGGGGTCAATTACAGACATAAATCAAGGATTACCTGTATTTTATTGTTGTGCTCAACATTTTCTGGCTTGAAACCACTCCATATTTACTATTTGATTGTGGTAAATTAATCTATTTACCCTAAGTTTTAAGCATCACAATTTCTTCAAATATAATAGGCAACTATAGTTTAAATAAGCCATGATGTTTATGCCATAAACAACATGGTACAAAAAAGGAAGCATGATTGTACAGATCTAGCTAATCAATGTCAGCCTTCTATTGTTACATTTAGAAGTTTTAAATATTTTGTACTCAGTCCTTTGTATGAGGTAAAGTAAAGCTAATGCTAATGAAAAGTTGAAATGAGAGTCATTTGGATATGCCCTTCATTTTTCTAGTAATTTCTTTTTTTCATTTTACATTATACAAGACTGAGGAGAAATAAATATTAGCAAAACATTTAAAAACTATTTTCTTTTCTCTTTGGGGCAGTGTATACTTTGTGGTCTTATCCTCACCTTCTCTCTGCCTTTTCTACTTGGCCACCTGTGATGCACAAATTAGTAGGAGGTGCAGGTAAGGAAATGGATTGAAATCTGTTGGGCTGTTTATCTGCCTTTCTGCCTTCAATATTTGGCTTGTACCACTATTGATCTGAACATGCTTATTTGAAAGAAGGGGTTTTTGAAATACAATTAAGTATATTCGGCGGGACCCAGGGGAAGAGCCTTCTCTGTGGTGGCCCCGGCCCTCTGGAACCAACTCCCCCAGAGATTAGAATTGCCCCCACCCTCCTTGCCTTTCGTAAGCTACTTAAAACCCACCTCTGCCATCAGGCATGGGGGAATTGAGATCCTCTTTCCCCCTAGGCCTTTACAATTCTATGCATGGTATGTATGTATGTATGTCTGGTTTTTATATTAATGGGTTTTTTATCGTTTTCAGAATTAGATTACTATTGTACACTGTTTTATTGTTGCTGTTAGCCGCTCCGAGTCTCCGGAGAGGGGCGGCATACAAATCCAATAAATAAATAAATATTCATCCTTTTTTTTTTTACCATTAATTGATAGTTTTAGAAGAGCTTTGGGGAAATTCTCTTATTAAACCTTAACGAAGGAAAATAAAAGATAGTCAGTCTGATTTGACACTCTCTCTCCCCCTCCACACACATAATTTTCCTTGGTGACTTTTGAATGCCTTCCTAGATAACACTTCTGATCCCTAATTGTATTTTTTAGACACTAAGCAATCCCTTTTTAATCTCTTAGCCATGATCTTTTTGTTTTGCTTTCCTTTCTCCTAATAAATAAATCTAATACAAATTCTTAAATTATACAGAGATTCTTGGTTTGTAACTAATAAATGCTGTGTCAGAATTGCTGAACTGATAGTGGTGAAAAAACTCAAAGGCACACTAGGCTTATACACATAATATCCTAACCATGCTAGTGTTTGTTTATAGTGCTATACCAGACAACCTGAAAACAACAGCCAATATTCCAGTTCTCATATTATCATTTTAACAGTATGCAGTTGTAGAAGCTATGCAGTTACTTTCCTATTGTGTGTGTGTTATTTTGAAGTATGCAAACCTTTTGGCGAACACTTCCTGTCTGTTTTTTGAGAAGAGGGAGGGAAATTCTGATTCAGTGACCTAACCAATAATGAAACCTATTGTGGTCTCTGCATCTTTTTGTGCATTTGGAAGGGTTGAAATATATACTCAGGAATAGTCCATATGCTGCAGATGCACTAATTCCAGTTTGCAGTTGTTTCTGCTTCTGGCCCTGTAATCTTGAGCCAATTACTCACCCTTAGCGGTAGGAAGGAGGCAGTGGCAAATTACTTCTGAAAAACCTTGCTTTAACTAAACAGAAGGATAAAGTTATTTCAAGGTACAGATTACATAGATACAGATTTAACATCAGATTTGATTCCAGGCATCACGTTGAACATAGTATCTTTTGGTGTCATGTGAAGATCACTCAGCCAAAATAAGATTTGGATAAAATAAAAGATTGTGCTAATAACTTTTAGTTACATTGCTGAAGAGATGATAACTTGCTATGAAATGTAGTTTGCATTTTATTACTCATGTAATATTTTTCTTCTTGATTGTTTAGTACAGGAAATTGTGAGAGGTTACTTGAATATTTGTTCTCTTGAACATATTATGTTTCTTCACTACAGACTTAATGCTTCCAGGAGTTATAATTCCCAAATGTGGTCTTCCCCAAGTAAATCGAGGTACTCTCTGTGCTATTACCTTGTTGGAAAACAGGTATGATTTCTAGAGAAAATTAAGGCTAAAAAGGTTAAAGAATTCTTATTTTTATATTCTAGAAGGTTGGCTATGGCCTTAGAAAAAGATAATTATATATCTCAGACCAAGGCTGTATTTCTGGATATTTTAAATTTTTGACATCTCATTTTATTTTATGTTATCTACCCTATTTTATTGGTATCGGTATTGCTGTGCTAAATTACATAAGGTGCTCACCAGTCAAAATTTTATTAGTCTTGGAGCTGTTTTAAATGGAGTAATAATTTGTCTTAAGCATGTTACATTCTTTTGTCTTTTTGCAGAGCCCCTGTGGCCATTGGAACAGCTATTATGACAACCTCTGAGATGGTAGCAGCTGGAATGAAAGGAAAGGGTTTCACAGTGCTGCACACTTATATGGATCACCTATGGTGAGGACACAGAGAAATTTTAGAGAATGTTCCAATTCAGAAGTAAAGCTGTTAGTTTTGGCACCATATTAATTCAAGACTTGGGTCAGCTGATTTCTGGACTCTAACCTGACTATAGATAATCCTAAATTCGACTACAACTGAGCCCCAAATTTCTATTGTTAAAGAAAGGCAGTTGTTAAGTGAGTTGTGCCTCATTTTACGATCTCCCCCCCCCAATTGTTAAGTGAATCACTGCAGTTACTAAGTTATTAAGCAAATCTGGCTCCATCCATTCCTTTTTGTTTGTCAGAAGGTTGCTGGGAAGATTACAAATGGTGATCACATGATTCCAGAACAATGCTGCTATCATAAATACCATATTTTTCAGACTATAAGATGCACCTACATTAACAGGAGGAAAACAAGAAAAAAAATAGTTTGGGGCCTCTGTCTGTCACGTTTTCAACTTTCCTGCCCCCCAGAAGCACTCTACAGTGCTCCGCATGGGTCTGTTTTTGGTGAAAATGGGACATGCAGAACACTACAGTGTGTTTCTGGAGGCCGGGAATGGCCAAAACACAACATGTGGAGGGCTCAGGAGCCCAAAAACGGCCCTTTTTAAAGCAAAAATGGGCCATGTGGAGCAGTGCGGAGTGTTTTGGGGGGGGGGGCGTGGCAGGTGAAAACAGAATGTACAGAGAGTTCGGGAGGCCAAAAACACCTGTATTTGGTCAATAAGATGTATCTAAATTTCCACCCATCTAAAAGGTAGGAAAGGTGGTGTCTTATACTCCCAAAAATATGGTACATGCCAGTTGCCAAGAACCCAAATTTTGATCACGTAACCATGGGAAAGCTGCAGTCATCATAAATGTGAAAACGGGATAAATCATCTTTTTTTTGAGCTGTGATAACTTCAAATGGTCACTAAATGAATGGTTGTGAGTTGATAACTACCTGTATATTAAATTAGACTGTATTAGATTGTATTAGAATAATCAACTTGTACATCAGTTTATAGGTTGTGGCTTTATTTCAGCCATGTTAAATCAGCTTACGTTTGCACTTTCGAACAATAAAAGGAAAAGGTTTTCAGTATATCATCAATTTGGAGGACAGTGACATCTCAGTGTTTCTTTTCATGAGTAGCCTCTAATTACATTAGCACTGCTAGTAACATCAAATTACAACAAAAAACATGGCATTTGTTTCTAGTCTTATTTGAACCTCGCTTCTAAATTGGGCCTTAGCATTATTATTATTATTATTATTATTATTATTATTATTATTATTACTTATTAGATTTGTATGCAGCTGTTTGGTAATATCTACTCTTTTGTAACCCTGTAATATTAATATGGAGTTGGATACAGCATTGCCCCTAAGTTTTGTCCTGCCCTACTAAGAAACACATTTCCTTTCCCTCTTGCATTAAGTTCTAGAATAAATTGTATGTGCCACTATGAGATAGATGCAGGTTTTAATGGTGCCATTGACTTCATAATATTAAGATGTTCACCTGAATTGCACTGCCTTGCTTGTAGATGCAATTCGAAAATATATCTGTAATTTTCAGACACAAGATTTCTGTGATTTCAGGCCACATTCAATTAATATTATAAAATGTGCATGTTTATATTTATATTTATATGCTGCCCTCTCCAATGGGACTTTTGTGCTTGGTTACTCAGATAAAGTCTTGAATTGGCTTTAGAAGTATCTTGGTCCTTTATACTGGTCTTATTTCAACTATAACATTTATGGGATCAGATAGTTACTATTATTCTGATTTTTCTGAAATAGGTATTACATTTTAAGTAGACTTGTTTCCATGACCTCTTTTTCCTGAAATAGGGATTTGGAGTAAGCCTTTTGGCATCATACAGAATATGCTTTATCACATTATGTATTTTCTTTTTAAATTCACAAGGGCAATAGGTGACAAATCAAGCCCACCTACAATACCCCCTTTAGAAATAGAATCTTCAGAGATGGTAGCCGGAGAAGAAGAGGAACAGATAAATGAAGAAGAGGAAACGCCTGAAAGCAGCTTCTTTCTTGATCCATCCTTGCAGATGGACATTGAACATCTCAACTTAGAGGAAGACAATTCGTGTGGTATTATAGGTGAAGAAGAGGAACTCAGTCAAAATGATGCTGCTGAAAAGACTCAAGAGAATGAACCAAATATTTCTCAGGAGGTGGAAGATAACAGAAGTCCACAAGGTATAATTAGAGATTTGCACAGAAATAGATTTACTAGATGCAGAAAGTAGCTGCTTTGTTTATGTTATTGCTTTTCAACTTTTTCACAGATTGTATCACTTTTAGGACAAATTCGAGTACCACTGGTCATTTAGCAATGTGTCAAAAACTTGTTTTTCCAAAAAAAGAAAAAAAGTGATAAAGTACAGATAGTCCTTGACTTACAGCATTTTACTTAGTAACTGTTTGAAGTTACAACTGCACTGAAAATATTGACTTATGTCCATTTTTGACACTTACAACCATTACAGCATGCCCATGGTTATGTGATTTACATTTGGATGCTTGACCTCTAACTCACATTTATAATGGTTGCAGCGTCCTGGAGTCACGTGAACCCTTTTTGCAATCTTCTGACAAGCCAAGTCAATGGGGAAACCAGATTCATTTAACAACCGTGTTACTAATTTAACAACCGCAGTGATTCACTTAACAGGGTAAGAAAAGTTGTAAAATGGGACAAAACCTGTTTTAACAAATTTCTCATTTAGTAACATAAATTTTGGGCTGAGTTGTGGTTATTGTAGCTTGAGGACTATCTGTACACCCACCTATCACACTTTTAATGGGAAACTTGTCCCTGTTTCTCTGACATTGATCTTTGTACTCCTGGCTGGAGAATGCGTATTGATAGAATTAAGTCAGATTCCAGCTGAAGACAATTCCAAACACAACAAACCTGGAAATAGTGAAGTTAAAGAATTGCTCACACAGGTTGCGTGTTCACAAAATTACAGCTTAATGAAGCAATGCGCCTGCTCATGCTTGCATGACAGACCAATTCCTGAACCATTCAGAACCAGATCCATATACAGTAGTACCTCTAGATACGAGCTGCTCTACATGCGAGTATTTCAAGATACGAGCCACGAGGGGAGAGACATTTCTGTTCTAGTCCCGAGCTCAAATTTGGGATACGAGCTGAGCGTCCACTAGGTGGCGCAAGAATCCTTGCTTTTCGTTATCTCGGAGGGGAAAAACAACGTCTAAAGTTATTTGTTCCAGATACGAGTTGCCTCGACATACAAGCTCCCTTCTGGAACGAATTATGCTCGTATCTAGGGGTACTACTGTATTACCAAACGTTAAAACATGGCTGGCTCTTGAAGCCACCGGTAGCTTTTCCTGCACTCTGCTTTACAAATCCCAAGCGATCTCTTTGCACAGAGGTCAGGGAATAAGGAAAGCTCAGCAGATTGCAGCAGCTCCTCCTCCACTCCCTAGAACACGGTAGACTAAAAGAAGAGGAAGCCCACAAGAAACACGAGCAACATCTTCCTGACCATCCCTAGAAAGGAAACTTTTGAAATCATGCTCGAGAATCAGGTTCTTGAGTAAATATGGTAAATAGAACGTAGGCAGAAGAGATATATCGTATTTTTCAGAGTATAAGATGCTCCTTAATTTTGGGAGAGGAAAATAGTGGGAAAAATCTGCCTACCAGGTATTCATCTACATAGCATCCTTAGTCTGGTCAGCTTCAGCACATTGTTTTATCCCCTGGTTAGGGTTAAAAAAAAAACTTATTCAGAGCAAGTAGCAATGAAAAAAAATCCTGCAAAGGCTTAGGGCTGGAAAAAACCTTCGGAGAGAGTAGCAATGAAAATGTCTGCAAGCTGGTTAGATTGTTAGTGCCTTGTTAGGGTTAGGAAAAAAGCTTCAAAAAAGCTACATTCCGCCGCCCCCAAATTTTCATTTTTAAGGGGGGAAAAGTGTGATTTATACTCTGAAAAATACGATGTTATTACTTTTACGAGAGATAGCTTATTGATTTATTTTCATTTTTTACTTTATAGCTCTACAATTTTATTTAAAAATTACATAAAATCATTATTTGAAATCACGTTAGTGGTGTAATGCTAGTTAACATAGAAGCATGAATTAATTAGAAGTGACTTTATATACAAACTAAACAATATTGGATTGTGTATGGAGCCCATTGAGGTGCCCAATGTTACTTTTTACAGAGCAAATGGACGCCCTGCTTTATCAGTGTTTCTTTCATGCCTTAAAATGTAAAGTGAAGAAGTCAGAGCTCCCCCTGCTGACCAGCACATTTTTGCGTAACTACATGTTTTCCTGCTGGTAAGTGTTTATTATTTGTTTTATGTATTAAATTTTTACACCACCTATCTCACTCTGGGTAGTTTACACAGCATAATATAGCAATCTAAACACATGACTAAAAACACAATTCAAAAACAAAATTAAACAAGTGAAGTGATAAAAGTGAAAATCAAAGTCAAAGAAACCATATCTAACATAATAGTAAGTATAATACAATGAACTTTTGTAGGCTGATAATTAAGAATACTTCAGAGTTCTCAAAATGTGATCTGCAGACCCCTGGGATCCCAGAGGCCCTTTCAGGGGATCCACAAAGTCAAATAGATAAATATTTTAACATTTGACATATTGATAAATACAACCACATATATCAAAATTCTTTGGAATCCTCAATCATTTTTAAGACTGTAGCATTGGGGATGCATGGGTCTTGCGACTCATGATAGAATTTACCAGTCCCGTCCCCCCTCTAGCTGGTTATTCCGGTACCCGGTTCCAACCAATGCCATCAAAAGGGCTTTGATGGGGGCAGAGATCCCCCACCTTCTAGATATTTCAGCCATAGAGAAGATGCCTCCGCGAGAGGAACAGCTGTGATTCTATTTCATCCTTCTCCTCGTTCCCAAGAGCTCGGGGGAGTGGGGAGAGCCATACTCGAAGTAGCTCAATGTACATACACATAGCGTACAAGCATTTCAAGATGAAATCCCTCAGGTCCATATTAAGATGCATCAGGCAGGGAGATTGGCTCACATCAATAGATCTCAAGGAGGCCTACCTCCACATACCAGTATGCCTGTCACACAGTCAGTTCCTGAGGTTCTGTTTCACGGGGTCTCCCTTCCAGTATCAAGCCTGCCATCGGCATCCAGAACATTCACCAAGCTCCTTGACATGGTGGTAGCGCACCTCAGGACTTGTCCAATCTTCCTCCACTGCTCTTTGGGCAATATAATTATTCAGTCATCTTGGCCGCAGTGCGCTCACAAGGACCTGCTGTTCACTATTCAGACGTTACAAGCTCACAGTGAATTTTCCGAAGTCTCATCTCATGCCCATCACCTTGCTCCTGCATTTTGGGGCGGTTATCAAAACCGAGACTTGCAAGATTTTCCTGTTACCAGACCACCATGCCAACATAGTTTCTTTGGTGGAACTGGTGTGTCGATGACACCAAGTGTCCCTAACTTTGTTCTCCCAGCTGTTATGGATGTTCATCTCGTGCACAGATGTGGTCCCATGGGCAAGACTGCATGCTCAGACTTTATAGTGGAGCCTGCTTCCCTTTCAGCAAACGCAGACCAGCAATTCTACCACACTAGTCAGGGTTCCAGCAGCTGTCTGCCATTCACTCCGCTGTTGGTTGTCCCCGGCTTCTGAGAGGGGCTGCATTTTCAAGGAGCACAGATAGTAGTCTGTTTGGGTGGGGGGCTCCTGCCCAATCCCAGGTGGCCCAGAATCGCTGGCGACTGTTAGACTTGGTCACTTCCGTGGCTTGGGCCATGCAGGCATCTATTGAGGGTATCTGTCGAGCAGCCACATGGACTACTACATCTCCTCTCATCAGACATTACAATTGGATATATTTGCCTCATTCGAGGCAACCTTCATCAGGAGGGTACTTCAGAGGGTCTGCCCCGCCTCTACTCCCTGGACTGGACTGGCCCACCTGAGACTTAAGCTTGGGTATATCCCTTGTTTGAACTCTCCTTAGCAGCGCACAGAAGTAGCATTGGCTTACCTGAAAAGTCTTCTCTGCACTGCAGGGAGAGTCCAAACCCATCCTGGCTTCGGGGTCTGGGGTTGCTGAATTTTGGCTCTCATTGTACTTCTTATATGGACATACATACCTTCGTTGAAAAACTGAATCACAGTCGGTGGAGCAGAGAGAGAGAAGAAGGTGTTTAATTCAATCAATTTACTGAGTCCCCATGACAACTGATTGAAGTTAACCCTTGCTTGGACTCTCCCCGCAGCATGCAAAGAAGACTGTTCAATGCTACTTTTCAAAGTCTAGATGCGTGCTTTTCAAATTTGGTACTTTTAAAATGTATAGACTACAATTTTCAGAATTCTCAGGCTAGCAAACTGACTAGGGAATTCAGGGAATTGAAATCCAGACACCTTAAAAGGGCAAAATGTGAAAAACACTGATCTTGAATAGTATCTTTTAAAAATCTCTGTAGCTTGCAGTAGAATTGGCATATGGAGCCAAGACAGTTAATTCCTGTTTAGTCCAGTTCATTCTATTCCAGTCAATTTTACTTTCCCAGATCCCAACCAGGCTTCTTTTTGTCCCATTATTTGAAGTAGAAATACCACTGATTAAACTTGGAATTATATGTATGTAAAGTATGCATTTCTATACTGAGTGAAGTTCTGGTGATTCTCAGCTTCTTGTTATCTGCAGCATGGTTTAGAACAATTAATCATGAAGGTTGCAAAAATTCACAGCTGACCTTTGAGCATTCAGACAGTGAAAATTCTTGTGTTGGGGAATTTTATCTGTAAGCTTCCTTATATGTAAGAGTATTCTGAATTAAACCAGATCCTTTAACTGCACCTGAGCATGCAGGAGCTCCTTTATGCTGTATATAATGATATTCGGGATTAAGCCAGACTGTTCAAGAGCAGTCCTGTACTGATTAATGGATTGAAGTTATCTTGGAGTTTATGCTAGCTAAGGATATTTTTTAAACAACAACAACAACACCATGTTCTGGTAAAGTATTTATAGTAGGAGTCAAAATCCTTTGCGCATAAAAGACTCTAAACCACAGAAATTGTAATTAAATGAATCAATATATTAATTTAGCAAGGATGTTTTTCTAGTTATCTTATTCTAGATGATGCAAATTATGTTTGTTTTGTAATTATTTTTCCCCCTTTCATTTATTAATAGTCCAAAAGATCAACAACTGGATATAAAGAAATCTAGCTACAAAAAGGTGAATAGTTATTTCTTTGCATATTTATGAAGTTTGCATTAACAAATCATTTGATTTAATATTGTGGGGATTTTCTTGGGTGGCCTACTTCTCATATTTATGTTCTAACTTTGCTGGGTGCCCTCCCGCATCCTTTTTAATATCTGCACGGAACAGATGGGAGAGGCCATTGGTTGGGTTCAGAGTGATTTATTATCAAAGTTATCATTTATTTATTTATTATCAACACTCAGCAACACATCTCTGTCCCCAGTTGTCCCAATGAAACCGTCAAGGTTCTTTCCCAGTAGTTTTGGCTCTCCTAGATGCATGAGTTTCAGAGTTTCCATTTTATTTCTGGGTCAAATGGCCCTATCCCACTCAGATGTGGTGCACAATTTGGGGGTTCTCTTGGATTCCTTCTCATAGGGCAGGTCACAGCTATGGCCAGAGGGCTCCCAATTAGTTAATGCTCTATATAGCATAGGATCAGGTAACCTGAGGGGCTACCTTTTCCCAAGAATATCAACATGTCCTGTATGTTCCCAGGATATGCTTCAGATTTCTCTTGGACCTAGGAAGCATGCCTTTTTGTGGTTATCCCTGCTCTCTGGAATGCTCCCTCCCTCTGATATACGGTAGACCCAGTGAAGGGCCGCTCTTCTTACCTGCTACCGGTGCTCCCTTGGAGGCCGTCGCGGTTGTGCACGTGCCCATCGGTCAGTGGCATGCCTGTCAGCGTGAGATTTGACTTCTGCGCATGCACAGCAAGCCAGATCTCATGCGAGAGCAAGATTTCGGCTATTTCTGCCTATATTTTTGCTTCCACGCATGTGCAGAAGCAAAAAAAATGGTGAAAATAGCTGAAATCTCACTCTCACGTGCATCCTTGCCCAAGATTTGGCTAGCTGTGCGTGCACAGAAACCAAATCTCACATGGGGGCGCGTCAGGGGCGCATCCGGGATTTTCCTACCGGAGCCGCGCACCTTGAAGCACCGGCTGCTGCCCATCAGTGGGTAGACCCCAATTCTTTTCATGTTTACAATAACCATTAATGCCTGGCTTGTCTCTCAGACATTAGATACCAATTAACTGGGAGTCCCCACCATGATGGTTTTTGTTGCGTGCTTAATTATCATTTTACATTTTATAATTTAAATTTCTATATTGTCTGTTTATTTTTGTATGGTTTTCTTTGGTTCCCCCCCCCTTACTGATTTTTTAAAAAATGCTGTATGCCATCCAGAGTCACACGCTGCTTCACTTGGGAATCCGTGTACATTTTAAAAATAAATAAATAGGCTCATGTTTAATCCATTCTAAGCCTTAGAAATTTATTGGGTGCCTGGGCTAGTTCTGTCTCGTTGTCTCTCTCTCTCTCTCTCAACCCAAACTCCCTGATAGGGTGGTGGTTGTCTAGATAAAATGGAGAATGACCCCCATGCAAGACATGTTGAATCTTACAGAAAAGGCAAATATATAAATCTAACACAAATACATAAATTTAGGGCATGATGGAAGTGAACAATGGATATGACATATAGATAAATTTGAATTATTTTGGATCATATTGCAATCCTGAAATATGCTCAGAATTAAATCTCACTACATGCAGCAAAAATGCCATTTTATGACTTCAGTGGAAACCTGAATCAAATAAGTAAGTCTGATATCATTTCATCTCTATCATTGACTATGCAGTGTAGATAATTTGGAAACCTATCTAAAATTATAGTTGAAATATTTGAAACATAAAACATAGATTTTGCATCAGCATGCAAATTCACGGATTTAAAAAGTGTAAGGGTTAGAGTTAGGGTTAGAATTTGCTAAAATAATATTAGATTTTCAAATCAGTATTTTAAAAATACAATACAGTATTTGTAGTATTAGTTACTGTACATTATGTCTCTTGTAATTCATTCAGTTGTATGCACTAAATGGTCTATGTGGGTCAAGCAACAAATGAATGGATTGATTTGTACTTTCCCATTGATTTTTGTAAATGGTTTGAGTCACGGCAATCTTTTTATTGTAACAACATTGTAAGTTTTCTTCTACAGCGTTGTGAAAAAAAGTGTGTTAAGAAATTTGTCCTCTCCCCCACCTCTTTTCAAGACATACAATCTGGGATAATTCCAATTTAGGAAGGAGATTAACAATATATTTTGTACTCATAATATTTCCAATAATGTCTCTTCAATGTAAATAGCTTTCTCTGTATTATTTTACTTATTCATATCTTTTTAGCAAGAATTTAAGAGTTACACATTCTTATAATTTGAAGACATCTATTCAACTGATGTAGATTTTAGTATACTGCCATTGCAGCAAGCTTAAAAAATTAGTCCGTGTTTATTGTAGCCCAAAGAACTTCCCGATATTGTTATGAACAGACTACTAACAGCCTTTGCTTGTATTATCAAGTCTTCCTCTTTTTTCATCGAATCCCCAAGTCTGCAGTGAAGAGTGGACATTCCTTAGGCAATATCCCTTTTTCTTTGCATTGTCTTATGGCTGATATTGTTATTTCGTCCCAATATTCAATTTTAAATATTTTTCCCTCTTAGTTCTCAAAATTTTTGCAATCAGTGCAACAGCAGAAGATTCTCCAGGTGAAAGAATTGAATAAGGGTGTGGAAAGTATTGTGGAAGTAAATTGGAAACATGAAAGGTGAGCCTATGAATCATATAACTGCAAACTTTGGGGGGGGAGGAAGTAGACATTTAAATATGGCAGCCCCTGATGCTTCTCTGAGCTTGGTTGTTTTCTTGCAGAAATAGAAAAAAAACCCATTTCAAATTGTGGTCATGTGACCATGAGACACTGCAACCAGTTCTATAAAATACAAACCAGTTGCCAAGCTCCCATAATGCAATCATATAACCCTGGGGGCAATGGCAGTCATAATACTGAGGATGATTAATGATCCTAAGAATTATTTTGCTAGCACCATATATAAAACCATAGCTATTATGCAATATTTATAAATTTTACTAAATGTCCTATCTTAGGTACAGTAGTCCCTCGCTATACCGCGCTTCACCTACTGCGGCTTCACTTCATCGCGGGTTTCTGAGGAAGTTGATCGGCAGATTTAAACAGCCCGCCAAACTCGATCGGCAGGTTTTTCAAAAAAAAAAAATATATCTAAAATTGTAAATACTGTATTTAAATACTGTATCTAAAATAAATACTGTGTGGGAAGGGTTTATAAACACTTAAAACAATGAAAACTTACCAAACAATTACAATATAAATACTTAAATAAGTACTATCAGTCGATAAATTCCCCATCGCGGATTTCACCTATTGCGGCCAGGTCTGGAACGTAACACCAGCGATAGGTGAGGGACTACTGTATTATCATATACACTGACCTCTTTGAAACTACTGACTGGTTCTTCCATGGATTGCTTTATTTCTCTAGATATAGTCTATTGACATTTGTAGCTTTCAAACTTGATAATGACTTGAGTGCTAATATAAATTTATTTTCTAATATAGAAGGTCTTATAAATAAGGAATACCTTCTAAGGCAACATGGTAGTTGACAATACTAAATAATAAATCTGTGCTGTAAATATAGTAGATATAGTAAATTATAATAGTTTGCCATTGCCTTTGCATTTCCTCCCCATAGCTTCCTTGGCTAATTTGATCATCAGCTTCCAGCATCTTTTTATATCGCTGCCACCTTGTGCCCTGTTGCTTGTTTTAGTTGGGTTATTGGGAGGACCTTCATGGTTTTGGTAACTTTGCTAGAATATGTACTCTTGGAATATACTCCCAACATTCCATTGCCGTGACGAGGCAGCAAATCAGATCTTGACGGGGATTAAAAAGATTGGACCAGACTAATACTAAATGCTTTCTCAGGTATTTAAATCAACATGTTACAATTATGCTGAACATCACGAACCGTAGAGCCATAAATCTCTATATTATATTAGAGGTGAAGGGTCAGCAATATAGCAACAGCCAGGCTCTTTAGAAGCATTTATATTTTCCCCACAACCAACACTTTAAAAAAAATCACAATGTTTGGAATTAAAATGTGACAATTTTGAAAAGGGGGCATCTGAGCTACCACATAACAGTGCTTTGCAAACAGAAATATTTATCAACCTAAATATTTACCACGCATTGTTTATCCAAGTGATGCTTTCACCATTCCATTGCTGCATCAAAAGAGGTAAATTTTTGGAAACCTCATTCTAGTGCATTCTTTAAAAAAAAAAAAAAAATCAAGCTCAAACTTTGGAAACCTCAGTTATTTTACTGGTAAGATACTCTACACCAGTGTTTCCCAACCTTGGCAACTTGAAGATATCTGGACTTCAACTCCCAGAATTCTGGCAGTTGAAGTCCAAATATCTTCAAGTTGCCAAGGTTGGGAAACATTACCCTACACAACAGCCTGCCACTGCTACCATAGTTATTACCACTACTTTACATATGTGTGGCCATGCCATTGAGCCAGTTGATTTGATAGTAGTCAATTTCTAATGGGATTAAATGATTTCTGCATTACTTTCAAAATGGATAATTTGGAAGTGGTGCAGAAACTATTGTAATGGTAACTGTAATGGAACTATGCATTTGAAATATGTGCAAGATTTAAAACTTTATAAACAATGATATTTAGTGAATATGAAAGGGCATTTAACTTTCTTGCAGTCTGTAAGTGTTAACAAACAAAGATATTAGTGGCATATGCTCAGCCATAAACTGTGTGTCAGCTGTTATGCATTTGATACTTGGAAAAGTTGGGAATGCCTGCAATCTAGATACATAGTACATCTAACCTATTTTGTGTACTGTCCCAGCTTCTGAATATGTCAGTGATTATCCCTGATGTACATAGTGATAATGAAAAGGAGAAGTAAATGTTTGAAATGGAAAGGTTTGCCTTCTACTCTTCTCTTCCTTTAGTATCAACACACACCCTCCACGTATGTCATCTCACTCGTTTCATGTAAAAGCTGGAACTTGGGCGTGCTTACCTGTCATCTCTCCCTATTGCTGCCCATGCTCTCTTCGCAAATCTTCCTCCTACTTCTGCTAAAAGTGGCAGTGGATTAGTGTGGATAAAGATGCATTGCAGCCCCTCTTCGCCTTTCTCCTCGGGAATCATCTCTGAAGCGGTCGACTTCTTGATTCTGGGCTCTTGGATTTTATTTCCTACAGGAAATTCTATCATGTTTCCTCCCCCACCCATCTGTGGTGTCACATAAATATAGCATTATTAAAATTTACATTTTACAGAAACTTTGATGAGATCTTACTTGTGCTACACCTTGGGAGATGTGATATCAGGACTTTCTGTATTAATTTGATAGAATAGGCAAGGCTGCGCATTAGCTCTGTCATAATAGTACTTGTGATGTCAAGGAAGTTGACTGAGCATGTATAGGAGGATCCTTTAAATTTAGCTTTAGATAAGAAATTAACTAGAAGTGACTTGTGTTGTGGCCCATCCATGTCCTGCTCAGCTGATCACGGATTTTGAGGATCAAGAGATGTGTGTGGGCTTTAATTCCTGCTGGCTTCTAGCCTAGACCGAACAACACGCAAGAAGATGAATAAAATGTACCTATCTATATATTTTACAGCAGAAATAGATTTCATTAGAATGCAGTCCATAACATTTTATTAAATTATTTTAAGAGCATTCATAAGTGCTGGTTTAGTTAGGTTTCTCTCCCCCTCTCCCAAATCCTTACCAGACTGGTTTGGGACCTTGTGAATTCTTTCTGTCTCCTTAAATATATATTCAGAAATCCAAGATTGCCATTTTCTAATATATCTGACAGTTTCATATACCCTGCTTATATGTACTGAATGCTTTCTTTATTCTGGTTCTCTTTCTTTACTAAATCAAAGAGTAAAGTTTAGCTCTTCTGCTGCGGTGGTGTCTAGGAAGTTGCTAGGTAATAAGTATTTTAAATTTCTTATGGATTGATTTATTTGTTCTAAATAGAAATCATACAAAACAAAATTTATGTTTTACCCATGATAGAATTTCATATAGAAAGGAAAATAAGCATTGAAGAGATAACAAAAGTAAAATATTAATATCCTAAATAAGACCAAGTTTAGAAAAGATACAAAACTGAGTTAAATTTTTTATTTTAAGAACTGTGTATTGTGTGTGAGAATATATTCCTAGTTGGTGGCATATGAACAATAATATAGTGGTTTAAAAACCCTAAATTAGAGATCCTAGCTTGCATAGCATGTTATCAGTATATTTGGAATAAAATTGGAGTTTGTGCTTGTTGCACACAGGCAAAACCTATTTTAGCAAATGCAATGTGTGGCTTGGGTATGGCTTGTAACTAGTTAATCTTTTTTATCTTGTTGAAAAACATTATGTGAAATGCATGATTGACCAAAACCATCATAGGCAGGAGAGGGCAATAAAAGAGTGGATCTTGGAATCTTTTTGATTTGTTGCAAGAACAAAAAAGGTTCCCACTTTTACTTCTGCCATGAGATTTTATATAGCAAGACTAGTTTACAATGTGTACTTTCTGTTAAATCAGAAAGCTAAGATATTGCATTGATTAGTTTTTGTGTTTCGGATCTAATCATTACAATAGGTCTCTGGTTAAATGTATGAAAATAAAATTTCTCTCTGCATTTCAGCATTAGATCCTTCATTGTCCCTGAAACTTCAACATCAGAAATGTCTGTCCAAGATTGTAAAGGGGATGACCAAGAACAACTGTACCATCCTCCTGAAATTATACCACTTTATGGAATCTCATCAAAGATGGCCCCATTGTTTCAAGAATCTGGATATAAGTAAGGAATATAAGAAATCAGCCTCTTTGTATTCCATAATATTAAAATACCATCTTATTCTTTAATACAATGGGCCAGGAGTGTTTGGAGATGGCTACACCCCACTGTTTAAAGGAAAGAGTTGTGCCATTGTGTATGTGTTTGAGTCACTCAGATTACAGAGTTAATTTAGATGTTTTAGGCAAAATTAGAATGGCACAGCTAGACCTCATCAGTAGTACAGTGATACCTCATCTTACAAACGCCTTGTCATACAAACTTTTCGAGATACAAACCTGGGGTTTAAGATTTTTTTGCCTCTTCTTACAAACTATTTTCACCTTACAAACCCACCACAGCCACTGGGATGCCCCGCCTCCGGACTTCTGTTGCCAGCGAAGCACCCGTTTTTGCACTGCTGGGATTCCCCTGAGGCTCCCCTCCATGGGAAACGCCACCTCTGGACTTCTGTGTTTTTGTGATGCTGCAGGGGAATCCCAGCAGGGGAATCCCAGCAGCACAAAAACGGGCACTTCGCTGGCAATGGAAGTCCAGAGGTGGGGTTTCCCAGCGAGGGGAGCCTCAGTGAAACCACAGCATCGCAAAAACACAGAGGTCTGGAGCATAGTTCCCTCTAAGCTGAGCAGGTGAGCAATCGCTCACTTAAAAATCATCATCAACTCAGAGTTTTCCAAACCTGCCCAGAAGCCGAGAGGGAAATTTTATTATTATTTCTGTGTCGCCCAGTCCCAAAGGGACTGCCGCTCAGACACTATACTTTTCCGCCCACCCCAAAAAAAATTTAGAGAGAACACTGGTCTGGAGGTGGGGTTTCGAGGACTTGGTGTTTTTGCAATGCTGCAATTTCACTGATGCTCCCTTCGCTGGGAAACCCCACCTCCAGACGTCTGTTGTCAGCAAAGCGCTTGTTTTTGCGATGCAGGGATTCCCCTGCTGGGATTCCCCTGCAGCATCACAAAAACACAGAAGTCCGGAGTGGGGTTTCCCATGGAGGGGAGCCTCAGGGGAATCCCAGCAGCGCAAAAACGGGCGTTTTGGCTGGCAAAAGGGGTGAATTTTGGGCTTGCACACATTAATTGCTTTTCCATTGATTCCTATGGGAAAAAATGTTTCGTCTTACAAACTTTTCACCTTAAGAACCTTGTCCCGGAACCAATTAAGTTTGTAAGACAAGGTATCACTGTATTTGTATAAGTTTGAAAAATACCAGGAAAAATAATTAAAATGTTAATGCTTTTGGAATGCCAAGCTAATGTGTGTGCTTTGATTGTACTATTTCTTCCATATTTTGCCTTTTAATTAAGAGAATGCCAACTATATTGGGAAATCTTTAGAAAATTTTCAGTTTGCAAGAGCAGGATATTTGCAATTGTTTTCATAATTCAACTTCACAACTAATAAAGTTCTCTTTTTCCCCCCCAGGAAAGGCCATACGCTCTCCAGCAGTGAAGTGAGAAGTGTGATAATCAGCTATGTGAAGGCTAATGAATTGGTTGATGAAAAAAACAAAAAGTACGTAAGAAATTAAACCACTGAGCATAGAGATCAGAATATTTGCTTATTGGCTCTATACAATTGGAATGAAATGATTACACTGAGATTTTATGATATAGCTTTCTGAGCTCATATATTTCAACAGAGCAGGGTGTGCACGCGCGCATATGCAGGAGAGGGCATGGGTTTGGGCATACACACTAACAAAAAAAGGTTTGTCATCACTAAAATCTCTACGTCGTCACAAACTAATTAAGTCCAGCCCCTCTTGCATTCCATAGACCATTATCCATTGCCAAAATAATACAAATAATTTGTTGAGTACAGTGTTCCCTCAATTTTCGCGGGATGCGTTCCAAGACTGCCCGCGAAAGTCGAATTTACGTGAAGTAGAAATGCGGAAGTAAATACACCATCTTTGGCTATGGACAGTATCACAAGCTATCCCTTAATACTTTAAACCCCTAAATTCCCATTTTCCATTCCCTTAACAACCATTTACTCACCATTATTACTGGTACTCACCATTGAATAAGACACTTAGTGATCCTGATATTTATAAACATAATTATTTATTAACAATAATTTTTTTTTTGTTATTTAATTTGCAAAAATTATTAGTTTGGTAATCACATAAGACATCATCGGACAGGAAATACCGTGGTATAGAAAAAAACCCACGAAGTGTTTTTTAATTAATATTTTTTGAAAAACCGTGGTATAGGCTATTTGCGAAGTTCGAACCCGCAAAAATCGAGGGACATTATGTACATTCCTGTGCATAAGTATGAATAGTAATAAATCAGTTTAGTTGGAACTTCATGTGCGGTCCTGGTCTTTCATGCCTGGCATGGGCATTGTGAACTTGTACTCTTAATTTAGCAGCTAATTAAATCAGAAAGTACTTCCTCAGGTTTAGATAGTGCCATCAACAATAAACTTGATTCATTAATAGGTTTGCAAATTAATAAGTTTGTTATTTTAATTATTATATACACTTTCCCCAGCAAGTATTCCACAGATTAGTAACTTGTAATTGACACAATCTGAAGTTAGTTGGGGGAAAGATCAAAAGCAACATGAGAAAATATTATTTTACTGAAAGAGTAGTAGATCCTTGGAACAAACTTCCAGCAGACGTGGTTGGTAAATCCACAGTAACTGAATTTAAACATGCCTGGGATAAACATATATCCATTGTAAGATAAAATACAGGAAATAGTATAAGGGCAGACTAGATGGACCATGAGATGGACCAAGCTGTCAGTCTTCTATGTTTCTATGTTTCTATCTAGTTGATAATTGTTTACCTTGGCTAGAAGAAGTCTTTATCTTTCTTTAATTTACCTTTCTAAACTGCAAAAAGTAGGTGGCAAGACCCTTGTTATTTGTAGTTCCCATAAATTTAAACCAAGCTGGTACAATAAAAATTAAGTGTTGCACAGTATTGACATATTATTCATCATTTTCATGGTGAAAATGTGTTTCTTTTTTTATCACAGCTTTGTAAAGGTAAATCCGATTTTGTGTGACTGTCTGTTGGACAAAGCAGAGCAACATGAAATCTCAAAACTCAAGTGGGATGATCTCATCAGCAGGTGAGGGAAGATAGTGATGTTTTATATATTATATATTCGACATAGGCTCTCCTTATAAAGTATATCTACCTTCCCCAATCTTGAGTCCTCTCTATTGAGACCATAATTCAGGAATTTTCATTCAGCATGGCTGATTGCTTTACAATAAAGTGATGTTTGGAGAATAGCCAATGGCCAGTGGGAAAAGTAGTTGAAATTCTTCATTGGAAGGAAAACAAATCATATTGGCTGCATGGGCATACTTTTGAATTAGCTTTCCAAACTTTGCAAAAGTTGCAAAAGTTGCAGCAGCTTTAATGAAAGAGGTCAAGATGCTTCATTCACATTTTGTTTTAAATAAAGCACCTTACTCAGATGTTTTGTATTACTCCAAAAATTCTGTATGTTTCAGTAGGTACTATTTGACAACTGTTTGCAAGATAAGATTTTTTGTTGCCTACTTTTTAATTTTTGCCTCTTCAGCATAGGTTTCCCAATGTCTAACAGTGACAGATTGCTTTCCCTTTACTATAAAATAAATGGCCTGCTAAGAGAAATAATACACTAATAATACAATAATACATTTCTCTTAGCATAATACTATGTAATACATATGTTGTGAGCTGCCCCAAAACTATAGGGAGGGACGGCATACAAGTCCAATTAAATAAATAAATAAATTTCAAACCTAGAAATACGTTCTCGTTTCTGAAATATTTTTACTAGCATCATATGCTCAGGATTCAGCGTTCATGTACTAAATGGATAGACGTAGTTGGCAATTTTGGACACCAGGAATGGCTAAGCATAAATGTTGAAAGAACCATCTCATCAGCTTTTACTAGATAAGCTTAACATTTTCTAATTTACTGGCAGGTGTCTAAACAAACTAGAACCCTTCCATCAGGTAACCTTTTGGGGACAAGAACCTGTTGTGAGAAAAGGAAAAATTCTTCCAATTGATGTAACCGTAGCACAGAGATCAGCCAATAAAAAGGTAAGAGTCACAACTTCTGAGAAATCCCTACTGCATTTGTCCAGAATGTATCATCAGGAAAAAGGTTAACAAGCTTGCGTGGATCAAGAAATAATCAGTGTCACTTACTGGGTTATGACTGACTCTCTCCAGATATGCATCCATTCATTTAAGCAGCCAGATGTAATGATAACAACAATGCTTTAAATTTGTGAATCTTTTTGAATGTTCCATATTTCTGCATAATCATGACCTTAAATATGATGTGTTCTTCACATAAGTCTAAAACTAAATAAATTTAAAGAGGTTCATAAATTTTTATGCCCCTAATTTGCTGTCAAATTAGCATTTCTCAAGATATTTATGTTGATTTCTAAAGACATGTAAAGATATGATTAATATGCATGGTAAGATGATTTATACCTCCCCAACCCCCACAGCTTGAAAAGTGTCAATAAAGTAGAGCATATTCACATGATATCCTAAATTCTTACAGTAGATTGCCAGTTAGTGGCAATATTACAATTAATTTTGTAATACCCTTTTTTGTTTTGGTTACTAGGTAACAATAATTAAGAATCTTGAGCAGTATGGTTTGGACCCTCAGGTTGTTGCTAGCACCCTTCAGCAAAAGGTTCAAGCTAGCGCCACTATAGTTACAATCCCTGGAGCAAAGGACAGATCACAAGTCCAGATACAGGGCAATCAGACCAATCATCTTGCTAAACTGCTCTTAGGTAAGTATCTTTGGCATGCTATAATAGTATGAATAAATCATCCTCTTTGAATGAAAGGGGATTCCTGATGACTGCATAGGTAGTTCCATGTAGTTTTCTTGAAAGAACCTCAGAACTAGTTTGCCATTGTCCCCTTCTTTTATTTTTAAGTCCCCTAAAGATTACCATTCAAATACTAACCCAACCCTATGTGGTGTGTAAGACCAAGCAAAGTTGCTCAGGTGCTGCCACCTGCTGAGACACTGAGAATATATTCTCAATTTGCTTGTACGGTAATTATTTTTGTTCCTATTACTGGCATCAGAACAGAAAACACAATGTATCAAAGGGACATTTCTTTTTACTTTTGATCAGAGTGGAAACACATGAATGTGTGAATAGCAAGCAGTGATTCAAGAACTAATTCTGATGCCACTAAGAGGAACTTCTTTGTAAGTATATATACCAATTTGCCACCTTTCTAATGAACAGTGCATTTGTACAGGGCTACAAATTATGACCGGTTGATGGATTTGGGGGTTGTAACATTCATCAATTTTAAATGGTTATGATGAATTTAAAAGTATTTTTTAACACTTTAAAACAGTGTTTCTCAGCTTCCTCAACTTTTAAGATGTGTGGACAGATTGCTGATTGTGAGGTTCTGGAAGTTGAAGGCCACACTTTTTAAAGTTGCTGAATTTAGAAACACTGCTTTATGGTATGCACAAACATTGTTGCAAGTGCAGATATACTGTATAAATGAAAGCGGAGGTTATCTCTAAATATTGTTGAACTAGTTTCCAATATCTCTCACTTGCCTATGGTTGCAACATCTAAGAACCACTGATACGATTTCAGATTTTCAGGACATTTAAAAGGTCTTAATAAGCTGCAGTTCCTATTGTGTTGTAAATACTTTAGTGCTAAATGTAAAGTGACTAATATTAATATTTGATTCTATTGCAGAGGACTACCAAATACCTTGCAGTTATATCCAAGGTCTTCAGAAAGCATCAAAAACGGGGCGGAAAAAGTAGCCAAGCTTGTACTCAGATTGAGAGTATATTATAAATAACTTATTCAGTGGAACTGAATCCAAATGCCTTATACATAAACTATTTTTATTTAATAGATAAAATAAAGACTTTTCCCAGATACCTGTGAAGGGTTTTTTCCCCCAACGTATCTTTTTATTTATAACTCAGCTTTTACCAGAATAAGATACTAAAACTAAAAGCTAACTCTGTATACTGGCTATTCAAAAAATTCATAGTTCCATATAATTAGAATAGAAATATATCTGTGTTAGCAACAATATAATTCATCCCAGTTAATAGCTGTTTATTTTGAACTGTTTCTACTGAACAAAGACAATAGGAATAGAAACATAGAAGATTGATGGCAGAAAAAGACCTCATGGTCCATCTAGGCCAGTGATGGCGAACCTATGGCATGGGTGCCACAGGTGGCACATGGAGCCACATCTGCTGGCACACAAGCCGTTGCCCTAGCTCAGCTCCAACGTGCATGGTGTGCTGGCCAATTGATTTTTGGCTTGTACAGAGGCTCTGGGAGGGCGTTTTTTGGCTTCCAGGAAGCTTCTGGGGGGATGGGGAAGAGTATTTACCCTCTCCTGGCTCCAGGGAAGCCTTTGGAGCCTGGGGAGGGTGAAGCACGAGCCTGCTGGCCCATTTTCAGCCTCCCAAGGGCCCCCGGGAGTTGGGGGAAGCTGTTTTCGCCCTCTCCAGGCATTGAATTATGGATGTGGGCACTCGTGCATGAAAGATAGCCATGAGCACGCTCTTTTGGCACCCGAGAAAAGAAACGTTTGCCATCACTGATCTTGTCTGCCTTTACACTATTTTCTTATTTTATCTTAGGATGGATACATGTTAGTCACAGGCATGTTTAAATTCAGTTACTGTGGATTTACCAACCACATCCGCTGGAAGTTGTACCTTATTCCTGCACCTAGCACATAGAATGAAATGGAATATTCTTTATTGGCAAGCATGATAGGACACACAAGGAAGTCATACATCATAAATCATACAATACAATCATAAATCATATGATTCAAACAAGTAATAAATCATAAGATGACAAGCTGAGAAGGTAATAAGCAAGATGAGAAGGCAAGAAGAATTACAAGGAAAACTGAAAAGATGAGTCAAGAAAAGACCAAGATCGCCAACTTTTTCAGTGAAAAGGCGACAGTCAATTTTTAAAAGTTGATGGCTACAAATAGACAGAAGCCCATCAGGTATATAAACAGGAATCGTGTTTTTTTTTTTTAAAGTAATTAGGAAATTTTCTTTTTTTAAATTGTGAAATGAGCTTTCACAATAGTTTTCATGTGTTTTCCAACTCAGCTAGTTTTTAAAGGTTATAGTTTGAGGAGCTACCAAAGACGCAAAGAAGAGTCACATAGTGCAAAAATGCCCCTTGACTTAAAACATTAGATTTATATCCCACTGTTCCTCTAGGCCCTTGAAGGCAATCCTATGACACGCCTGCCACAGGTGGGGGCATGTGAGCCATTGCCCCAGCTTAGCTGCACCACATATGTGCCCGTATCTCCCACCGGCCAGTTGGTTTTCAGGTCTCTACCGCGCATGTGCAGCACATGAAATAGATGTGGGTGTTGTGGGTGCATTCCTGGGGTGTCGTGTGCGTATGTGTGTGGGTGGAGGAACACGGGGGGGTCAATCATGCATGCAGGGGGAGCACAGGGGTCACGGAGGGGCAAGGCACATGGGCCAGGGCGCACACAGGGTGTCTCACATGCATTGCATTATGGGTGTGCACACGCACTTTTGGCACGCAACAACAAAAAGGTTAGCCCTCACTGCTCTGGGTACTCAAGCTGTTCCCCACAAGAGGTGTGTAGTACCCTGTTTCCCCGATAGTAAGACACCCCCGATTGTAAGACGTATCGGGGGTTTCAGGGGGGTCGGCTAATATAAGCCGTACCCCGAAAGTAAGACATGTGTCTTACTTTCGGGGAAACACGGGGGTATTGCCGGGGGGGGGGAGCCCGATGACGTCGCTTCCAAGCTCCCCGCGCACCCCTCGCCTTCGCCTCGCCGCGGCCCCACCGCCTCTTCCCCGGCTTGGCAAAGCGAAGGACGGCGCTGGTCCGAAGCGAGCCGAGCGGGCGGCGGCTTGCAGCGAAGGCGCTCGTCCCAGCAACCGAGTCCTGCCGAGGCTTGGCTGCAAGCGGCCAGCGAGGCCGACCAGCTCCGAGGCGAGCGGCCGGAGCTGCGCCCTCCTTCGCCCGCCTCCTTTCCGGCAGGCAGGTGGGGCTGCCCAACTGCGCAGAGCGGCTCCTCCCCTCCAGACACACGCTTCCCCGACACACGTCTGTGGCTCCACGCGTGCACGCCGCTTGGAGCCCTGAGGTTGAACTTGGAAAAGGGCTCATGAGGCTCCTGTCCCGCGGCTGCCCTTCTGGACTCTGGAAAGATGCCTTCGGGAATGCGACCCTTTCAATTTTTTTCCAATGTAAGACATACCCCGAAAGTAAGACGTAGTGGGGCTTTTGGGGGTAAAAAGAAAGCAAGACACTGTCTTACTTTCAGGGAAACACGGTAGCTAAACCTGACAATGCGATTGCCCTGCCTTCCACACATAACAGTGGACTTGAAACTGGATCTCCCCAATTCAGCACTTTAACTGAATGTAACAGCTTTTTGACTATTTTCTTTCTCTTGCATGCCTACAGAATAGCTCTGTGGAATAACTCTTGACCATCATGCAGTGGCTGAAGTATGAATTCAAATGGAATGCAAAGTTAGCATTGATGTTGATCTAAATTGTGTGATTTATTGAAATGTGTTTCCTGCCCACACAGAGGTAGATGGAATGCTGACTATATAGGATAAATCAAAAGGAAATGGTACCAAATAAATAAGCTGCACAGAAAAATAAAGTCTAAAAGGTTTCAGTTGATAATCACACTGGGAGAAGGATGTTCAAGATCCTTTGCCTATTAGGAATAGTGAGCCAGTGAGGCAGAAAATAACATCTCTCTTAAAATATGATAACATTGTGTGTAATGTTAAGTGAACCCAACACAAAAGAGTTAAGAGGGAAAAACTCATTCTTTATATCAGATATCCTTTATTTTTAATAGTTTCTTACACAGTTTGCATCATATAACCAAATTGAGGAGTTTTAAAAAAAGTCAGATGGTGACATTAAAAAAAGTCACAGGGCTGAAACAGTAGTAAAAATAAGTTACAGCATTGCAAAAATGTATTTACTCTGCCCACATAAACGCTTTCACTAATTCCATTCTATACAGACTATATATGTATTTGTAGCTAACCATTCTGAACTAAAATACACACACACACACGCACACACAGATGCAAGCAACATAATATACTAAACAAAGGCACTGCTAGCAGTAGTCTGCACTTTTTAAGTAGGGGCCTCCACAGCTAAGGCTTCTGTTCTACTACAGATCAAATGGCTCTTCATTTTCTCTGCAATCTAAGCATCATCTTTCTCCCCCCCCCTCAGCTTAATGCCCCTAGCTATATAATATTAAAAAAAGAAAACAAGCCACCTGCCTATATACAGGAGGCTTAGTCAGCAGCATTAACATCAATTGCATAAGAAGCCATGCCTTCTATAGAAATGTTCAAGACATGCCAAAGGGAAGAGCAGGAAACAGTTTTCCTCCCACTTTGATGAAAATAAAACAGAATGTGTAATATCCCTCCCGGAGAGAAGATCTTTAATGACTTAACAAAACTGGCTTCTCCCTTTTTTCTAACTATGCAGAAACTCC
This sequence comes from Erythrolamprus reginae, assembly GCF_031021105.1. Lineage (NCBI taxonomy): Eukaryota > Metazoa > Chordata > Lepidosauria > Squamata > Dipsadidae > Erythrolamprus > Erythrolamprus reginae. The sequence goes on along the minus strand of NC_091952.1, from coordinate 59,946,084 downwards.
TGGGGTTTCAGGTTTTTTTTTTGTTTCATCAATCATTTCTACAGTCCTGAGGAAGTTTGCATGTAGTTTTGCTTCAGCATGAACTTAGTTAAATTTGTTCCTTGCTTTTCCTGTTTGATTCATTTCTTTTAACTGCAAAGTACACTTCTAGGCATAAATCCATAATGCCAGAGGTGGAAATATTGTTCTCCCTTCATATGCCCAATTCCCAATATGTTTAAAGAATCTTCGAAGAAGGCTTTGGCAGGTTCTGACAACAGATTAACTCTTGCCCTAATAAAATTGGAATCTTGGGACTGGTTTAATTGTCAAATTATTTTTTTTAAAAAAATATCCTATTTGTTTGAAACAACAGACTAGTAGATGCCGAGCAGAAGTATAGGAGCCTTGAGTTTGCTCAGTCAACTGAGTCAAGACAGTTACACGCTGGATTAAATGGCTTGTGCATGCTTAAGATAGCCCTCAAAGGGGAAATACATGAAACCTAATTTGACTCAATGAACTCTTGTTGAAACTACACTCAGAAAAGGGTGGGGCGGGGGGGGGGGAATGAAGGAATAATTTGTCTCAACCAATCTTGCAAACTAAAATCTAGCAAACTGCAGCCAGTCATACCAGCCACTTCAACGTGAGACAATCCAATACATTTGTAAGCTGTGCCTGACCACCTCGAAGTTACCATATTCCCAATTTATCCATCCCTATTATAAGTGAGTGCATAATTTGGAGTCGGGTTCCAAATACAAGGGATCATCTTGCAGGAGTTGTTCCCATGCACCTGCAACTACTCAGAGGCAAACAGTCAAACAGGAAATTCTATATAATTAAAAGAGCTTAGATAACAATGGCCATGTTTTTAAATGCATTGCCCATTTCTCACATTTGTTTTATTACCACATTTACTTTTTATTTCTCCAGTTCAGGTTTCCAAAACAGAAATGGAACAACCAGGTATTTGGAACTTACACCTATAATCAGGTAGCATGGCCCTGCAAAGTGAAAGAACCAGTAAGCTGAGCAGTTCCAAATTGCAACTCATTTTCTACTAGGAGTATCAATAGTACCCAAGATTATTTCCTTTCAGAGGCTTCACATAAATTCTAGGATAACATGTGACTAATGCTTCCAACATATATTAATAAAGGTAAATATAACAATCAGCTGCCAAAGCCTTCACAACTGGTTCCACATTAGGGCAAAGGTGGTTCCAACGTTAGGGAACACACCCTATTTATATCAGAATCCTAAAATCAGAGGGTTTTTTTTTCCTTCTTAGAAATGTACTCTTTCTCATGTCTGCAGCCATTCCTGAAGTCATGCCGATATTCTGCCACTTCCTTGGCAATTGTTCAGTTCGTTTTTCTTGTGCAACAATATGTTTGGCATCTTTTATAATGTGTCTCACTTATACCAGACTAAGCTTCTTCTGTTTTGCTGATGGTTATGGGGATGAGTTGACCACAGAGAACACATTGACTATACATATCTACTGCACATAATACAAATCCACAGGTGAGGTATCAAGATGGCAGGAAGGGGAGATAGCCATTTCAGTCCAGCCTTAACATTTGTACAATAAACCAACCAATGAAGTAGACATTCAGCATCTTTGCAGAGTTTCCAGGCAGTACGACCATGGAGAAGAAAAAGCAGCCACCGCTTTCTGGTACCAGAGAGTCAGTTTCCCTTTCTGAAACTACCAGTTCTAAGCAAAGCTTGGATTACAACCAAACTGAAAATGTCCTGAGAAAGAAAAAGTTGTTGTTCGGTTTTGTTTTTATTTGTTTTAAATATATTTAATTATTTAGACTCTAAAATAAAGAGTGTTTTTTTTTTTTGCTAGCCATACTTGGTTATCCGGGCTTCCCATTTGCTTCTTTCAAGGCCTCTTGCAGTCTTTGTTTAAACTTGCTGTATCTTTTTTGCACTTGCTGGATTTTGTCTTTTTCTTCTCTTTCGAGTATTACTAGAAAATTCTGTAGCTCTGGAATAGAGAAGTTGTCCCACTAAAGTAAAGAGAGAGAAAGGCTTTAAACTAGCAGGGAGTGAAATATGCTATTGTAACCTGTAAAAAAATGTCAGTTGCAACAAGTTTAATTTGTCAGAAGAAAACCCCAAGCCAAAATAATGAATCCTTTGTAATCCTATTTTCCATCAAGTCATGAGCTTGCTACTCTGAAACTATCTGTAGGAAAGGTTATACACATGGTAGTTGTCTAACTTTCAACCACAAAAAGGCCCATATCTGTAAAGGGTGATTTTTCTACACCATAGTCAATTGTTTTGTCATTATTTATGGGTGAAATTCAAAAAAGGTGTAGACAGCTGGGTCTAGTTTATATATATTGCATTTATATGCCACCCCGAGTCTGCGGAGAGGGGCGGCATATAAATCCAATAAATCTAATCTAATCTAATCTAATTGAAATTGAATGTTTACCTGCTGGATACTTACAATAAAAAGGATTTCATACATTTTTTAAAGAAATAAAGTTTGGGCCATCTCTCTCTTGCACACAGGAATTATGGGGGGATGTCAATTGAAATACTCCCTGAGAAATAGATCACAGCAAGACAAATTACCAAGCTATTACTATGAGTAAAAGCTGAGGACTTTATCTATAAACCCAGAGGGTTATAGGAAAGAAAGTTGATAACTGAAAGAAAAGCCATACTGATACAGTTACCTTGAAAGAAATTATCTAGGAACTCCCAAACAATTCAAATTTTAAGGAATGCATCTTGAACTATTATTTCCAAGGTTTTGAAGATTGGCTTATTTTCAGTTTGGAAATCATTCCTATGACTCAGAGTTTGGTCTTTTATTTCTGTCTCCTATATTTCTGAACACAGAAGAATGTCTTCATTGGTGCCTGGTTAATCTGTGTTCTGAAGCCTGAACATTTATATATAGCTGGATTTGAAACACCAGAACTCTGAAGAAAGGTTATTTTGTCCTGTATAATTAAACTTTATTAAACATGCTTAATATTTAAAAATGGTAATTAAATGAGATATGAAATGCCCTTTGCTTTTTGTATTTGTTTCAATGTTGTATTTAGTCTAGAGCACAAGCATCTAATTATGTTTATTATAAGAACTAATAAGATGGAACAGCTGCTTTTCACCTACTTAGTTGCTCTTCTATAGATTCAAATCACTGCTTGTGTAATGTGGTTCTATTTTTGTGTGTCTTTGCTGTGTAGTTTTTGTTATTATTCCTAACTTGCAATCAGACCTACCTCAACTTCTCCCGTTTCATTTTCCTTCAACACAAAATTCAGAATATCCGTGTCAGGGCCCGCTAGGAGCCGGAGGTACAAAGGGCATTCTGTGACTGGCAGCTTCTGGGAAAGAACTGCAAAAGATAAGGCAACGAAAATCCTTGAAAAGAAAATGCAAATTTCTTCAGGTTTGCACATGTAATTATAGCCTATGCACAGATCCTCTAGGAGAATGAATAGAAAGTCTACAACTGTTTCTCTTTAAAGTATCTAAGAGTCTTAGAGTCCTCGGAGAGGAGCAGCCTATAAATCCAACTAATACTACTAATACTACTAATACTAATACTACTAATACTACTGCTGCTGCTACTACTACTAATAATAATAATAATAATAATAATAATAATAATAATAATAATAATAATAATAATAATACCAAACATCATGATTGTGCAGAAAAAGAAAAGTATGGCTCATTGACATCGCAATCCCAGGAGACAGCAGAATTGAGGAGAAGCAGCTAGAGAAATTTGTGAAATATGAAGACCTAAAAATTGAGCTGTAACAACTCTGGCATAAGCCAGTGAAAGTGGTCCCAGGGGTCCTTGGCACACTGGGCATGCTGCCAAAGGATCTCAGCGGACATTTGAAAACCATCAGAATAGACAAAACCTTCACCTGTCAATTGCAAAAGGCCGCTTTACTGGGATCAGTACAAAAAGAAGGCTGGGATATTCTCAATTTTCAAGTGTCAGGAAAAAGATTTCTATTGAATATTAGTAAAAAGAAAAAAGTATGAATGGTTTGGCACTAAAGTCATTGATGTGAAACTAATTTATTCCCTTTTTGGAATGCTTTAATTTGGGTCCCTAAAGGGCTAGATGCAATTTATGGATTCAGCCTAAATAGCCCCTGCCAAGTTTATGATTGTAAATCAAAATTCTGTATTTTTAATGGATGCAGTTTTTGACCATCTATCCCAACAATGGTTGACCTGTGTCTAAAACTTCTTCATTTATAATTTTGATATAATTTTAATTGAAGTTGTCATAAAATGAATCTGGGACACTGTGCTTGAAGAGTACATTTTATCACTGAGCTATAAGTGTTGTACTTTATGATTCTTGATGAATGTATCTTGTCTTTTTATGTACACTGAGAGCATATGCATCAAAGAAAAATTCCTTGTGTGTCCAATCACACCTGGCCAATAAAGAATTCTATTCTGTTCTGTTCTGTTCTTAGCTCAGTTTTTATTGTTGAAAAAAAAAAAGCTAGATTAGATTAACATTTTTATTTACTCTAGTGCTTTTCTTTTTAAAAAAACCCAACCACCCTAATTTTGTTCTAATGTTTGTATTTATTGTTTTAAGAATTTCAAGTTTTATTGTATGATTTTACTTAGCATTGATTTGATTGCTTACTGTTTGATTGGTTTGGGCTCCTCTGCTATAGAGGAGACTGCTATAACAAAAGATGATGAGAAACCTGGCAGACTTGTTAGGGAGCAGAGCAGAAGGAGCACCTATGATAGACAGCACAAATGGACCACTTGCATAAATTGACACTTTTAGAGCAGGAAGCTCTTTGCAATAGTTATTCTGTACGTTTCTCACCTTGACCATCTTTCTGCATCTGTTTGAAAAGTGCAAATTTCTTTGGGTTGTCCACCACCATGAATTTCTTCAGAAGTCCCTGGATCACCTCACTCACAGTTGTTGTGCTGCTGATATGTAACTGTTTGACGGCATCCAAAGGTAGATAGAATGATGTTCTTTTCTCTGTCATGTTAGCTAAGTTGACTTCCTTGAGAGCATCATGAATAGATGGTGGCCTAATCCCTGCTGGGACTGTCACAGGACGCCTCAGTTTTAGGTGCACTTTGATGAAACCTGTATAAGTGCCATCATCATTCTGGGGATTGGGGGAAAAGAAAAACAAAACAAAACACCATAGTTAAAGGGAGATTTTCTTTTCTTTGATCTCTATTTCCTAAATGACTTGGAAGAAGCTATTCAGATTATTTTTCTGAAGAAAACCTGAGTTTTTGCAATCAAACAACTTCTAAAACTAACATACTCCAGCTATGTAATATCCGGGAAACCCTACATATGATGACGTATATTCACTATCTGAAACATTTTCACAGATACTTTCTGGTTGTTCCAATCAGTTTCAATATATGAGAGAAATGAAGAATAAAAATAGTAATTGCAATCAATACTCTAGCTTTTTTTAAAATTTATACATAACATCCCCGTCTTTAGTATTATTGTTCTGAAGATAAGGAGGTCACTTACTAGGAAAGGGAAATTACTTTGTTTATTCTCTTTATTTTAAATAGAAAGTCTATAATCAGCTTGAGGGACAGCCTTGGCAGTGACACAGAAAACCAGATTAAAATTCTGAATTGAATCTCTTTTTATGAATGGGAGGACATGTTATTACTACCTCATTCAGCCGACAATCTTTACCAAGACATGCCCAGTTTCACTACCCTTTTCTTTTCTAATTAACACTTTTCATTGATTGAATCCATTCAAATTTAGACTTGAAGATCCACTAAAATCAGTGCTGTTTTATGATTTTAATACATGAACTATAAAGACTGGTATTGCCATAGTTTTTGATTCTCCTAGGTACCATTTTTAATGTTCTTTTTAGAATCAAGATGCGAATATTTGGTTCATTTATTTCACTTGCTCCAGTTTTTTGGCTACTGCATTTTTTCTACAGCTGATTTTTTGGAGAGAGAAGGTGATGTGCAGAGGAATGCTGTCCTTTTACTTTATGGCAGTTTCCGTTTCAGGAGCTGGCAACTCTAGAAGGGCAGGAAGGTCAAGCCACAGAATTCCAATGGCTGGGAGAGTCAATGTCAATGATTTGTACTTGGAAGTCTATTATTTGGCTGCAGTGTTATTCTTATTCTTTGGGGGATTTTAAGCGACGCAATGCTTTGTGGCAAGTTTTTTTCTCTAGAAAGACAGAATGCAAGTATTTAAATAAATATATAACTGGTTTATCCAGTTAATTTGAAAATTATGTAGGATACCTTGGATTGAAAACAGTATCTCCACCCCCACCACCCAAAATGTATTTGTCTATGATGGCCCTTATATATACTGAAGTGGAAAAACAAAAGAATGCACACTACAGGGGAAAAACAAAAGAATGCACACTAAAGGGGAGTTTATCAGAATTCTGTACTTTGGCTGATACTTAGTCTGTGGTGGAAAAAATGTTCTTCTTCCATAAATGCAACTGAGACAGATGTTGAACCACTTTGCAAAGTTATGAATTGGATTTGTCTCAATTCAAATATCTAAAATAATAGACAGGCATAGCTATTTTGGTAAAATCATTAGATGATATTCCGAGAACATTTGCAGACATTGCAGAATGTTTGCAAGACTCAAATTAGCTACAGTCACCCCACAGCTGCTTATATGGCTCAAAACATTTAAATGGCAGGTTGAGAACTCAGAGACAGATACTTCCAAACCCTCCTCGGTTCAAAGTGTTTTTCCTTAGGATCAGCCTCTTAAAAATCATGCCTTAATCAGAATCCCTGTGAACCATGATTAAAACAAAGTAAATAAACCAGATCTTTACAAGTGGATCCCTAACAAAATGGCCCGTTTGTGCTAATAAACTGTGTACCAGTCCACAAAATTTCAGTAACATCAGTGCCATGGAAACAGACTCAATGTTAGAAGTATAGTCAATTCTCTGCTAAAGAAAGGATTTATGCCTATTTATGTAACTCCCTTGCATTCTGTTCTCTCATACCACAACCCTGTGAGATACAGTATGTCACAGAAGCGAGTTTAACCCTTCATATTTTGTAAATACTTTATATCTTTTCATGTGACAGCACTGAAGAAATGACACTTGGCTACAATGTAAAGTAGTTAGTATACAGCTTGTGTAACAGTGTAAATGTGCTGTCCTCACCTGGTTGCCACCACACACACAGGCTTCCTTGTGCATCATCTTTAGAAGGGGCTTCCTTCTGGGATGACAACTCTTCAGACCAATTTGATGCAGTGTGCAGCGTATGGTCTGAGCACTGACAGGCGGAGTCCCACCCCTTCAACTTCTGCAACAATGCTGGCAGTAATCATAAATCTATTTCCCAAAGCCAACCTCTGGATATGACGGTGAGCAAGGATCTTTTTTGGTGCCCATGCGTATTGTCTTCTTAGGTTGACCATGGCGAGGCCTGTTCTGAGTGGAGCCTGTCCTGTTAAACTGCTATATGGTCTTGACCATTTTTCTGCAGGTCAGTTTCAAGATCTTGGCAAACTTCTTATAGCCCCTAGCCCATCTTTATGTAGAGCAGTGGTTCTTAACCTTTCTAATGCCATGACCCCTTAATATAGTTCCTCATCTCAGACATCAACACCCTTGAAAATGTCCAAAGATATTTCACCAGAAGAGCCCTTCATTCCTCCACTTGAAACAGAATATCCTACGAAAATAGACTAACAATCCTAGGGCTAGAAAGCCTAGAACTACGACGCCTAAAACACGATCTGAGTATTGCCCACAAGATCATATGCTACAATGTCTTACCAGTCAATGACTACTTCAGCTTCAACCGCAATAACACAAGAGCACGCAACAGATACAAACTTAATACGAACCGCACCAAACTTGACTGTAAAAAAATTGATTTCAACAATCGAGTTATCGAAACTTGGAACTCATTACTGGACTCAATTGTGTCAACCCCTAACCCCCAACACTTCTCTCTTAGACTCTCCACGATTGACCTCTCCAGGTTCCTAAGAGGCCAGTAAGGGGCATACATAAGTGCACTGGTGTGCCTTTCGTCCCCTGTCCAATTGTCTTTCCTTTCTTTCACCTATCTTATATATTCTCTTCCTTTCATATATCTTCTCCTCTAAGTTGACCTTCACCCTCTTTTATATTATCACATGTCTATTTTCTTCCTATGTATTTATGTATTGGACAAATGAATAAATAAAATAAATAAATAAAATGTTGTTGTGACCCCCAACCATAAGTCTAGCCCCAATTCTATCAACAGAGCTTTAAGCTGATTGGCAGGAAGGTCAGAGGGACACCCCTACTGTAAACGCCTGATTGGTTAGATTATAAAAATATGTTCCAAGGCGCCTGAGTAGAAGCTTTAGTTTCTACACCATAGGAAATTTGTCTTTTCCCATGGTCTTAGGCAGCTCCTGTGAAACAGTCATTGGACCCCCAAAGAGGTCCAACCCAGGTTGAGAACCACTGATACAGAGCAAAAATTAGGGGTTTTTTTCAGATCCTCAGAAAGTTCATTGCTTTAAGGTGCCAAATTGAACTTCCAGTCACCAGTATGAGAGTGAAAGTGATAACATCAAATTTAACATACCTGCTCCCCTTTCATATCTGAGACCTTGTAACATTAACGAGTCACATGACACTAGGGAAGGAAAACAGCTATTTGGGCCCTACTTGGACATTATCACTTAGGAGTGTACTCCCTTTTGTTGCCGGCAGTTTAAACATTAATGAATAGTTTTGAAGGGACAGCACATTTACACTGTTATACAAGCTGTAATACTCACTACTTTACATTGCAGTCAAGTGTCATTTTTCAGCGTTGCCACATGAAAAGATATTCACTTCTTGGCATACTGTAGGCTTAACCTTGGGGAATGGAGCTAGTGTTTTTTAATCCAGATGAGAACTATTTGGTCCAGGTATCAACAACAAATATTTGTTTGATTTAAAATATGTCTTGAGTTCCTCAATAAGGTGGCCCCCTGCTATGTTCTGTTGCAGACTAGTCGAATACTAACCAAAGACTTAAATGGAGTGTACATTTTATAAGGCACCCATGAAATAACAGAAAATCCAAATGCAGCTCATGCAAACAATGAATGTGGTCCTTACACTCTTCATGTGACTGAAGGCTCCCAGAGGAGAAGAGAGGAAAGGTATGAAAAAAAGCTTGTTTTTGACAATAATTTACTTAATAGTCATCCATAAAAAACCAGCACTTTTACTCAAGAATGGCCAGACCAGTTGAACAATCTAATCAAAATCTCAGAAAGTACACATTTTATACTTGCAACACTTCATACTTGAAGGCAAAATGTGGTTCAAAGGGTGCAAGGATATATACATCGCACTCCTTAAAGCTACCATACTTTTTCATGATATTCTACAAGTTCTCCTGTACTACAGGGTGATCCCAGGAAAAGAGACATTCGGTTGAAGAGGAAATTGCAAACGCATGCTGAAGGTTTAATTTGTTTTGCCTTTGAATCCAAACTATTGGACAGCCTAGTAAACATAGCCACTCTTTTTATACGGCAATTAACAGAAGACTGGATTTAATTGTTATTTCAATTATTAAAGATGGAAATGTCTACCTTTTTCTGGGGCTCCTAGAGTAGAAGACAAATGGGTTACCCCAGGAACTTAAGCAAGCTTCTCATCATAACTAAGAGGCTGGACGAATTAACGCCAAGCCGACATTTGCTGAAGGCAAGAACCAATTCGGCACTGCCTATCAGTTGGGTCGATCCCGCGCGGTAGCGCCCCAGAGTACCCTGTTGGCTGCTTGGGCATTCTGGGAAGCAGGGGTGGGGTGATCGCCCTTTATCAGGGCCTGCTCACCACCCTGGCTTCCCTTGCCCTCTGAGCTCGACGCCTGGCAGACACCCATCCACCCTCCGCTCAATCCAGGTATTTTTAAAAGTTTCCTAGTTTGGGGCCAAGTAGGAACTTTTTGCAATCTTAGAGTATTTGCTATGGGTTGTTTTTTCGCCTACTCCATCCTGGACGAGTGAAATGGGTTTGTGGTTACGGGGTGCATCTGTATGTAAATAGGTTTTGATTCAATAATTGGATGTATATATACTTGGTCACTATATGGCAGAAACGGGGTGGAAAGGGTATCAGTAGCAACTGTGTGTTCTCCTTTGGGCATCTTTTGTAAGATGATTGGCACCCCCGCTGCACAACTCATGCTTCCTATCTGGACGGAGCAGTGTAAAGGGGGTACCCTTGGGGCTCACCTACGTCACTTCTGGTTCCGGGTCATGCAGGGTGAGCCCTCCCACATGCTGGGCGTGGCTTTACGGGCTGGGTGTAGGCGGGGCATGCCTCATCCTGACCAGGCATGGAGTTATGCCCAAGCATGTTGTGTTCAGGAAACTCCGCCCCACCTAGCGACCCCTGCAGGTCTTTCTGTTAATATTTAATAAAGTGACCCATTTCACCCAGCTTGGTGTCCATATGTTCATTTCCCATCTGAGGCAAATGCTGAAAGGGAAAATAGTTTTAAAAGCCAGCACAACAAAAGTAGGAAATATCCAGAATTGCAATACTAACCAGTTTCATGAAGAAGCAATTGTTGACTTTTGAGTTGTAATTGCTAATCCTCTCTTTCAGCTCTTGGATAGTAGGAGGTTTAGGTTTTGCTTCTTCCACTGGCTTGGTTACATTCTAAAATAAAAGATAACAAACAATACTGATGCAAGCAAACTTGGTAGATGATGATATAAGTTTAATAACAAACAAACCATAAACAAGCCTGACACCAACACACATTCTACTAGGCTAATATCTGATCTTCATAATAATGCAGGATGCTCCACTGCAGTTGTAAGATGACATTAGTTAAAGCAAAGTGGCAACCATTTGATAGCCAGGAGCTACTGTATATATTATATAATTCCGCAAAGGCACAGTGGTCTAAAAATTTTGCTGGCTGTCGGTAATGCCTTTCTTTTCCTTTTACAATAGGCCTGTTTGACTTAAGTTGTTTCACCTATTACCAAAATCAGCAAGGACCTATATCTTGATTTAATGCTAATTTGTTTCTAAGGTTCAAAATGCAATTTCAGGAAATTCTGGAAACATTTGGGGGGTCTAATAATATTATTATTATTATTATTATTATTATTATTATTATTATTATTAATTAGATTTGTATGCCGCCCCTCTCCGAAGACTGAGTATATGTGATCCCATAATTCAATGCCCCCCACACACCATGCCCCCCCATGACCTCCCATGCTCTGCCCCATCCCTCATGCATGGAACAAATGTAATATTAAAAAACATATAAAACCCCATCATTTAAAACCATACAACACACACATACCAAACATAAAATATAAAAGCCTGGGGGAGGTGTCTCACTTCCCCCATGCCTGGCGATATAGGTGGGTTTTAAGTAATTTGCGAAAGACAAGGAGGGTGGGGGCAGTTCTAATCTCTAAATTACTATCATGTAAAAAAGCATATCCATAACCAGATATGTAAAAATTGATACAATGTGCCACTAACATCCCCAATACAGGTTTATATTAAGCCATGTATTCCCAATGATGCTTATTTAACCTAAAAGATTCCTAACTTTTTCTGTCCTGCATAATTTCCATAACCCTTTCCACCACAAGCTTACTCTCTACTTCCTAGCATCTTACAACATTTTATTCTACCAGATAATCACAAAAGAAATTGTACATGTAGTGTTTGTGCAGTCACATGCAAGAGAATGTAGACTAAACTATCTACATGAAACCGCTGGGTGAGATCATCCAAGGGCACGGGGTGAGTTACCATCAGTACATTGATGATTCTGTACATCTCCACCCCATGTCCACTCAGCGAAGCAGTGGAAGTGATGTGCCAGTGTCTGGAGGCTGTCGGGGTCTGGATGGGTGCAAACAGGATCAGATTCAATCCAGACAAGACAGAGTGGCTGTGGGTACTGCCTCCCAAGGACATATCCATCTGTCTGTCCATCACCCTGGGGGGGAATCACTGACCCCCTCAGAGAGGGTTCGCAACTTGAGCATCCTCCTCAATCCACAGCTGACTTTAGAACATCATCTTTTGGCTGTGGCAAGGCGGGCGTTTGCCCAGGTCCGCCTGGTGCACTAGTTGCGACCCTATTTGGACAGGAAGTCTTTGCTCATGTTCACTCATGCCCTTATCACCTTGAGGTTTGACTACCGCAATGCTCTCTACATGGGGCTACCTTTGAAGAGTGTTTGGAAACTTCAGATCGTCCAAAATGCAGCCGTGCGAGCAGTTTTGGGCCTTCCAAGACATGCCCATATTGCATCATCACTCCGCAGACTGCATTGGTTGCTGGATCTGTTTCCAGACACAATTCAAAGTGTTGGTTATGGCCTATAAAGCTCTACATGGCATAGGACCAGATGCTTAATTCTGAGACCGCCTTCTGCCGCATGAATCCCAGCCACCGGTGAGGTCCCACAGAGTTGGTCTTCTTAGGGTCCCATCAACCAAACAATGTTGGCTGGCAGGACCTAGGGGAAGAGCCTTCTCTGTGGGGGGCCCGGCCCTCTGGAATCAGCTTCCCCTGGTGATTTGAACTGCCCCCACCCTCCTTGGCTTCCGAAAGAGTTAAAAACTTATCTTTGTCACCAGGCTTGGGTTACTAGATCTTTCCCCTGACCAACGAATGTTTTTAGTATGATTTGTTGAATGAATGTTAATGGAAGTTCTTTAAAGTTAGATTTCAAAGGATTGTTTTTATGTAAATTAATTGGATTGATTTTACTACTGTCTCTTTGTATATGTTGTGAGCCGCCCCGAGTCCTCGGAGAGAGGCGGCTTACAAATCCAATAAAATAAATAAATAAATAAATAATTTCATGAGATCATCATAATCTAAAAATCAATATCAGTATCAATATCAATTTGAACAGCTTAGGTGCAATACTATTATGCCCTTGTGTTTCTAAAGAACAAGTCGTAACAAATTACTGAGCTTTAGGAGAGATACTATCCTCTATTTTATCCATTCCTAAGCTCACAATTTGTCATTTCCCCCCCTTTAGGATTCTTTTGATTGGTAAAATCTATGTTTCTATGTTTCTAAAATGCTAATCTTTGATCAGATTCTTCACCTTTCTGAGAAGACTTTTTTTTATAATCCAAAATTTTTTCAAAGATTACACTCATATTCTTCAGATGTTGTCAAATTACATTATCTCTCCAACCAAGTGCCTTCTAATTGTTTAAATTACAACTATACAACCAGAACAGAATAGAATGTTACTGGCCAAGTGTGATTGGACATGCAAGGAATTTATCTTGGTGCATATGCTCTCAGTGTACATAAAAGAAAATATAAGTTTGTCAAGAACCAGAAGGTACAACACTTAATGATAGTACATGTTGTGCTTGGCTCTGGCCCAGCTTCTGCCCCAAGGAATGTGGAGGTGGATGCAGGGGAAACATCAACATGTCATAGGTCTGTTTTGTTGCCAACAGAGTCAGGTAGTGCAGTTTCCTCGGACGAAGAAGAAGGTGGGGGTGACTTGGAAGAGGGGGGCTTGGCACACAGCCCAGGAAGCCAATCTCCATTATCTTCGGTCGATTCGGATGAGGAAGTGTTAGACCCACGCAGGCACAGAATTATGCATAGAAGAGACCAATTAAAGAAATATTACAGGAGATAAGAGAAGCCACCTGTGTTTGGGTGGGGCTCCAGAAATTAGAGCTGCTGATATAAATAGCAGCATGCTGACTTGGCCGTTGTGGAAGATTATCTGATCGTTGTTCTTCAGGACTGTGCCTTGCTGTTTCCGGACTTTGTTTGTTGATTTCTCACGACTTTGAAACCAAAGCAGAGCAAAGTGTGTGTGTTTCACTCCGTGGAAGGAGGGCTGTGACGTTCCTTCACAGCTGCTAGCTAAGTACTTAAGGACTGATTAAGAGGATTGTACAGACTACCAGGTTGTTTTGGGACAAGTGCTCTTTGCAATACAAAAAGGATGCTTTGTTTCTTTTGAATTTTTGTGATAAGGAACATTGTTTTTGAACTTTCAAGTGTGTGTGTGTCTGAAATTTGTACCCTTGAATTTTCGGAAGACTCATACCATAGAGCCCGGCAGAACAGTACAGGTACAAATAAGCAATAAAATCATATCAACTAGCACTGAGTATAAAAGTCCTTAAAAATGATCAGCTTGGAGAAAGCTGCTTTAAAGCAGAAACAAATTTATTTATTTATTTATTATTTATTTATTATTTAGATTTGTATGCCACCCCTCTCCGCGGACTCGGGGCGGCTCACAACAAGACACAACAAATCATAACAAATCCAAATAAATTTAAATATTTAAAAAAGTTTAAAAAGAACCCCAATATACTAACAAGCACACACACAAACATACCATGCATAAATTGTACATGCCCGGGGGAGGTGTTTCAGTTCCCCCATGCCTGACGGCAAAGGTGGGTTTTAAGGAGTTTACGGAAGGCAGGGAGAGTAGGGGCAGTTCTAATCTCTGGGGGGAGTTGGTTCCAGAGAGTCGGGGCCGCCACAGAGAAGGCTCTTCCCCTGGGGCCCGCCAACCGACATTGCTTAGTTCAGTGATTTTCAACCTTTTTTGAGCCGCGGCACACTTTTTACATTTACAAAACCATGGGGCACATTGAGGGCTGGGGGGGGGGGGCGGCGGCTAAAAAAATATTGGACAAAAAAATTCTCTCTCTTCCTCCCTTTCGCTCTATTTCTCTCTCCCTCTTTCTCTCCCTTCCTCTTTTTTTCTCTCTTCCTTCTTTCCTCTTTTTTGCTCTCTTTCTCTCTCCCTCCCTCCCTCTATGTCTTTCTCTCTCCCACCTTCCCTCCCTCTCTTTCTCTCTCTCTCTCTTGCTTTCTTTCTTTCTCTCTCTTGCTCTCTCTCTCTTGCTTTCTTTCTCTCTTGTTCTCTTTCTCTCTTTCTTTCTCTCTTTTGCTTGCTTTCTCTCTTGTTTGCTTTCTCTTTCTCTCTCTTTCTTTCTCTCTCTCTTGTTTGCTTTCTCTGAGCTTCGCGGCACACCTGACCATGTCTCGCGGCACACTAGTGTGCCCCGGCACACTGGTTGAAAAACACTGGTTTAGTTGACGGGACCCGGAGAAGGCCCACTCTGTGGGACCTAATCGGTCGCTGGGATTCGTGCGGCAGGAGGCGGTCTCGGAGATATTCTGGTCCAGTGCCATGAAGGGCTTTAAAGGTCATAACCAACACTTTGAATTGTGACCGGAAATTGATCGGCAGCCAATGCAGACTGCGGAGTGATGGCGAAACATGGGCATACCTAGGTAAGCCCATGACTGCTCTCGCAGCTGCATTCTGCACGATCTGAAGTTTCCGAACACTTTTCAAATGAGGTCACAGTGCACATAAAATAAAAACACATTTGCCAAGAATCATAAGGTACAACACTTTTCCATAGGATACAAATAAGCAATCAAGAAACTATCAATATAAATATAAATCATAAGGATACATGCAACAATTGATCCAGAATATTATATTACACTAACTGGAAACCATTGATCTAAACTCAAGAGTAGAACAGAGTATTTTGTGCATACATAATGCTAAGCAACTTCTTTGTGGCCCTAGAATGTTTCCCTTTAAATGAAGAGCATGATTCCCAACTATTTCAAAACAGGTAAGTTACATTAAGTCTTGGACAGGCTTAGAACTTCTGAAATAGCAAACAAACAAACATAAAGCAAAATAAACCAGTAATGAAAAATAATTATTAAAAATATTTTAAAAAATTTAAAAATTGCACACTCTGACTGCGGAATGAATACTAATCTCTTGCTTCAAAGAATAAGATCTTGAATTGTATGTAAACAAAGAAGCCAGCATTAACTAGAAGTGGTACATGGAAGAGGAGGAGGGGGGAGAAAATACTCGAACCCAACTTCATTATTTTTAAAAAGTGTATAAAGGCAAATGATCTTTTTTTTTAATGTCAAAATTCAGATTCCTGTTGTAGATTCAAATTCCCTTATCAGGAGGCATTCTTCATATGGAGGCCTGGGAACAGCTCATTTCTGAAGAAGGAAGTAATGTTTCTAAAAAGAAGCAGTTACCCCATATTTGGGATATATTTTTGCAGGTTCTCCAAAATAACCCAAATTATTTATTTATTTATTTATTATTTTATTTATTATTTCATTTCATTTCATTTCATTTCATTTATTTTATTTTATTTGTATGCCGCCCCTCTCCGTAATTAAAATTAACACATAGCACTTTGACCATTGATTGATCAAAAGGATCATCAACAGATACCTCTTACTACAATAAACACTATAGTATAACCAAAGGTTGCTGTATATTTTTAGGAGATATGCAACTCACCTTCAATTAGTGCAACTGTGTGCAAAGAGATTTGAAGATAAATGGGAGCAAAACAGAGATATGTATAATAGCACATTTAACTGGGAATTTTAAAAGCAGCATTTATATAAAAAGTATAACAACCTATTTGTTAAAGAATGAATCAGTACTGAATATTGGAAAGCTAAAAAAGGTAACTTGGCACATAATTTTGACTTTTGATCTGCAAAATCAGAGACAGTGATATGTAATTATTCAATACGTGTGATTCTTTCTGTTGACTTTTATATCATAACAGTCTTAAAATAACTGATCAGAATGAAAGGCCATAAAATCCACACTTCCTTAGAAAAACGTCTTCCAATACAGAAAGTACATCAAATGAAGAAGAATAACATACAATGAAGCAATTGTTTCTTCTATAATGAACCTGTTCTTAAGTTCAAGCCCTAAGAATGTTAACTGGGCATCACTTACTCATTAAATCAGACACAATTTTGGAGCAGGAGTTCATATTATTGGGCTGTGTTTTCATTGCAACATGATTTTAAATATGGGTTGGCAACCTGAAGAAACATGTTTTAAAATGTAACATTCATCATCATTGATGATTCTGGCTGGGACTGGTAGAAGCTGAAGAGGCGGGAAAGTAGCATGGTGATATCATGAAACAGAATAGAAACAAAATTTAGATCTGTTTTTTCCCAAGTGTTGGTTTATTTTACCCTACTGGGCTTATGAGCTTTTTCAATCATGGCTGACTCTGAGCAGCTTTACAGAGCTCCAAAACAGTAAATAATTTATCACTAGTAGCAGAGCAATACTTTACTAAACATGAATATGTTGAGGAAGTCAACCATGCTGACATTTCCTTCTTTCATTAGATGCACATAATTAGAATTTTATTGAAAGTCACTTTGGTATAGTGTTCATGTATTAGCAGGAGTAGCAAGAGGGAGGGAAGAGACTGCTGCTTCGCTGGACTACGGCATTAAGATCAAATATAGGGAAATTTTTCAGTTAATTTTGAAAAACAACAGATAGTTCAGAAGGATTAGACTCCCCCGTTTCGGAGGATCGTGTTACCTTGTGTCTCGGCAGTGCTTTTCTCTTTATTTCCTGCTGTGAGAAAGCTGGGAGCCCCGATCAGCTGGGGCTCGGAAAATGGCGATCGTGACCGAGCTGGCTTGATTCTGCCCTGAATCCACACTTTTTAAGAGCATTCTGCAGTGGGGTGAGCTGTATTGTTGCAATTACATTGAGGCTCAACCCGGGGGCTGGCAGAGATAAGAAGAGTGGGGGTTGCCGCCCAGCATTGACTCATACCGACACGGACAGAGGTGGAAAAGGAGAGGTGGAGAGGGACTGAGAAGGAGCGAGCGAGCGTGCGAATGTTCAGGGCAAGCATGCTGGGCCGACTGTGCACGGGCCGAGGAAGAAAGTAGATGGAGGAAAACGTCCCCCATAACAGCAGGACGTTCCCAAAAACAACGGGATCTACCGGATAGACGCTGGACGCCGAGTGGTTACATGGTGGGTACGCTCGACGTCGGAGGGCTTTGCGGTGGACATACTCGGTGCTGGAGTGCCTGGAAGAAGGAGGGCCTGCCATTATAGTGAACAAGGAGATTGTGAGAAAGAAACTGCCAGATTGAAATTGACAGTATGAAAACCTTGTGGCTGCTGGATGCTATAACTGAAGACCAGGAGATACAGAGATACCTCTCAAATAACAGCAGAGGTACTGGTAGACATTTGGGGCGACCCATGAGAGACCGGGGGTGTCGTGGAGGTGAGAAAGCTGATAACAACGACAGTGGCAAAGAGAAAACCTGGGAGGACAGAGGACAGAGTTTATACTCAGGACTGTTTGTCCTACTAATAACATCATACATCCCTTGGACTCACCTTTTTAGACTGGATGATATCTATATGAACTTGGCTTAATTGATTAATTAACTGACCAGTTGAAATATCTTCTACCTATATTTTTATTTTTATTACTTATATTTATCTATATTTTTAATAATTAATATTTTAATAATATGAACTGTTAGTTTTATATTAACTCTTTTTAATTAAATTATTGTGGGGATTTTTAAGTGGATGGGAGGATGGTAGTGATGGCATGAATGAATGGGACTATTTTAGTAATTATTGGAATGAATGGAATACTGTGAATGAAAATGAATGGGAGGGGTGATAGATGGAATGGAGTGGGTGGGGGGGATTATAATATGTATGGAATGAATGAATATGACATGAATGGAATTTTTGGCACACCTGACGCTGGAGGGGCAGGAGGGGAGGGGACACTTATCTCTGGGGTGGCAGAGGGTCAAAATATCCCGGTCTTGCTGGGGAGAGGCAGGTATGGCGGAAGCCATGGAGCTAGCCGTTCCAGGGGAAGGAGGGATCGCTGCTTAGTAGCGATCCCTTCTTCAGGCTCCATGACCTTAACTCAAGGCACTGGTGATGAGTGTAATTCTGGCCCTGGGCTCAAGTTGTTGCTACTCAATGCCAGGTCGGTGGTAAATAAAGCTCTCCTCATCCGGGATCTGATCCTGGATGAGGAGGCCGACCTGGCATGTGTGACCGAAACCTGGCTGGGCCCGGAGGGAGGAGTTCCTCTCTCTGAAATTTGCCCAGCTGGGTTTCAGGTATGGCACCAACCTCAACCCCAGGGAAGGGGGGGAGGAGTGGCTATTACAGTATATCCAGGGAGAGTCTTGGCCTGCGTAGGCTCATTGCTCCAGAGGTTGCGGGTTGCGAGTCCCTCCTGGTGAAGTTGGACTTAGGGGTTCAGGTGGGCTTGTTACTCACGTACCTGCCTCCCAGCTGCATGTGAACAGCCCTGCCTGTGCTACTCGAGGAGGTGGCCGGGCTGGCGGTGGAGTTCCCCGGACTTATCGTCCTGGGGGACTTCAATCTGCCGTCGCTCGGAGGTTCCTCTGGACTGGCACAGGAGTTCATGGCCACCATAACAGCCATGGACCTGACTCAAGTAGTTCAGGGTCCGACTCACGAGGGTGGGCACGCACCCGATATGATATTTCTCTCTGAGCAACTGAGTAATGATCTGAGATTAAGGGGCTTAGAAGTGTTGCCTTTGTCGTGGTCAGATCATTTCGTACTGTGGCTTAACTTCCTGGCTCCAATCCTTCCCCGCAGGGAGGCGGAACCAATTAGGAGGTTCCGCCCCAGACGCCAGATGGATCCAGAAGGCTTCCAGATGGCGCTTGGGGTTATTCCAGATACACTTGTCCACACTTCGGCAGAGTCTCTTGCTGAGGCCTGACTGGATTGCGCCGTTGCGACCTCTCCGTGGCACTAGACCTCGTAGAGCTCCATGGTTCAACGAGGAGCTCCGGGTGTTGAAGCGCCAGAAGAGACATCTGGAGAAGCGATGGAGGAAGAGTAAGTCCGAATCCGATCGAACACTTGTAAGAGCTCATATTAAGACTTACAAAGTGGCGCTCAAGGCGGCAAGATGCGCGTATCATGCCGCCTTGATTGCATCAGCGGAATCCCGCCCGGCCGCTCTGTTTAGGGTAACCCGCTCCCTTCTTAATCAGAGGGGAGTTGGGGAGCCCTTGCAGAGTAGTGCCGAGGATTTTAACACGTTTTTCGCTGATAAAATCATCCGGATCCGAGCGGACCTCGACTCCAATTGTGAAACAGAGTCGACTGACAATGAGTCAGTCGAGGTGACTGGGGCTAAACGTCTTTGTCCATCTGTCTGGGAGCAGTTTGACTTGGTGACACCTGATGAAGTGGACAAGGCCATTGGAGCTGTGAGTTCCGCCACCTGTTTACTGGATCCATGTCCCTCTTGGCTAGTTTCGGCCAGTCGAGGGGTGACACGGAGCTGGGTCCAGGAGATTGTCAATGCCTCCTTGGGGAGGGGGTCCTTTCCGCCCCTTTATAAGGAGGAGGTTGTGCGCCCCCTCCTCAAGAAGGCTTCCCTGGACCCAGCCGTGCTTAATAACTACCGTCCAGTCTCCAACCTTCCCTTCATGGGGAAGGTTGTCGAGAAGGTGGTGGCACTTCAACTCCAGCGGTCCTTGGATGAAGCCGATTATCTAGGTCCTCAGCAGTCTGGATTCAGGCCCAGCTACAGCACGGAAACTGCTTTGGTCGCGTTGATGGATGATCTCTGGCGGGCCCGGGACAGGGGCTTGTCCTCTGTCCTGGTGCTCCTTGACCTCTCAGCGGCTTTCGATACCATCGACCATGGTATCCTTCTGCGCCGGCTGGAGGGGTTGGGAGTGGGAGGCACTGTCCTTCAGTGGTTCTCCTCCTACCTCTCCGGTCGGTCGCAGTCGGTGTTAGTGGGGGGTCAGAGGTCGACCCCGAGGTTTCTCCCTTGTGGGGTGCCTCAGGGGTCGGTCCTCTCCCCCCTGCTATTTAATATCTACATGAAACCGCTGGGTGAGATCATCCAAGGGCATGGGGTGAGGTATCATCAATATGCCGATGATACCCAGTTGTACATCTCCACCCCATGTCCAGTCAACGAAGCAGTGGAAGTGATGTGCCAGTGCCTGGAGGCTGTTGGGGCCTGGATGGGTGTCAACAAACTCAAACTCAACCCAGACAAGACGGAGTGGCTGTGGGTTTTGCCTCCCAAGGACAATTCTATCTGTCCATCCATTACCCTGGGGGGGGGGAATTATTGACCCCCTCAGAGAGGGTCTGCAACTTGGGCGTCCTCCTCGATCCACAGCTCACATTAGAAAAACACCTTTCAGCTGTGGCGAGGGGGGCGTTTGCCCAGGTTCGCCTGGTGCGCCAGTTGCGGCCCTATTTGGACCGGGAGTCATTGCTCACAGTCACTCATGCCCTCATCACCTCGAGGCTCGACTACTGTAACACTCTCTACATGGGGCTACCTTTGAAAAGTGTTCGGAAACTTCAAATCGTGCAGAATGCAGCTGCGAGAGCAATTATGGGCTTCTCCAAGTATGTCCATATCACTCCAACACTCCGCAGTCTGCATTGGCTGCCGATCAGTTTCCGGTCACAATTCAAAGTGTTGGTTATGACCTATAAAGCCCTTCATGGCACCGGACCAGAATATCTTCGGGACCGCCTCCTGCCGCACGAATCCCAGCGACCGGTTAGGTCCCACAGAGTGGGCCTTCTCTGGGTCCCGTCGACTAAACAATGTCGTCTGGCGGGACCCAGGGGAAGAGCCTTCTCTGTGGGGGCCCCGACCCTCTGGAACCAGCTCCCCCCTGAGATTAGGATTGCCCCCACCCTCCCTGCCTTTCGTATACTCCTTAAGACCCACCTTTGCCGTCAGGCATGGGGGAACTAAAACACCTCCCCCTTGCCCATGTTGTTTTGTTGATTGATTGACTGTGTGCCTGTTTTTTATATATACTGTTTTTATGAGATTATTAATTTAAATTGTAACTAGATGGGTGGGCATTGGATTTGGTATTATGTACTGTACTGTTTTTTATTATTGTTGTGAGCCGCCCCGAGTTTGCGGAGAGGGGCGGCATATAAATCCAATAAACCTAAACCTAAACCTAGAATTTTATTGAAAGTCACTTTGGTATAGTGTTCATGTATTAGAATAGAAATTGGCAGACCATGTGTTCTAGACCCTCCTTAGGTACAAAGCCAGCTGAGTAACCTGAGATTATTCACTTTCTCTCAAGAAGACAATGGCAAACCACTTATGAAAACCCAAGAAATCTTAGGGATCTGTTCAGGCAGTTTCTACAAACTAGACTTAGGGAGCATCTGCTCTGAACCTAATTTTAAATACAATATGTGTTCTAAAATTGAGAAATGTTAGCAAATGTTCTTTTTTTTAAAAAAAATCCCATAATGCAGCAAGAAACTTTAGCTAGCATTTCAGGTACTACCAGCTCAGTTCACTTACAAAAAAATGAGGTAAAGTGGTATAGATTGAAGTGTTATCTTGAAAGTGAGCTGATGCAAATTTTAACCATGAGAATGTCAATGTTGAAGTCTGCATAAGATTGCTTTGGTTTATAATATAAGGAACTAATTGGGCAGTTAATATACACTTCAATTTCTACCCTCCGGGGTTCCAAATATGTTATCCTATTCTTCACCTGAATAAATATGAGTTTTAGTGGTTCTGGCATTGTTCTCTAGGGGGTCATTTAACAATGTATTTTGCATGTGGAGTGGAATTAATTTATTCTTATTACACCTCTGTGTTTACTGACAGATGGTTCTACTGTTGCATTGTTAGCAAACAACATTAAAATAAAAATGACATGCTTTATAAACTCAGGCAACAACCAACAAGGGGATCACTATTACTCTCAGATTATTTAGGATAGAAACATAGAAACATAGAAGACTGACGGCAGAAAAAGACCCCATGGTCCATCTAGTCTGCCCTTTTACTATTTCCTGTATTTTATCTTACAATGGATATATGTTTATCCCAGGCATGTTTAAATTCGGTTACTGTGGATCTTCAAGAAACTACTATAGACTACAACAGAAACATATAATGTCCAATTTTTCCATCCAAATACAGAATAGGGTAGGTGTAAGTATAAGAGTAGAATAGGAGTAGAGTAGAAGTAGAATAGAGTAGAGTAGAATAACCTTGGTAAATATCCAAGATCTACTGTATTTACCTAGATCCTGCTACCTAGGTTCAGAGCAGATATTTTATGCTTCTATTCATATATCTAAGTAATGAGTTGTTTTTCTTTACTCACAAGATTAAAAAAAGACACAGAAGTTAACTCAGATATTCCCAGAATTCTTATTGTTTGTCACAAACAGCATCAGTCTTGCCAAAAGTGCAGAATAATCCTAACACAGTAACATTTAATATGTTATTATGTTAGGAATGTGTTGTAATCCATTACAATAAGTCTATGTAGTGTGTCTATTTTCCATTTTTAAGTATCTATTGACTGACTTTATTTACTAAGATAAAATACTTTGTTTCCTTAATGAAAAATACAGCTGCTAATGAATATGCTATGTTAAATGAGTTTGCTTTATACATTTCCCTAGCTTTTCTTTATAGAGATTTAGGTCAACTGGAGCGCAAAATGTAAGAATCTAAAGCTTCTTTCTTTTAGAATCTTATCTCAAATGAAACTGTTTGTATTTCTGAAAATACTGTGTTTCTCTGAAAATAATACCCTGTTTTATATATTTTTGAATCCTGAAATTGGCCTTGTTGCCATGCACTCAAAAGCCCGATTGGGCTTATTATCAGGGGATTTCTTATTTTGGGGGAAATAGGGTGGATACTAGCAAAGAGATTACATAGACAACTGTTATTGAGTTTTTGTCATTTCTCTTTGAAAACAGGAACTTTTGCAATCTTTTAAGGGTTAGGGTGACAGCTTCCCTCTGAGTTGAACCAAAATGCAATAGAAGGCTTGTGTTTGGGTCATTGAGTGAATGCACTAAGATGAGAAATATCTCAGAATACATTAATTTTTATACTTATAGCAATCTTTAAATGACATACTATTCCACTGCTAAATAGATTAACAAAGAATGTTCTGTAATTTAAAAATTAACCTTAATTTATAAGGAAAAGTTCACGAATCAGAATTGCCTTCATTACATGAAATCCATGAAACATCATGGATTTTATGAAGGTAAGGCTGATTCCAATACATCCATAGGACCTCTTTTGGCATGCTAAAATTCAATTTTACTTTTAATAAATTGGGAAACTAGCTTGCTAATTCATTAGTAAGGTATTTGTTAGCTCTTAGCATAATTGGCATTCTTAGAAAGAAAAAAGGGGGGGTCTATAGCATAATGATTTCTTTGAAAAGATATACTAACAGGGTATCTTAAGAGCAGATCTACAGCAGGGGTATCAAATTCCAAAACCCAGGGACCAGATCCAGCCCATAAGGTTCTTAGGTCTGGCCCTTGAAAGAGCAAAGGACCAGTCCATGATGCAACTGCCAGCGAAAACCAAGCTCAGGATGACCACTTATGGCCCTCCC
The DNA here is from genome assembly GCF_031021105.1 of Erythrolamprus reginae. Taxonomy (NCBI): domain Eukaryota; kingdom Metazoa; phylum Chordata; class Lepidosauria; order Squamata; family Dipsadidae; genus Erythrolamprus; species Erythrolamprus reginae. The sequence goes on along the minus strand of NC_091952.1, from coordinate 59,921,751 downwards.
AGGCTCCATTTTTGGCTGCAACAGCCTCCTGCTGCCTTCTGCCAGAGAAAATGGAACTGAGGAGGACCACACACAGCTGGCAATGGGCAAGAGAAAGCTGTTGCTGCTGAAAATGGAACACTGGACCCCTTTTTTGCTGGTAGAGGTCTTAGCCCACCACAGACGCCCCCCAACATGAGTGAAGTCAAGCTAGGCATGCCTACCTTGGTCATATACACCCCAGCTCCCAAGATCAAACACAACCCTTATGTGGCCCTCGATGAAATCGAGTTTGGCACTCCTGATCTAGAGACACACTAGTTTCTCTCCAAGAAATTAGTGTTTTGGTAACCTCAAGCTCCTATGATAGCCATTTTGTGAGAGCACCCATAACATCCTGTTAAAATTCTAAATAAAGCAGTTCAAAATATTTTCTACCACTGATTTGTCTCATAACACGTTTGTTAATGTTCACTGGCTACACTATTGTCTTAAAAGACAATCCCTTCTTGACAAATTGTTTTATGCCACAAATATTTGTCAAACATATTTTCCTTAACATAGGATAAAATGACCCAATTGTTTATTGAAACTTTAAAGAATGGACACAATTGGTAACTATAGTATTTCCAATTCTAGTACCCTTATGTCTTAAAAGCTGCTATTTGCTTACCCACAATTTCTATGACTCACAATGGGCTTTAATTATTCTTTTATCTATACCAACCTCTAAAATTAATTAAAAGCCTGGTGGCACAGTCATAAGTGTATTAGGTTTAGATTAATGAGATCAATTTAATGGTATCGCCACTTAATTTTTAAAAAATCGAATCTGTCCTTGTATCTTTGTTGAATCTTTCTATTCTTGCAGTAAAGATGGAAAAAAAGACTATATACTGTATGTTCCTTAATGTATTGGGGAAAAGAGTGAAGTAAATGTATAAATTTCCAAATTATTCATTTGTTGTAAAATAACATCAGAATAATGGAGTACTAGGACATCACAGAGATAAGAAATAAATCAAAGAGTACTTTCCACATCAGTGGGGACCAGCTGCGTAAAACTATAAAAACCCTTTTTGTATTGGTTACACAACATGCCTAGATTTTGTGGAAGGGAATAAGTGCAACACCAAATGCATTGCCTTGCATATGTGAACTATTACATGCTTCATTCCTTTTTTGGAAAAAACACATGTTAAGAGCGAAAAGCAGAGTCCTATAATATCAAGGTAACAATTCCATTGTACATCCTGCTATTACAGCTGAAAATTCAGACTAAGAGCTTTACATTTCTTTTTCTAGTCAAGAGCAAAAAGGTTTGCTTAGTTTTGAATTTAGTCAGTGATTTTCTACTTAATAGCATCTATTATAACCTCAAAGTTAAGCTTGATTGAACATATCTATGAACCGGTACTGACATTTTTGTTTTTAAAAATACATTAAGCGAACAAGGCTTCATATTTTTCTATTCTACAGACATTTCTATTGTATATTCACAGTTTATTGCCAAATACATAAAACAGGATGTCATAGACACCCGCTCTTGAAACTCTTAACATGAAAGGCGTTTGCACAATACAATCCCCTAAGGCATGGAATTAAATGGAAATAAAATCCCATTTCCAAGCATATCTTGAGATGTACCATATTTTTCAGACGATAAGGTACACCAGACTATAAGACACACCTAAATTTACAGGAGGCTAACAAGAAAAAACTAGGGTTTGGTCTCTGTGTCAGTTTTCCGCCCATCACTCCAAGGCAGTGGTGAAATCCATTTTTTTTTACTACTGGTTCTGTGGGCATGGCTTGGTAGGCATGGTGTGGCTTGGTGTGCATTTCAGGGGAAGGATACTACAAAATCTCCATCCCCATCCCCACACTGACGCCAGCTAGAGGTGGCATTTGCCGATTCTCTAGACTACTCAAAATTTCTGCTACAGGTTCTCCAGACCCTGTCAGAACCTGCTAAATTTCAACCTTGTCCCCAGGCCCCAGAAGCACTTTGCAGGCCAAAAATGGGTTAGCTTTTGGCCCCCCAAGCCCTCCACGTGTCATGTTTTTGCCCTTCTAGGCCCCCAGAAGCACTCCGCAGTGCTCCTCACGGAACATTTTCACAAAAAATGTGGTCATTTTTGGCCTGCAGAGTGCTTCTGGGAGCCTGGAAGGACAAAAATGTGATGCATGGAGGGCTTAAGAGACCCAAAACAGCCCCGTTTTATAATTTTGGAGAAATTATAAAAACTATAATGTTTGCAGTGAAACATTAAATGTGGATCTGTTGTATTTTCTAACTAAAATTTATATTAATCCTCTGAAAGAAGTGTTCCTGACATTTGTACATTATTTGATCATAAAGTAGCAATATAATTCTGTAAAAATTGAATCTCCCATTGCAACATTTGCAGAAAGGGAGTGTTGCAATGCATGTATTGTGCGAATTATATTGTACTGAACAATTTCCAAATGAGTTGTTGTATAGAAATCCACTAGCTAAATTCAGTAATCTCTTATGGCAACTTAATGACATATGTGTATTTGCACACTGTTTGTCAAGAAGAGAATGCATTTATATCTAGTTTCAGTAAAGTAATGGGTAGAAATTAATTTGACTATTTTCCTTCATTGATTGAAAAGCAGTCTTGTTGAGAATTTCCCCAACATTCAAGATAAAACAGAATATTTCTCTAGAGAGTAGTATCAGGGCAATTTATGATTAACCTTTTAGTCTATTTATCTGACAAATGATTATATAAATACAATAAGCAAGTCACAGTCTGGCTGAGAACGTATTACTGGATTTTCACTCTATCAACTTGTCTTGTTTATGTATTGTTACCATGCCAAGCGTTACTGTTTATGGGGCAATAGTAAGAAACAAGATTTTCCTGAAGCTATTTTGGAAATCACAGGTGACTGGCAGGTGAGCTATTGCTTACTTTACTTACTTATAGTTGTTCAAAGTCTACTCTCATGAAGAAAGCAGGATATGGCCTAATGCACCAAACACAATTGACAATTTTGTGTTTATTGGCTGCCCTTAAGGTTCCTGAATTTGTGAAAGTGAACAAAGTAAACTGCAACTAAAATTTTAAAGGGTCACACAGTATCACAAAGTTTGAGAACCAGTCTTACTGGTATTGTATTATACTGTAAATTCTGTTTGTTCACCCAAATTACATTGTAGATATTTGAGGCATATGTGAGTGCATGCATATATACTATGTGAAATATTCAAAATAGTGCAGTTTATAGCTATATTTCTAAAGCAGATGCAAAAAGAAAAATGTTTTTAAAAATAGTGATACAGAGCAAAGAAAATAAAGACTCCAAAATAACAAGGAAGCTTTATGTGATTATAATATTATGTCGTGACTAAGACTACAGCAGTATAAATATTTCAGCAATCAATAATGCTACTAGCTAAAAGTGAATGGTGGTTTATTAGGTTACAAATTGGGTATGGAAACATGTTCCAATCTTGATGTAGAAAAGCTAATGCATACACATATGTCATTGTAACAACAGCAAGAAAAAGGTACAGCTAGTAGTATGTATGAAATAAAGACAGCCAAAAAGCACTATTGCACTACTCTGTCTCTCTGCATAATGCATTATTCTACAACCCTGCTCTGTTCTCTTAATACTTTTCTTACAAAATGTAATGAATTATTGTATGTCTTACTTTTAAGCATTAGCATTGTTAAAAAATAGTTCATGGGGCAATTCATAAAATCAAAAATGTAGAGGAAGGAAGACAGATTACCAATATATTGGTCATTGGCAAAGAAGCATATATAAAGGAAATCCACAATTGGGCAACCCCAGTACAAGCACAGGGCAACAGAGCTGTGAAAAGACATTCTACACCAAACTGAAAGATTTAGATTCTGAATTTCAAAACCTTGCTTTCAAAAGAAAAAGCAAGAAAGCCCAGTTGCCTTCTGGGGTGGAGATGCAACCATGATTGAGAATCTCCATAGATAATTCTGGATTCTTGGGAGACAACTTTCTGCTCAGAATCAGATGTCAAAATAACTGATGTTGTTAAGGAAAAATACAGTTTTATTTCTCTTGGTAGATCTGGATCATCAGATATCTATAATATGAAGTAATTCAATTTTCATTGGGATTTTTAAAAGAATAGCATTTATATGGATGGGGCTAGAATGTAAAATGGTGGAAATATTCTGCTTTAAAAGCAAACTTATGAGAACAAAGCAACCATTTATTATTTTATTTATTTATTATTTGGATTTGTATGCCGCCCCTCTCCATTACTCTGTGTAATCGGTCTAGGGCAGTGATGGCGAACTTTTTTCCCCTCGGGTGCCAAAAGAGAGTGTGTGTGTGCTATTGCACAGGAGCAAGTGCCCACACCCATAATTCAATGCGTGGGGAGGGTGAAAACAGCTTTCCTCATTCCCCAGAGGCCCTTTGGAGGCCAGAAATGGCCTGTTTCCCAACTTCTGGTAGGCCCAGTAGGCTCATGTTTTGCCCTCCCCAGCTCCAAAGACTTCCCTGGAGGTAGGGAAGGGTAAAGATGTCCTCCCCATCCCAGAGGCTCTCTGGAAGGCAAAATTACCCTCCAATAGCCTCAGTGTGAGACAAAAATCAGCTGGCTGGTTCACACATGCACGTTGGAACTGAGCTAGGGTAATGACTCACATGCCAGCAGATATGGCAAGTTTGCCATCACTGGTCTAGAGATTTTATATGAAGCCAAAAATTTGGCATTTTCACAGTAGCAAACATGTCCATGAAACATTTCTTTCTGCAATACATTTTCAAATTTATATTGTATTAGATATTTCATTTGGACCTATGATGAAACAAACTATTTTGTTATATAGGAATATGCTCTGGTCTTTCATTTAAAAATAAAGCTGATAGTGAAATTAAGCCAAATCTAGAAAATTTAGTTTGTAGGGGGGAAAAAAACATGCACACAAAACTTAAGAAATTAAAGGTTGGGGGAAAGTTATAATTTGCCTCACAGCAAACTATAAATTATAAATACATTGCAAAGCGTATTTATAAAAAAGATTAAATGTACATCTCTGCCACCACTGTTCCTACAAGTGGAGGAAGTTTTTTAAAATAGTAATTTAGACATATTAGAGATTCAGAAAATAAATTTGTTTGCTTGAGAGCCTACTTTTCTGGATCTAAATAAAACTATCCAAACAGGATGAACCTAGCAACCCAACTGTAAAGAAATGGAGGTGGAAGAGGGGAGGCCTACTTGAGAAAGGTTCAAACAAATGAGTGAAAATTAATTATTTTAATTGTTAAGTAGATTTTACCTTTGAAAAACCTTCCTTTATGGTAACTTGCATGCCATGCAACTAAAATGAGAACTTCTGCCATAAATTAAAAGCATGAAAGTATAGTAAAGAGAAGCAGTTTTTAAAACTGATTTCAAGAGATTTCATAAATACATAGATACACGTTGTAGGGTAACCAAAATTACACAAAATGCAGGAAAAGTCACAAAGCAGTTAAAATATTAAAGTTAGAAGAAAAGAAAAATTAAAGGAAACCCGGCTAAAATGATGACACCATCACCATTCATACAATTTCAACCTTGCAAATCATCCTTGCTTGTGCTATAACTTTATGCTACTTCATATACTGCTTTTTTAGCTTTTAAAATTGTCACTTCTCATTTTTGGAAGGGGTGGAGCTCATCATCATCATAACTTTTTCAGCCTTTCCTCTCCTGGTGACCTCTTTTCTTTTTCAATCCACAGTCATTTAACACCAATAAATTCTTGAACCTACTTCTTCTTTTTCAAAGACACACGGTTTTTTTAAAAAAAACCATTTCCATTGCATTCTATTTGCCTTTATGTTTCTCCTGATATGCCTAGCTCTCGTTTCCATTTAACAAAGTGGAGCACATAGCCATTTTCACTTCTTTCAATAAATATTCATTCCTTACAACAGAGTACCACTCTATCAGCATTTGCACATCTTGAAATTTCTTTTTCCATTTTTCTGTCTCCCTTTTCTCTCTTCCGCCCTACCCCAGATCTCCTTTCTCGCCTTTCCTTCCCTTATTTCCTTTTCCCTTTTCATTATATTTATAAATAAAGTATATTTTTTTTATTAAAAAAAACATTCTTCCAGCATACACCAATTCATTTACTTGCTTTTTCATCATTTATGTATAACTTGCAAAATACTTTATTTCCCTGTCAATTAATTTAATTTTCTAATCCATGCTACTCACTGCAATGGATACAATGTCTTGAATACTTGGGGGGAAATCATTCAGGTTATCAGCAAACCACATGGCATCACCAGATTATCTCAGGGACCGCCTTCTGCTGCACGAATCCCAGCGACCAGTTAGGTCCCACAGAGTGGGTCTTCTCCGGGTCCCGTCAACTAAACAATGCCGCTTGGCGGGACCCAGGGGAAGAGCCTTCTCTGTTGTGGCCCCGGCCCTCTGGAACCAACTCCCCCCAGAGATTAGAATTACCCCCACCCTCCTTGCCTTTCGTAAGCTACTTAAAACCCACCTCTGCTGCCAGGCATGGGGGAATTGAGATGCTCTTTCCCCTAGGCCTTTACAATTTTATGAATGGTATGTCTGTATGTATGTTTGGGGTTTTTTTATATTAATGGGTTTTTAATCATTTTTAGTATTGGATTATTACTGTACACTGTCTTATTATTGCTGTTAGCCGCCCTGAGTCTCCAGAGAGGGGCAGCATACAAATCCAATTAATAATAATAATAATAATAATAATAATAATAATAATAACAATAATAACAATAATAACAATAATAATAAATACTATAATAATAATAATATTAATAATAATCTGCATAGCAATGTCAGACCACCTGCATTTACATCTGCAGATAGTCCTCAACTTACGACAATTGAGGCCAAAATTTCTGTTGGTAAGTGAGACAGTTTTAAAACGAGTTTTACCCCATTTTACAACCTGCCAAAGTTAGATTATATTTAGATTATATTTATTGGATTTATATGCTGCCCCTCTCCGTAGACTCGTTGTTAAGTGAATCGCTGCAGTTAAGTGAATCTCAGTTCCCCTATTGATTTTGCTTATCAGAAAGTCACAAACAGTAATCACATGACAGGACAATACAACTGTCATAAACACAGGTCAGTTGCTAAGAGCTTGAATTTTGATCATGTGACCATGGAGATACTGCAACAATCATAAATGTGAAAAACAGTCATAAGTCCTTTTTTTCACTGCCACTGTAACTTTGAATGGTCACTAAATAAACTGTCAATGACTATCTTTTTTCTTTTAGTTTTACAAATGTGCAACGTACCATACTTATTTTCCATTCCTTTGTTAATTCATCTTCTTTACCATTTACTTTTCTTACATTTGAAGACACAATCTAGAGACATCAGGAAATGGAACCACAAATTTGAGTCTTCCTGCCTACCCTAATTTTGGTCAAGCAAGATTTTCATGCAACACTTTTTAGTACAACAGAAGAGGCATAGACTACATTACAGCCTTAGTTGTTTCTATGAACATGCAACATTCCCTGCTTTAATAATAAGGAAACTCATCTCAATTTGCCCATTTTGACAAATATGCCATAATAGCAATCAAAACTGAATTTTGGTTCAAGTATCTTATAATGTTCTATGCAGGTTAGATTCATTAATCCAGAGACTATCTTGCAAATCAATATTCTGTTGCCTACAAAATCACCACCAACTAGATGGAGTAAGTGGACAAAATTTGTTTCAAAGAGATGTATTTTCTGATCATTATCTTTACTATAGCAAGAAAATTGGAAAACAAATTATTGTTGAAATTAAGACAATCATATCAATTCATTTTAATCATTTTAATCCAATCAAACAAAATCTTGCAAGAGCAGAAGTTTTATTCTTTAAAAGAATTTATCTGTCACACTTAAAACCTATGTTTTGATCTTTGCCACTACTGTATTTAAGTTGTACAGTAATAAATCCAGAAAGTATTGCTTACTTGAATTAAAATAAGAAATTTGAGACAGAGTAAGTAGGACTATGTAGATCAATCTCTAATTTATTATTAATTTTCCAGATATTCATAATTTATAATTCATCCTGTATTAAATTACCAGGTGTCCCTTGGAAAGTCAAAATAATCTCCTCTTACCATATCCTTCATTTCTTGATATTCTGATTGAAACATGGTTTACAATTTTAGATCATTAATTTTTGGAGCAGTGTACGCTTTCAACTTAAATTTCTTTTTCAATGAAATAGTCCTTTTACTGATTTTACCATCCCGAGAAAAATTGGCTTCACAAATTTTGGATGACGCAAAGATTGTTTGGTTCATCTGTTTTGTTTTCTTTTGTTTTCTTTTGTAGTGGGACATTATGATGGCAGTGTTCTCTTGTGTTATCAAGATCATCAGAGCCAAGTTCTACTTCAGTTAAATTCCTTGGAGCAGCATTTAATAAAGGGTGTATCTCCAAAGTTACTGGCATTAGGGTGAATCACTGTTATTCTTTATGCATGTAACCTGCATTTTGTCTAGGTTGCTCCAAGAAGATTGCCAACAAGTTAGAGAATATATGTATAGACCTGCATAGTTATGAAATTCACATTTACATTTTAGATTTCAGCACCTTCTTTAGAACTACTGAATGAAATTTATTTAGAATTCTTATGACACATACTGTAAATATGTCAAAGTCCTACAGTGTATCACAGTGTACTTTATCCTGTAAATGCTGGATACATTTTATCAGCAACTTGGAGATGTTTTGTTTTTTAAAGGATCAAAGATACATTAATGCACATTTTGATTTCTTTTCAAATCAAAAGAGAAGCACAGAAATGAGGTAAAGTGATGCTTTATCACATACATTCTGGACATTTTTCTACTCAGCGCATATAGTTAGTCACTGACAGCAGAAAATTAACATGGAGACCAGAAGATATACAGTATTGCAGATATTCTTGTTGCTACAATCAATTCATGCATTGTTTATTCAGAGCCGGTCCTTCCTAAAGACTCTTTTAGAATATCTTAGATTACTGAATATGACTCAATTGCACAGTAATGAGAATTAAGATCCTATTAGCTGATTTACTCCTGCTTTAGTTGCCTTTCCTGGATGGACTTTAAAAATAATATATTTCAGAATTAAATTTAGAAATAAACTCACAGAAGTACAATTAAATATTCAGAGGCATCCTCCATGAGACCAATATTCCCAAACTGTGTTTTGAAACTGCTACCCTTTATCCAGGATGGGAAAAAAAATCAAGAAAGAAAAAGAAACTTGCCACTTAGAATAAATTTCCAGCCTCAGAAATGTAGTGTGTGGCATTGTAAATAACTTAAATAATTCAGCAACATGCCTGTAGGGATTTATTCAAGCAGCACTGAAAGAATAAAGAAAATTGCTCACTAATGGATCTTCCACTGGGATGTAGAAACTCCGTTCAATGTTATAGGTACTTTTAAAAATCCTTGCAAGTTAAGAAACGTATCAGATTTATGGAGGAGATTCCAAAATTAATCAGTGGTACCTCGAGATACGAGTTTAATTCGTTCCGGACCTGGGCTCTTAAGTCGAGCAGCTCTTATCTCGAACGACTTTTCCCCATAGGAATTAATGTAAATAATTTTAATTGGTTCCAGCCCTCAAAAAACTCACAAAGTTAGTCTAAATTATGCAGAAAGACATGTTTTTAATGAAGAAATGTACATGTACATATAAATGAATAATGAAGTTTCTTTCACTTAACTTGTAAACTTTCTTAAACTTTTAAATTTACATATGTTCAACTTCTCTGCCACCCAATCCTGTAGGACAGAGGTCCCCAACCCTTTTTGCACCAGGGACCGGCTTTAAGCGATCAAGAGAGGAATGGGTGAATGAATGGACGGAGGGTGGGAAGGAAGGAAGGAAAGAGGGAAGGGACAGGAACAGAGGAAGGAAGCAAGGAAACTTATGAAAGGGGAGAGTAAGAGAGGAATGAGTGAAGGGAGGGAGGGAGGGAAGAAGGTGGGAAGGAGAAAGAAAAGAAGAAATAGAGGAAGGGAAGGTAAAAGAGAGAAAGAAAAAGAGCAAGAAAGAAAGCTGCAAGCACCCCCCCGAGCCCCCCAGGCCGGCTGCAACCTTTTAAAACACGCGCGCCGCTTCGCAGCTGTCTCCTGAAGCCGAACACGGAAGTTAGCGTTTGGCTTCAGGAGACAGCTCCTTGGCGCTTGTATCTCGAATTTGGGCTTGTAAGTAGAACAAAAATATCTCTCCCCTCCCAGCTCTTATCTCGAGTTGCTCTTAAGTAGAGCAGCTCTTATGTCGGGGTTCCACTGTACTGTACTAAGGAAATTGCAAGATTATGGTAGAAAAAGAAAAAATTAACTACCATATTAAAAATACTGATAAACAAATAGGCATAGGTCCTGGGCAGAAGGGGGATTTTCAGTATGTGTGTTTTCCCCTTGTTTGGGAATATGCAAATAAGCACAATTAGACGGCTTTTTTTTCACCTTTTGCTCCTTTGCCACTTGCAACCAAAAATGAGCAAGATAGGCAAGAAAACATTCAGTAAGAGAGAAATGAGGCCATGTTTTATATCAAGATTGGACAATGTGGGATCCATGTCAACAATGTGATCCTAGCTATTTCCCCTATGCCTTCAAAACTCCACATTTTAAAAAAATTCAATTCAAATAATTAAATTGGAAAGAAGCAAGTACTTACTTAACCTACTAAGATGGGAGACAGAATATTTGAAAGAATCCACTTTTTGGTAAATGCATTTTACCATGCCCACAAGGGCAGCTATTTTTCTAGACATATAAACTCAGTCACTTGTACTGTTCAGCCCCCCCCCCCCCCCCCCGGTGGACACTTTCCTAAGAATTCTCATTTTGTTTGTCTATGGAAAATCCAGGTCAGATTGACCAGAATATACAGAAAACTACCAAGAATTAACTCTGGTAATACCCTATTTCTGTTTGTATTAATAATTTATTATGAGTGCCAATTTAACGAGTAAGATTATGTTCATAAAGTTTTTATATTGTATAAAAATAACATAATACAAAAACACTATATTGCAGTGATGGTGAAACTTTTTTTCCTCGTGTGCCAAAAGTGTGTGTATGTACTATTGTGACTGCGCAAGTGCCCACACCCATAATTCAATGCCTGGGGATGGTGAAAATGTCTTCCCCCACCACCCTGGAGACTTTCTGGAAGCTGAAAATGCCTTCCCAGAAAAAATCACCTGGCTGGTTCACACATGCACATTGGAACTGAACTAGGGTAATGGCTTGCGTGCCAGCAGATATGGCTCTGCGTGCCACCTGTGGCACCCATGTCATAGGTTCACCATCACTGTTATACTGATCTTACACATGAAAGACAATGGATCAGAGAATTGCCAGGATGCTAACGTTCCATATTTGTATTGTATGAATTTGCTACACAACAGATGCCATACTGTTCAGACAAAGTAAGATAGAAAAAAACCAGTCTACTTGTAGAATGGTCAATTAAATACTTAGTAATCATGGGAATTTTCACAATGTTTCTGTTTAGAAAAAAATGAAAATTAAAAGCCAGCTATCTTCTTGAGTGAATTCTAATAGCTTGCAAGTTGCTGTCAAGGTCACCATTGCAAACTGAATTTAAAATGATAACATCTTAAACTAATTTTCAATCAACTTTTACTTCACAATGTGGAAATTCATTTTCTTATTGCTGCTTATAGCAATTTTGTAACAACTCAATCCAAAACTTAATATTTGATCAAACATCCAGAGGACTGGTAATTTAATGAAAAACCCACTCCCCAAAACAATTATTATCTGATTCTTCCACAAAGCGACTAGATAGCATTCATGTAACATGATTCTGAGAATAATGGTTTTCATACAGTAATTAATATATTTCCCCAAAATATGAAAATCATCTATTAATAGTATAAAAAAAACTTAACAAAGAATGCAATATATAGATCTTCTCTTAAGAGAGGAGTATTGTTCAGAGACAAGGATGCACCCTTAGCATTCTGGGATAAGCGGCCAAAATCCAGAACCATTGGGTCAATGTGAGACATGACATCAGTCCTTTTCACATTTCTGCATAGAACTGGGATTTTCAGTGTTTTCTTTTCCCCAGTTTGGGGATGGACAGACAAATGTGGTGTTTCTAGAACTAAAAATAAATTTCCTGACAGTTAAAACAATTACAGTGATACCTTGTCTTACAAACATAATTGGTTCCGGGATGAGGTTCTTAAGCTGAAAAGTTTGTAGGACGAAACAATGTTTCACATAGGAATCAATGGAAAAGCGATTAATGCGTGCAAGCCCAAAATTCATCCCTTTTGCCAGCCGAAGCACCTGTTTTTGCACTGCTGGGATTCCCCTGAGGCTCCCCTCCATGGGAAACCCCACCTCCAGACTTCTGTGCTTTTGCAATGCTGCAGGGGAATCCCAGCAGGGGAATCCCAGCAGGGAAATCCCAGCATCACAAAAATGAGCGCTTCGCTGACAACGGAAGTCTGGATGTGGGGTTTTCCAGCGAAGGGAGCATCACTGAAATCGCAGCATCGCAAAAACACCAAAGTCCTCAAAAGCTCACCTCTGGACCTCTGTGTTTTTGTGATGCTGCGATTTCACTGAGGTTCCCCTCACTGGGAAACACCACCTCCAGACTTCCGTTGCCAGCAAAGTGCCCGTTTTTGCGCTGCTGGATTCCCCTCTGGGATTTCCCTGCAGCATCACAAAAACACGGAAGTCCGGAGATGGGGTTTCCCAGTGAGGGGAGCCTTAGGGGAATCCCAGCAGTGCAAAAACGGGTGCTTTCGCTGGCAACAGAAATCCAGAAGTGGGGCATCCCATTGGCGGCGGTGGGTTTGTAAGGTGAAAATAATTTGTAAGAAGAGGCAAAAATATCTTAAACTCTGGGTTTGTATCTCAAAAAGTTTATATGATGAGGCGTTTGTAAGATGAGGTATCACTGTAATTAGTGAAAAGACTTGCCTGTGAATACTCCAATAGTGGAGGTTTTTAACAAGAGATTGGATGCCATTTTTCTGAAATGGTATAAGGCAATGACGGCGAACCTATGGCATGGGTGCCACAGGTGGCATATGGAGCCATATCTGCTGGCACATGAGCTGATACTCCAGCTCAGCTCCCACGTGCATGTGTGTGCCAACAGCTGATTTTTTGGCTCACACAGAGCCTCTGGGAGGGCATTTTTGGCTTCCAGAGAGCCTCTGGGGGGATGGGGGAGGGCATTTGGAGCCTGGGGAGGTTGAAAACATGAGCCTACTGGGCCCTCCAAAAGTTGGGAAACAGAGCATTTCCAGCCTCCGGAGGGCCTCTGGGGGTTGGGGGAAGCCGTTTTTGCCCTCCTCAGGCATTGAATTATAGGTGTGGGCACTTGCGCATGCACACAAGCTCTTTTGGCACCCAAAGGAAAAAAGGTTAACCATCACGGGTATAAGGTTTCCTGCCTGAGCAGGGGGTTAGACTAGAAGACCCCCCAAGGTCCTTTCCAAATCTGTTATTCTGTCTTGTTATTTTAGGGTTTACATTGCTGGTTTTCTTGTTTCCATCTCAAAATAACTGATATGTCATTGCCAATATTTATCACCATCTTTAGAGAGAGGACTAGGCACTACAAACTGGTACATGATATTCAGAGGCCATGTATAGTCTTGGGGTGCAGGTTGACCCCTTTGTGACTAATAGTCTGCCAAAAAAAAAATTCTTATTGAAAATTCATCTTGCCTAAAGCCTTCTAATGAACACAGCTATTGCTCTGCAGATGTAAAAGAAAATGTAGATGTGTGTGGGGGAGATGTAGAAAAAAAAGTGAAGCAATTTATGCTGTTGACTATAAATCTCAATGCAAGCCGCTCAGCCTACATATTACAAGATACCATAGCAACATTTCTGGGTACAAATCACAACATTTTTAAACACAAGGAGATTTGGGTTGAAGGAGATTGCCTTGTTTGTTGATCAGACATTTCATTTCAAGGACAAATTCCACTTTTTAAAATGACATTTTCTTTCATTTCTTTCCTCCTATATGGGTTTGCCATATTAGGATTTCCGTCAGTTTCTCTTTTCCTTCATAAATTTGATTACCTGCCAGTCTTGACAGGTTCTGATGTGAAACAACTCCCTCAATCATTACACTAATTGTCTCATCTCAGACAATACTATCCATTCATTAAGAGGACACACACATACTCTTTTTCCACATTTGTATACACGCTGGAGTGTCAAAGCCTGACAGACTAGCTGTGCTTGTGTCCTCCAGAAGAAATCTTAAGCCCTGAATGTGAACTAGGCCCTTCTCCATTGCATTTACTGCAAAGAAAGATCAAGCTGATAATCATGCTGAAGCCCTTATTTTGGAAATTGGAAGAGGGTATAAAAAGGATTGACACAGTTTTGATTTTTAAGATTGGGGATGTATTTGTATACTCCATGTTGAGACTGTGTTATTACAGAACAAAAGTTATGTCGAATGATATTTTCTATAACTTTATGCCTTCAAAATTATAAGTGATAAGTGGTACCTCTATCTAAGAACGCCTCTACTTATGAACTTTTCTAGATAAGAACCGGGTGTTCAAGATTTTTTTGCCCCTTCTCAAGAGCCATTTTCCTCATACAAACCCGAGCCTCCGAAACTGTAACTGGAAAAGGCGGGGGGAAAGTCTCCGTGGGGCCTCTCTAGCAATCTCCTGGGAGGAAACAAGGCTGGAAAAGGCGGGGAGAAGCCTCTGTGGGGCCTCTCTAGAAATCTCCTGGGAGGAAACAGAGCCGGAAAAGGCAGGGAGAAGCCTCCATGGCTTCTCTAGGAATCTCCTGGGAGGAAACAGGGCCTCCACCCTCTCTGTGGTTTCCCCAATCACACAAATTATTTGCTTTTACATTGATTCCTATGGGAAAAATGGCTTCTTCTTACAAACTTGGTCATGGAACGAATTAAGTTCGTAAGTAGAGGTACCACTGTACCAGTTTACCTATATCAATATCATCTACTTTATATAACTATCCTGTATCATCTTTATAACTCTGCAACATAGTATCTAAAAAAACATTTCATTGTTTTTCATGGTGCAATGAGTTCATAATTTGTAGTACATATTTAATACCAATATTAAATATTAGAGTGTGTGCAAATTACCAGTATCTTTATCTATGCTTTATGAATGTATGTTGAAATGTCCTGCTTGTCATGGAAATTATTTTTGTGCTGCAAGACATGATAATGTGCAATTCCCTTCTCTAGCACATCTACTAAAAGTAGGAGATATTGTCATGCAATGGTATCTAACCACATTGTGGATGCTTTGTTCTAGGTAGCACATTACTGGATCAAGGATTTAGATGGCATTTTTGGAAGTTTTATTTATCTTGATGGAAATCAAGAGTCTACAGAGAGGGGCGGTATACAAATCTAATAAAAATAAATTATTAGAAATTGATGGGCAACTAAAAACTAGAAACAGTCCAAAATAAGAATATTGGAATATTATTTTAAAAATGATGAAGAAGAGAGAATATTTTTTCTGAAATAAAGCATAGAAGTAAAATCTGAAAAGCTTAAATTCAAATATATGTTAGATGAGAACAAAATCACAACGCTTAATGCATAACACTTATGTTTTAAAATCATTCCACATAGAGAAAGATTGTTTAATAAACTATCTGCAGGCCTAAATCTTCTTTCCTGTGCTTTAAGATAGTCAAATTTATTTATTTATTTATTTATTACTTGGATTTGTATGCCGCCCCTCTCCGAAGACAGTTAAGATTCATTTGATACAATTGTAGCTATAGACAGGAATGCTATACAGTGAGATTAAACACATTCTCTTTTTTAAAAAAATAGTTGGGGTCAAAAAGTCAAAAAGAAAAACAGAAAGACTGTTTTTTTTTAAAAAAAAGTGTAGGTGTAATAAATAAAATTGTTTCAAACACATTAAAACACATCACATAACTGTCTGCATCTGTTTCAGAAGACAGAAATTTAAGCCGTTTCTTAGAATTCTAGTTCCTGTTGCAGACTCCATTTTGTTATAATAAGAAAGCAGGATGCCTTATTATCTCAACATGAGACCTTGGTATCACATTGCAGAGATTCAGTTTCATTGTAAGATGAGTATTTGGACATGGAAGGAGGTCATGAAACAGTGCTATTTTCCTTCACATTGTTCAGGTAAAAGACTAAAAAGTGACAGAAGATAGAAGCTTGCTTTCCTCAACAATGTACATCCTTTCAGAAACTCTGCTCTGTATGAAATCATGCACTATACCCTACTGCCCGATGTTGACATAAGAATAGTGATGTAGCTGATGTTTTCCTTGTACGCACAAGAGATACATGATGGCAAAATTGAATATGACACATGTTTTTTAATAGTAATGCTGGAAGATGTTGGTGTGCAGGAAGAAGCATTCCACCAACATTAAGTGAAACATGCTTAACAAACAATTTGAATTTAAAGTACAGATCATGAAACACTGCATTTACACTGCTTAGAAAATGGCAATCCCAGGAAAAGATTCTCATAGATATTATATAAACAATTATTCTCTCCTCCCATAACTATTTAATTTAATTTCACCAATATTCTTCCTCCAGACCAAATCAGCAGGAAGTTCCCAAGATGCTAAAATGCACACTATATTAACCTTTGGTAAAACATCTATTCTTCTTCTACTTTGGGTCTTTACTTTGTTCTTACATACTTAACTATTGTTTGGATTTTGTGTGAATGTCTCCCTTTTCTTTCTTGCACTTCAGAAGGCAAGTTAATTTGCCCTAAATCTTTTGAGTTACATACCATGTGTATCGTTCGGTTAAATCAAACTTTCCAAACAATAAAACAGCACAATTGTAAATGTCACTTTAATCTTAGTAGAATAATTTAATTTAGGTCATTTTTTTTTTCATTTACCAAAAACCTAGAAGGGGTTGAAAGCAGCCTAGTCACAATTTTTGTTAAAGAATTTGCACAGGCTAGGAAACAGTGGTTGCTATAACATATATTGGTATACTGGCTTTTAAATATTCAGATAAACGGAGAGTTTGCTAGTCCTAAAATACTTTCTAGTAAGAGAAGTGTTACTGGAAGAAGACATAGTTAGTCATATGCCTTAAGGAGAAACTGTATTATATCTAAACCTTGTTATTACTTCTGCTACTGCAATAGAGTATAAGCACGTTTTCCAAGATGTAGTTAGGTCACCTGGCACAAGATTCAACATTACAGTCTTTATATTTTACTCTTAGATGCTACCCTTTAGTTTTAATTAGTACATGAAAATCTGGCTTTCTGATGCAAAACAATTTTGTTTGCATTGGAAACTTGAAGAACATAAAAGTCACAATAGTGTTGCTTCCTTTAGCTAGTACAACATTTTCAGTACAACCTACGACCATAAATGACCCCAACTTTTCTGTTAAGTGAGTTTTGGCCCATTTTATAACTTTTCTTGTCATAGTTATTAAGTGAATCACTGCAGTTGATAAGTTAGTAACCCAGTTGTTAATTTAATATGGCTTTCTCATTGATATTGATTGTCAGAAGAGAAGATTGCAAAAGGTGATCACATTTGCTGCCATACAGTGAAGGTCATAAATATGAATCAGTTGCCAAGCAACTGAGGTTTGGTCACATGATCATGGAGATGCTGCAAAGGTTCTATGAAAAACATCATACAGTATAAGTCATATTTTAACAGTATTGTTGTAGCTTTAAAAAGTCACTAAATGAACTGGTGTAAGTTGAGAACTACCTGTATTATGTTTTTTCTTCATCATCATTGCTGGAGCAATGATAAAAACAGTACTATTGTACAGATTTTCTAAATCCATATTATCTTCTTTCAGAATTCTTAATCTAGAAAGGCAACAAGGTGGATCATATCCTATACCTTTCTTCTATTCCTATATCTCTTCTTCTATTCTTTCATTGATATGTTCCATTACTATACCTTCTTTTCTATTATTTCTTAGATATATTTTGCTATGAGTATCTCCTCTATAACCTTCATCATGTATTTTACTATGTGTATATAGATATATACCCACTAAAACCCTCATTGTGTATTGGACAAAATAAATAAATAAATAAAATAAATATTCAAACTATTCATAACAATGTGGGCTTAAGCCATTTGTATTTGCTTTCTTTAGTTTGGCAATTCTGCAATTATGTGGTCACCTAATATCGTAACAAATAAAGTTTACCTACACTTTTAGAGCCCTACGGAAAGTTTATAGGAAAAGAAATAATAACTGTTCTGACAAGTGTGCTCAGGTATCATTGAACTGAATTTTCTACAGGTATCTCAAAAAGAAATAATGAATGAATGCATATGGAACAAACATCCATCAACTATTAAGAGTTAACGAATTCATGATTTTTTTTTTTAAAAACCAGCATTCTTTATTTTAGGATTCAGTCCAAATCAGTAACATTTCCAGAATTTTCTACATGGAAGCAAATTCTCCCACATAACTGACGGTGAGCCATTTGTGTGCTCTTGTACCTCCTCTGAATCATCTGGTGCAAGGCATTATATAGGAGAATATTTGGCTAGATAGTTCATTTCAGAAATCCTGTCTATCTGCCTCTATATTTCTGTTCCTCCACAAAAGGAACAGAATAAAATATGCAGTGTGGTAGAAATGCATGTTGTATGTTACATAAACACTTAAGACATTAATATACATATAAAATTAGTTACCCTAAAGAGCATTTTATTTTTTAAATGGCAACAGATAAACTATATTACAATTCTACACTACAATAACACTGTAGACAGGACTACAGTGAATCCAAACAGTAGGAATATTAAAGGGTATCTTGGATGCTACAACCTGCTTCCAGAAATTGCACCAAATTACTGGGCAAAAAAGATACCAACAACATTAAGCATTACATTATCATTAGAAATTATGAATCTGAGCTACCAATTTCATAATTGAAGTTTTGGAAAGAGAAGTTGGGGGAGGTGTATTTTATGTTAACATTTATGTTAATACAACATTTATGTTAACACAACATTTGAAAAGTGTTCGGAAACTCCAGATCGTGCAGAATGCAGCTGCAAGAGCTATCATGGGCTTTCCTAAATATGCCCATGTTACTCCAACACTCCGCAGTCTGCATTGGTTGCCGATCGGTTTCCAGTCACAATTCAAAGTGTTGGTTATGACCTATAAAGCCCTTCATGGCATCGGACTAGAATATCTCCGGGACCGCCTTCTGCCGCACGAATCCCAGCAACCAGTTAGGTCCCACAGAGTTGGCCTTCTCCGGGTCCCGTCGACTAAACAATGTCATTTGGCGGGACCCAGGGGAAGAGCCTTCTCTGTGGCGGCCCCGACCCTATGGAACCAACTCCCCCCAGATATCAGAGTTGCCCCCACCCTCCTTGCCTTTTGTAAGCTCTTAAAAATCCACCTCTGTCGTCAGGCATGGGGGAATTGAAATATTCCCTTCCCCCAGGCTTATAAAATTTATGTATGGTATGACTGTATGTATGACTGATCTCTTAAATTGGGTTTTTTAGATTTTTTAATATTAGATTTGTTTACGTTGTCTTTTTACTGTTGTTAGCTGCCCCGAGTCTGCGGAGAGGGGTGGCATACAAATCTAATAAATAAATAAATAAATAAATTTATGTTAACACAATGTGTGCGTTTTATGTTAACAGTGTTAGGTTTTTCTTCCATTGCAAAGGAACTTGATTTTCCTCTAAATGCATCAACCTTCCCTTCCCTTCCATTCTAATAAGCTAGATAGTTTAGTGAACCAAAGACTATAGATACAATTTTTCCAATTCAACTGATTTCTTCTTTCCATGATTTGAAGTATCAGCCTTAACAATATCTGGTTAACATATCAGAACAATGAGGGAGGATCTTCTTTCAGAAGGGAAATGGCTGCTGCAGACTGAGTGCCTATTCACTTCCTATAAAAAAAACCAACCCATGATTGGGCTATGTTTAATTTTTCATTCGGAGGGGCAAATAAATATTGCTCAAAGAAAACTCACATTGTCTTGCATAGTGTTTTAAACATCTCTTGCAGCACACAGGTGCATAAATAATTGCAAATACTCTTAAAACAGTTTACACCAACCTCTTTAGGATAAAGAGTGGATACTATCTGAACTTTACATTCATTCTAGGCCTCTGAGAATGAAAGCCTTGGACAGATAAAGATCAAGTGTTATTTTTAAAATTATTTGTTTTGTTTTATCCATAAATTATTTCTGATAAAAACCCCCCAAAAGTTCAAAAATAAATTTTAAATTTATTTTATTTTATTCATTTATGTTGAAATAGTTATTATTCATCCAATAAACTGTAATGAGCACATTTTCATCAATGCTAATAATAATAATCTTTAACATTTAAAAAATTGAAGATTGAACTGGAGTTTTTTTAAAAAAAACTGATTTTAGGTCAAATATTACAAATGCAAGCACAATAAGTAAAATTATCCTGCTTGGCATCAGGCAGATATTTTTCATAATCCCCAACCCTAGTTAACAGGAAACCATCAAGTTGTACAGTGCATTGGCCTCAAAGAATGAGTCACAAATGTATTCTCACAGAATTTATTAGCTAGGATGTATTTATCATTATCTTTATAATCACTCATCTAGTGAGAACTCAGGCTAGGGTATTCAACAGGGTTTTACAACAATATCATGAAGTAGGTTCATTGTAAGTAAGAGACATTGGTTGATCCAAACTCTAAGAAGGAAATTGGACATTATCTTGTCAAATCCTATATGACATTGGAAAGATATGCTAGGCCTATCTTGATGACTACCACCCCAATCTTCTTTTATGTCCCTTAATTGCCTAAAAGATGTCAATCTGTCCATTGCTCAAAATTGCCTCTAAGATTACCAACACCATGGTAAATATTCATCTTCACAGAGAAGACTATATTTCCCAATAATGGTAACCCACACTTCTAGAGAGAGTTCCAGACATACAAATCTTTACATTAAAACTCTGTTGACTCCATTTCTCTGTGTCACGTTATCTATTAGCATGAAGTTTTTGCAAGCTAGTTATGCTTAGCCTGTTAATAATGAGAGAGTGGTGATGGTGAGAGACATGGACAGCTTTTTCTATTGGCAGTTTAAATCTCCTTAAAATGAATCTATTTTCTCCAAGCTTTTATTTACTACAGCTATATTAAACATATTGCTATTTATTTGCTGTAATGTACAGCTATCCTGTACATTACAGCAAATAAATAGCAAGATGTTTAATTTTTTTAATGTGCTCCAATCTTTTATTTATGACTGTAAAAGTTCTGTAAAACTGGTGGCACAAATAAAGGTTTTTTTATTTATAATATTATATACAGAATATTATCCTCATCTAAGAGAACTGTCACACCTGAATATGTGAATTAGTCTACTGTCTCTATTTTAAATCCATGGCAATGACTATCCACATGAGAAGAAAAATATCCAAGCAAGAATCTCTTGGAGAAAGAACACACTTAATACACCATTAGACTCAATATACCAAGATCACATTTCAATTGTCATTCATTTACTTTAAAAAGCAAATCACAAAAAAGTTTTGTAAAGTTAAATCTGTAGAAATATTATATATGAAGAGCAAGCACAGCATCTAAATTGGGTAACTTTGACAACCAAAGACTATCACACCAGTAGCAAAATCAAACTTTGGACAAATATGAGACTTAATGTCTTAATCTCATTATAATTAATTTCAGCACCCATTGCAAAAGAACCCCAATCAAAGAATGCTAAGCAGCCAACTCCTGGGAGAGAGGCGGCATATAAATCCAAAAAATAAACAAAAAGCAAACAAACAACTCATTTTGATAAACTGAAATTTAAAGATAGACATTTGCTATGGAAGTTTAAACACTGCAGTGTTGGTTACCTTTGCAGCAAATTTGCTCTGAGGATTCCTAAACAAGGTGGTTTTGGCTGTAAAAAAACACTCCTCCAAGTCTTCATCCAAACTACAGTAGCCACTACTCATGCTGTTATGGACAGTCATCTGAGGAAGGGTTCCAAGATCTTCAGAACATGTCAACTCCAGGAAGCCAGACAGCCAGGTAGCTCCGAGTCTCAGCTCACTGCAGCAACAGTGCAGTTTCTCAATCCAGTTCCTGTGCAATCAACAGTGAGCAGTTTCACCTCCTCCAGCTCCTACTTGCCATGCCTTGTAACAGTTTGTTCTCATCAGCAGATCAAATAATGGTGTTGGCTTTTTTTCTTTCCTTTTAACAGAGCAAGCAAGCAAGAGTGAGACAGAAAATCTTGCCGGGAGAACCTTTCCTTTCCTCCACCAGCAGGCTCCCTTGTTTGGCTGTTTCCCAGAAGCAAACTGGGTGCCAGGACCTGAGGGAGGTTTCTTCTGCTCTTGACTCACAAACTTGCTCACCATCTGTGCGGCTTCATTGGTCTCTCTGCAAGCCCCACGGAGCCTAATTGCGAGAGCAGTATCGCCTTCCTCTCCACCCCCACCCCCACTCTTTCCTGCTTCTTTTTCTCTTGAACCACTTCCTCTTGCAAGATTTCTGACATAGTTCTTAAGAGAGCATTGACAGTATCTCGGTTGATTTTGAGTGACACAACTTGGAAAAAGGGAGAAACAGAGAAACAGAGATATACAACCCACAGGGAAGGGATCAGCCTGCTTCCTCTTGCTCTCCAGTATCCATAGCAAACCTTTATCAAAGGGAGGGGCAGAGTTGAGAGTTGCTGGTTAAATATGCATTACTTGACGTATGCTCCCAGTCACAGGTAAACATCCTATGGCAGGTTTAAGGCATTCTTGATAGTAGTGAAAAGCACTCCAAAATTATCTTTATTCATTCTCTGCTCATGACCTATTTTAAGAAGATGGGGGGAAGAGGGAACAGAGAGAGAGAAACACAAACAAACTAGTGGGGAAAGAGTTTTGCAGAATATTGATGGGATTCTACAAGGACTTCCAGAGAATTTTTAAAAGTTGGGCTTCTACTGAAGATGGTCTCTGACACCTGTTATGATAAGCATCCATGTATATTTCCTTCTTCACATATAGCAATATATCTGACAGGCATATATGGTAAAAGGAAAGAAGAAAAACAGAGATTCCCTAGCAACGTTTTGATGCAGGAGCCCATCTGTGTTCTGTGCTAATTTTAGAACAGCCAGAAAGATTTTTTTTCCAGCATTCTTTGCTCCAAGAAGTGGCTGCTTTTATCATAACCTTAGTAATCACCATCCATCACATGTATTTTTAACTATTTGTCACCAACTGTTATGTTAGAAGCACTTTGCCATAATAGTTTCGCTCTTAGTCAAAAAGCCTAGAATGTTTTTTTTAAAATTTGATTTCTCTAGTTTTAAGACTGAAGTTCTGATCTCAGATACCTTCTTCCAGTTTCTGGGTTCCAGGCTATCTTTCTCCAAGAATATTAACATATGCTCGGAAAGAATGTGCTCTTCAAACAATTTTCTTTGCTACAACTTGTCCAATGCCTTGCTTGTAAAAATGCATTTTAAAATCTGTTCAACTGCATAGATGTTATTTTCAAAACCAGTTTCCTTTCTCTGTATCACTTTGCACATCTGAACCTGCTCAATTAACTATGGCTAAGGCATATATGATTTTTAATATAATATTTGTACTTCCTGGTAAAGAATAATAAAGTTTTAAAGCTGCAAGATTAGCAACGTTGGTTTGTTTATGCAATATGCTAAGATAGCTGACTGACTTGTGGTACAGCATATAAATACATATACAGTGGAACCCCGACATAAGAGCTGCTCTACTTAAGAGCAACTCGAGATAAGAGCTGGGAGGGGAGAGATATTTTTGTTCTACTTACAAGCCCAAATTCGAGATACAAGCGCCAAGGAGCTGTCTCCTGAAGCCAAACGCTAACTTCCGCGTTCGGCTTCAGGAGACAGCTGCGAAGCGGCGCGCGTGTTTTAAAAGGTTGCAGCCGGCCTGGGGTGCTCGGGGGGGTGCTTGCACTTTCTTTCTTGCTCTTTTTCTTTCTCTCTTTTACCTTCCCTTCCTCTATTTCTTCTTTTCTTTCTCCTTCCCACCTTCTTCCCTCCCTCCCTCCCTTCACTCATTCCTCTCTTACTCTCCCCTTTCATAAGTTTCCTTGCTTCCTTCCTCTGTTCCTGTCCCTTCCCTCTTTCCTTCCTTCCTTCCCACCCTCCGTCCATTCATTCACCCATTCCTCTCTTGATCGCTTAAAGCCGGTCCCTGGTGCAAAAAGGGTTGGGGACCTCTGTCCTACAGGATTGGGTGGCAGAGAAGTTGAACATATGTAAATTTAAAAGTTTAAGAAAGTTTACAAGTTAAGTGAAAGAAACTTCATTATTCATTTATATGTACATGTACATTTCTTCATTAAAAACATGTCTTTCTGCATAATTTAGACTAACTTTGTGAGTTTTTTGAGGGCTGGAACCAATTAAAATTATTTACATTAATTCCTATGGGGAAAAGTCGTTCGAGATAAGAGCTGCTCGACTTAAGAGCCCAGGTCCGGAACGAATTAAACTCGTATCTCGAGGTACCACTGTACAGGGACTTTTTAAAAATTAACGTTCAAATGAAACCAACTTTCATTATCCATTACTGTATATCCTTTATAGATAGTCAATTATAAAAGACACAAGGGAGATTGGTTTTATATATGGTAAGTACAGCAAGGGTACTTACCTTAGAAAAAAGATGAAAAAATAAAGGACTACCTACAATGGCCGTTGGACTACCAATGATAAAACAGAAATGGCAAAAATGACCTTTTTGATCAGGGATAAAACTACAAGAACTTTCTTAAAAGATTGGAAATTCTTCATAGACTTTGCTGAAAATAAAGTCTATAAAATTATTTGGTGATTAGGCTCAATATGGGAAGAAGTAAACTATGTGATAGGAACACATTCTTCATATTACTGTCTGGAGCATCTGGCTTACTCAGACTCCCAGATTTGCATTTTCTCAAATCTTTTGAGTCTGTTTGATTGACAGAACAGAATAACAGAGTTGGAAGAGACCTTGGAGATCTTCCAGCTGAGGAGGGTCAAACGCATGTCATCACGACAGCATCATGTGACATACTGGAATTCCCCTGCCCCTGCTAAAATGGGCATGGGCGTGGCTAGTGCATGGTGCATCCAGCCTGCGGGACAGGAGATTGACAGTCTTGTTCTAGTTAGTTCAACCATCTGTTCAGGAAACCCCCAACTCAGGAAACTTCTTGTCCCACTGGTCAGGAAACTCTATACCATTTCAAACAAATGGTTGTCCAATCGCTTCTTTAAAACTTCCATTGTTTGTATTTAGCTCCTAATTCTTACGAATAATCTCAGGGTGCTTTTTCGAAAGGCAACTGGACTTTGTTTAGAAAAAACTTTATTTATCTGTTCATTCATTCATTCATTCATTCATTCATTCATTCATTGGATTTATAGGCTGCCCCTCTCTGGGGACTTAGGGTGTCTTATAGCATATAAAACAATACAAAACATCCTAAATCCAATTATTTAAAACTAAGTTAACTAATCTAAGACCAATCTAAAAAACCAATTTATTAAAAAAGCAGTCACTCTCATGCTAACAACAGCAAATGATCCACTCATCAGCAGAGGCTGATGTCCAATGTCCCCAGGCCAGTCAGCACAAATAGGTCTTCAAATTCTTGCAGAATGCAAGGAGGGTGGGGGTGGTACGAATCCCTGGTAGGAGCTGGTTCCAGAGGGCCAGGGCCCCCCACAGAGAAGGCTCTTCCCCTAGGCCCCACCAGATGACATTGTCTAGTTCAGTGATTTTCAACCTTTTTTGAGCCGCGGCACATTTTTTACATTTACAAAATCCTGGGGCACACCACCAACCAAAATGACACAAACAAACAAACAAAAACAAACAAACAAACACACACACATACATACATACATAACCCCCTCATATATACAATCCCATGTAACATCCCCTTATAAATACAGTCAATCATCAATCATCTCTCCTCAAATTTATACCACTATCTCATTTCTGGGTACTTCTCCTGTCTTTCCCCCTTTTCTCTCTCATGTTTCTCATTTCTCTCTCTTCCTCCCTTTTTCCCTCATTCCTTCTTCCTCTCACTTCTCCTCTTTTTCCATCCCTGTCTCTCTCCCCCATGTGTGTGTGTGTGTATACACACTCGAACCATTTCCAAAACCAGGTGAGGGCTGGGTTTTTTTTCTCTTTTATTCTTTTCAAAAACAGGTTAGGGCTGGGGGGTTTTCCTTATTATTTGGGTGCTTTTTACCATATGCTTCAAAAATCACCCCTCTCTCTCTCTCTTTTGTTTCTCTCTCCTCTCATTCTCTGCCTCAATCATTTTCTCCTTTCTCCTTTTTTCTCCCCTTTTTGTTCTCATTTCTCTCTCTCTCCTTTCCTCTCCCTATCTGTCTCTCTTGCTTTCTCTCTCTTGCTATCTCTTTCTCTCTCTTTCTCTCTCTTTTTCTCTCTTGCTTTCCTTCTCTCTCTCTCTCTCTCTCTCGTTCTCTCTCTTATTTTCTTTCTCTCTCTTGTTCTTTCTCTCTCTCTGTTGCTCTCTCTCTTGTTCTCTCTCTTATTTTCTTTCTCTCTCTCTCTCATGCTTTCTCTCTCTCTGTTGCTCTCTCTCTTGTTCTCTCTCTTATTTTCTTTCTCTCTCTCTCATGCTTTCTCTCTTGTTCTTTCTCTCTCTCTCTGTTGCTCTCTCGTTCTCTCTTATTTTCTTTCTCTCTCTCGTTCTCTCTCTGTGTCTCTTGTTCTCTCTTATTTTCTTTCTCTCTCTCTTGTTCTTTCTCTCTCATGCTTTCTCTCTCTTGTTCTTTCTTTCTCTCTCTCTCTCTGTTGCTCTCTCTCGTTCTCTCTCTTCCTTTCTTCTCTGTGGAGGCCGGCGAAGGTTTTACTTAGTTTGAATGTTCTGAGCAAGCTGGCAGGGGGATGGGAAGCAGCCCCTTTACTGACAGCCCGGGACGGGACTGTGAGAGGGGTGGGCGTTCCCACAGCGCTCGGAGCAGCTAGTGGCCGGATCGCCAGTGCCGCTGCAGCCACCGCTGTGGGAGGAGCCGGGCCCCAAGAAAGCCGGAGAGAAGGACGGATCGGGCAGGCGGAGACAGCCACAAGTGGAAGCCTCAGCCCTGGAGCGCCCACTTGCAGAAGCCGCCCCTCCCCCGGCTATTGCCCGCCGCCGCTATTAGTGACAAGAAGCCATGGGCGCGAGGGGGCCGACTTTCAAAGCAACCTTTGCTGGTCTCCCGCGAGAGGGTGCCAATAGCGGCGGTGGCGGGCAATAGCTGGGGGGAGGCTTCTGCAAGTGGGAGCTCCAGGGCTGAAGCCTCAGCCCTGGAGCTCCCACTTGCAGGAGCCGCCTCGCGGCACACCTGACCATGTCTTGCGGCACACTAGTGTGCTGCGGCACACCGGTTGAAAAACACTGGTCTAGTTGATGGGACCTGGAGAAGGCCAACTCTGTGGGACCTGACCAGTCGCTGGGACTCTTGTGGCAAAGGGGACAAGCATTACTTAGATGACTGAGAATCTCCATAAAATTTGGGAATAATAACCCTTCTGATGAACGGGAGGTCCCAGAATTCCCTATCAGCAAGGTCAGTTTTAGAGACAAAGGCAGTCCAGGAAGGCAGGGATAGGTGGGTAAATGAAAGGACTGACAGACACAGCATTGAAATGCAAGTTCTACCATTTTTGTGCACTCATCATGATATTATATGAAATAGGTAGAGCCTGCATAGAGTAGAATTATGCTATTTTTATTATTCTGACAAAATCAGTAGATTCCACAGTCGCATCAGAGGTGAGTTCCTCCCGTTTCAGACCAGTGTGCCCGAACTGGTAGCAAACCACTGGTGATGTCATGGAACCACTTCGGTTGGTGCCGATCTATGGAGGCCGCCATCTTTTGGGGAAAATTTTTTGGGGGGGGGATTTTTTCAAGGTTTTTTTCTTCTTCACATGTGCAGAAACTGAGTTTCTGACACTGTGCATGTGTCACCATGTTGTTTTCGGCTTCTGGGGGGGATTTTTTACAACTGTGCATGCGCGCATGGGAGAAAGTGAACCAACAGCGAGGTAAGTTAGAACCTACCCCTGAGTCACATCTATCTGGAAGTTGGGAAAGATTATATATCACATGTGCTTCATAATATTCACAGCTACAGGCTCAATTCATTTCTTTCTCAGTCATTGCAAGCTTGATAAGTTTAAGAACTCTGACTGGCATAATAATTTTTTTAAATGCCAATGAATATACATTTATTTATTTATTTATTTATTTATTTTATTACTTGGATTTGTATGCCGCCCCTCTCCGAAGACTCGGGGCGGCTCACAACATGTAAAAACAAATCATAAGTAATCAAACAATTTAAAATTTTAAAGATTTAAAAAACCCCATATACTAACAGACACACACACAGACATACCATGCATAAATTAAACGTGCCCAGGGGGAGATGTTTCAATTCCCCCATGCCTGACGGCAAAGGTGGGTTTTAAGAAGTTTACGGAAGGCAGGAAGAGTAGGGGCAGTTCTAATCTCCGGGGGGAGTTGGTTCCAGAGGGCCGGTGCCGCCACAGAGAAGGCTCTTCCCCTGGGGCCCGCCAACCGACATTGCTTAGTTGACGGGACCCGGAGAAGGCCCACTCTGTGGGACCTAATTGGTCGCTGGGATTCGTGCGGCAGGAGGCGGTCTCGGAGATACATACCTGAAAGACCAACTCTGCTCATTAAAACTACTTACAGTCCTGCTCTGGTAGTTCCTACTCCAAATTGCAATGACTTTTGAGATTTTAAAATTTACTCATCCCTGGAATTGTGGCCAAAACAGGCTTTCTTTTGGTAAATATTGACCCAATAAACACCACAGTTCTTACTGTCCAAAAGAAAGTTGACAATGACAATATAATTTAAAAACTAAAAAACAATGAAAAAAATTGGATAGAGGCAGAAGATATATAATCTACAATAAAACAAGGTTCATCAGTGAGATAGGTTGTACATTTACCTAAATATGTTTTTAAAATTAGCATGGAAGAAAAGGTTGGGATTCAGAAAAGGGTTTTATTTTTCACTGAGTTAACATTTGATTAAAATCAACATGGCTCTGTTAATAAATTGGAACTTGGAAGAAGGCCAAGGTTTGGACTCTGTTTATTTCTCGAATGTTAATTGGAATGCTGACATCTATGTTTATGGACAGAAATATGAACGAGCCACAGTCTTCTTCTAAGCAAACTTTACAAGATGACACTAGTGAACTTTACCCCTTTATGATTTTATACAGTTATAAAATCATGGTGTGACTTAGGCTTGCCTTAGTGTGCATGATCATCTCTCAAACATTTATGCTTAAATTACCATCATCTATGTGCTTTCCAAAAAAACATAATAACATTTAAACTTACATTATGAATTTAAGATGAATTTACAATAATAACCTATGTAACCTTATCAAAATGTAGAGTCCTAAACAGAGAAATAATTCCTTATCCTCCAAAACTATAAATAGGAGCTAAGAACCATACTTTCAAATGTATTTTGATGCCTGCCATTGAACAAGGCTATCTACAAAATCTAAATCTTTGAAAACTTTGATTTGATAGATATTAAAAAATACCTCAAAGAAAGTATGGCAGGTTATCATCTCTCTGCCTCATTGGTTAGTCTGAATCATTATTGTATTCCCCTAAAAAGCACTAAGAAAACATACAGCACATAACTTATGCCAAGTAGCAATCAAACACTGCAGTGTGTTTCCTAGTTATTAGCACCTTTGCACCAGTTTAATCTCTAACTACGTGGCAGATTTCGACAGTCATCGTTACACAAATACCTTAATTGAGTCATATGATAAATGTATGTATTTTTAAAAAACAAGACACAGCAGTCCTGTTCATCTTATAATTCAGGTGACTGAAAAGCTGTTCCAAGTTTACTACAGTTTCGCAAGTACAAAAAAACCTGTCTGCTTGCTTTTTTTGAGCCCTGTCCAATAATCTTTGTTCTGGCATAACACTATCCTTAGTGAGCATGTGCTTGCAATTAAATTAATTTGCCTTTCAGCTCCCCCAAGTGCTGTTGATGGGTAAAACAGTTACATAGGTATCTGTATCCTGGCTGTCAGGATAGGAAGAAGGAAGGTTTCATGTACAGAAGTTAAGTCCACTATAATTGTAGAAACTCTTAAAACATTCTTAGACATAATTCCTAGTAATTCCTCAAAAGAAGCTTAATCAAAAACAGAGTAGCAGGCTATCAAAAACAGACCATCAAGGTAATTCACAGCACCATTACATTTAACAAAAATTACAATTTCTGAATAGTAGCTTTCTAGATTGAATGGTTTACTCTTCAAATAAACTAAATAATTTATTATATATATATATATATATATATATATATATATATATATATATATATATATATATATATATATATATATATACTGTATATATATATACACTGTATATATAAACTGCTTCAACATAAGAAAACAAAGTCTTGTTTACACAAGTTCATTTTCACAAAACATTGAAGAAGAAATGTTTATCTGTCACTGGATCAATGTTATTTAAACCAATAGGAATTATTCTGACTGAAAACCTGGAAAGGCCCTACAAAAAGCCTACAATAAACATAGTTGAACTTGTTTAATTTTGTTTGTTTGTTTGTTTAGACTTCCATGCTGCCCAATCCCAATGGGATTCAGGGTGGCTTATTACAATATAAAAATACAATACAATAAAAAGAAGTCAAATATTTATTACTAAGTCAATAAAACCCCATTTATAAAACCCACAAAGCAAATAACCCAGTCAAAATACACATGCATACCATTCAACACAATTGGCCGTGATAGATGTAAGTATTCACAGGCAATGAAACCAATTTAGTTGCATTGACAGCATTTTTTTCATTCAAATACTCTGCAGAGATTGCACATCAATCTTTAAAATGTTTATTTCTTTTCAAGATCACATATGTATAGCCCAAAGTATTTTGGGGTGGGAGTGAGGGCTGCCATTTGTTTTTTGTGTCTGGTTCATTTCTTTTTAAACTTTGTACTTCAATGATGTTTGTTCAAATGTTAACAATTTTTACAATTTTACAATCTACTACAAAGGGTCTTCTATAAAAGGTAAATAATACTACAACAGTAATTACGATAAAAATACTATTTATAAAGTTACCATCAAACATCCAAACATGTCAACGGTTGCATTGCCTTAAAGCCGGGGTCTCTAACCTTGGCAATTTTAATCCTGGCAGACTTCAACTCCCAGAATTTACCAATGGCTTTGCTGGCTAGGGAATTCTAGGAGTTGAAGTCCGCCAGGCTTAAAGTTGCCAACGTTGGATGCCCCTGCCTTAGAGCAGTATTTCACTTTTTTCCAGTGCTGTTGTAACTTCAAATGTTCACTGAACAAATGGCTGTTAGTCAAGGAGTATCTGTGCCAAAGATCAAGAGCTAGTAACTTTGTCTTGAAGAGATACTACAGTCAAAGAAATACTATACCGGAAGCAAGAGGGATTTGGCTTGAAGAATGGTTGTAGTTCAGATGAAAATTATGAATATATCCAGACAAAGACACAATTCATGGACACAAATTTAAAAAATGGAGGTGTAAGGCAGACTAAAATTATTGTCAAGAGCAGATCAATGTCTCCCAGACCTTTTTAGTGCTCTTTCTTCCCTTACACCCCTCTTTTCCGACCTGACTCCTGGGCCCAATAAGCAACCCAGATTGCTTTTGCTTATTCTTGCTTGTTTGTATTCTTCTATCTTTTAAATTTATTTTGATTTGATAATGCGAGCCAAGAATCAACTTGGAGGTCCAACTTGGCTATACTTAAATCTAAAAACAATAATAAATTCTGACCTACTCCTTAGAGGAAAAGCTCAGGTCATGACCAAATGCAAGATTGTAAAATGCATCCTACTAATCTTGCCTCATTGTTGCAATGATGACCAAACGATTTTTGATTTCACTTCCAACTTCTCTAGGGAAGGTAATGCCTTAATATCACAGGAGCAATCCACTTTCTTTCTTTTATACTAGGACAATGTTTCTAAAATACTGCCTCTATAATACCTTGCGATCCTCTATCCATTTGTCTATTTTTAACAGGACAGGGAGCATATTACCAGGAAAAAATAATCTTCCTTTTATTTTCTTAGAATTCCTTTGGATGCTAACGTGGAGTGTCTTGAGGCATACTTGAAAAATTAAAATGCTAGTTGAAGTGTTTTGCTTTGCAGGACATCAACTTCTCTTTTTTTTCATGACACGTAACATTAAAAATGGCTGAAGTTAAATATGGCAGGAATCTGGCAGGTGCCAAAGAAAATATCTATGAGCTATATCTATGAGCATATATCTGTGAGCTATATTGCTATCTCCTGACTTAATCTATTTGTCTTACATTCTTACATTACATTTGTCTTACATTCTTGTGGCCAAAAAGATTTGTCTCATTGGTTAGCAGCCACTATTCAAGACATGATGTCTCAGTTCCTGTAAATGCCACCTAGTGATGGTAATAATAATAATAATAATAATAATAATAATAATAATAATAACAACAACAACAACAACAACAGCAACAACAGACGATCCAAAGTGCAGACTCTGTAAAGAAACAGATGAAACAATTGATCATATACTCAGCTGCTGCAAAAAAATCACACAGACTGACTACAAGCATAGACATGATGCTGTGGCACAGATGATCCACTGGAACTTGTGCCAGAACTACCATTTACCAGTGGCAAAGAACTGGTGGGATCATAAGCCCGAAAAAGTGGTCGAAAATGAGCAAGCAAAACTACTGTGGGACTTCCGACTTCAGACTGACCGAATTCTGAAGCATAACACACCAGACATTGTGATCGTGGAGAAAAAGAAAGTATGGATCATCGGCATCGCAATCCCAGGCGACAGCAGAATTGAGAAATTAGTGAAATACGAAGATCTAAAAATCGAGCTGCAATGACTCTGGCATAAGCCCGTGAAAGTGGTCCCTGTGGTACTTGACACGCTGGGTGCACTACCAAAGGATCTCAGCGGACATTTGAAAACCATTGGAATTGACAAAATCTCCATCTGTCAATTGCAAAAGGACGCTTTACTGGGATCGGCAAACATAATTCGCTGCTACATCACGCAGTTCTACGTGCTTGGGAAGCGCCCGACTGGTGATGAAATACAAAAACCAGCATAGTGATCTTGTTTGCTGTGTTGTACTGACATAATAATAATAATAATAATAATAATAATAATAATAATAATAATAATAATATCAATATTAATCATCATCATCAAATTTTATTGTCATTGTATCAGATGAAATGCAGCTCGCTCTAACCATATCACTCAGGCCGGTAGGGCTGACTACGTAAAGCCCCGCTCATCCATGCCGCTGTCATGATGCCCCTTTTTTGGGACGGTTTTCAGGCTTTGCACATGCACGGACAATGATATGTACGAGCAAAGCTCATGCATGCACAGCGCGCACACATTTCAGAGCCAGTGGGGAAGGTAAGTGGATTTCACCCCTGCATTGTACATACAGTATATACAGTGAAATTGATTTAGCCTCTACTGGTGCAATCCATAACAAAAAATACAAGACAACATGAATAATATATACTACATTATGAATATTCTACATTATAAAGTAGAACCTCATAAATTTGAATTCCATAGTAGTTCCTGGCATCATTCAATAATTACCTGTCTGTCTATTCCTTGCATGATTAACTTGTGCCACTAAAAAGTAAGCTATTTTCTGTTGTACTTCACAATTTCACAAAACCCCAGTTCTTGCCTTATTTCTTCTTTGATGTCTTCTCTTATATCAGTACAATATAATGATAATCATGAATCTGCTGGTTCTGCACTACAGATGGCATATTGCCACTTCTATAAATACATGTGGCAAAATACATTTTTCTGATTTCAGCCTTAAACTGCATCAGTATATTTAATCAGTAATTTACTAATGTAGGCTACACATTAGCACAAAATTCAACTATTTTCATATGGTCAAATATATAAGAACAGACACAAAACATAATCTTATGAAAAGATACATGCCAACATTTGAGTGGGGGAAATCTACTATAGAACGTAATACAGTGATCCCCCGCTCGTTGCGAGGGTTCCGTTCCAGGACCCCCTGCAACGAGCGGGTTTTCGCGAAGTAGCGCTGCGGAAGTAAAAACACCATCTGCGCATGTGCAGATGGTGTTTTTACTCCCACAGCGCTAGCGAGGAGCCGAAGATTGGGGGCGGCGCGGCTGTTTGCCGCCGGCATGGAGGGCTTCCTAGCAGCCCCCCAAACCCGGGTTGGGGGTCCGGGGGGCGCTGGCTCTCGGCGCTTTCGAGCTGAGTCCGGGAGCAAATTCGCTTCCGGACTCAGCTCAAAAGCGCCGATAGCAAGCGCCAACGAACGGCTTGTCCACGCTGGTTCTCGGCGCTTTCGAGCTGAGTCCGGGAGCGAATTCGCTCCCGGACTCAGCTCAAAAGCGCCGATAGCAAGCGGCAAGGAACGGCTTGTCTCGGCGCTTTCGAGCTGAGTCCGGGAGCGAATTTGCTTCCGGACTCAGCTCAAAAGCGGCGAGAATGAACGGCGTGGGCGGGCGAAGGGCGGGCGGCAGCGAGGAGTTTGCGTGGGCGGTGGGGAAACTCCTCGCTGACGCCAGCAAGAGGGGGAAGACTCAGGGAAGCCGCCCAGCAGCTGATCTCCCGGTTGCCATCTACGCATGTGTGCCCATAGAAAAAACGGGCACGCATGCGTAGATGGTATTTTGACTTCCGGGTTGAAAAATAGCGAAGTACCCTGTTCGCAATGGTTGGGGACGCAATAAACGGGGGATCACTGTATCAATATTTTGGGGAAATGAGAAATTTCAGATCTGAGCACATTTAGAAATAATAATTAGAAGTCTGTTCTGTCCTCATGCTGAACCAATCTTATTTCACAAAATGACTTTGACAAAATGATTAAATTACTAGAACAGCAAAATCCTGTGGACATAGTATACTTAGACTTCAGCAAGACATTCAACAAAGTAAACCACAACCTACTTTGACAAAATTCATTACTCCTCTCATCTACACAAGCGTATTATTCCTATATTAAATCTTAGCTTCCAGAAAAGACTCAATTTTGTTCCTATTTAGGTGGAGGTGCTACAGGTCATACCTGACAATAGTTCTGTGTTAAGGTATTTTCTGGTGAAGGTTTGTTGTGGGTCTCTCCTTCCCGTTGGCTGCAATCCAGTTGGATAAGTCTTCTGCATTCCTGATGGCAGGTGTATTTGCAGTCTGGGGAGGAAGAATGAAATGAACTGTAATTAAGATAAGGAATAAATACTAAATACCATTTGTGCATTTTGCATCACTGAAGACACCGCAAAGTCTGAGAGATAGAGAAGTTAAGCAATCGGGTTCTCAGAAATCAAAAATGAAAAAGCAACAACAAACTGATGTCATTGATGAAAGTCTATCAACGCTAAGACATAATTACAAAGAAAAAAGTTAGTATCTTCTTCAAGGTTTGATAAGCCCCAGCTATCCATATTTTTACTGCATACTTTTTACTGCATACTTTTACACTGGTTCCTATCCACATACACAAGCACAAACCCCTGGAAAATAGCTCCCCAAAGCAATGTGTTGTAGCTTCCTAAAACAATTGCATAATCATAGGCTTCATTTCACACA
This sequence comes from Erythrolamprus reginae, assembly GCF_031021105.1. Lineage (NCBI taxonomy): Eukaryota > Metazoa > Chordata > Lepidosauria > Squamata > Dipsadidae > Erythrolamprus > Erythrolamprus reginae. Next base: position 59,885,967 of record NC_091952.1, on the reverse strand, counting down.
AACATCAGATGAAATCTGAAATCTGTGCCTAGACTATATAATTGCATACTAAATGAAAGGGAACTGCATGGCTGATATTTTTTTGCAGGGAAAAAAATAGCATCTGAGACTACAGTTTAGTCTCACTATGTGGAAGAGATTTTGTATAAACAGTGGAAAGATAAAGATCACATCTGCAACCTAAACTGGTTCAGTCCAGAAAATACCTTTTAAATCATCTATTATTTACTAGAAACAGGTCACAAATCTCTGTAATGGAACCTGGAAATCATAATCCTGAGAAAAATCTATGTTACTCTTTCTGTTCAGTGTAGAAAAGCAAATGTTCAAGGGGTGGGAGGCAATTCACTCACAGCAGCTATAGAACCTGGTGGAATAAGATTTAATAAAGTAGAGACCTCTTATTTTCATAAATGAATAATCCATAATATAAACATTTTATGCCAAAATCAATACTCATGCCATAAAACTTTGTTGAACATGCGAAGCACTCTACTTAAGGCCACCGTCGTTATGTCTTAGATCGATGTTTTAATTGTGATAGGGAGAAAAACCTTTTGGATTTATTTTGTACATAATGCTAAGAATCTCAGCCATATGGGTCTGGCTTACCATTCAAAGAGGAACTAGTGCGGTTTGTGCTGTTGTGATAATAACACATACAAAAGGTGCTACAACTTGTGAATTCTCCAGTCACCAATGCTAAGAAGAAAGTTGGTGCTCCAAATATCTTATGAGGATCTGATTGCCTAAATCAGTGATGGCAAACCTATGGCATGGGTGCCACAGATGGCACAAGGAGCCATATCTGCTGGCACGCAAGCCGTTACCCTAGCTCAGCTCCAATGTTCATGTGCATGCCAGCCAGCTGATTTTTAGCTTGCTGGGAGGCTCTGAGAGGGCATTTTTTGCTTCTAGAGTGCCTCTGAGGGGATGGGGGAGGGCATTTTTGCCCTCCCCGGGCTCCAGAGAAGCCTCTGGAGCCTGGGGAGGGCAAAAGAAGGGTCTACTGGGCCTACCAGAGGTTGGGAAATGGGTCTTTCCAGGCCTTCAGAGGGCCTGGGGGGGATTTTTAACTGTCCCCAGGCATTGAATTATGGGTGTGTGCACTTGCACATGCGCAACAGCCCATGGATACATGCTTTTGGCACCCGAGGGGGAAAAAGGTTCACCATCACTGGCCTAAATAAACTGATCTAAAGTGTAGTAAACTGATCTAAAGTGGCAGTAAACTGATCTAAAGTGTGTTTACAAATTGCGGCTAAAGCACTTTCACAATTAATAAAGCAATTCTTGTCCGAATAGCAGGATATAAGAATACAGGTGATACTATCTTTATATCTTTCTTAGAACTCTCCCACTGGAATCTAACCAGTATTGGGTTCCTTACCAATACGGGCCACTCTGTGCACTGGTAGCGAAAACAGCAATGCACGCACAGCTCCTGGTGACCAGCTGGTGGATGGATGCATCCAGGTGAGATTTTGCTTCTGTGCATGCGCAGGAAGCAAAGTTTTGCAAGAGGACGCATGCGCAAGAGAGATTTTGGCAATTTTTTGCTTCTGTGTATGCACAAAAGCAAAAAAAATCACTGAAATCTGGTACACACACACACTGAAATCTGGTACACACACACATCCAGTTTGTGGCCAAGAGGATAAAACAATGTGTATCAGAGAGTTTAATGTGTGGTTAAGGCAGTGGTGTAATGCTGAAGGTTTTGGCTATGTAAGTCATGATGTCAGTAGGTGGTCTAATAGGGAGTTGTTTAAGAGGGATGGTTTGCATCCATCATACAGAGGTACCCAGGTGCTCGGTGAGGAATTCAGAACTTTTTTGGACAGGCATTTAAACTAGGTAAAGGGGACAGAGATGTAACTGATGTGGGTGATTTCTGTCCCCGACCAATGAGGATAAAGCAGTTTTTGGAAGCTTATGAAAAGGGAGCTGCAAATGAAATAGATGTAGTTGTTGATGATAAGGGGCAAACTAATAATGAAAATAATGTTCTTCGGGTAATGTGCACGAATGCTCGAAGCTTGAGCAACAAGCTCTGTGAATTAATGGCCATAATATATAGAGATAATTTGGACCTGGTTGCCATAACTGAGACATGGTTTAAGGATTCTAATGAATGGGAAATATCCATACCAGGATATACACTGTATAGGAAGGATAGAATAGAGAGAAGGGGAGGTGGAGTAGCCATTTATATTAAAGAAAGTCTAAAAACAACACTAATTCACAATACATGTCAAGATCTAGAGACTCTCTGGATTTGCATGCAAAATAAAGAAGGTTCTGTCATTAGAATTGGGGTGATCTATAGGCCTCCAGGGCAATCCGAGGAATATGACAACAAGATGGTGGATGAAATTACCCAAATGGCAGTAAAGGGAGATATTGTGGTTATGGGTGATTTCAACATGCCTGATGTTGACTGGAATATCCCCAGTGCCCTTACATGCAAAAGTAAGAATATAGTAGAGGCCTTTACAGGAGCAGCTCTGGCACAGCTGGTTAAGACACCAACTAGAGGGGAGAATATTCTAGATTTAGTTTTTACGAATGGGAATTGGGTTTCAGATGTCAAGGTGGGAGAAAATTTAGGATGCAGTGACCATCTATGTTTGTGGTTTGATGTAAAAACTAATTGTGAGCAATCCTATAATGCAACCAAAGTATTGGATTTCAGAAAAACAAATTTTAATGCAATGGGGGAATATTTAGAAAATGAATTAAAGGGGAGGGATAAAATGGCAAGAGCGAGCACCCAGTGGACTGTATTAAAAAAGGCCATCTTAAAAGCCACTGGACTGTATGTAAGACAAATAACTAAAGATAAAAGGAAGAAGAAACTGCTATGGTTTAGCAATGATGTAAGGGCTATAGTCAATGAAGAAAAGGCTGCCTATAGGAGGTATAAAGAGTCTGGAAGTATAGCTGATAGGGAGGTGTATAAAATGAGACAGAAGGAGGCGAAACAGATAATATATGCTGCTAAAGCCTCAAAAGAGGAAGAAATTGCCAAATCTGTAAAGAAGGGGGATAAAACCTTCTTCAGATATATTAATGATAAGAAGAAGAAAAACTGCGGCATCACGAAACTTAGTACCGGGAATAATACATGCATTAATGGGAATAAGGAGATCGCTGACCATTTCAATAGCTACTTCTGTTCAGTTTTCTCAAAAGACACCGTACAAAATAATACTATAGAGGGATATAGCATTGCTTCCAGCTGTACGGATTCAGCTCCAGTGATCTTAGAAGCCGATGTCTTAGAAGAACTTGAACGATTAAAGATAAATAAGGCAATGGGTCCAGATGGCATCCACCCCAGAGTTCTTAAAGAACTCAGATCTGTCATTACTACCCCGCTGACTGATTTGTTTAACCAATCCTTGTTAACAGGAGAGGTTCCTGAGGATTGGAGAATGGCCAGTGTTGTGCCTATTCACAAGAAGGGCAGTAGAGAAGAAGCTGGTAACTACAGGCCAGTTAGCTTGACATCAGTTGTAGTTAAAATGATGGAGACTCTACTCAAAAAGAGGATAAATCAGCACCTAAAAAACAATAACTTATTGGACCCAAATCAGCATGGCTTTACTGAAGGCAAATCATGTCAGACTAATCTCATTGATTTCTTTGACTACGTCACAAAGGTGTTGGATAAAGGTGGTGCTGTGGATATTGCCTACCTGGACTTCAGCAAAGCCTTTGATATGGTTCCACATAAAGAGCTGATAGATAAATTAGTGAAGATTGGACTTAATCCCTGGATAGTTCAATGGATTTGCAGCTGGCTGAAGCATAGACATCAGAGAGTTATTGTTAATGGCGAGTATTCTGAGCAGAGTCAGGTTACAAGCGGTGTGCCACAAGGGTCTGTTCTGGGTCCTATTCTTTTTAATATGTTTGTGAGTGACATAGGGGAAGGTTTGGTAGGGAAAGTTTGCCTATTTGCCGATTACTCTAAAGTGTGCAATAGGGTTGATATTCCTGGAGGGGTCTGTAATATGGTAAATGATTTAGCTTTACTAGATAAATGGTCAAAGCAATGGAAACTGCAGTTTAATGTTTCCAAATGTAAAATAATGCACTTGGGGAAAAGGAATCCTCAGTCTGAGTATTGTATTGGCAGTTCTGTGTTAGCAAATACTTCAAAAGAAAAGGATTTAGGGGTAATGATTTCTGACAGTCTCAAAATGGGTGAACAGTGCAGTCAGGCGGTAGTGAAAGCAAGTAGGATGCTTGGCTGCATAGCTAGAGGTATAACAAGCAGGAAGAGGGAGATTATGATCCCGCTATATAGAATGCTGGTGAGACCACATTTGGAATACTGTGTTCAGTTCTGGAGACCTCACCTACAAAAAGATATTGACAAAATTGAACGGGTCCAAAGACGGGCTACAAGAATGGTGGAAGGTCTTAAGCATAAAACGTATCAGGAAAGACTTAATGAACTCAATCTGTATAGTCTGGAGGACAGAAGGAAAAGGGGGGGACATGATCGAAACATTTAAATATATTAAAGGGTTAAATAAGGTTCAGGAGGGAAGTGTTTTTAATAGGAAAGTGAACACAAGAACAAGGGGACACAATCTGAAGTTAGTTGGGGGAAAGATCAAAAGCAAAATGAGAAAATATTATTTTACTGAAAGAGTAGTAGATCCTTGGAATAAACTTCCAGCAGACGTGGTAGATAAATCCACAGTAACTGAATTTAAACATGCCTGGGATAAACATATATCCATCCTAAGATAAAATACAGAAAATAGTATAAGGGCAGACTAGATGGACCATGAGGTCTTTTTCTGCCGTCAGACTTCTATGTTTCTATGTTTCCTCTTGCAAGATTTTGCTTCCTGTACATGCACAGCAGCAAAATCTTACCGGGACACCACACCCGCCTGCCGGTCATCCAGAGCTGTGCATGTATTGTGGCAGTGAGTAGGAACCCCTGCCTGCATCTAACTGACCACTTTTGACCAAACCATTACAGTAGTTCAATCCAACATAACTCTTTTTATATTGGTTTGGCTTGAGCAAGCTCTCAGGTAAAGTGGCCATGAGTCAAATTATTCCTCACATGGTTTGTAGAAATTTCATCTTCAGATTAATCATTAATAGACAGTCCAACAACTTTTTTTAAACCATGACAGGAGCTGTGCCTAATATGCTTCCCACAGCAGAAATCCTGGCATAATACAGCTATACTGCTTCAACATGAGATAATGTCAATGGTCTCAGCTGCCTTGCTAATATTATATTGTTATACTTATTATACTAAGAGGCTGTTATTAGGGAACCGAATGTCTTTTCAACTACAGCACTTGGGATTCAATGTTAAGAGTGGGGAGAGAGTAAAGAAATCAATTAAATCAAAAAGCCTGCACAGCATTGTAATTAAAAATGAAAATGTAAAAAGGCAGCTGGCCACAGTGTATGGATGCCATTAAATCAAGCCTCAAGGGGGAAGAGCAATTCCTCTCATACACAGGTGATAATTTGGAGAGAAAGAAAACTGGCAATTTTTAATACTAATTCATAATAAGTATCTTTAGTCTGCATTCACAAGCATACATAAATGAGTTACACAAAACATACTGCAGGAATTATTTAGGAGTATTAAGAAATCAAGTGTTTTTTTGGGAACAACAAACACATTAACCAATGACAACAGGGACATTTAAATTGACTTATGATTTGGGTAAAAGGGATTTTCTGGTAAGTGGTTTTGGGTATTGTAGGAAAAGGGTTGGGAACTCTAAGGGTTTCTTTTAAGTGTATTTTCCCTCAAGCGTGCTCAAGTTTGTCCTGTGAACACCAACAGCAGAACAGGCCAATAAGTTCTTTAGGCACCTAGAATAACTTCTTTTGAACACCATTTCCCCCCCCCCCCCAAATAGCAGCCAAGTCAGTCTTGGCTTTCTACTCCTGTCCACTCCAACTGGATTAATGAAACTAATACACATATCTTGCTTTGTTTTGGCTATGATTTGTTTAGGATACAACTACGCCACTTTTGGTCTGACCTCTTATCCATTCCCTCTCCATTCTCTTTCCATAAGAAGGGGTCTTCAATTTATAAAACAATTCTGCTTAACAAATGACATCTGGTGCCACTCTCTAAAATTCATTGAATACTACTGACCTTAAGAATATAACTTTATATTTCACAATCTGCTTTACCTGTGAGACACTTCACTACGCGGTGTTATCATACAAAGAAGGAAAATTAAACTAATACAGTATAAATAATTTTCTATATAAACTTATGAAATTGACTAGGCCACTACGTTGTGAAATTGACTTCTGAAAATTAGCAAGTGAACAAGGGGACAGAATGGAATGCTACTGAGTTGCTTTTCCCCTGGAGAATTGATGGGTAGGAGAGGAAGCACTTTAAAACAAAAACAATTGATTGCTTGAATATGTGCATGTTTACAACATCGATTGAAGCCTATGATTATAGTTTATTGGTTACCAGAACCATAATATTCTCCAAGCATCTCCTTTTACTCTTGTAGTTATGGGATGCTGTGGCTTTGTGATGAAATGACAAACATGACAGGTCTTGCACTACATAATTCTTGAGTAGCATCTGTGTTCTGGAAAATTCCTCCCTCCCTTCCATAGATACAAATGCATACACATAGCCTGGATATTAAATAAACTATAAAATAACAGAAACAGCGTAAAAAGTTTATTATTGTTGTTATGTGAGTAATCTAAAATTAGACCTAAGAAATATTAAGGTAGCCACTAAGAATATAAGAAGCTCCAAGCAAGGGGGGTTGGTGGATTTTGGGGGTTATTTTGTAAAATTAGTGTGTTCAGGTCCAATAAATTAAATATTTCCAGATATCAAGAGGGTCCCTTAGGCCCTGCTCTGAGGGTTCAAATCCTGATGTAAACAATGGATTTCATTTTCAGGGGTGTTTAACTTCTATTGTGAATTTGATCTTAGGTAGAGGTAGATGTAAGGAGGTTGGACTAGATAACCTGCAAGGTCCCTTCCAACTCTATAAATATAGATTATAGATCAACATTTTTTCCAATTGTTTTTCATCAATCCAAGCATCATCCAGAATAACACCACCAATGAACCAGAATTTCTTCTTTTCAATAATGGTTATATTCAGCATGTTATGAACAAAATGCATGTCTGTTTGGATCTTAATTATCTGCTTACCCAGTATATTTAAATAGTGCCTACTGAAGGAAGGAGTGCCTACTGAAGGAAGGAGGCATAGAAATAAACTCTCTCTCTCTCTCTATGGGAGATGCCCTCAGAAGCATACTCTCATGGCCCCTGACCATTCAAAATAGTCTTTAAAGTTTTATGATTGTAAGATACTGTACTGCACCTTGTATATTGTTTCAAGATGATTGCTGTGATGGATGTTGTGATTGGTTTTTATTAAGCAAATTGTTGATATGTACCATTTTGAATCTGATAAAATTGAAGTGGCACATAATGATTGTAAGTAAATACCTGGGCCCTCTTTTTTATTATTTCCTCATTTTTGCTACTGGTGATGGAATGCCTTTATATTTGGAAGGGGAATTCACTTCATCGCATCTAATCAATACTATGTTCAATAGTTATTTTATAGTCCCAGACTTTGGCTATTACTTGCTTCAGGATCTGCCCTTTTATTCCTTTCCTCCATGTTGAATGAAATATATTAAGAGTTGTATTAATAATGGCAGAGGGAAAAGGCGGCTGAGGGGGGATGCAAATGCTACTTTAAGCCAAAGTGGAGATAAAACATTTAATGAAATGTGACAAGAGCATCTTTTTCGATCCATAAAAGGAAATAGAACAATGGCACTGCATTATGAGGAAAGAAGGGCTAAAAAATATGTAGCAAAGTTGAATAGCTCCACTACACATCAGCTGAAAAGGAATATGGAATTCAGAGAAGCAGAAGAACAAATCAGACAAGAACACAGAAGCGGCACATATACACTGGCGGAAACTCGTTAGAATACGGGGCTACACAACTATTTGGTTCAATATACTGCATGTGTGATCCCACTGGTATTTGTACACATATCCCTCTCATCAGTAATGGGCCCCACCCAGTACGAATAGAATCGGCAATCGGGTAGGACTTTTTAGTGGGCTCTCGATGCCGGCGCGGGTGGGCATGTGCTTGACATGTGTGCACATGTCCCTGCATGACACTTAGCTTCTGCACATGTGCCCAAAGCGAAATCTCATGTGAGGACACTCGCACGGGTGAGATTTTGGCAAATTTCGCCAATTTTTGCAATTTTTTGCATGCGCAGAAGCAAAAAAAAGGTGAAAATTGTTGCAATCTCATCCACACGAGTGTCCTTATGCGAGACTTTGCTTCAGGCGCATGCGCAGAAGCGAAGTCTTGTGCAAGAGTGCAATTTAATTTAATTTAATTTAATTTAATTTAATTTAATTTAATTTAATTTAATTTAATTTAATTTAATTTAATTTAATTTAATTTAATTTAATTTAATTTAATTTAATTTAATTTAATTTAATTTAATTTAATTTAATTTAATTTAATTTAATTTAATTATTTAATTTAATTAATATTAGACTTGTATGCCGCCCCTCTTCGCAAACTCGTGTTCAAGGAGAACTGAGCAAGACACTGGCAAGTGTCTGTATGAATTGGAAGGAGAACCGCACTTGGAAAGGAATGTACAATGTACAAAGGGACAGTTGTGTTGATAAAGGCAAAGCCTAAGGACTCACATTGGAAAATAAATAAGAATCAGATTTTGTGAAATTGTTAAAATTAAAATAATACATCGATGGTGGGGCGTTATAAATACATCAAAAGCTCAATCACATGATTTAATTTAAATAGTCATAAATGTTGGTTCTTCAAAATCCTTGTACAATTTGAACTTCCTGAATCAGAGTGCACATGGTCACTAAGGGTTCTCATATCTAGCCTAGCTGACATAATAGCAATAACAATAATACAAAGTAATCTTAGATAGTATGCATAGGCATTCTTAAAAAATACAAACAGTAACTGACTGCAGTCAAATGCTTTTTAGCAGTTTTTCTACTTGTACTTTATAAAGAATGTGTTAAAATATTCTTTAAATATTACATTGCAAACAGAGAATTAGAAAAACATTAAGACTATTGAATCCCTTGGCCAAGATTTAAATCCTAAGTGAAAGCATCCTTATAAATTGTAGTCCAGCCTCTTCCTGAACACATTTAAGGAGACTACCTGCTTCTTTGGAAACTGTTTCTATTAACTGTTCTTAGAATTAAAAGGTTTTCCTACATTCAACTTGAAATCTGATTTCCTAGTAATTTAAAACCCACTGCATTGCATCCTGTCCCCTCTTACACTAAAGAATGACTCCCAATCTTCTGTGTAATATCTTTTCAGATATTTGGAGCATTCATAATTAAATTATATACATGTTTATTTGAATTAATGAAAATGTAATTCCCATATTTTTTTTGTTATCCCCCCCCCCCCAAAAAAAAAAAAAACTACACTGAATTCACAATAATCCCACCAGGGGGAAAAAAGGAGGGGCAAAAATACCTCTCTTAGTGTAGTCTCTATAGCAAACCATCCCTTCCATTTTAGAGGTTAATTATTTAGGGAAAAACTAGTCCTCTTTTCAGGTGAATATAATAGGAACAGATTTATTAATGATGCACAAGTGCAGTCCTCAATTACACAATAATGCTTCAGTCTGTGAACTGAATACTACTATCTTTAAGTGAGGCTTTCAGAACTAATGCAGGAAATCCATTGCTTCAATCATCACATTGGTCAAGTACTTCAACAGTCAATTAAGCTTATTAATCAAGAGTGCCTCAGCAAAACTGAGACACGTTGCATAGATCTGTTCTAATGCTTCTGAGCCTCTTTTCCCATTCTATCAGCGGGTACAGGCGAAAGACAGAATTTCACTTTCAAATGCATTTTTAATCAACTAATGGCCAAGAAAGATGGATTTACTGCTGCATATTGTTGTGCAACTTATAATAGTTACAAACAATTCATTTTTCAGCTCTCTTTCAGCCCACATCATTTTTAAGCCATGGTATTTTCATTTGAACCTTTTTCTTCCTGTGCGGAATACCGTACAGGGAAATGACCAGTTTCTTGAGGGCAAATGGATAGAAATTCCGTCTTTGCCTTTTGTCCCCTGTCCAATTGTCTTTCCTTTATCTCATATCTCATATATATTTTCTTCCTGTCATATATCTTCTCCTCTATTTTTATATATTTTCTTTATATACTGTATATGTATATATTATTCTCTCCTATATGTATTGTGTATTGGACAAAATAAAAAAATAAAAAAAAATAGTTAAAGTGCAAATATGAATATTTAATCATTAGAATGAACTCCTCCATATTTGCTTTTTCTTTTTTATATCATAATTTGTGTTATTTCTCTTAATGTCTAATTGAACAACTGCATACATTCCAATAGACAGCCTAGTCCTTTTTGATTGTATCACAGAATATATCAACAATAGATTTTATTTATTTATTTATTTATTTGTTTGTTTGTTTGTTTGTTTGTTTATTTATTTATTTATGTCTGATATGCGATATGGGTTCCAAACGGATGAGCTGTATTCGAGGATAGGTCTGGAAAAAGTTTTGTAAGCTCTGGTAAGTAGTGTGAGATTGCCAGAGCAGAAACTACGTAGGATTAGGTTTGGCTATGTTGTTGCAGTGGGCTTTGGCACTTAAATCTTTTATTGTTAATATACCGAGGTTTTTAACCGAATGGGGATTATCTGTGATAATTTGATTATTCAGTTCGTATTTGGAGTTCAGATTCTTTTTCCCAATGTGTAGGACAGAGCATTTGCTAGTTGAAATTTGGAGTTCAGACAACTCAGAAACAGAGTTCAGGTCTTTTTGGAGAGTAGTTGTGTTATTAGTGGTGTTGAAGAGTTTTACATCATCGGCGAAGAGGACACAGTTGCTTGTGATGTAATCGCAAAAGTCATTGATGTAGAGAATGAATAGCGTTGGTCCCAGTACACTACCTTGGGGAACACCGCTTTTAACTGGGATGGGGATGGATATGGTGCTTCCTATTTTGACCATTTGTTGTCGGTTTGACAGGAATGCTGTAATCCAGCTGTGGAGGGATCCTGTGATGCCATAGGATTTGAGTTTTAGGAGTAGTTTGTCGTGGACCACTGAATCAAAGGCTTTGCAGAAGTCAATATAAATTGCATCCATAGATTTCCCTTGATCTAGATGAGTTGTCCATATATTTTTGCATTGGAGGAGCTGCAGGTTGCAGGATAGTTTTTTTCTGAAACCAAATTGTTTGTTAGAGAGCAAATTATTAGTTTCTAGATGGAGAGTAATTGATTGGTTTATAATTGATTCCATGACTTTGCATGGGACGCAGCCTAGTGAAATTGGTCTGTAGTTATTGACAAGAGAGGGGTCTCCTTTTTTGAAGATGGGGATGACCATTACTTTCGACCATAGCTTAGGAAGTGTGCTGGTTCTGAAGGATTTTTTGAAAATTATGCTTAGTGGTTTAGCTATGGCAGAAGAGAGCTTTTTAAGGAAGTAAGCACAAAGACCATCTGGTCCGACTGATAGAGAATGTCCAAGGTCACATAATGCTTTTTCAATTCGGTCTTCAGTGAAGTCTACTTGGGTTAGGTCGTTGAGGGAGTTTGAGGTGCGATTGATGAAATTGGGGGATGAGCCATTGCTGTTAACAAAGACAGAGCCATATAAAGAGTTGAGGAAGTTGGCTTTGGATGAATCATCGTGGTATTCTTTGTTGTTGGGTCCTTTGAGAGGTGGGATAAATCTAGAGTCTTTGAGTTTATTGTTGACAAAGTTGTAGAAAGCTCTATTAGATTTGTTGCGTAGGAGGTTTTCCTCTTGTTTGCTGTAGTAGTTCAGGCATTCTGCTTTTATTTGATTGCAAATGCTTTTATATTGGCTTTTGAAGTTGGAAACTTGTCCTTTTTTGTTTTTCCTCTAGAGAAATTGTTTTCTTGTTTGTAATTTTCTTATTGAGATGGGGAGGTTATTTTTTTTGTTTATGGTACATGTTAGAGGTACTTGAAGTCTGATGATAATTTTCATTTCGAGTAGGAATCTGTAGTAGTGGTCATCAGTAGTGTAGCATTTAGAGAATAGAGTTTTCCAGTTTAATGTTGAGAGGTGGGCTTCAATGAGTTCGTAGTTCGCTTTTTTGAAATTGAATTTTGGTGTTGTATTATTTTGGTGTATGGCTTAGGTTTATCATGCTGTGGTCGCTGTTGGAAAATGGTTCTGTTATTTGTAAGCCATATATTGCACTTTTGCTGCTGCAGAAGATGAGATCCAGACAGTTATCATAGCATAGAAAGCAATGAATCAGCAATTCTTTCTACATAACGAACTTTGCATTGAAATTAATTGATGACTGCCAAACTGACAAAATACTCAACTCAAAATCAGACATTAATGAATTATATTTTTGATATTATAATAGAACAAGCTTTCAGTTACTTTGGAAAAGAAAGAACATGAAAACTTGCGTGTTGTTATGTGTATAAATCCTTGTGTCTTTTAAATGAATAGGAAATTTCAAGATTTGAATTAATAGCTATTTGGAAAATCCTGGACTCAAGAGAACAATGCTTTCGCTTTTATAGAAAAGCATAATGAACAGTTGTTTTCTGTTTGAGATGAAAATTAGGGGGGGGAAACCCTAATTTCTAATATTTATTATTTGATGGAAAAACATTAGAAGAGTCTTGCCCAACATGATGCCCTCCGGGATTTTGGTGATTACAAACCCCAGAATTTCTATCTCTTAGAGATTCCCCAAATCTTAAAAATACTAATTCCTAAAGATAGGACTAAACTATACATGCACCCACCCATGTTATTGATATTAATGTGGCTGAAAGATGCAGCTTGTTCAGGATGGACAAAAATGGATTTTCTTGTGCTGGAGCAAAATTGCCTTCTCTTTGCGGTCACCTAAATATGAAAGGTGGCAGATCAGACCAGGGGCTGCTTATTCTAGCATGTTGTTTCCAACAGTGGTCAATTTGAATCCGAGGAGAACTGACTTTCTCTGCTGGTCTTCCATGATGTTTTTTTTGTTGTACCTGGTATTTACATCTGGAAGATGATGTAAATAATCTTCTATTCTTTTATTCCATGAACTGCTGATCATTGCCATTCCCACTAAACTCTATGGTACTTTCCTTTGAGATGAATCAAATATGAAATGTTTCTCATGCTTTCTTTTCATTTCCCTCATATAATCTGCCTGTCCTTTCATTCAAAAACAAAACAAAACACTGTAGGTGAGTGCCAGACAAAGAGTCAGGGACATTGATTTCTTGTAACTAGCAAATTAAATTGAACCACATTAGGCCTCCTTGGTGCATATAATCATGGAATGAAAGGATTTATGTTATTAAAAGCATGTTTCAATAATGTAAGAAGAAAACTATGGGCTCAGATTGTGAGACGCCCCGAGTCTGCGGAGAGGGGCGGCATACAAATCTAAATAATAAATAATAAATAAATAAGATCAAAGATCTATGCCAGTGATGGCAAACTTATGGCACGGGTTCCAGAGGTGGCACGCGAAGCCATATCTGCTGGCACGCGAGCTGTTGCTCTATCTCAGCTCCAACGTGCATGTGTATGCTGGCCAGCTGATTTTTGGATCGCACATGGCCCCGGGAGGGTGTTTTTGGCTTCCAGAGAGCTTCCAGGGTTTGTGTGGGGAAGGGCATTTTTACCCTCCCCCAGCTCCAGGGAAGCCTTTGGAACTTGTGGAGAATGAAACGCAAGCCTTCTGGTCCCACCAGAAGTTGGGAAACTGGCCATTTCTGGCCTCCAGAGGGCCTCCAGGAGGTGGGGAAAGCTGTTTTTGCCCTCTCCAGGAATTGGATTATAGGTGTGGGCACTCGCGCATGCATGATTGCGTGCACACATGCTCTTTTGGCACCCAAGGAAAAAAAGGTTTGCCATCACTGATCTATGCAATCCAGTATTTTGTTCTAAAGCTGGTTAAACACATACCTTTGAAAAACTCACAAATAAGTTATGTATGCCCTGGTTGATGAGACTGATCCCAAGGAGTCTCCTTCTGTTACTCAATTCTAAAGACTTCCCTAGTTTATTATTTTTAAAAATCTTTTGGAGATACATGTAATCCTTGACTTATAACTCTTCATTTAATGACCATTCAAAGTTACAATGGCATTGAAAAAAGTGACTTATGACCAATTCTCACAGTTATGATCTTGTAGCATCCTCAAACTTCAAGTGCTTGGCAACCACGATGTTGTATGTAGCCCCATGTAGCATTCTGGGGTTCTGGAACTGTCATTTCCAACCTTGCTAGGGAGCTTCCAAGAAGCAAAGTCAAAGTTAAGTCAGATTCACTTAACAATTTGGGCTACTTTGCTAGAAGCTATCCATCTAAAATGCTTAGCTCACTCATCAGCTACTTATCTAATCAAATTAAAACTCTTAACTGGTGGTTTATTTAGTTATCTATTTATTTAATTGAATTTGTATGCCACCCATCTCCCCAGGGACTCTAGGCAGCTAGCAGTAGCATACAATCATACTAACTAGCAGCAGCACACAATCATACTAACTGGATCAGCATACAAATAAAGAATAACAGAGTCAGAAGGGATTTCGGCAGTCTTCTGGTTCAACTCTCTGTTTAAAAAGAGAGCCTGTACCATTTTGGACAAATAATTGTCCAACCTCTTCTTAAAAATCTCTAGTGATGGAGCACCCCCAATTTCTGGAGGCAAGCTGTTTCAATGATGAATTGTTCTCAGTGATAGGACAGCGACAAGAAGTTTGCTGGTGGAGCCCTAGTAGCACAGTTTCTTGAATCAGAGGTGGGTTCCTCCCACTTCAGTTCTATAAAACTGATTGTAACCTGATGGCCTGAGTTGCTAAAATGGGCAGCGACTCAGGCCTGCCACCCCCACCCTGAGCCGGTTCTCCCAGCGGGCCGTAGATAGCGCCATCTTGCTTTTAGCATCTACGCATCTGCAGAAGCTTTTTTAAAGTACTGCATAGGCTCACACATGGCATGTGAGGCACACACACCCCTGCAGCACATCCCTGAGCGAACCAGCAGCAAAAAAGCCACTGGACCAGCAGCCATCTTAAAAGCCACTGGACTGTATGTAAGACAAATAACTAAAGGTAAAAGGAAGAAGAAACCGCTATGGTTTAGCAATGATGTAAGGGCTATAGTCAATGAAAAAAAGGCTGCATATAGGAGGTATAAAGAGTCTGGAAGTATAGCTGATAGGGAGGTGTATAAAATGAGACAGAAGGAGGCGAAACAGATAATATATGCTGCTAAAGCCTCAAAAGAGGAAGAAATTGCAAAATCTGTAAAGAAGGGGGATAAAACCTTCTTCAGATATATTAGTGATAGGAAGAAGAAAAACTGCAGCATCACGAAGCTTAGTACCGGGAATAATACATGCATTGATGGGAATAAGGAGATCGCTGACCATTTCAATAGCTACTTCTGTTCAGTTTTCTCAAAAGACACCTTACAAAATAATACTATAGAGGGATATAGCATTGCTTCCAGCTGTACGGATTCAGCTCCAGTGATCTTAGAAGCCGATGTCTTAGAAGAACTTGAACGATTAAAGATAAATAAGGCAATGGGTCCAGATGGCATCCACCCCAGAGTTCTTAAAGAACTCAGATCTGTCATTGCTACCACCCTGACTGATTTGTTTAACCAATCCTTGTCAACAGGAGAAGTTCCTGAGAATTGGAGAATGGCCAGTGTTGTGCCTATCCACAAGAAGGGCAGTAGAGAAGAAGCTGCTAACTACAGGACAGTTAGCTTGACATCAGTTGTAGTTAAAATGATGGAGACTCTACTCAAAAAGAGGATAAATCAGCACCTAAAAAACAATAACTTATTGGACCCAAATCAGCATGGCTTTACTGAAGGCAAATCATGTCAGACTAATCTCATTGATTTATTTGACTACGTCACAAAGGTGTTGGATGAAGGTGGTGCCGTGGATATTGCCTACCTGGACTTCAGCAAAGCCTTTGATACGGTTCCACATAAAGAGCTGATAGATAAATTAGTGAAGATTGGACTTAATCCCTGGATAATTCAATGGATTTGCAGCTGGCTGAAGCGTAGACATCAGAGAGTTATTGTTAACGGCGAGTATTCTGAGCACAGTCAGGTTACAAGCGGTGTGCCACAAGGGTCTGTTCTGGGTCCTATTCTTTTTAATATGTTTGTGAGTGACATAGGGGAAGGTTTGGTAGGGAAGGTTTGCCTATTTGCCGATGACTGTAAAGTGTGCAATAAAGTTGATATTCCTGGAGGGGTCTGTAATATGGTAAATGATTTAGCTTTACTAGATAAATGGTCAAAGCAATGGAAACTGCAGTTTAATGTTTCCAAATGTAAAATAATGCACTTGGGGAAAAGGAATCCTCAATCTGAGTATTGTATTGGCAGTTCTGTGTTAGCAAATACTTCAGAAGAAAAGGATTTAGGGGTAGTGATTTCTGACAGTCTCAAAATGGGTGAACAGTGCAGTCAGGCGGTAGGGAAAGCAAGTAGGATGCTTGGCTGCATAGCTAGAGGTATAACAAGCAGGAAGAGGGAGATTGTGATCCCACTGTATAGAGCGCTGGTGAGACCCCATTTGAAATACTGTGTTCAGTTCTGGAGACCTCACCTACAAAAAGATATTGACAAAATTGAACAGGTCCAAAGACGGGCTACAAGAATGGTGGAAGGTCTTAAGCATAAAATGTATCAGGAAAGATTTAATGAACTCAATCTGTATAGTCTGGAGGACAGAAGGAAAAGGGGGGACATGATCGAAACATTTAAATATATTAAAGGGTTAAATAAGGTCCAGGAGGGAAGTGTTTTTAATAGGAAAGTGAACACAAGAACAAGGGGACACAACCTGAAGTTAGTTGGGGGAAAGATCAAAAGCAACATGAGAAAATATTATTTTACTGAAAGAGTAGTAGATCCTTGGAACAAACTTCCAGCAGACGTGGTAGATAAATCCACAGTAACTGAATTTAAACATGCCTGGGATAAACATATATCCATCCTAAGATAAAATACAGAAAATAGTATAAGGGCAGACTAGATGGACCATGAGGTCTTTTTCTGCCGTCAGACTTCTATGTTTCTATGTTTCTATGTTTCTAAAAAAAAACCAGAACCCATCCCTGGTTTGAATGCAGTATTGCAGGCTAACTCTGCCCGCAGAGGTTCGATCCTAATGCGGCTTGAGATTGGCTCAGCCTTCCATCCTTCTGATGTTAGTAAAATGAGGACCCATATTCTTGGGGACAATTTATGCTATCACTGTAACAACTCAGAGTTCTGTAAAAGCACTATGGAGCAGTATATGTCTAAATGCGATTGGTATTGCTAAGTTGGATCTCTGATAACTTCCATGCATTACTTTTGTCCTGCTCTCAGCAGTTTTGGAGAATAACTCATTTACCAGTTCAGACTTTACGAAAAACCTACTTTGATTCAAATACACTTATATACACTTCTTGCACTGTCATAGCAGAGAAAGCCATCTGTAGAAGGCAAAGTATACGGAGAGGAGCGGCATACAAATCCAATAAATAAACAAAATAAATAAACCAGGTACCATTAATTTTAAAAGCACAGGAAATGGCTCCTTGACTCCTTCCCAAATTTATCTTCACCACATTAATTTTGACATACCCCTGCATATTATTTGTTACTTCCTAACTCTACCTCTGCCCTAATTTTGCTAATAGCAAAAAGCATTTTTAAATCTCATTTATCTGGGCAAGAAATAATTCAATTAACGCAATGTACGGTATTTGTTAGAGCAGTGTTTCCCAACCTTGGCAACTTGAAGATATTTGGACCTCAACTGCCAGAATTCCCCAGCCAGTGAATGCTAGCTGGGGAATTCTGGGAGTTGAAGTCCAGATATCTTCAAGTTGCCAAGGTTGGGAAACACTGTGTTAGAGCATCGTAACAGATACCTTGTAACAGGCACCAAAAGGGTCTACAGAATGGGAACCATAACATTGCTGCTCTCTCCAGGTGAAAAATCTTTTAACAATTGTTTCAATAACATGTTATACAGTTAAGTACTATCATTAACTACAGTGACACCCAGGTAAATATCTCCTTGAATCTTCTGCCTCTCAGGACAATGTGATTTGGCTAGCCTTGAAAACTATCTTAGAACTGAGCTGCAACCTTGTCTAGAAACCAGGGTGTAACTAGTTATTAAACAAGGACGGGCACTTTGTGGCCCTTGAGCCAGATTTTTTTTCTTTTTGCAGTTACTGGAAGCTAAAGCCTAAATCTCTATTATTTTCAATTGCAAACAGATGAAAACTGTGTTGTCTATTAGCTTGGGGAATGTCAGCCCTAAAACATATATATCACAATTTAAAAAAAATCTTCAACCTTACCTTATCTACAGTTCACCTCTCCCCTTTTCTAAGAGGTCTGTAAGGGACATATATAAGGGCACCATTGTGCCTACAGTCCCTGTCCTACTGTCTTTTTATCCTTTCTATCACTACTTTCTACTTATGTTATGTCAATATAAACTATAATTCTATACTTGTTTGACAAATAAATAAATAAATAAAATAAAGATAGATAGATAGATAGATAGATAGATAGATAGATAGATAGATAGATAGATAGATAAATAAATAAATACCGGTAGATAAATAAACAAACAAAATCCTTAAACTTTTCCCCAAACCATCCAATCCTGCTTGGGGTGATGAGCTGCCATATCCTATGCAATGATCTTAGACTCTTGAAAGGAGAAGGATGGCCTTTTGCCACCAAAGGATGGGGTATCCCTGCATTCAAGAGATTTACGGAGAAAGAAGTCTGAATTTTGTTTAAATCCTGTTTTCCACTTTTGCTAATAAAATAATCTTTCCTACAATCTTCCTTGGCTTCCCTCCACATAGACCTTTCAGTAACTAACTTGCAACATGTATCATAGCAGTCTTTCTGGTTCGTCATCTCAGAATTAGCTAAAGATGAGTATGCCTATCTTAAAATCCTGATAATGTGCCATTTTTCTTACATTCAATTATGAGGTCTGCAGTGACTAGGAATTTCTTTAGAGAAGTTTTCTACAACTGGGTACCTTCAATATGTGTCTGGAGAATGCCAAAGTGGAGAGGTTCACTTATAGTTAAAAGCAACACTCTCTACCAGCTTCCAAGTAAATGTAATGGCTTTTGTGACTGGATGAGACAGCTAATTTTAGAAACTGAACACCAGCTTTAGGTTAAAACAATATACATAGCTCAGAAAGAACAACTGGTTTCACGGTGAAACATATCACCAACTCTTAAATTTAGCAAAGTAAGAGATTTTCTTACAATACAAGTTTAATAAAAATATGCTATCTTTTCAATTATTCTGAATGCTTTATACTAATTAGAATTTAAATCTTTAATACTGTAATATAAATATAGGCATGGTAAGTAAATATTTTATCTAAGTCAGAAAAATCACTTTCAGTGTTCATGTTCACAACTAAATACGATAGCCAAGTCTTCATCAGAACAAATTGTACTTAATCAATACTTAACATCGTGTTTCCCTGAAAATAATCCCTCCCCCTGAAAATAAGCCCTCCCCGCAAAATACCGTTTCCTCTGGTTAAGTTAGGGAGACGGAGCTGGAAGCCAGGTAAGACTGCAAGAGGAGCTATGTCTTGCTCCATACGCCCCAAAATAATAAGACCTCCCTGAAAATAAGGCCAAGAACTTTTTTCAGGGTTCAAAAAAAATATAAGACAGGGTCTAATTTTCCTGGTAGTGGTTTAGAGTTCAACCTCCATATATTTGTATATTAAAATTCAATTGAGTTAAATGGACAATTAAAAAGAAAAACTGAGAAAGCCAATTTATGTTAATAGCTGCAAATGCAAAATACTGCTAAATAAAAGCTCCTAGACTAAAATATGTCTTTTAAGCCAGATTTGTCTTTATCTCATAAATGGGAGCATAATAAAAGAATAAATGACCATATGTAAGGGTAGTTATCATTGAACAATACAGTAAAATCTTAGAAGGGTGTTATGCTCTCCTACTCATCCACTTAAACAATGGGTTACATGTATTGCACTTAAATTCAATCACAGGGGCAAAAATAATACCCCATAATTACTATAGTCAATGTGTAAAATAGCAGTCAGGGAAAAAATGGCAGTTCTTAAAGAAGAGAGCACCAGCTGGATACCTCTGGATTACAGCTACCCTGCTGATACTTGTTATGTTATCCATGCTTGATTGATTATATTAAATCTATTTTTTTTTCATCTTCACAAAAGAGTAAGGGAAAGAGAATAAGGGAAATGTTCGGCCTGTTTGAAATAGCAAGCCAGTTCTCATTCCATGAAGTCAGCAGGCCATCAGGATAACTCCATATAGATTCTACCATGAGATAGTTTAAAGAAGAATAATATAGCTGAAATACTATTACCGTATTTCTAATCCAAACTTGAATTAAAACCATATAGATATGTTTTAAATAAAACATTTAATTCCAATGTCTTTAAAACAAAATAGAATCCATACTGGTTATTAAGTCTATTTTTCCCATCAAAAATAATTTTAAAGTCATAAAATAACAATTTATACCACCATACACCTCAAATATACTAATCTTACAGTTGTTAACTTTATTTTATGTCTTTTTTGTCTCTATCAAATCTTTACAAGGGGAAGGCAAGTTTTGAAATTCAAAATAATTTCCCTATGTTCCCTTTTCCAAAAAGCATGCTATTTAAGCAAAAGAAAAAAACATGCTATTTAAGTGCTACTCTTCAAAATGTAATGTTTGTATGCCCATGATCAAAAACAAACACAATATATACACAACCCTAACCCTATATGAGTGGTGTGTGTGTGTGTTTGCAACTCACAAAGTATTGCTAGAACACCATACCATTTATACAGTAGTTTATCATTTCTATTATCAATTATTACTAACTTGTGGGCTTGATGAAATAGTTTTCCATAGAGTAAGGTTCTTTATTCATTATACTGCTTAATCAACTTATAAGCATACAACCCATTACCCAAGTAAAACTCAAAACTTTACCCAAAAAAGTGTTGTCTGAGTTAATCAAGACATTTTATAAACAGTGTGGAAAGTAACACCCCATATCTTTCATTTGCCAGACCATATTTTTAGTGAAACTATTAGAACTTACCTTTGACCAATAAGACCGGTTTACTGGGCTTCTTAAGTTGAAGTTGAAGACCCTCTGACCATGACTTAGACTTAGGAAAATGTCTGAAGAGCTTGCGGATTCTCTTTGTTACTAATCCAAAGCAAGCTGCAGCTCCTGCTTCTCTTTCTCCCTCTGTCATTCTTCTAACAGAAGATCAATAGTTTCTTTGGGCATAGCAGACAGTCAGGCAAGTGCCTGAATGCGGAATGTTACCGAAAGCAGCAAATGTTTTATTTCTACAATTTATTTATGTTACAGAATTCAGAGTCCTGCGCTTGCAGTTTTCCTTGCCTTTTTGTCTCTTTTTCCCCCCTCCTTCAAACTAAAAGCAAACACTGCAGTCCCCAAACTTCCAGGGCAGCTTCTGTAATGCATGGAAAACTTTCTATTTCTGGGACTTTTTCCCAGATAAGATAAAGCAACATAACGGAAGAGACTACAGTCAAGAGAGAGCCAGAAGCTATCTCTTTCTTTAGCAAAGCTTCTTTGAAATATCTTTAGCTTTCGCAATCTTTTTTAAATTTTGAATTAAGATTATTTTAGACTATAATTAAACCAGTAATCTTAACATGCTGCATCTTTAAAGACATTAAAACATTAAAACAGGCCTGTGAGTTATAATGCTGTTATGAATAGATAATAAAAGAGTAATACCGTGTTTCCCCGAAAGTAAGACAGTGTCTTACTTTTTTTTTACCCCCAAAAGCCCCACTACGTCTTACTTTCGGGGTATGTCTTACATTGGGGAAAAATTGAAAGAGTCGCGTTCCCGAAGGCATCTCCCCAGAGTCCAGAAGGGCAGCCGCGGGACAGGAGCCTCGTGAGCCCTTTTCCAAGTTCAACCTCAGGGCTCCAAGCGGCGTGCACGCGTGGAGACGCAGACGCGTGTCGGGGAAGCGTGTGTCTGGAGGGGAGGAGCCGCTCTGCGCAGTTGGGCAGCCCCACCTGCCTGCCGGAAAGGAGGCGGGCGAAGGAGGGCGCAGCTCCGGCCGCTCGCCTTGGAGCCGGTCGGCCTCACTGGCCGCTTGCAGCCGAGCCTCGGCAGGACTCGGTTGCTGGGACGAGCGCCTTCACTGCAAGCCGCCGCCCGCTCGGCTCGCTTTGGACCAGCGCCGTCCTTCGCTTTGCCAAGCCGGGGAAGAGGCGGTGGCGCCGCGGCGAGGCGAAGGCGAGGGGCGCGCGGGGAGCTTGGAAGCGAAGTCATCGGGCTCCCCTCCCCGGCAATACCCCTGTGTTTCCCCGAAAGTAAGACATATGTCTTACTTTCAGGGTACGGCTTATATTAGCCGACCCCCCTGAAACCCCCGATACGTCTTACAATCGGGGGTGTCTTACTATCGGGGAAACAGGGTAGAATTAGACCCTCCTGACATCATATTTTCAACCACAATTTCTCTTTAAACTGACAAAATAAAGACCTAACCTGGAAAGAGCCTATACAGTATTGTTTGTTTTAAGGTACAAATACATATTTTCCATAACAACAAATAACAAAATGTCCAAAATATTGATGAGTATTTGTATGATCAAGACACATACAATCAAATATGGACGTATCTAATGGCATAAATAAAGCTGGTTCATGGACACCCATTGGTAACTACTGACAATAGGTCTGTATTCATCTTCTACACATGCACAATTACTTTATAATATTCCCACATGCTTCATCATGAATAGTCTCTCTATGAACTAGAGTTAATGATTCAAGTACTAGAAATTGTTATCTGATGAACAGAATATTGATTGGGGCAGGGACATGTAGCTGGATTAGAAGAAACATTGTTTGCTAGGGAGAAGGTAGCCAGAAAGACCCAATCAAAGATAGTCCTTGTTTAACCATCACAATTGGGACTGGCGACTCATGTTGTCAAATGAAGCGTTTGCTAAGTGAAACTGCAATTTTGCTTATGATCTGACTTCAGGTCTCCCCTGGAGTTGTAAATACAAGGATTGGTCACAAAGTTTATTTTTCATCACTGTCTAACTGTGAATGGTTGCTGCCTGCTAAACAAGGATCACCTATAATGTTATTTATATTTTAATGTAAGCAAATCTTCATTACTTGGGCCATTTTTGCTACTGCTATTCAGAATGTACTATCTGCTTCACAAAACATCACGCTCACATTTTACAAAGACAAAGATAATTTCTGTAACTTACAATTCTTTTTCAATTACTAAGATTTTGGCAAAAGATTTAGTGGCTTTGTCGTTCAAATAGCAGATGAGAAGGCTGCATTAGAGCATCCATCAAGTTGTTTATGAGATCTGTCTATCTAGCTCATTAGCCATATTTTTTTGCTGGAGCAGAATGTATATAATACCATTTTGCACATCTGAATCTTATTTTTCTTTCCAGAAATTCATATGCTTATATCACCATATTACCAGCACAGAAGATAATTAAAAAGAAAGCAAGCAGGGATTGCAATTCAAATTTCTCACTTCATCATAACAAAATGCAATTTGCAATGCAGTTCTATTTATTCATTCATTCAGGAATCAGTCTAAACTCAGCATATATCTCTATGAAATTTCCCATCTGTCTTGTAAAGATCAGAGCTGGAAGCTCTGATATTTTTACACAATTTACTGTTAAGAAAAATTTAAATACAATTGTCTCACCACATTTTGGAACTGCCTGTCTCCCTCACAAAGTATAATAATGTATAATAAACAGCAATCACTGTGTCCTGGAAGGAAATTATAGCTTCTTTGTCCAGATCAAAATATCAATGGAATACTCATCTCCCTCTTTCTCCCTCTCTCACATATAGACCCATATCTGTAATTACTGAACATGCACAACAATGCAGCTATATTCAGTATCTTAACACTATAAAATATCTTTCAAGTGGCAACTAAAGCTACTATACTTAAGAAATCTGATTACACTAGCCAAGAAAACCCAGAAGAGAGTTTGCTAATTCACTAGCAGGAATCAATCAACCCATGTTGCATCGACCTCTTCACTATTAATCAACACTATAGCAAAAGAAAGATTTAAAATTCTATCCAACTGCTCTTAAAAATAATTTTAATATTATAACTTACTGCAATCAAAGTCCCAAAACCTGGTACGCTGGAAAAATATTGACTGTAGCTTCTTGTAAACTTTAATAATGTGAAGATGAGCCAAGCACAAGAAGAACAGCCGTGAAGATCTGAGTAAAGACTACTTGTGTGGATTTTCTTCAGGAGCTGAAATCTTACGAGTAAGGTTCTAGCTCCTAAGGGTTGCTGTGCATGACTCCACTTCCATCTGTACATTTGCAATTTGAGCACTTCCCTGAATCAAGCACAAATAAACACTTACTTTGGAATATCCTCTGAAATTGAATTTCATTTTTTAAAACTTTAAATCGTTGAGATTCCCAAAATCACATCTATATATTTATTGAAAATCACATCTATATATTTACTGAATCCAAGATGTCCATGACAAGAATTGGCCGAATCTTAGTATGAACCTACTCTTTCACATTCAGACCAACTTCAATTATATCGGACAAAGGTTCAATTCCAACACTGAAACTTCAGCACAGCAGAAGAAACCACTAGCCCTAAACTCTGTTTATCTATCATTTCAGGAGAGCCAGTTTGGTCTATTGGTTAAGGCTCTAGGCTAGAAAGTGTGGAGATTGAGTTCAAATGTCACCTCAGCCATAAAAGCCAACTGGGTGACTTTAAACCAGTCATTTCTCTGAGCCCAAAGTATCTCACAGGCTTCTTGTTGTTGTTGCAAAGAGAGGAGGAAGAAGGCACTGAATCTGCTGCATTGAACTTTTTGTATAAATAATACATGTGATATATAAATTAATAAAGTGAATGCAGAAAGAGGTAACGTCATTCCGAACTCTCCTGTTTATAAAGGCATTTGTTCATTGTAACACCCATCATTTCCTGCCATGAACCATCCAAACAAGGCCCACACCTGCTAAAGGAATTTGTTACCTTAAACACTTTGCAAAAACAAAGCGATTAAAAAAAATTATAAAGATCTATGTATCATATAGAAATGTAGCAACTACAGTGCTTCCTCTGAATAATAATAAAGAGACAATTATGAGAATGTAAAAGCAAAAATTAGTAACCTGATCTAAAAAGAACTAATCCTGAGGATAGTTTTAGTTTTTACTATAGGTTTGCCTGGTGGCAAGCCCTTTCACCAGACCCTAACATAGTTCCCTCTAAACTGAGCAGTGAGCAATCGCTCACTTAAAAATCATCAACTCAGAGTTTTCCAAACCTGCCCAGAAGCCGAGAGGGAAAGAGTGAGAGGGAAGGAGAGAGAGAGGAAGAGAGAGAAACAGATAGAAAAAAGAGAGGAAGGAAAAGAAAAAGAATGGGAGTAAGGAAGAGAGAAAGAAAATCAAAATCTAGTTTGAAACTAGCTCAACTATTTAAGTGGCATTTTGATATTGATAGAGTTGCCCTATTATGAGCTCACTGTTATAGACACACAGTACAGTATTTTATTTTGAAATTCTCTGAGGCAAAACAGGGTGGGTTTTTTATTTATTTATTTGTTTGTTTGTTTGTTTATTTATTATTTCTGTGCCGCCCAGTCCCGAAGGGACTGCCGCTCAGACACTATACTTTTCTGCCCACCCCCAAAAAAATTAGAGGGAACACTGGACCCTAGTATAAATTTGACATTGGGCCAGACTAAAAACACTCCTCCCTGTGAAGAAAAGAATTGTCTCTTTTCTTTGTATTGCAGGAAATCACCTTGTGATATTTAACTCACTGCAGAGGGCCTAACCTATTTAGTATTAGTGAGATAGAAATTTGATTCCCAAAATAATATTGTGATACCAAATTGTCCTAAATTCTCTGTCTCTAACATGAAACAGACAAGGCAAAGTGCATTTCTATTTCCAAAAATGCCAGTGAGCCCCACAAGTTAAAAAAATAAAATAAAAGGGAATTCCATCCCAATGCCTGTTTGAAAAAAGGATAAAAGCAAGCAGAGATTAGGAGGAAATGTCCTGCTTAAAGAAAGTTGTTAGGTAGTCTTGTAGTACGTTCACCACTAGGCCACTATGCTGCTCTTGCAAGAGTCCTCACACCACCTGAAAATACCAGATGAACCCACTAATTCAAAAAGGCTGGCCAAGATGAACAAGTCGCTCAACTGTTTATCCATTTTCTCAGATTTATACATTTATTCTTGATTGCTGTGGTTAGGCTATTGCCCGATTCTCTAATAAGGCAATTAAAATTTGCCCCTATTTCCAGTGAAGACCCTGCCTTGACTTGGGTTTGATGATAGATATTCTATGATCCTTTACTATAAATATCTGATTTTCTTCTAAAAATTAAGAAATATTTAACCAGACTATCTCTGACATCAAGAATTGGTTTTATTTAGCCTTTAAGAAAAAAAAGAATATCTCCCTGACCGGAGATATTCCAATGACACATCAAACTGAGTTCCCAGCTGCTTTGCAATTCATTTCCAAGCAACATGCCACTGGCACTTAAGTAGCGCAATAATCATTTTAGTGTCTCTAAAAATGCACCAGTTACACTTGGCTGGCCAGCCACCTGGGTCTGTTGCGAAAAAAAGCAATTCCATATCAGCACAAACCAGGAAAGGAGAATTGAGAAAGAAAGCAACACAATATTGAAAGGGAGGCCAACAAGAAATAATTTATACCATTTCAGTTTTGGATTTCAAAAATATTCTTTTGGAAGTAGCATTAATTTTGTCCAATTTGAAGGCTAACCAAAACCCTTTACTGATTTTGTACCTTTTTAGGATAGACTAACTGATTATCTGGTGTTGCTCGGATATTTATCCCAATCTTGTATTAGACAGGAAAAGGAATGAATTATCAAGCAATCAAAGCAATTTTATTTATAGTGTTTTAAAAGTATAAAGACTAGTGATGGGCGAACCAAACCCACACAATTCGGGTCCGTACTGAATTTTGCGGTGTTTGGTATGCTGAACACGAACATGAAATTTTTTCAAACTTCAGGCAAAGTTCAGGGTCGTGTTCGGCGTTCGGAGCTTTGACGTCACCGGCAGGTTGCTAAGGATGCCAAGGTGATCACTTTCTGAATTCAATGGAATCCAGGAAGTGATCACCTTGGCGTCCTTAGCAATCTGTCGGTGACGTCAAAGCTCCGCACCCAGAATCTCTCCGGGGAGGGATTCCCCGTTCGGGTTCAAGTTCAGGTTCGGTTCGGGTTCAGCTGAATTTTGTGTAAAGTTCGACCGAACTTGCCGAACCCAAACACCGTTGGGTTCGCCCATCACTAATAAAGACCTTGTTAAAATCCCAGCTACGGAACCTGTGGACAGCTGGGGGATTTAGAAGTGCCTGGGCTTGCGACTGGAACATAAATCACTGAGCTGGCCCATGCCGTACCTCCTTCACTTCTGATGAAATAGGCTGGGTCTCCTCTCTGACCTCTGTATTTATTTCACTTTGGTTGGGGTGGTCCTGTTCTTTGCGTGATGAGTTGGGGCGAAGGATGATCATGGGCTGAAACTGTGAGGAGGGGACGGACGATCTGCTTAGGCCATGGTACGCTCAATCAAAGGCCTCTATACTGGCCTAATAAGAAAAATGCTTACCTAGGCTGAGTGTGCAGAACATGACCGAAAGGCCACCCCTAGAAGTGTTAAGGGTGTCTTACCCCCACCCCGGTAT
Source organism: Erythrolamprus reginae (assembly GCF_031021105.1). Taxonomy (NCBI): domain Eukaryota; kingdom Metazoa; phylum Chordata; class Lepidosauria; order Squamata; family Dipsadidae; genus Erythrolamprus; species Erythrolamprus reginae. The sequence goes on along the minus strand of NC_091952.1, from coordinate 59,858,014 downwards.
TTTTTTCTAGATAGTAAGTCATCTATGGTTGAAATTGCTGGAGGCATTCTAGTTATGCTAGAACACAGACAAACACACACCCACACACCTAGGGTCTGTCTTAACCCCACAGTATGTTTCCAGATAGTAAGTTATTTGTGTACCAAGTTTGGTTGCTCAAGGCATTCTAAAGTTATGCTGGAACATACACACATATTCTCTCCCTCCCTCCCTCCCTCCCTCCCTCTCTCTCTCTCTCTCTCTCTCTCACACACACACACACAGAGCCATATAAACAACAGGAAGCAACGTGATTGACAATCTATTTCATTTTGTTGTCAGTACATTCAACTTTGTACAGAATAAGGTATTCAATGAGAATATTTTATTCATTCAGATCTAGGATGTGTTATTTGGGTGTTCCCTTTATTTTTTTGAGCAGTGTATATATAGATGAGAAATTATCTGGATGTCATTCCAAAATGGGGAAAAGATGACATTATAAAGAAAATAAATCATTCTGAAAAATATCTAATTAGCAATGTAGCTTTCTCCATGATTTATCAAAAATTCAATCTCTGCTGTAATGTTCTCTGAACAAAATTTAATGGTAAGCTATTTCTACTGTCATTTACACATGCAAAACAACACAGCCTGTTCAGTTACATAGCATATAAATTTATTTTGCAGTAAAGAACATGAATCCCAGTGAATAAGGGACAAAGCTAGAGAACTGGAAACCACCTTAGGTATGAAAGCCAGCTGGGTGATTTTGGGCCAATCACTATATCTCAGCCCTACCCACCATGTAGAGTTGTCAAACTGGCGAAATCAGGTGGAGGAAAGAATATTAGGTGTGTTTGCTGCCTTGATTATTTATAATAATAATAAAGGTGGTAAATAAATAAATAAATAAATAGCTGAAGAGTAAACAAAGCAAGAACGTTCCCCCAAGTGCTTCTTCAAATCTGAAGGGGACAATCTTAATCCACTTTTCCCCAAACCTAATTTAACAAATATCTATCTCCAGCCAATGCAGTGGTGCCTAAATATCATGGGAGTTTTAGCGCACTAAATGTGAACATTCCCAGTTGAGAGCAGGCTAGGCTATTTAGTATTGGAATGAAATGAAAGGTATATTTCAGAGCTTGAAAAGATGAGGTTTGTATGGATTTTCTTCATCCCATCTTAAGACCTTCTCAAATTCCAAAACCTTGAAAACTCCCCAAATAAGGAGAGGATGGGAAATTGCCCACGTGTGCTCTGGATGAATGCTCTCCACAAGGAGACATAGAATATGTTTTTAATGTTTCTATGGTCTAAAACATAGAATATGTTTTATGAATTTGTTTATAAGATAAGAGATGGGATATGCGATGAAGAGATGCTAGAGTGTGTGAACAGTTTCTAATTTTTTTGTTTTTGTTATGATGAAGATTTAAAATCATTTTATATATTTCTTTTCTCTTTATTATGTTCTTACTTTTTACTTTTTGTTTGTCTCTGTTTTTTTCTGTCTAGTTTTGTATTAATTTTATCAATCAACATTTGTAATAAAAATTATTTAAAAAGGAACCATTGAAAAGAAACCAGGCAAAATTTATTTCCTGACATCTAAAGGGTAGGAATTCTCCCTAAATATATCCAACTTAAATATAAAAAGCTACATGGAATCTGCCCTAAGCTCTTTGTATGAAAATAGAACCTCTGTTAAAGAAATGCACCAAATGATTTTGATTTCAGTGTCAGAGTAAAAAAACCTGTTACTTTTCATTACACTATAATAAAGAATCTTTACACATTGCACTAAAATCATGACTGCTTATCAATATAGTGTATAAATTCAGGCATAATTCACAAATATACTAAGTCATTATTACCTAAGTACTGTACTGTACTTATGAACAGGAAGATATGATATAAATCACCAATGGTTTACAAATCAAATTGAGTAGGTTCATCTGACTGACTACATCAAGGCCAAACACCTTTAAACTTTAACAAGTAGTGAAACTGAACAACAGCACCCCTCAACTTATGACAATTGGTATAGGAACTTCAGTTGCTAAGAAATGGATTCATTAAGTGAGTCATTACAAACTTTTTAGTGTGGTTGTTAAGTGAATCTGGCTTCCCCCATTTACTTTGCTTGTTCAAATCCCACTGGGAAAGTGTAAATAGCAATCACATTTATTTATTTAATTATCTAATTGGATTTCTATGCCACCCTTCTCCATAGACTCAGACCTCAGGATGCTGCAACCATTGTAAATTCATACTAGTTGCCAAGCATCCAAATTTTGATCAGATGATCATGATGAATGAACAATCATAAGTGCAAGAACCTGTTGTAAATCATTTTTGTATAGTGCCGTTGTAAGTTGGAATGGTTGTTAAACAAATGGCTATTAGTTGAAGACTAACTGTTGTAGGATATGTTCATATGCTGGATATGAACTAGCTCCCATTGATTCAAATATAAACAAGAGGTTCCAACTGAGATAAACTTCACTGCACAATGAAACCAGTGTTCCCTCTAATTTTTTGGGGGGTGGGCGGAAAAGTATAGTGTCTGAGCGACAGTCCCTTCGGGACTGGGCGGCACAGAAATAATAAATAAATAAATAAATAAATAAACAAACAAACAAACAAACAAATAAAAAACCCACCCTGTTTTGCCTCAGAGAATTTCAAAATAAAATACTGTACTGTGTGTCTATAACAGTGAGCTCATAATAGGGCAACTCTATCAATATCAAAATGCCACTTAAATAGTTGAGCTAGTTTCAAATTAGATTTTGATTTTCTTTCTCTCTTCCTTACTCCCATTCTTTTTCTTTCTCTTTTCCTTCCTCTCTTTTTTCTATCTGTTTCTCTCTCTTCCTCTCTTCCTCTCTCTCTCCTTCCCTCTCACTCTTTCCCTCTCGGCTTCTGGGCAGGTTTGGAAAACTCTGAGTTGATGATGATTTTTAAGTGAGCGATTGCTCACTGCTCAGCTTAGAGGGAACTATGCAATGAAACTCTGATCATCTGCAACTGTTACCTCCCAATCAGGCTGTGATCAAAGTTACAGCATTGTAAGAGAACTTAGTCCTATATTTGTCAGTCTTGCAATCTTTAAAATACATGGGCCTCAATTCCCAGAATTTTCCAGCCGGCATGGAATGTAAGTGAAACTGTCATCCATACATCTCAAAGTTACCAAGGTTTAGAATTGCCAGATGAGCACATTTCATTCAGAATGCTTATCACCCCATTTTCAGTTTATATATACATACATACATACATACATACATACATACATACATACATACATACATACGTACGTACATACATACGTACATACAGTACATACATACATACATACATACATAATAATAATAATAATAATAATTATTATTATTATTATTATTATTATTGTTGTTATTATTATTATTATTGGATTTGTATGCCGCCCCTCTCCGTAGACTCGGCGTGGCTAACAACAATAATAAAAACAACCTGTACAATCCAATAATAAAAAACAACTAAGACCCCTATTATAAAACCAAACATACACACAAACATACCATGCATAACTTGTAATGGCCTAGGGGGAAGGGCTATCTCAACTCCCCCATGCCTGGCAATATAAATGAGTCTTGAGTAGTTTACGAAAGACAGGGAGGGTGGGGGCAGTTCTAATCTCCGGGGGGAGTTGGTTCCAGAGGTCCGGGGCTGCCGCAGAGAAGGCTCTTCCCCTGGGGCCCACCAAACGACATTGTTTAGTCGACGGGACCCGGAGAAGGCCAACTCTGTGGGACCTTATCGGTCGCTGGGATTCGTGTGGTAGCAAGCGGTTCCGGAGGTAATCTGGTCCAATGCCATGTAGGGCTTTAAAGGTCATGACCAACACTTTGAATTGTGACCGGAAACTGATCGGCAGCCAATGCAAGCCACGGAGTGTTGAAGAAACGTGGGTGAATCTTGGAAGCCCCACAATGACTCTCACGGCTGCGTTCTGCACGATCTGAAGTTTCCGAACACTTTTCAGAGGTAGCCCCATATAGAGAGCTTTGCCATAATTGAACCTTGAGGTGATGAGGGCATGAGTGACTGTGAGTAGTGACTCCTTGTCCAAATAGGGCCGCAACTGGTGCACCAGGTGAACCTGGGCAAACGCCCTCCTCGCCACAGCTGAAAGATGATGTTCCAATGTCAGCTGTGGATCGAGGAGGACGCCCAAGTTGCGAACCCTCTCTGAGGGGGTCAGTAGTTACCCCCCCAGGGTAATGGACGGACAGATGGAATTGTCCTTGGGAGGCAAGACCCACAGCCACTGCGTCTTGTCTGGGTTGAGTTTGAGTTTGTTGACACCCATCCAGACCCCAACAGCCTCCAGGCACCGGCACATCACTTCCACTGCTTCGCTGACTGGACAAGGGGTGGAGATGTAAAGCTGGGTATCATCTGCATATTGATGATACCTCACCCCATGCCCTTGGATGATCTCACCCAGTTACCAAGGTTCAGAATTGCCAGCAAGGTCTCGCAATGTCTTTACCCACAGTAAAGAAAAAACAAGGATGGGACAACTGTCATCCTGATTCTAACTTAAACATTCATTTGTCAAGTCATTTTAATGTTACTAAAATATTATAGACCTTTATTACAAGTTATATAAGGCTTTATAACCAAAAGAAAATCTTAACATACAGAGTGATTAAAGAAACAGTAATACAGTACAAAGTCTTTCCATAAGGATGCAAACTTTGATTTGCTGGGAGGGACAGATTTGACATATCTTTGCAACCAAATCAAAGGACTGGGCATAATCCTACAGCATTAATATGCAGCTGCAGAACCCAATGGAACTCTTTTCTCTTCTGTTTACTGTTTTTAAACTCCATCCATTCTTCTGCAGATACAGTACTGTCCTACCAAAAGAAACAAATACAAAACTAGTTTTTAATCAAGTATGAACTTGAAAACAAACCATTAAAATCCAGGAAGGGAAATCTTGGATCTGGCAGAAGAAAGCTTTTTTGCTACTGAGAAGGAAGTTGCAATACTGTCAAGATATCAAGGAAAATCCATGGCAGTTCTACGACTTGCCAAAAATGTGGGCTGTACCATATCCAAAGTGGCAAGACTCATTCGCAAAAGAATGAAAAAACCAGCCATGCATCCTAGTTTTACAAGAGGCACTACCAAGAGCAATTAAAATGAGGGATTGTCTTTTCTTGATTACTAAATCCAAGTTATTTAACCCAAACTCTACTATTATTAGGCCAAGTAAGAGTGTACAAAGGCAACCTCTCTAGTTTCCAAAAAAACCTATTTACTCAACAAAATGACTTTACAAACCCAGGAAGAAAAACAAATTGAGAAACTAAAAGTTTCAACTATGTTACAGTCTTAGACAGCTAGTCTGGATATCACACATACAAAAGTGAATCTGACTGATATGTAAGTTACTTCTATGATATGTCAGTTACATCCATAACCTCTGCACACATACACACACACACGCACGCAACTAATAGTCAATTCTTTACTTTAGAAAAGCATAAAACCTAAAGTCAACTCTTTCCATTTTTAATGAGATAACAGATTGCTTGGTAGCTAGAAAATATAATAAACACCTGATAAACACCAAAACACCTAATCAACCACCCTGCAGCACCCCACCACCACCACCACCATACTCCCAACCCAGACCACCAAAACCTCTTCCTCTAAACCCTACCACCAACATCTCCACCCTGGTGAATGATGCCATGGAAAGGGCACAAAAACGCCACAATGCCATCCTTTTTGGCCTTGAGGAAAACGGGGAAACTGACTTAACAAATATACAAAACATTATCCACAATCAACATCCTCAAACAATTACCCCTGATGTCATCCTAGAGGTCTCCAGAAGCGGCCCCACACTAAAGTACAGCGACGGATCAACGGCCCCCCGACTGTGCAGAATAGTCTGCACAAACGAATCTTCCAAACAACAATTCATCAGGACCATGAACACCATTGCCAGAAACAACACCAAATACAACAAACTCAGATGCAGACCTGACTTAACATTACTCCAACGTATCCGCTCCCGCGAACTACACGCCGAACTCAGGAGACGGTGCGAACTCGGCGAAAATAACCTCTACATTGACTACCGCTCTGATTGCATCAGAATCAAAACCTACAACCCTCCCTTCATTGTCAATCCCGCTACCCCTCCACAACTTTCCAACACTTCTCCACCCACCATCCCACATCAACAATCGGACCTCCCCAGCACCTCCAGCAATGAATAGGAAAATGCGCCCCTTACTACCTTGCCTCAATCCTGCCACAACTCAACGCAATCCAATCCCCTTCCTGAACTCAAACACAACCTCAAATGCAAACTAATCAATGCAAGAAGTTTAATCAACAAGTTATCAGAATTCCTCCTTCTGCTCAACACCAACTTATTTGACATAATCTTTGTTTGTGAAACATGGCTCAACTGCTCCTTTCCTGACTCCATCATTACACAAAATAACTACCTGGTTTTCCGGTCCGACCGCGAATCCCGCAGAGGAGGTGGTGTAGCCATATTCTACAAAAGCTCACTCAATCTAAAAAACATTCAAGTCGCACAAGATTTATTCCTTCCTGAAACCCTAATCTGCGATCTTTCCCTTAACACCACTCTCCGCTTTTTACTGTGCTACAGAGCTCCAAACTATGACACTTCCCACGCATCAAAATTAACTTCCCTACTAACGTGGGCATCCTCCTGCCCCTACCCCATCATCTTCCTAGGTGACCTCAACCTACCACACATCAACTGGACACTAAACGAATGCTCCACCGAACCTATACATACCGCCATCTACAACACCGTCACCAGCCTGGGACTGGAACAATTAGTATTAAACAACACCAGACTCAACAGCTGCCTCGACCTCATCTTCTGCAATAGTAAAAGTGCTATTTATGGACTGCATATCATAGAACCCTTCTCCAACAGCGACCATAGTATGATCAACTTCAACCTCAACCTACGCCATCATAACATTCAACAGAACAACGTGTCACCTAAGTACAATTTCAGGAAAGCTAACTACGAACTCATAGACGTCAGTCTCTCATTTATTAATTGGCAATCCCTCTTCTCCAACTGCATCTCCATCGATGACCTCTACAACACGTTCTTACTCCAAATCAATAGACTTATAGATCTGTATGTTCCAATTACTCCTCCTAGAAGAAAACAGAAAAACAACATTCCCATCTCATTAAAGAAACTACAAACCAAAAAAAGATTCCTCTGGCGTAGAAACAAAAAAGGTCCTGTAAACAACTTTAAAAACCGCTACAGAAGAATATGCCAACAAATAAAAGTAGAATGTCTGAACTACCGCAGTAAACAAGAGGAAAACCTCCTACGCTCCAAATCTAACTGTGCCTTCTACAACTTCGTCAACAACAAACTTAACGACTCCAGACCTATTCCACCTCTCATTGGACCACACAACAAAGAGTACCACGACGACCCATCCAAAGCAAATCTTTTCAACTCCTTCTTTGGCTCCGTTTTTGTTAACAGTAATAACTCATCCCCCCTCTTCGCAAATCGCACTCCTAACTCATTAAATAACCTAAGCCAAATCATCTTCACCACAGACTACGTTGGAAAAGCAATCCGTGATCTCAAACCTTCCCTATCTGTCGATCCAGATGGTCTTTGTGCATACTTCCTAAGAAAACTCTCATCTGCCATAGCTGAACCTCTAAGCATCATCTTCCAAAATTCCTTCATGACCAGCACTCTCCCCAAACTGTGGTCAAAAGCAGTAGTCATCCCCATCTTCAAAAAAGGAGACCCATCACTAGTTGACAACTACAGACCCATATCACTATGCTGTGTACCTTGTAAAATCATGGAATCAATTATAAATCGTTCAATCACTCTCTACTTAGAATCTAACAACCTACTATCAAAAAAACAATTTGGATTCCGTAAGAAACTATCCTGCAACCTACAACTACTCCACTGCAAAAACATCTGGACTACCCACCTTGATCAAGGAAAATTCATCGATGCAATTTATATCGACTTCTGCAAAGCCTTTGACTCAGTGGTTCACGACAAACTTCTCCTAAAACTCAAATCCTATGGCATCTCAGGACTCCTCCACAACTGGATTACCGCATTCTTGTCAAACAGACAACAAGTTGTCAAAATCGGAAGCGCCATTTCCTCCCCTGTCCCTGTCAAAAGCGGCATTCCCCAAGGCAGCGTACTAGGTCCTACTCTTTTCATCCTATACATCAACGACCTCTGCGATAATATCGTAAGCAACTGTGTACTTTTTGCTGACGATGTGAAACTCTTCAACACCACCGACAACACACTCACTCTTCAAAAAGACCTTGACTTCATTTCAGATTGGTCCAACACCTGGCAACTTCAAATATCAACCAACAAATGCTCTACCCTCCACATCGGCAAAAAGAATCCAAACCACATATATGAACTGAATAAACAAATCCTCACTACCAACCAACACTCAGTAAAAGACCTCGGAATACTCATTTCAAATGACCTAAGTGCTAAAGCCCACTGCAACAATATCGCCAAAAAAGCCTCCAGAGTTGTTAACCTGATCCTACGCAGCTTTTGCTCCGGCAATCTCACACTACTCACAAGAGCCTACAAAACCTATGCCAGACCCATTCTCGAATACAGCTCATCTGCCTGGAACCCACACCGCATCTCAGACATCAACACTCTCGAAAACGTCCAAAGATACTTCACCAGAAGAGCCCTCCACTCCTCCACTCGAAACAGAATACCCTACGAAAATAGACTAACCATCCTGGGCCTTGAAAGCCTAGAACTAAGGCGTCTAAAACACGATCTAAGTATTGCCCACAAGATCATACGCTGCAACGTCCTTCCGGCCAACGACTACTTCAGCTTCAACAGCAACAACACAAGAGCACACAATAGATTCAAACTTAATATCAATCGCTCCAAACTTGACTGCAAAAAATACGACTTTAACAATCGAGTTGTCGAAGCGTGGAACTCATTACCGGACTCAATAGTGTCAACCCCCAATCCCCTACACTTCTCCATTAAACTCTCCACGATTGACCTCTCCCGATTCCTCAGAGGCCAGTAAGGGGCGTATATAAGTGCACTGTTGTGCCTATCGTCCCCTGTCCAATTCTCTTTTCTTACCTCTTTTATCTTATATATTCTCTCCTCTATATATATTCTCTTCCTATCCACTTCCCTTCTTTTTACTTCCTATCTTTATATATATATTCCTAATGTATATTCTCTCTCATATGTATTGTATATTGGACAAAGAATAAATAAATAAAAATAAATAAATAAAAATAGAAATCAGTGGACTGGGTTTTTCATATTAATAAGTGTGAATATAATTCTAAGAAGCTGTAACTTGCTTAGACTCAAAATTATCTTGTTATTTTTCTTGTTAATGCTAAATACAACTGCTTTTCCTTTTTGCAAAGATCCTTAGATAGCTACAATAGTGCAGGACAAAATACTTTGTTGCTAAGAAAGCTGGAGTAAAAAGAAAATACCGGTACACATTTTTAGTTTTTTCATAGAATTTCTCAGCAAAAAAACCAAGGTGGCATGGTACCATTCAGATCTGAAGGTTGAATTTTAATCTTCATTAAAAGCTACACTCATTTCATTAACCCCATTAAATGATTGAAGCCTTACAGCATCACTTAAAAAGATGTGCTTGAAACAATGTTAGGATTTTTTAAAAAAACATATTTTCATATCGTCAACTCCAACTTACTTCTCAATTATAAATGAGCATTTTTCCTTCAGTGAACAGTTTATGTAGTTACTCTAAAAAGCTGCTCATAAAATCACCCCACCAAAATATTAAAAAGTCAACCAGCCTTCGGCATTTATAGGAAGAATATAAAACAGAAGCATGAAATACCCAAAATAGAAATCCATGATGTATTCATAGCCAATTTGGAGAACTGCATTTGTTCTCATCTGGCATTTGTTCTCATCTGTTCTCATCATTCTTAGACTGTGGGTTATTTCCACTGGCCTAGGCATAAGACCAACTGAATTCAAGAGATCCTCTGAATTGCTCTGTGTAGGATTGCCTTGCTGGGTTTCAAGAACCAGCAGACCCTTTGGATAACCAATTGGACTTTGTTGTTAGAGAAAATGAATTCATTACTGCAGTAATTCAGGGAGAAAATAGACTGTTATAAAGCCTAGATCAATCGAAAAGATGCAAAATTGTGTAGAGTACATGATTCAACTACTAATCACTTTCTATAATAAATACAACATATTAGTTTTTAAACAGGTCCTGAGTCTCAGTAATCCACTTGAAGATTTTTGGTAGAGATAGATAGATAGATAGATAGATAGATAGATAGATAGATAGATAGATAGATAGATAGATAGATAGGAGAGAGAGGCAGACAGACAGACATACATAGAGAAAGAGAAATAGATATAGATGATTAATTGATACAGATTCACATACAAACAATTTATATGTACTGTATATGTATATGTATAATTATCAGCAAAAATATGTTACACACACACACACACTGTATATATACACACAAATGAGAGCTTATGCACCAAGACAAATTCCTTGTGTGTCTACACTTGGCCAATAAAGAATTCTATTCTATTCTATTCTATTCTAACATATACATGTTCTTCTGTCGAGTCACCTGGTATACCCAAATATGGGAAGGAGCATATTGCTTCTTTTTGCCTTTCAGCCGCACTCCAGGGGCACATCCAGGCTACAAACCATATTTTCAAACTTACATTTTTGCTGATAAAGAAATAAAGGAAGACTAAAATAGATCTATTTCAAGCTATTGAAAATAGCTAGCCATATCCTTTTACCTAGCTTTTATATCCAAGTTGGAACCCTGGAAGGGTATGGCTAGCTGATGAGAGCTAAATAGCTTGAAACAGATCTATACTAGTCTCCCTTTATTTCTTTATCAGCAAAAATGTAAGTTTGAGTGTGTGTGTGTGTGTGTGTGTGTGTGTGAAGAAATGATAGACATCATGATCTCCTCAACTGGAACACAGAAATAAAACAAAAAATAAATTATCCATCCATTCCAAATAAGAACGTGGCATTATATTACTACTGTCATTTATCTGAAAAGCTAAACAGAGTATCTAAAACTTACAGACTGTCAAGAATTCAGACCTATTGGCTTTATCTTTTAGAGACAGAATGGTAAACAGAGATCAAGTTGAACAGACTGAGGAACATAGATCAACACAATTCTGATATCAGCAGGATGACAGGCACCTAATGATTGAACCGCCATGCAGCCATTTGTAAAGGACATCCTCAAATGGAAAGAAAACCCAATTGTAAGAGATCAAAGCGGGATGACATTCACACAAATGTGTGTTCTGTTCAACAGTCGGAAGCTAGTTCAAGGTATCTTGCAGAGTTTTTAAGCGTTCTGCTCTTAAGAAAATCAGTTCAAATACCACAAAATGATGGAGGTCAGGCTTTTCTTTTCTTTTTTTCCAGTAAAAGTTTTTTGTCCCCTCTACATCAAAAATATAGGTAACATACATCATATATGCCTTCCATAGAAATCAATATACATGTATTTTCGCTTTAAAACAATAGTACAATAACCTAAGTTACGTTCCAATTTTAATTTTATTATTCAATCCATCTCAATCTTCCCTCTCCCCACTTCCCTCTTTCAGGTGGCTATTCTACTTCCAGTACCTACTTTCTTACATCTTATCTCCCCTTTCCTACTACCATCTCTTCCTTTTTCCTTCTTACTTCTCTGTCTCTCCTTCTACTCTCTCTCTTTCCTCCTCTTTCCTTCCTCTTTCTCTATCTCCCTTTCTACTCTCTCTCCTTTCTCTCCTTCTTTCCTTCTTCCTCTTATGCCCTCTATGTCAGTGGTTCTTAACCTTTCTAATGCCGCGACCCCTTCATACAATTCCTCATGTTGTGGTGACCCCCAACCATAGGTCTAGCACCAATTCCCCCAAGAGAGTTTTAAACTGATTGAAGGGAGGTCAGAGGGACACCCCCCCCACTGTAAACGCCTGATTGATCAGATTGTAAAAATATGTTCCAAGGCACCAGAATAAAAACTTTACTTCCTAACACCATGGGAAATTTGTCCTTTCCCATGGTCTTAGGCGACCCCAGTGAAACGGTTTTTCGACCCCCAAAGAGCAGCGAAGGGCTGCAAAAAATGTTACTACCACACTGGCATGGCTTATTTTGTGGGTGTGGCTTGTCGGCCATGTGACCAGGTGGGAGTGGCTTGACAATCATGTGACCGGGGCATGCTTAAAGGTCATGTGACTGGCTTAAAGGTGGCCAACTTGATGTCAAGGATTTGGTTTAGGGTTAGGATGCCTGGCCTCTCCTCAGCTCAAAGAGATACAATTTCTCTTACTATTATGGAACATCCAAATATACTCTTTAATTCTATGTATATATGACATATGTATACATACATATTACACACAGGCACACAAAAATATACATTGCCTACTATATAAAGTGTATGTATACACACACACATGCACAGCTCTTCTAAAATTATGCACATTCAGCCTCATTTACTGCGATAGGAAAAACACACCCAGAAAAAAAGGAAAAAATTCAATTTTTTTCTACCTGTTCTGTGTACCTGATGGTACCCATAGGCGCCCATCACTGCCAAAGGGGTCCCGACCCTCAGGTTGAGAACCACTGCTTTAAATCCTTCCCTGTGTGGATAGTCTGAGGCTTTTCTGAGAGCTTTCATGAGGATGGAAACTGAATGCAATGAGGATATACAGGCCCTGCCCTGGGCAATAACTTATACATATGGAGGAGACACCCACAACACACACACATCTATTCTGTGACCCAAGGAGCCTTCCCAGTCTAAAGTGCTGGAGGCAGTAACTAGAGTTGGCTAGAGATGAAGCTGACAATGGAGAAGAATGAGATGATGTTAAATAAGCAAGAAGAATGAGAGGGCTGCCCTTCTGTGGAGTGAAAGAGTAGTAGCCACTTACTCCTACCCAATAAAAAAAAAAGAGAGAGAAAGCAACCAGACATGGGGTAGGGTGGGGGTGGGATAGCATTTAGGAATAGCATTTAGACCGGTGGTTCCCAACCTTTTTTTAGCCGTGTCGCACCTAAGCATCTCTAAAATCCTGAGACTTCCCCTCCCATGACATATAATTCTTATTATTCAAAAAGTGAACCACTCACGCCAAAGAATCCTAAAAAGCCATTAACTAGGTTTAAACAAGGTTCCAACTGCCCCCATTAAAAATGAAATTTCCCCCCTGTCGGGTGTGGGTCCCAAGTTGGGAACCATGGATTTAGATTAATATACCGCTTCGTAGTGCTTGTACAGCTCCCTCTAAGCGGTTTACAGAGTCAGCCTATTGCCCCCAACAACCTGGGCCTCGTTTCACCCACCTCGGAAGTATGGAAGGCTGAGTCAACCTTGAGCTGGCGGCCGAGGAGAAGAGTGGATGAATGGGGTCCTCTACAGGTATATGGAATGGGAATAGGAATAGGAAGGCATTGGAATGGGATGGAATGGGAATGGGAATAGGAATAGGAATAGGAATGGGGATGGGGATAGGGATGGAGATGGGAATAGGAATAGGAAGGAATTGAATGGGATGGGATGGGAATGGCAATGGCAATAGGAATAGGATGGGATCGGAATGGGAATGGCAATCGGAATGGGAATGGCAATAGGAATGGGATGGGAAGGGAATGGGAACGGGAATAGGATGAGATGGGAATGGAAATAGGAATGGGATGGGAATGGAAATAGGAATGGGATAGGATAGAACAGAACAGAACAGAACAGAACAGAATTCTTTATTGGCCAAGTGTGATTGGACACACACCTGCCAAATCCAGGTAAGGAGGCTCAGACCCACGGGGACATCATTTGCCTCTGCCACGTTTCGGGCCAAAAAGGAAAAAAGAAAAGGCAGGAAGCGGCTCCCTAGAGAGGGCCGAGGAGCGGGGGAGGGGGGACACGAGAGACTTACTGGCACAGCGGAGCGCCCGCTGCTGCACCGCCTCCCCGCACAGGTCGCACCAGCCCCTCCAGAGCGCGAAGTCTTCGAAGCGGTGCCCTTCGCCCTTCTCCTCCCGCACTCGGGGGTCCCGCGGCTGCTCGAAAATGGTGCGCACGTCGGGCAGGAGGCGAGGCGCTCCCGACCTCAGGCGGAGCCGCTGGTGGTGGTGGCCGGAGCGGAAAGGCTTAGCGGCGCGGGCAGGAGAAGCGGGCGGCTCCTGAGGTAATAAACGAACCCCGAGCGGAGCCTCTTCTCCGGGAGCCCCGCGAACTCCGGCTCCGTCCTCACCCACTTGCCCGACGGCCGCCTCACGCTCGGCTTCCGCGCCGCTTCCGAGGGGCCTCCCGTGGCAGGAGGCGAAGGGCGACACTCCGTGGCTCTCCGTCGGGCGCTCGGCTTCGCGTCCCGCCTCGCCGTCCTTCTCTACGTCCGCGCCCCGCCGGGGAAGCTGCGGCTCTTCTCGCTCCTGCGGCTGCCTCCGCCTCGGCAACGGCGGCGGCAGCGGCGGCTGCTTCATGTCATTGGCAGCGGAGCGCTTGAAGCCCTTCTTCCGCTCGCTGGCGCTCCGGCTCTGCAGGAAGAGCTGCTGCTCCTTATCCAGCAGCAGCGGGTAAGGGTACTGCCCGATGGCCGGGGAAGCCATGGCCCTGGCGCGCGGGCTGGCGGGCGGCCCCAACAGCTGCGACCTGCCGGCGGGTGGCCAGCAGCGCAGGCGCTCTTCAGAGGGACCTGCGGAGGCTTGCGAAGGAGAGGGAGGGTGGAGCGAGGGAGGGAGGGAGTGGGTGAGCGGCCACCCCCGCACCGCGCGAAGCTTCCGATGCTGGCTACCAAATTGGTGGGCCTCGGCGAACGGAGTGCCACGCTTCAAGTCCGGGTTCCGGCCTCTTTCCCTCTGAGTTGAGCTGGCTGGAAAAATTGGGTTGTGGGGAAAAGATAAGTCATTCTGTACGTGCTCAGAGGCAAGAGGCAGGATTCTTTCTTTCTTTCTTTCTTTCTTTCTTTCTTTCTTTCTTCTTTTTCTCCTCCTCCTCCCTCTTCCTCTTTCTTCCTCTTTGTCCTCTCCTCCTCCTCTCCTTCTCCTTCTCCCCCCCTCACCTTCTCCCCTTCCCCCTCCTCCTCATCCTCTTCCTCTCCTTCACCTTCTCCTCCTCCCCCCTCCTCCTCCTCTTCTTCTGCTTCCTACTCCTACTCCCCCCTCCAATAATAGAAACAACAACAGAGTTGGAAGAGACCTTGGAGGTCTTCTATTCCAACCCATTTCTAAGGAGGTCTGTAAGGAGCATAAGCGCCATGTGAATCTTCCAATGCTGGCTTGGTCCAGCTACCGTCCCTATCCTACTGTCCTCTTTTATCGTTACTTTTTACTTATGTTTATACAAACTACTCCTATCCTATACATGTTTCACAAATACATACATACATACATACATACATACATACATACATACATACATACATACATTAAAAAAATAACCCCCTGCTTAGGCAGGAAAACCTACAACACTTCACACAAATAGCTAACCAACATCTTCTTAAAATTTTCCAGTGTTGGAGCAGTCACAACTTTTTGGAGTCAAGCTGTTCACTGATTAATTGTTCTACACAGCAAGGTAGATTTTCTTCCTCAACGTTTAGAGCGGGTGGGGGGACCTTCTTTGCCCTGGTTAATCTGAGGCCTAAGTTCATCCTAAAGGACTCATGAAATAATAGCTGTGTTGACACCCAAGTTTGATTAAACCCTCATTCTCATGGCAAGGTACCAAAAACAAAACACCAGAGAAAGTGTCCGGCACTCAGCCTCTGCCACACAAGATTTGCAGATCAAATCAAAGGAAGCTTTTACATTCATAGCTGCATATATTCAAGGCTTAATAAAAGAGGCTGTGAGTACAGGTAGTCGTCATCTTACAACTACACTGAAAAAAGTGATTACAACTGCTTTTCACACACTACTATTGCAGCACCCTTGTAGGTCAGGTGATAACCTTTTACATCAAGGTTGTCAAACAAACAAGCTTTCCCATTGACTCAAACAAAGTCAATGGGAAAGCCAGATTCACTTAACAACCATGTTAATAACTTAACAACTCTACTGATTCACTTTACAATAGTGGTAAGGAAGGTCATTAAATGGGGCAAAACTCATTTAACAAGTACTTGCTTAACAATGGAAACTGGGTTCAGTCATCATAAGTCAGGATTCACCTGTATTTATCTTGACCATAATATCTAACCACGTTATGATTTGGTATATATTGTGTGAATACCCTGAACGTTTTTTTTAAAGTGAGTTTATCTTTCACTATGTGCAAAATGCTTTCTCCTTTCCTATCTGGAATAATAGGATATGTTTCCTTCTCTGGGATCTACCATATTTTTCTGAATATAAGAAAAGAAAATACACACCAGAGTACAAGACACACTTTAGTTTTGGGAGAGGAAAATAAGGGGAAAAAATCTACCTACCAGATTCACCTGGCTAGCGTCCTTAGTCTGGTCAGCTTCAGTACATTATTTTATCCTTTGGTTAGGGCTGAAAAAAAATCTTCTTTGAGGGGAATAGCAATGAAAACAAGCCTGCAAAGACTTATGGCTGAAAAAAACTTCTTCAAAGGGAGTAGGAATGAAAAAATCCTGCAAGCCAGAAAGAGCTTTAGCACCTTGTTAGGGCTGGTGGGGAAAAGCTTCGAAAAAGCTACATTTGGAATATAAGACACACCCAAATTTTCAGCCGCTTTTGGGGAAGAGTTGTGGTTGAAGCGGACGACACGAGCACACAACAGATTTAAACTTAATATTAACCTCTCCAAACTTGACTGTAAAAAATATGACTTCAGTAACCGAGTTGTCGAAGCGTGGAACTCATTACCGGACTCCATAGTGTCATCCCCAAACCCCCAACACTTTTCCCTTAGATTATCTACAGTTGACCTATCCAGATTCCTAAGAGGTCAGTAAGGGGCGAGTACAAGTGCACTAGAGTGTCTTCCATCCCCTGTCCTATTGCTCTCCTATATCTCCTATTCCTTTCTTCTATTCCTATATCTCTTCTTCTATTCTTTCATTGATATGTTCTATTACTATATCTTCTTTTCTATTATTTCTTAGATATATTTTACTATGAGTATCTCCTCTATAACCTTCATCATGTATTTTACTATGTGTATATAGATATATACCCACTAAAACCCTCATTGTGTATTGGACAAAATAAATAAATAAAAATAAATAAAATAAATAAATAAGGTGCATCTTATACTCCGAAAACTATGGTATATTCAGTCTTAAACAGAAAAGGG
Source organism: Erythrolamprus reginae (assembly GCF_031021105.1). Classification (NCBI taxonomy): domain Eukaryota; kingdom Metazoa; phylum Chordata; class Lepidosauria; order Squamata; family Dipsadidae; genus Erythrolamprus; species Erythrolamprus reginae. The sequence goes on along the minus strand of NC_091952.1, from coordinate 59,840,635 downwards.
AAAACCACAGTGCAGTGCTGTGTGACCCCATTCTGAGTTATATTTTAAAAAGCTGCAATGACCTTATTCATAGAAGCTGGGCGGAAGTGCTGCGGTTGTGAAGAGATATTGGCATTAAGGAATGTTGTGTTATACAATTCAGAAACAGCGCTGAGCAATTGATACACGAGAAAGCAAGCCACTGTGGCATTTGGGCCTCTCATAGGCTGGGTTGATACAACGGGCTAAAGCACAATTCATTTAATTGGGAGAGTTATTTCACTGTATGAACCTAAAACAGATCAGTTGAATGCCAAACACTCTTGCTATGGGGATATACACAACCTGAGTCAGTTCTGTTTTCTTTTTCTCATTGAGTGGTTTCTGGAATTTGTCAGATGTTTAATCTCAGCTTCTTCTGGGGATTTTTGGAGAATCATGACAGGGAAATTCCTAGCTGTATTATCAGTATAAGGATTAAAGACTCTGTAAGTTAACCTTTTGATTTCCCATCAAGAAGTGAAACTTTGTAGAAGTTAATACTGACCTTTATTTCTTCATCCAAAGCACAGCTGATCAGCTTCTTCATCCAAAGCACAGCTGATCAGCTCCACAGCTGTGTTTCTGACGGAATCCATCTTCTGAGCATGTGCAGAAGTGAAATTGCATGAGGGCATGCACGCAGCGCATGAGCAGAACGATCATGTGTGCAGAACATTGCAATGCAAACCAATGGTGAAGGTTAGTGGAACCCATCTTCTGCCACACACATCACACCTTCACATATAATGCTAAGCCATACCTGATCTGTAATTTATTGAACAAACCACAATTATCTAGGTTAACATACGAAGTGGTGTTCTGTCGGGCTCTCTGGTAGAATCCTCCCAAAAATTCACAGGTACAAATTTCAGACACACACACATTTGAAAATTCAAAACAATGTTCTTTATAATGAAAATTCACTTAAACCAAGCCCTCTTTTGGTATAGCAAAGAGCACTCGTCTCCAAACAAACTGGTAATTTGTACAAGTCCCTTATCAGTTCTGTGATACTTAGCTTGCAGCTGTGAGGTAATTCACAGTCCTTCTTCTTTCACAAAGTGAAACACACTTTGCTCTGGTTTAGTTTCAAAGCAGGGAAAAATCAGCACACAAAAGGTCAAAGTCAGTAAAACAGTCACGAAACACAAGGATCAGATAATCCTCCACAATGGCCAAACCCACATACTGCTATTTATAGCAGCCTCACTAATTACCACAGCCCCACCCAACCACAGGTGGACTCATTTTCTTTGATAATAATCTCTCAGTTGTTGCTGCCTATGCATGGCTCTCAGGATGCGTGGCTGTATCATTAACTCTTGTTCTGAATCAAAGGAGGAGCTAGATAATTGATCTCCTTCTGAGATGTCTGCCACACTCTCCTCCTCCCTGTCACTCATGTCTTCTTGGTCAGAGGAGCCTTCATCAGCAGATTCTACCGGGGGCAAAACAGGCCTGCAGCATGTGGATGTCTCCCCCACATCCACAGTCCTTGGGGCAGGAGTTGGGCCAGAGCTAACCACAACAAGTGGTGTTGGGTCCCTGCTGGTACGGCTAATTGCATGCAGCTCCACGGCTCTGGCATGCGAGTGCAGGATCGAGCGCAATTTTGCTTCCTGCACCTGTGCAGGTAGCAAAATCTGACATGGTGCGGTTTTTTTTGTTTCCCCCCACATGCGGGGAAGCAAAAACAGTTGCTGAAATGCCCGCGCACATGTGTCCCATGCAAGATTTTGCTACCTGCACAGTGCAGGAAGCAAAATTGCACTCGATCCCGCACTCATGTGCCAGAGTTGTAGAGCTGCATTCAATTAGCCGTACCAGCAGGGGCCCGCCACTGATACTAAGCCATAAGCTATGGTTTACAATTTACAAAGGTTGGATTCATACAATATGCTATACCTTACCAAACAAACTACTATAGAATATATCTTAGCATGATGTATGGGTGCAAATGCAGGACATTTTGTTGTAAGTATTTCCAAAGAATTATCAGTAGGGAGATTGACAACTCTAAAGGGTGTGATGTAATGTAAACAGCAGAAAAATGTAAACCACTATTCATGTACATGCTAGAATTTAATGCATAAGTTATGTGAAGCGTTTGTTAGAGGATTGAGTAACGAAGGATTGAGCACGTCAGAGAAATTACTGAAGTCTATGGAGGTTCTCAGTCATCTAGGTCATGGTTTTCCCATAGTTTGGGACATCCATGACTTGGATGACTGAGAATCTCCATAGACATTTAGCTATGCACAGAGCTGAAGAGGCTTCTTGGATGAAAAGCAAAACGTCTTCAAGAAAGTCCAATTGCCTCTTGAAATTTTGGGACTACATTACTGAAACACAATTTGAACACATGGCACTTAATTACCAGTATAAGGTCCTAAAAATTCCATTATTGTTTTAATGGAAAATTCACTCTGGTGACCCGTAGCCTGGATGTGTCATTCACAGGCCATGCCCACCCTGGCTCCATAAAGACAAAAAAATGTCACGTTATGTCAGATGACACAGTTGGGTTTGACACCCATGGATTAAACCATCTCTTTGCTTTCCAGGAAACACAACATTCATAGAGCTTAAATTTCAACCACCCAACAGCTGGGAAACCTTGGCAATATTTACAGGTTATAATTATTCACTAGAGAACCAGTGTGGGATAATGGTTAAGGCATCAGGCTAGAAACCAGTAGATGTGAATTCTAGTCCCATCTTAAGCACCCAGCCAGTTAGTTACTTTCTCTCAGCCTTAGGAAGGAGGTAGTAGCAAACTATTCTGAAAAACCTCAGCAAGGAAACTTCCAGGCACTTAATCTCCAAGATCAGACATAATTGAATGGACAGGAGTGGGGAAACACAAAATGCAAAAATAAAGGGAATATATAGTAAGTACATGTTTAAACAAATGTAAGCGCACACTTGGTTTCCCCAGTGACAATCTATGGAACCTAGTTCTTGGACTTCAGAGAACCTGGATATAAAAAGTATTGACACTTCTGAACTTTGGTATTGGACTCTAGAAAATATTATAATTAAATACCGGTATATATTACAGTCAACCAAGAAACTGAACAAATGGGTCATTGAACAAGTCAACAATGACCAGGCTCAAGTAATCTTACTTGTGTTTGTGTGTGTGTGTATATATGTGTGTATGTAAAAAGTCAAAATAATGGTTACAACCAATCAATCAAAATCCCATTCCTTTTCAATGGGCTTCATACAAACAATGCATGTAAAAAAAGCAAGATTTCAATCATGTTGCAACATCCACCTTGACTCTTTTTGACCAACTCAGAAATCACATCTGCCAGAGGGTCACTTTTAGCATCTTAAAATTGATTCCTGAAAGCAGCCCAAGTGTTTTTATTTTACTCTAATGGGACAACTCTAGATGAATCCATAACAATTTAAACCATAAATCATAAAAGCATAAAAACGTAGTCCCTCATTTTATTTCTCAGAATAGCTAACTAGATCCTTTTGGCTATTGGCAAGTAGCAGCGTAAACTCCTCTCCTGTTATTGTTGTCTTGCAAATAATACTTGGAGGCATGCTGCCAAAAAGCACCATTGAATCTTCAAGAGTAATAGCCATTGAAATATCTCTCTTCCATGGATTTATCACATCTCTTTTTAAAGCTATCTAAATTCAACACCATCATCGCATTTTGTTGTTAATTCTATAGGTTAATTACATTCTGTGTGAAGTTTTTTGTTCCTAGAGCAGATAAAACAGAGCTGCTAATCAGCTTTATTCAATTTCATGATTATTACAATCTCCTGATGCATGTTACTCCATTTTACATATAACTCGGCCATTCTCAATCTTGTCTATTTTTACCAAATGGAAGAATTCCTGATTATGTTGATTGTCCTTTTGTCACTTTTTTCATCTTTATTCTGTTCTTTTTAAAAAATGCAGTCAGCAGAATTCTACACATTAATTTTAGATGTGGATGTATGACGTTAATAAGTTACAATGCCTATGTTCTCAGAACATTGTCAAAAGTAAAGAATCCACGTAATGGCTTAATGGAAAGTAAAGAAATATAACATAACGTCAATCAGGTGTACATCCTGCCAGCACAAACTATTTAAGTTTAATAGAATTAGTATCTTACAAATCTCACTGAATAACGAGTTGGTTTGTTAAATAGCAGATTGCCCTTTAGATTGCAATTCTATGGAAGAAAGACAGTAACATCCAACTTTAAAAAGATGATTTGGCTCATCTAGAAACAGAATTAATCAACTTATAAATCCAAGTTTGGCTCCGTCACTGTTTTTCTTTTATACACTTAAAAGTTCCTGGAATTGATGTGATTTATATGTTTCCTAAATTGTGTGTTGGTAGATTTTGGAATTTTAGGACAGATGTTTTCTTCAAAAACAACCAAAAACATTTTGTTACTGATATTTGGCAAGTTTGCTGCCAGATTTCAACTATACAGGACTAGGTTTTTTCCCCGTGTGTGTTATAAAGAGAGTGATAAGATTTGTCTTTCTTAGTTCTTAAGCAGAGTATTGTGTATCACTCAGCATTGTGAAATATTTAACAAATTATATGTAGAATCTTAGAGTTGTGTGAATATTTAGTTTGGAGATTCCGTGTAAAAGTGAATTAGATTAATTTCTAAATGGAATGAATTTTCCAAACAAAGGAGAAAGTAGCTTTATAATGAATTGAATGTCTGATGGTGTTTGAATCATTTTGGTTGGGGTTTTTTTACCTATGGAGATTTTTAGCTGTAAATTTATATCGATTTCTGTCATGTGTATATTATTTGTTGTAAGCTGCCCTGAGACTCAGGAGAAGGGTGGCATAGAAATCAAATGAATAAATAAATAAATAATCTCTAACAAAATTGGATGCCTCTGAAACAATTGGGATAATTTTATACATGCATAGAACTTTTTAAGATCAATTTCAATTTAATGGACCCAATTAAATAATTTTGTCTGAACACCCTAATGAAATCAGGCTGATTTTATGAGGCAAATGAATAATTTAAATTAAATACTGCCTATAAAATATACTGAGCCAATATATTCTGTGAAACCCACCAAACCTCATCTGACTAATGCTGTAATTCAGCTCCACAAGGTAACACTTTCTCTATCCATTAGGCCAAAGTGGCCTGAACTCTCAGTCATATTATTCCAGGGCAACAAAGATATCATTCCATAGTCATCAGATCCCATTTTGAATTTTGTGAGCCCATTCTTTACATATTTCAGCTTATTACTTCCCTATTTTGGTTATGAAGCATGGAAATTTGTTTTGAACTTGGTTGTGTGCAGATGCAGAATAGACGAATGGGTAAGTGGGAAATAGTTTTATTTCATTTCTCCATTTTAAAGTGAGGTTTTAGGAAATTCCTAAATATGCACGGAGTCCAGATTTTTATTACGGTACTACCCAGAGGAAATTCCCTTATTAGGAAAATACGTTACATTGTTTGAAATGTCTTCTGCAGAAGTCTAACTTGAACACTTTTGTGGAGTCAGCCCTTTCTGTGATGTGCTGCAGCTTCTCCTAATTTGAGGTCTTCTTTAACTGCAGATTTCATTACCATGTTCAAGACAGTGATAGGGGAGTTATATTTCCAGACCCATAAGTGAGCCCCAGTTCAGGGATTGGTGATCTAAGAAGAGAAGACTAATCTAAGAGGATTTTTCTCTGCCTTTAAAAGCAGTGGTTTAGAATTTTGGGACTCAGTATAGTTAAACTCTTTGGGATCTATAGGAAGAATACTGTGGGTGGAAATAAATGCTTTATATATCATAAACACGTTTATTTTATTTTACCTCAGCTTTCCTTCGGTTTCCAGAAGTATAATTTAGGATTCTTCTGCATATTTCATCTTCACAAACACCCTATGAATTTGCTTAAGCTGAAAGCTAGTGGTTAGTCCTATGATGATGATGTTTAGTGAATTTCCTGACTGAGTAGGGATCCGAAATCTGTTTTGCTATGCATCCCCACCCCAAGTAAAGGACTCCTATCCTTGCAAAGGGTGTTAGAAAAAAATTTACACTAGCTATATAGAAAAGATATTCATTCATATCACCCATTAACAGTTCTGCTGTATTCCTCTATTTTTACTTATTCTCAACACCTTTTCTCTTTAAAATGTGGAATGAAGAAAGCTTTATTACAATTCACCCCACTGAGATATAAGTTAAAAAAACTTAAATGATTTGACGTATAAAACTTAAATGACTGAACATGTTCTTAACCGCTGAAACCTATTGTCATGTCTTGTATGAACATTAAAATGAGTTCCCAAGCAAACCTGTCAGTATATAACATAAAGCCCTTCATGGCACCGGACCAGATTATCTCAGGGACCGCCTTCTGCTGCACGAGTCCCACAGAGTGGGCCTTCTCCGGGTCCCGTCAACTAAACAATGTCGTTTGGCGGGACCCAGGGGAAGAGTCTTCTCTGTGGCGGCCCTTTGGAACCAACTCCCCCCAGAGATTAGAATTGCCCCCACCCTCCTTGCCTTTCGTAAGCTTCTTAAAACCCACCTCTGCCGTCAGGCATGGGGGAACTGAGATATTCTTTCCCCCTAGGCCTTTACAATTTTATGCATGGCATGTTTGTATGTATGTTTGGTTTTATAATAAGGTTTTTTTTAGTTGTTTAGTATTGGATTGTTACATGCTGGGTTTTGTCACTGTTGTTAGCCACCCCGAGTCTGCGGAGAGGGGCAGCATACAAATCCAATCAATCAATCAACAAACAAACAAACAAACAAACAAACAAATAATATGAATGCTTAAAGGAGATGTGTATCTTTCGCTAACCATTTCCCAGATAAGAAAGTGGGGGGGGTTCTCTTTATGTTCCTCCCTCTTATAGTTTTCTATCATCCTCATGAAACACACCGGCATGCACACACATGCACACACAATACTGCTGCTAAAAATCTCTGTGAATTCTCCCTTAGGTTAGGGACTTACATTGCATTTGGTTTTATTTTGCACAGAAGGCCCAAATTATGCTTTAAAAACATCTCTGCCTTCATTCTCAGAAAAATGGATGAGAGGAACTTCTGGTTAATTGATTTCAGCACGTGCAGCAGAGTCACAATGCACATTCATTGGTGAATAACGAATTATAAAGAAACAGGGATGAAAACATCAATTGCACTAAAACAAAGAAGTGGAGAAATACATACACTTTTTGTCCAGGCATGCCAACATTTATCTGAGTCAGAATGATAATTATATGCTATGAAAGGGTGAGCACCCAGACCAACAAGCCAAACGCACTCACAAAAGAAGACTCACATTTCCTGTACATGGTAAAATGCTGTTCAGTTATGCAGTGAAAGAGATTTAGGTCAGACTGTGCATTACTGTAAAAGTGGTATTATACCATGGATAAATCTAGACATTAATCAATTTCTGTTTCATGTCTATAGAGCCATGACATAGTTCACAAAAAGGCTACTCTAAAAAGAGTGACTACATGTTTAAAAATGACATAGTCCTGTGTTAAAAATATTAAAATTACAGAACCTGAGTTATGGTGAATGTTTGGAGGGGGGTTTTTTGCTTCTAGGCCATTCACATCAGCCAACTGCTCCCCAATTTTTCTCCTACTCTAGATGTGGAACTCTATATCCAACATCTGGAGAGCATCACATAGGAAAAAGCTATCCAACCCCTTCAGTTTTTTTCTACCACTTTCATATACAGTAGTCTACAACAATTAATGTATGCTGACTCTCAACACAAAGAAAAAGAAGCCTACCTTTCCTAAATTCTTAGGTCTGACTAATATCACCCTTTTAGAGATGCAGAATGAGCAAATGCCACAGGCTAGATAGAGGCAGCAGATTCCTTCCTCAGAGGTCTTCAAAAGCTTGGTATGTTTGGGAAGATTTCTATGCAGATTCATTCTTCTGATGCTTGCTGGAGAATAATAGTGGACAGAATAACAGTAGACTGCATAAGTGGACAGAATAACAGTGGACAGATTAACAGTGGACTAGAGCAGGGTCTCCAACCTTGGACTTCAACTCCCAGAATTCCACAGCAGCTTTGCTTTGAGTCTAGAGAATTTAAAAGAGAGAACAAAAGCCCAATTCTCCAAATCTATTAGACTTTAATATCCATCATGCCCAACCAGGGATGGGTTCCATTTATCTTCTCTACTTGCTTTACTTATGGGCACGTCCCCATCACATCATGTAAAACACCCAGAAATGATCCTCGGCAGATGCGCAGAAGCCTTTGGGTATCCGCAGAGGGATTTTTTTGCAAACCGCAGCTACTGGAGGACAGGTCTGGGAGCGTGAACCGCCGGTCATCACTGCCAGTTCAATGTCTGGTGGTAAATTTCTGCTACCGGTTCTAAATAACTGGCCAGACAATTTAAGTAAAGAAGACTGATACCTAAAAGTACACATAACAACAGCTGCAAGAATTGCCTTTGTGCAGAAGTGGAAAGGATCTAAGATTCCGTCAGAAGAAGCTGTTCTCAAAAAAAAAAAGGATTGTGCTGAGATGAGTAGATTGACAATGAGACTTAAGGACAGAGAGGACACTGAATATTACAAGGTTTGGATGAAGGGTTATAAATGGATAAAACGTGAGTTTAGTTAGGGTCGGGAGTAAGAAAGAGAAGAGAAAAATTAATTAATTAATCCAGATGACGAAATTAGATTTATAAGGTTTTTAATTAATACTAGTATTAGAGTATATACCAGAATAAAGAATAATGATAACAAATGTGTTTAAGATAATTTAAAAATAAGAAAAATGATATGGTAATAAAATAAAAAAATATATTGATCGTCTGCCAAATGAAAAGGATTGGGGGGTTTTCAGGAAAGAGGAATCACTCAAGGAAGGATTAAGAAGGAGAGAGAGGAAGTAGTTTTTTGGAGAAGGTTAAAGGAGGAGAGGCGAGAGAAAGAGGGAAGGTTGGAGAGAGGGGAAGGAAGGTAGGTGGGAGAGATGGAGAGTGCAAGAGGGGAGTGAGGAAATGCTTTTTGAATGCAGACTATTGATTTCCTAAACAAGAAAAAAGTGAAAATAAGGATATAGAAATGGAAAATATGGACTAATGTAGTATTTGTTATATGCATGTAAGGTATATCCATTGGCATTTGTATGGATATTTATTTTTATTTATTCATTTGTCCAATACACAAACACATAGGAAGAAAAATAGACATGTAGTAATATATATAAGGGTAAAGTGAACTTAGAGGAGAGGATATATGAAAGAAAGAAAATATATATGATAAGTGAGAGAAAGGAAAGACAATTGGACAGGGGACGAAAGGCACACCATCTGTTGAAAATAAAAAATATAAATAAATAAAAGAATAAATAACTGGTCCGAACTGACAGTAACTCACCACTGTTCCCAAACAATGTCTTACAGCCATTGCTCACTGGAAGTGATGGAAATTCAATGCTGAAAAAAAGGCCAATTTAAAAATCCAGAGAGAGAAAGTGAAATATAAATTGGTTTCACTCATTACTGTAAATCATAATGTGGTGTGGTTTGATTTTAAATAGCTTGAGGTAGATCAAGGCCCAACCATTGTTGTTTATATGATACTTACAGCTGATAAGACATGGATAAAGCCTAGGTAAATGTTATATGAACTAGGTTAGTGTGATATGAAGTCATAATGAAACTTATTTTTGCTGTACAGTAGTCCCTCGCTATACCGCGCTTCACCTACTGCGGCTTCACTTCATCGCGGGTTTCTGAGGAAGCCGATCGGCAGATTTAAACAGCCCGCCGAACTCAATCGGCAGGTTTTTTTTAAAAAAATATCTAAAATTGTAAATACTGTATTTAAATACTGTATCTAAAATAAATACTGTGTGGGAAGGGTTTATAAACACTTAAAACAATGAAAACTTACCAAACTATTACAATATAAATACTTAAATAAGTACTATCAGTCGATAAATTCCCCATCGCGGATTTCACCTATCGCGGCCGGGTCTGGAACGTAACACCAGCGATAGGTGAGGGACTACTGTAGTACATGTGAGCTTCTTGTGGTTCCCTAGTTATGTATCAATAAGCTTTTGTTCAACAAATCATGTTTTTAAAAAATTCAAAAAAAGATATTTTCCAAGCTGAGCATACTCAGCTGGGTTTTAGGCCAAGAGTGGATTTGAACCTAATTTCATGCCAGTCTGTTTGGTTTTAGCCTAATGGCAGGTGCCAGCTCTGTGAATATTCATTGCCACTTAGCTGAGAAGTAGCATCACTTACACAGGAGAGACATTAACAGTGCATGGATGGTGATTTATTTCTAAGGGGTGGGGAAAAAGGATAGCCAAGGGAATGCATTTCCTTTTAAACCATCACTTTCCTGAACCGAAAATATTTATTCTCAAAAAATGAGGGTGGTACCCTGACATTCAACACAGTCCTTCCTTTTTCGATAGGTGATATTTATCTCCGAAATTGTTTGTGCCATCTGCAGCTTGGAGACCCTGCAGTTTGGGAGGGGGAGCAATAAATCACTTACCCAAGCAGGCTGAATCGGTTGCAAGGTTGGAATATTGCAGCTGCTTCTCCAGTGGCAAATAGCTTCTGATATCATCTGAATGCTTGGCACCCTAGGGACCTGGGGCTTCCTATGTCATTGTATGACACATTGTGGCTGCTGGCGTACAGCTGAGACAGCCTCTGGATTACATAGGCCCTTGCAAGGCCCAAGGTTTAAAAATGGTGAAAGTGTATGAGAGAGAAAGTGAATAAGTGCATGACAAATTCCTGAAGCCAACAATCAGCAAAGCCCATATGGACAAGACCAGTGGATTTTTTCATCATGAAGAGGCTTAGCAGCCCGCATCAAAAAGGAACCATGGTGCCAGCCGCCACTAGAAAGGAACAAAAGAAAACAAACATACTACAAAATGTACTGAAGTAATAGTTTGTGTTTGATTTTTCAGTGATCTGATGGAGACAGATCAGGCCTCCGGCATAACTCATCTTTATCTAATGTTATCTGTAGAGTTAAGCTATATAGAAGAGGTTGGGTTCTTCCCAGTTTGGACCAGATCGCCCAAATCATTATCCACCCATTTGTGACATGATGATGGCGACACAGATCCAGTTTGGTTGGTGCTGGTCCATGGGCATCACCATCATTTTTCCATGAATTTTTCTGTCTTGGATGGATTCTCCACTTGAAAAAGTGCCCTCGCACCCGAGCCTGAAGCACAGCTGATCAGCTTCTTAGCGGTGTTTTGCCCTAAATCCTTCTTCTGAGCATGTGCAGAAGTGAGAATGTACAAGGGGACATGCGTGAAACATTGTGATGCAAACCAGTGGTGAAGGCAAGTGGAACCCACCCCTGATACATAAGATAAAAATGTGGTCATCAAAATGACCTTGACAATTTATTTCCAATCTCATACTGGCACAGTGTTAGAAAGGCAGTTCATTGCTATCCAAGTAACCAGGAAGTTATGGCAAGTCTGTTACGGACTCTTACCAAGTCTTACACTTTTTTGGGGGGGATAAATAGAAATCTAAGTCTTTACAAGATTCCCAGTCTTCCCCCTTCCCCTGCCCTAATTTGAATACTGCAATAGGCTGACAAACCTGCCCCAAACACAATTCTCCCCAAAGCATTGAATTTAGGATCCTACTCGGGACAGATTCCCATTCCAACCATCACTGGTGCACCACGGGCGCAGATTCACTTCTCCTGCTTTTGCTTCTGTGAATGCACAGAGGCAAAAAATTGCCAAATGAGGTCTTGCTTCCTATGCATACACAGAAACAAAAACATGCTGGGGCGTGCACATAGGAAAACACAAGCTGCGCACACAGCGCAACTTTCGCTACCATTGTGCCATCCTCAACTATACCGGTCAGAACCCGCTATTGATCTTACTTCCAATAAATTCATCGCACTCACTATATTTGCATACATTTTGCAGCACATGTGTTCAAAATCATTGTTTCCTCCTCCTCCTTTAATAGTTTGTTGACCAAGACTGTTTTCATAAGGGTTTTTTCAAACATTTGTTTTAGCTAATTTAAGAAAATCGTTACCTTTTAGGACAACAGAGCAAAAAAGCTCAGTGGTTCTGTTGTGCTTTGGTCTACACATAGATTTACCTCTGTAGGAGGCAATTTCACTCAATGAAATGTCAAAAGCAGGTTCTGAGGTACTGTAAGAAACTGGTGATCTGGGATACAGAGATACCTCTTCCTATATATTAGATAGGATTCACCTATACTGAAAATGCATGTATGGCAACAAAAACATTTGCTTTCCCACTCACATCCACTGAGCAGTCCAATTACTTGTGGCTCATTTCTAAGGACAAGTTGAAAATCTATCTATATATCTTTTAATTCATCTGTCCACATTTGTTTGTTGTTTGTTTGCAATAAACTTCTAAGTCGAGCTAAATATAGTCAGATCTTCTCAAACCAATATAACAGTTAGGAAGCTTTCCAGAATATTTTATTGAAGTGGTCTGTGTGGCTTGGATAACATGCAAACCTTATTAAAGCTGAAAAAACAAACTTAATTTGTTCTGGCTGTTCTCCCTCCCTTCATTCAAGATATGAGGAGATGCCATAAATATGGAGAAACATCAACAGTCTACTCTGTGCAGATGTGATAAAAGCAGAGAAATAAGCCCTCCTTAGTGCCGCCACTACATAGATTTCACATGAGTCTTTTTAAATGTCTCATTTTATGCTCCATGCTTGGTTTTGTCCAAGATTCCCACTATTTTGCTTCAATTTCCTGCCTATCCATTTCTTTCCTGTCTAGTCTCTAAAAGCAAGGAGCTAATTTAGCTTTGCTAAGGGGAAAAGGGCACTTAGAAGCTATTGTGGTCAGGCGAACAGAGCAGCATCACTCAAAATCAAGAAAACCAAGATGTTTGTCTGATCATCTCCAATCCATACAATCCTCACATCCAACCTTATCTCAAACCTATTCCAGAATCTGAGGGGCAAAGCAGTCCTTTATGACTTTCCAGAAGGTTAAAAGGAAGGGGGCATGCCAGATCTCAGATGAAAGGGTTCTACAGGCAGACTGTGGATTAGAATCACTCCTCAAATATGAGTTACTTTTAAAACATACATTTAATAGCTCTTTTAGTAGCTCCTTTATAATCTGTACATTTATTTTGTAAACATTATATAGAAAATTCATATCAATTGCATATAATACTGCAAAGTCTGGGAGTACGTGAACAGCATCTGGATTATTGATTGATTGAATATTGATTGTTTCCTGATTGCCTATTGTTCCCTATGACAATCATTAAGTGTTGTACCTCATGATTCTTGACCAAAGTTATCTTTATGTACACTGAGAGCAAAGACAAATTCCTTGTGTGTCCAATCACATTTGGCCAATAAAGAATTCTATTATGGATAGATAAATAAAGTACTTATTTTATTTGAGAAGGAGAATTATTTGATAAATAAAGAGTATGTGCTTATACAGTACTGGGAGACTCGTTTATTACATTCCTTGACAATTTTGTAAAAACCACCATTCTTACAAATGAAGCAATTGCTATCACTCAAATGAAATCTCTTTCCAGAAGAAGAACCGAATACATGCATAGGAATAGCAGTCATCACCAAGAGTCTATGAGGTTACTGCTTCTAATCGGATGGGAAATGTAAGTTAAAAGGTGATGCAACATGTCATGTAGAGAACAACTCACAGGACATTTTTGGAACAACAGCCTAAGAGATGACAAGTCCTCTAGAAATTATCACTGTCAGCCCATCATTTTTTTGGTTCAACTAACCTTGTAACATATCCAAAGCCTGTAAAAAAACAACAGCAAACAGTACAAATCACTACATCACACAACTCACAAATACATATTATAAAAAGAAAAAAATATTTTATAGTAATACAAACTGAATAATATCCATAAATGAAGACAAGGCTGCAACAAATACATTTCCAGGAAAAAAATACGATTTAGAAAGAAAAACCATAATACTGTCTATATAAAATTATTTTGTGTACCAATCAAGAGATCTATAATTTGCAATCTATGTTCTTTTTAAAATGCCACTTTTATTTTGTCTTATTTATATTGGTTTAAGAAGATCTTACTATATTTAGCTGGACTTAAAGTTTATTGCAAGCCAAAAAAATGTCTCTTTACCTAAGATTGTTTCTTCTCTTTCTTTACTTCCTTGTCCTGTCATTGTAACACTTCACATGGTTCTGGCATACAATGAGAGATCACAACACAGATAGTTTGCCAGTAACTTGCTGTATCTCAAGCTATCCTTTAATTATCTGCACTAGCAAAACCAATATCCTACTCAAGAATTCACAATACATTTCCTGAAAATATAATTAATATGAGATAGTATCAAAAAGAGGACAAGGGAAAGGCTGTTGGTCCTGAACAACTAAGTTCAATTCAGGAGATCGAAGACACCCCTCCTGAAGTGTTTATCATGTTTTTATGCTCCTTTATTTATTTTTTTACTTTACTACTACTAATCATAATCATAATCATAATCATCACCATCACCATCACCATCATCATCATCATCATCATCATCATCATCATCATCACATATTAGACTTGTATGCTGCCCTTCTCCAAGAACCCGGAGCTGCTCACAACATGCAATACAAACAATATGTATACAAATCTAATAGTTAAAAACAGTAAGCTAAAATCCCATTATGTAAAAATAAATAAAATCATCATCATCATCATGCATTGTACTACACTACACTACACTGATGTTCGTCCATTGTTTTCGAGGAGGACCTTGACATCTTGGGGGGAATGTTAAGACCTTGACGTTTTGAGAGAGATGTCAAAACTTGTGAGTTCCGGGAGGGGTAGTTATTGACTTTCGGTGAAATAGGGACTTGTCTATGCCGAGCATGTGAAGACAGATTCTGGCAGACTGAGTGGATGAAATCTACTAGATTAAGACAACGGTCATGAAGGCGGTGTCTGCAAACAATGTGGTACACTAAGAGTATGGCAAGACATGAAAGGTGCCCTGGTCAACTACTGCACCCAGACCATCTCCAACTGTCTTGACTCTTGTCCTGCTATTGGAGCAAGATGATATCTGGGAAGTGAGAGTGAGGCTGACTATGCATACTTCTCCTTCACTTTAATCCAATTCACACTATGCTACACCACACTACATTACACTAATCATTCAAAATCATCCAAAATCAAAGCCCATCCAAGATGCATAATTAAGCCGAATGATTAAACCCAAACCCAAACCAATTTCGGTGCTGGAACTCTTTGCATAGGGTTATTTTACAATTTCAAGTATAACTTGAGCATTTTAAATAATACATGTTAAACAGATTAGAATAATACAGATTAAAAATAATCAATTCACGTTCAAGTTGCTGTTATGGAAGAAACAGGAAAAAAGTTACCTTAATTTATTGAGGCTCAGTTATGTAAACAGAAAAAAAAGTCACCTTAATTTATTGAGGCTGTTTTCTTTGCCAGGAACTACAGCAAAGATACAACATACTAGGAACTCTGCTAGAAATTATTGAAAGAGTTATAAATTTCATGATGATATGTAAACATAGTTCATAGTACCATAGTTGCCTCCCTGGGAGATCCATTTATTTTTTTCAAATGTATATAGCCAACCATCTAAATCAAATAACTGAGTGATTAACAAGGCATTAAAAACAAAAACATTCATAAAAACCACAATAAAAGGCACAGATAAAAAATAATTAACTTCTCAATCCATGCGGGATAGAAACAATAATTCATTAATATTATGGCCTTAAAGCTTGAGAGAATAGCCAGGTTATGGAGACCCAACATGGATAGTGTTATGTATCTATGTAAATAAGAATATGTAAATAAGTTATGTAAATATATGTTTAAACTAGCTCATAAACATGCTGGCCGCGGATTGGCCGAGCCGTGGGCGTGAAAATCCAAACGGCTGTCAAAGCCACACCTACGGCGAAAAAACCCTTTAAAAAGAGAGACCCGAGCCGCGTGCCTTGTCTTTTGCCACAAACCGCAAATATACACTTGTTACTTGTTATACCTTACATGGGCCGATTCCTAATAAAGAAGAATTAGGCAACCACGTATCCTTCCAGTTATTCAGATCTAACATATAGATCATCCTAACCCCAAAGAAGATGCTGTTCCAAGGGGCAGGTGCCATGGCAGAGAAAACATTTCCTTGATCTCAAAAAGTCATACTGTTCATGGAAAGGACCTGCTATGTGCCCAGCCTGCCAGTAGTGATTGGATAGGCAGAAATCCAAAACATCCTAGTCCTCCTTTCCGCCCCTTCTAATACACTTAGATATAAATGGTTAAAAAACAAAAAGCAATATAAAGAACAATTGCAACCTATTGCTTAGGGCAGACCGGCCAACATATCCTCTATTTTATCTCCCTTCAGGAGAAGCTTGTGACTGTGGTTTCTCCTGAGTAATCTTCCCTGCCTTGAAGGTCCTTTCAGAGTTACCAAGTTGGCCAGTTAGATGTGCTCCTCCTGTGCCTTGTAGTAGGTGATAATTTTCTTTCCCTGGTGCCGCTGTGCAACCAGACACTTTCCATTTGACACCTTCTAAGAAAGGCAGAGAATCTAAGATGACTGCTAGGTTTCAAATTTGGTCTTTATCAGTCCTTCTGATACTGTTAAAGATCCAACTAATTGTTTTCTCAAAGCAACACATATAGATATCCACAGCCAACTAATGATGCTCTTTAAAAAAAAAAAAGAGAGATTGACTGATTAGCATGAAAAGAGTCAGCAGGGCAAAAAACATACAAGACATCAGACAAGCAGCCACTACCATTACTGATAGATAGGCTGTGGCCTGACCTTAGTTCTGACTTTTAACTCTGCTTGTGTGTGAAAGAGTCTGTATGCACTTATGCACATACAGATATTGTATATGTGGAAGTGAGGTGTTCTAGGAGGGCTTGAGTGTAATTCAATTTATACCGAAGACCTAGAACTGTGTTTCTCAACCTCATCAAATTTGAACACGTATGGACATCAAATTACAAAACTCCCCAGCCAGACGTATTTGGGGAATTCTGGGAATGAAAGTCCATACATCTTGCTGAAGTTGAAAAAACAACTGTTGGGCCCAGAGGATGCAGAAGACGTGTGGGGGGTTATTCTAGAGCAGTGATGGCTAACCTTTTTGTCATCATATGCTTAAAGTGTGCACATGTGCCAGCATCCCTAATGCAATGCGGTCACCCTACACAGTTGTGGACCACCCTACCATGCTGATCCTTCCCCCATGCAAGCACATGTAACCCCCCATGCTCCCCCCACCCCAGTGCATGTGTGTTCCTCCCATGCCCCATTTTGGGCTTAGTAGGCCTCCCTGCAGCATCCGGGGACCAGAAATAGACCATGGTGGGGTGCAGTGTTCCCTCATGTGCTCCCCCATGCATGGACATGTGTATGTGTGAACTCCCCCATGCTGGCCAGCGGGAGGCACACATGTATGCACGGTGCAGCTGTGCTGGGCAACAATTTGCCTGCCTGCAGAGAGGGCTCTGGGTACTAGCTGCGGCACTCGTGCCATAGTTTCACCATCACGGCTCTAGATCTTGCAGTATTTTTTTTAAAAAAAAATTCCTACTCTTCCTTCCCTTTTAAGCAGGGGCATCTGAAATGGGTGATGTCCAAAATGTGAAAATGATGGTAACAGTCATGCAATTGAAATTGCACCATTCCTGTGTGTGTGCAACACGCACATAAAAAGGGCATGGCTTCAGACACACAAGTGTAATCTCTAACTTTGCCTTTTATCCTCTCTTGAAAATGTCCCCGCCTTTAAGTTCATTTTATTTTGTCTAAAGTTAAAACATTTGATTTTATTTAAGATGACAACCTTAAACCCTGGGGAATAATCTGAAGTGGCAGAATGAACTAATTTAAAACTCTCACGAAATCTTCTAGAAAGCAGCAACTGGCCAATCTCCTGGTAGTAGGCAGCATCACACTATCTCGCTATAATATATAAAGGCAGCTGCTATTTCTATATTATTCAAAGAGGGAATTGATTTGTGCATCTGAAACAGGATTTTCAACATTTCATTCCAATCACTTGGCTTTTTCCTGAACCAATTCAAATGCAGTGCAATTCTGGGAACTGAAATCCACAAGTCTTAAAATTTCCAAGTTTAAGGACCTCTGCCAAAACAAAGCAAACCACATTTTGTATTTTGTACAAACTGGAAGACCTATGATTAATTTCTTGACAGAGTGTAATTAACCTCCATTTCACCCCTAAACTGTAACTTTGATTGAAGGATTTCCATTTTGTACAAAAATGTTTGCTTTATCCTACATGTTAATAATCAAAAAAGTGAAAAATTAACATAATAGCTTTGGAGGATGATCATATTTATATCATGGATTTATATCAGTTTACACATAGAAATCATCTATAAAGAATCCTGGAGACTAAACTATTAATGATTTTTCAGTCAACAAATATATCAGTGTTGTACATTGTAGCCTAAACTTGGAAGGAAAAGGAAGAATTGATCTCTCTCTCTCTCTCTCTCTCTCTCTGTCTCTGTGTGTGTCTGTGTCTCTGTGTGTATAGATAGATAGATAGATAGATAGATAGATAGATAGATAGATAGATAGATAGATAAATGGATAGATAGATAGATAGATAGATAGATAGATAGATGGATGGATGGATGGATGGATGGATGGATGGATGGATGGATGGATGGAGATGGAGATGGAGATGGAGATATATAAATGAGAGGGACTCTCATAGAATATAACCTTGATGGAGAAACTATGACCCACATGCCAGAAGTGTCATGCAAAGGCATCTCTCTGGACATGCAGAGCCATTGCCTGTTGCTCTTCTGAGTCCACTAACTATGCATGTGTGCACTGGAAAGATGATGTTCTGGTTTCCAGCCTGTGCATGTGTGGTAGCCATCTGGTCTTCCGGTTTCTGGTGTGCATACATGTGTGAAGACCAGCTGGCCAGTGCTCATGCATGCACCAAAACCCACAAGAGGAGCAAGACCAGAGCTGTCAGCCAGGACAGGCGGACTGGGACTTCCCTCCCTCCCAATCCAAACAGACTTCTTGCACAGTCCCTGCCGTCCAGCCTGTGGCACTGTGGTCAGGAGTACCTGGTCAGCTTGGGCCTCCCTGGCAAGTGCTCCTGCTGCTGTCAGGGCTGGCAGTGGTTCCTGCATGCTGCTCCCACCTGGGATGCTGGGACAGGAAAAGCAGGAGTAGCCATTGGGGAGGTGAGCTGCCCCAGGAGGGCCAGAGGAGAGCACTTCATGGAGGCGCTGCCAAGGGGTAAGAGGCACCACCTGCAAGGAAATGACTGGGAAGGAGAGTGGCTGCACAATCCTTACCTCCAAGGCCAGGAAGGGGCTCCAGTTTTCCAGCAGAAAGAAGCAGCCCAACTTTCTCTCCCTGTCCAAGGCTGAAGAAATGGGGATGTCCCACTATCCCAATGGTGGGCAGGGGGCAGGCTGGAAGGTACAAGGACCCCCAAAAGGCCAGGTTGAGCCGGCACATGCACACCAGACAGCTGGTCTTCATGGCTTCATGCGCACCAGAAACTGGAAGATCATCTGCCTTTCCAGTTTCCAATACGCGCACTTCAGGACTCCGTGCCAAAAGGGATAATGCACGCTCCCATTTTGTCGGTGTCAAAAAGATTAGTTGATAGCTGAAGAATTAGGATGTATGAGTTGCACATTCAGTGAAAATTAAGGAATTTGGAAATTCTAAGGAGAGGGGGAAAAACTATCAGAAGGTTTATTCTTTATGAGAACATCAGACAAGGAGACAATCTAACAGCTAAAAGGTACAATACATTGCATTCTTAAAAATTGCAGCCCTTCATCTTGTCTAAGGTAGTATGCTGTTCTGCTACCTGTTGATGTGTGTTGATAAAAGACTAAAGACTAAAGTGCCAGATCAGCTGCTTTCCTACATGTAACAGGAGAGCATACTATCTTATTTTTTACTTTAGACAGCAAAATATCTTGGGTCTGAGCCAGATATTAAGTCACTATAGTAGTCTTGAGCATCATATAGGTTTAGCAAAAGGCCAGAATCACAATAGCAAGCACTTGAGAATCGCCACTTTAATTGTCCACAGTTTCTTGGACGTGAATTTCATATGAGGTATTGCAGGAAAATCTATATGATTTCTAAGTCAGGCTTCCTGATGTTCCTTAAAAAGAGTCAATCATCTCAATTGGCTGCTAAGCATGATGCCAGTCTTCCCATGGCTAAGAACAAAAAAGTTGTGCCAGGCACAAAAACACAGAATTATTTCCTTTATTGGTCCTTTTGCTAGTTTCTAATCAATTTCTATGGGGTTTCGAGATTGTTTTCCAGATCCTCACATATCATATTAATACTGGTCAGTAAAGAGCTTTTGTGACTTAATTCTGTGAGGAACACAGTCAAAGTAGGTTACACCATTAACACAGGTTGGATGAAATCCTAGCTGTCAGTGGGGGGGAAATCCTTTCAGCCACAATTTACTCTTTCTTTTCCAGTTGAAAAAGCTTAGCAATCCCTGCCTTTACCAATACGTAAAGATTAGGGATGAAATGCTACTAGTTCGACCAGGTTTGGTTTGACCAGGTTTCAACCAGGTAGCAGGCAGTGGTTTGAAGAACCAGTAGTGCTGGCATCATGAAGCTCCACCCATTTGCCCAGATGCTGCCATTTTCATTTTTAAAGCCTCTGCGCATGCGCAAAGCCTTTGCGCATACGCAGAGGGTGAAAAAGTGTGCATGACGGTGGCGCATGCACATGCAAATCGCACAGCTTCCGAAGCGGTAGGGAAGGATGGATGCTGGAGATTCATCATCCAAGCAAATACTTTCTTTTCCTCAAGCTTTAGGTAAAAGTAATTCTGAGACTGGGGGAGAAGCAGACCTCGGTCTTACTAACTCATCCTTCCTGTAGCGGCTTGATAGCACATTTCTGTTTTTGCTGTGACAGTCCATGCAGAAAATGAAGATGGGAAATGGGAGACACCAAAGGGTATATTAAATCATGCATGATGTGAAAAATTGGACAGGGATATTTTATTTTTCTGGGTCTTCGACTGGAACTCAATACAAGGGGAGTTAGAGTCAATGCAAAAAAAGAACTAATGTGCAGTTCATGTCACTGTAACGATGGTGACCTGTTGAAATATTTCTAAATGGGGACTGATCAGAAATACAGATTGGATAATAAATGGTTACTTGATTTAACTCCTCTGGAGTCACAAGCAGCTATCAAAGAGCAAATTATCTGCTCTAAGAATTATTACCTTCCCAAACATCCTATTGAGGAGCTTCTTGAATGCATTGGGTGGGCCACTGTGAGTAAGGGACAGAAGGAACAATCTTGAGGAACAGAAAGAAGAGACTTCCTCCCTTCATGAGAACTTCATGAAGTCTTCTCTGAGACTTGGATTACAGTTTTGGTCCAAATTCGAATTTACTTTAATTATTGTCTTGGTAGTAGCTATTCTTCGTGTTCTTCAATTTCTAATTCCTTCTGCATATTATATTGTGTAATAACTGTAACTTGTTGCTTGTATCCTAAGATTTTTATTCATATTGATTGTTTCTTCATTGCTTAGTTGACCCCTGTGACAATAATTAAGTGTTGTACCACATGATTCTTGACAAATGTATCTTTTCCTTTTATGTACCCTGAGAGCATATGCACCAAGACAAATTCCTTGTGTGTCCAATCACACTTGGCCAATAAAAAATTCTAATTCTAATTCTAATGTAGGGGTCCCCAAACATGGCAACTCTAAGACTTGTGGACTTCAACTCCCAGAATTCTATGCTGGCTGGAGAATTGTGAGAGTTGAAGTCCAGAAGTCTTAAAGTTGCCAAATTTGAAGACCTCTGGGGTAATACAAAAAGTATTAAACTAGATGGCCTGATTTGGCAAGTCTCCTATGCCAGTGGTGGGCAGTACCAGATGCACCCAGGTACGCCACTCTGGTAGGTTGGTCACCATGTACGTGCACAACCAATGGGATACTGGTGTTTTATGCCTTTTTTTGTTTCCACGCATACACAAAAATCACCAAAATCTTGTGCAAGTGAGGATGCTCACATGAGATTTTGGTAGCTGCACATACGCAACTGCCAAATCCCATGCGAGCGTGAGCACCATAAGCGCGTGCACAGAGTACACCATGAGCGCCAGCAGCTGGCAAGATATTACTGCTCCTATCATATGTTGACTTTAGTGAAGAAAGCATATTGCTTTAACTATTTTTGAACAAATATAATTGTCTATCACAGGGGTATCAAACTCACGGCCCACGGGCCAGATGAGTCACATGCTGGCCACGCATAGTAAAGGGAGGAAAACTCATGATACATTATGAGTTTGACACCTCTGGTCTAATAATAATAATAATAATAATAATAATAATAATAATAATAATAATAATAATAATCTCAGCGGACATTTGAAAACCATCGGAACTGACAAAATCTCCATCTGTCAATTGCAAAAGGCTGCTTTACTGGGATCGGCAAACATAATTCACCGCTACATCACGCAGTCCTAGGTGCTTGGGAAGTGCCCGACTGGTGATGAAATACGAAATCCAGCATAGTGATCTCGTTTGCTGTGTTGTATTGAATAATGATGATGATGACGACGATGATGATGATGATGATGATGCTAATAATAATAATAATTATTATTATTATTATTAGCATCATCATCATCATCAATAATAATAATTATTATTATTACTATTATTATTAATTAGATTTGTATGCTGCCCCTCTCCGCAGACTCGGCATGAGCCATGTTGAGCTAAACCACAGGGTGGGGTGTTTTTTGTTTTCTTACAACCTTGTTTTCCAATATTAGCCCAGATGTTTCTGAGAGGCCTACATTCAAGAGAAGAGCATTCTCCTATCTGTGTTTTCCAACAAGCAAAATAGCAAGGAATCAGTAGTGGATTCTAAAACCCTTTGCTACCAGTTGCATTGTGATGCTTTTGCGCATGCGCAGATGATTCTGCGCACGCACAGACACATCTCAGGTGGGTGGACATAGCCTACCACTACCACCGCTATTGGTTCTTAAAACCGGGCCAAACCAGGAGCAACCCACCGCTGCAAGAAATGAAGTATCTAATATTGAAAGCAGTACAGTGATACTCTGAATATGAACCCATGGTAACCTTGTCTTATATATTCCCTCTAATGATTGCTGTATTAGAGTTTGGTGTCATCAAGATTGTCTGGATTTTTAGGGTTGAAACAGTTAAAGAATGTTAAGCCATGGGTTTTGTTTTTTTTAAAATCTGTTTTGATACAAACTGCAGTATTTTGTATATTTAGCATTAGGTTACAAACTACAAAGTATAAAACACAGTGGTTGATCACACAAAATCAAAGAGAATTCTAAAACAATGCAATTTTCAACAATAACAGCTTCCTTTTTTTAATGCAGGTTTTTTTTTTTCATGTCAGCACGGTTAGTTCCTGGAATGAAACTGAGTGATAGTTGTGTCACAGCCTTTGAGCAATGAACATTCCATCCTACTAACCTTCTGTCATCTTTTATTTGAGTTGTTCCTCTCCTGTGTCAGAAAAATGCACCGTGCCATCACTTGGTGTTCAGAGATGCTACAGGCACATCTAGAAACGTCTTCATTAACCTGGACCAAATTAAAGATGATGGGGGAGGGTTGAGTGTGTGCATTTGAGAAAATATTGTGTGTGTGTATGTATTATTTTGCAAGGCCCGATCAAATACTCACATTTCAGACAGGATCACAAAAACACAGTTATTCTCAAGTGAAAATCATTTGGCAATCCTTTTCTTGATTTAATTTGATATCTAAGATGGTTAGGATAAAAAAAAATATGACTATTAAAGTGGGAATGTCATCTGGATTCTGAACTAAATCAGAAACCAATACAATTAGGATGATAGAATGTGGAGGACAACAGGTTATGGTAAATATATAAACATTTTTAGTCTGAAAACATAAAGCTGTAAGAATATTTTCACAAAGAAACACTCCTTCAAGAGTAAAAAAAAATCAACAAAATCATATGTACAGTTTTCTCAGCAGGTCTATTTAAATGCAATGGTGTTAATAATTTAAATTTCTAAAGGCAACTTTTTAAGCTGGGTTCAGTATCTTCTCCGAGTCTTCGGAGAGGGGCGGCATACAAATATAATAAATTATTATTAATTATTATCATATTTGCTAAATGCATTTTTACCTACATTTATTACCTGTAATTCCCTTCACACAATGTAGAGCCTCAAGAATCTTCCATTAAAGTTACATTCAATTTAGAAAACTTGAAAAGATCTTGAAGTTGATTTAAAATCCTGGCTTGTTCTGAACCTTAAAACCATAATAACCTGATATAACTGTCTTAGAAATCATAGTTCACTGAAAATATAAAGTAGGGGTTCTCGATGTTTTTGGTGGGTTGGGGTTTTTTTCTCATGACCCCTTCTGAATCTCATTTACTCCTGTGAACACTTTCTTTACATTAATTTATTTTATTTATTTATTTATTTATCAGATTTGTATGCCGCCCCTCTCCGCAGACTCGGGGTGGCTCACAGCAATAATAATACAATGTAAACAAATCTAATATTTCATTTAATTTTAAAAAACCCCAATTTAGAAACCAATCATACATACTAGCATACCATGCATACATTTTATAAGCCTAGGGGGAGGGAAAATGTCAATTCCCCAATGCCTGATGACAGAGGTGGGTTTTAAGGAGCTTACGAAAGGCTAGGAGGGTGAGGGCAACTCTGATATCTGGGGGGAGTTGGTTCCAAAGGGTCGGGGCCGCCACAGAGAAGGCTCTTCCCCTGGGTCCCGCCAAATGACATTGTTTAGTTGAAATATAATATGGTTTCTTCAGGAGTATACAGTCCATTTTAAGGGCCTCAGTGCAGAAGGAAAATGTTTGTAAATACAGTTTTCTTTTCCTCACATTTTGGCTTCCAAACTGAGATAACATTTTCTGAACTGGGACAGTGTCTCCGAACCAAATGAAATGTGTATTACAAACCTATGTAATAACATGTAGAAGTGTTTTAGTGATAAATATACTGCTAAATTGAGCTGTCCATCCACCATATTTGGGCCAATAGGAATAATTATCTTAGATTTTCTGAAATGCTCATAATTCTTGGAAGCCAATTCTATTATTAGTATTACTCCATTAGCTAGCATAGGAACCATTGCATCATCATTCTTTCCATCTACAGTAGACCAAGAGAAATGGAGATCATACTGGAAAAGCCCAAGTTGTGGGTCCCTTTAAAAAAACATTATCTAGTTTTTCCGATTGTTTCCAGCCACTCACTGGGTTCAACTGAAAAAATATTGTTGTAATAACTATTAGTGATCCTCAACTGGCATTATTTATATATTATTGTTGTTCTTGTTGCCAATGGTGGTTTTTATTTGAGTTCCAGTTTTTTCTTAGCCATCCAGAATCATTTCTGTTGAGAAATGGGCAATCCTATAAATTCACGGAAATAAATGATAGATAAAAAATAAATAAGGGGGAAGAGTCAAAGTGTAATGTTTATTTTCTTATGATGTTGCCGCAATTGCATGCAGACTCAATCATACTAAAGCCTGCTTTGCCACTATACACTATATTGCTCAGAAGCAGCACTTAAACCAATCACTCCACAGCCCCAGGTTCATAGTTCAAGGCAAGCTATTATCCTCTTTGACTCAGTTTTTGCACACAAAAACCATTGCCAATTGTAAAGAACTAGGAACACTAGAATCTATTATCTCAAGGATGAGAACCCAATTGCTCTTCAGAACTTATTGTGCTAGAAGTTTTGGCATTTCTCCCCATGAGCAATATCAGTTTGAATTGCTCACAGTTTTAATTCAGCAACGTATTGTTGGGTCAAAATCCTTACCTATATATTCCATTGTTGTGGTTAGCTCTGGCCCAGCTCCTGCCCCAAGGACTGTGGGTGTGGGGGAGACATCGACATGCTGCAGGCCTGTTTTGCCCCCGGTGGAATCTGCTGATAAAGGCTCCTCTGACCAAGAAGACATGAGTGACAGGGAGGAGGAGAGTGTGGCAGACAGCTCAGAAGGAGATCAATTATCTAGCTCCTCCTTGGATTCAGAACAAGAGTTAATGATATAGCCACGCATACGGAGAGCGATGCATAGGCAACAACAACTGAGAGATTATTATCAAAGAAAATGAGGCCACCTGTGGTTGGGTGGGGCTGTGGTAATTAGTGAGGCTGCTATAAATAGCAGCCTGTGGGTTTGGCCATTGTGGAGGATTATCTGATCCTTGTGTTTCGTGACTGCTTTACTGACTTTGACCTTTTGTGTGCTGATTTTTCCCCGCTTTGAAACTAAACCAGAGCAAAGTGTGTTTCACTTTGTGAAAGAAGAAGGACTGTGAATTACCTCACAGCTGCAAGCTAAGTATCACAGAACTGATAAGGGACTTGTACAAATTACCAGTTTGTTTGGAGACCAGTGCTCCTTGCTATACCAAAAAAGGGCTTGGTTTAAGTGAATTTTCATTATAAAGAACATTGTTTTGAATTTTCAAACGTGTGTGTGCGTGTCTGAAATTTGTACCTGTGAATTTTTGGGAGGATTCTACCAGAGAGCCCGAAATTATTTGCCGAATACATCATCTCCATTCATTAATTGACTTTCATGGTGCAGAATTCAGTAGGTATCAGCCAACATCCTACTTTCCATCTCTATTTTGCTATAATTAGATACATATAAGAGCTAAGGTTGGTATAACCCAAAGGTCTTTTGAGAACATCCACGCTAATCATCCAAGTGGCTCTGGAAAGCTGTCTGTTTTTTTCATATAGAGGTGTATATAATATAGATATTGTTATAATCACTTCTGTCTTTTTACTTTTGCTCTGTTGTTTGGGTCTACAAGTACTTTCTCCCTCCTTTTGCCTGTTTTTTGGTCCTGTTTGACTCATGTTTCTGTTTTGCTTATTGAACAGTGTTTTCCTACCAGTACATTTGGTGCATTTTGCAGCAGGCAAAAACTCCAGATATGAGATTTTAACCCTAGTGGCAGGGGGGAAAGTATTAATAGTGTCCTGCTTTGCCAATTTACTTTTCTTTTTGTTTTGTTTTCTTTTGATGATATTTAATAAATATACATCAAGCTATATTGTTTTCTGGATGAACTGAGCAGTCTGTGTGTTTGTTCTGATCTACAAGGAATGACTGAGAATGTGCTAAGTGCAAACTAAATTGGAAATTGTTCACAGTGGCTTCTTATTTTCCTATCTTCTTATTTCTTATTAATAATTTGAGTCAATATTTGGAAATTCTACAGGGTTCAATTATCTTTGGTCTCCCAGCACAGGGCTTGATCTCGGGGCCTGATAAAAGTTGTACAGCCACAAGAATTCATGTACCATGATTTTATCATCAATAAAATTGCGACAGTCATACTATCATCATCAGTCAGGGGATCATTGATGTTATTTTCTAGCATGCTGGTGATAAACAGCCATTCTGCTCCCAACTCCCTTCAAAACTCTCAGATCTATTTTTTTTTAAAAAAACAACCTGCAGTGGCCCAAGTGCTTTGCCAGCTAAAACGGGCGCTCAAGCTCCATTTTCAGCTGTGACAGCCTCCTGCCAGCGAAAATGGAGCTCGGGAGGGCCCCACACAGCTCTCCCAAGCTCAGTTTTTGCTGGCAGAGACACCATGGGTTGGTCCTTTGCTGTTTCCAGGGTGGGCCCACAGATCATATCCAACCCCAAACCCTTGGGTTTGACATTCTGTCCTAGACCTGTGGTGACAAACCTATGGCATGTGTGCCAGAAGTGGCACGCAGAGCCCTCTCTGTGGGCATATGCATCATTGCCAACTGTTCTTCTGGGTTTCATCGCAAAAGGTTAGCCATCACTGTCCTAGACCAGGGGTAGGCAAAGTTGGCTCTTCTATGACTTGTGGACTTCAACTCCCAGAATTCCTGAGCCAATCATGCTAGCTCAGGAATTCTGGGAGTTGAAGTCCATATGTCATAGAAGAGCCATCTTTGCCTACCCCTGTCTTAGACTATCAAAAGAAAGATTATCAAGAGTTTTCAGACTGTAAGAGGGAAATGTGCATTTCACTAACCCAGTATTTTTCAGCCTTGACAAATTAAGATGTATGGATTTCAATTCCCAGAACTATCCAACAAAAATTCTGGGAGTAGAGGTCCACACATCTTAAACTTGGCAGTTTTATGACACCAGCCAATGAATACCTGCCTAACTCTCTTAACTGCATTGGACATTGGCTGCCATGTCTGGTTTTAAGGTTGCACCTATCTAGGAGTTTAAATGTTGTTTGCAAGCAAAGGGAAAAGGAATTTGGACAGACATACAAGTGAGGGAGAAGTAAAGTCAAGAATTTTAAGTATAGATCAAACAGAAGGAAAACAGACACAAATGAGATAAGGAGGCTAAATCTGGGAATCAGAAAAATGCAGCAAAATCATGAGGAAGAAAAAGGGAACCTAGAAATGAAAATTTATTGAGTCATTTCCTTACATATGAGGGCATTTTTAAATATATGAGGGAAACTTCTCAATTAAAAAAAGAAATGAGTAAATAAGCCATCTTCCAATTTGCCCAAAGGAAAAAATTATATTGTTCTCTAACTTGATTGTTGTAGTTTTTCTTTCCAGTTGAGTTCTCTAATACAGAACCTAAAAGAAACTGAACCAGCCACTAACTTGTTCTGAATCCCACCCCTCTATTCCTACCAATGCTCTCAAGGAAGCCAGGTTGCTTCCCCCACCTTCTTATCTCAACTATATTCAAGGCCTCTTTTTGTCCTTAACAGTCTTGGCACAAGGTAGCAATAACGATCAGCAATTCTTGCTGCACTTAGTAAACATTAATACCAGTAGCTTCTGATTACGGAAAATCTGTTCTCATTTTTCTGGTTAATAACATATAACACCAATGGGCAAGGCAGATACTTTACAAAAAAGTGTCTTTTTAAAAAAAAAATGCAGAATAATCTCACACTAAATGTGGATCACAGGTCATCAGTCTTTCTTGGCTGAGCTCAGCAGAATGCTAACCGTCCCAAAAAGTTTTCCTATTTCAAAAATACAAACTGAATTGCTTGAGGTAGTACTTCTAATCCCTTTGAGATGAGAGCCAGCCAGAAAACCCTCAAGCATATAATTCAAATATAATGTCATCCAATACTTTCAGACTAAAACTTCCATTATTCCTAGCCAACAAGGTCATTAGTATGACGACAGCTGGAATCCTAGCACATCAAATTGAAAATGATGCTCTGTTACTGGCATTGGGAACATTTTGTCTTAGCAAAGAGCTGTACCTTTCTTTAACTGATGTGGCTGGGCTCTGCACTCCAGAAGTAGGCAGGACCAGGATAAAAACAAATACTGATTTAATTTTACTTTAAACATTTTCACCAGCAGAGCCCTTCACTCCTCCACTCGAAACAGAATATCCTACGAAAATAGACTAACAATCCTGGGCCTAGAAAGCCTAGAACTACGGCGCCTAAAACATGATTTGAGTATTGCCCACAAGATCATATGCTGCAACGTCCGACCGGTCAATGACTACTTCAGCTTCAACCGCAACAACACAAGAGCATGCAATAGATTCAAACTGAATACGAACCGCTCCAAACTTGACTGTAAAAAATATGATTTCAACAATCGAGTTATCGAAGCGTGGAACTCATTACCGGACTCAATTGTGTCAACCCCTAACCCCCAACATTTCTCCCTTAGACTCCCCACGATTGACCTCTCCAGGTTCCTAAGAGGCCAGTAAGGGGTGTACATAAGTGCACTGGTGTGCCTTTCGTCCCCTGTCCAATTGTCTTTCCTTTCTCTCACTTATCATATATATTTTCTTTCTTTCATATATCATCTCCTCTAAGTTCACTTTTACCCTTATATATATTACTACATGTCTATTTTTCTTCCTATGTATTTGTGTATTGGACAAATGAATAAATAAAATAAATAAAATTTTGAAAATTAAATTAAATGCAGTTAAGTAGATTGCACCCATAATTCTAATTCCCATTATCCCATTCAAAAAAATTAGAAATAAAAATCTGGAGGCAAAATACTGCATAGAGAGACTTCACTTGGAGAGGAGCTATTCACTAAGCATTTCTGTTATGGTGACTAAGAAACCATTTTTAAAGGTTGTTTCAATTGAGCAGGAAAGCAAACTGCAAAATGGAGGAGCTAAGATGTAAACTAGAGAAAAAGATGGAAAGCTAAATATCAAAATACAAGGGATTTTGTTTTTGTTGGAGCACTGCAATCTCCTGTCACACAGCCTTCCAGTTGCTTTCCATTCAAACAACCCTCAAAGTGATTACTTTAAATTTGGGGGTCTTTTCTCTTCTTTCAGTCTGAATTAAAAACATTGCCTTACTATTCAGCCTGGAACTTAATAAGTTCCAGGCTGAATAGTAAGGTAATGTGTGTAATTCTGATACACAAATAGTAGCTATAGAAAAAAAAATACTTCTTGGAGGACTACAGTGTATCTAAAGAATTTCACTTTTTTTTTCTTTTGTGGGAAGAAATATCCATCTGGTTCAGTGTCAAGCTGGGAGAAAGACACTGGAAACATGGAGGCTGTTTGGAAAGATGGTTTAATGATGAACAAGTTTGTCTGAGCTATGTTTGGTTGAAGTTTGGACTGCTGATACAATGAAGAGGTGCTGGGCTATTCTTATTGTGGCTGGGGGCTAATCCTACCATTGTTCAGCCTATGGATGGAGCTAATGATATACTTGACTTCTTTCAATAAGCTATTTATCTCTTAAGTGCAGACATATGCTAAGAGCTATTACAAAAGATGGAGACTGCTTTTCCCCTCTAAAAATCATGTTTCCCAATTTCTTATCCAGGGAAATATAATAGTCTACCTTTAAAAAAAAATCCTCAAAGTATACTGCTCACAAAAATAAAGGCAACACTTAAACAACACAATATAACTCCAAGTTAATCAAACGTCTGTGAAATCAAACTCCCAACTTAGGAAGCAACACTGATTGACAATCAATTTCACATTCAACTTTGTACAGAACAAAGTATTCAATGAGAATATTTTATTCATTCAGATCTAGGATGTGTTATTTGAGTGTTCCCTTTATTTCTTTGAGCAGTGTATAATGGTTTACCTTTAAAAAATATTCAAAGCATTTCATTCTTCTAGGAGAGGGGTAGGTGCTAGCTTTCCACACTTAAAATAATCGGAAGTGTTTGCCAAATATACACACAGTACAGCAAGTTTCAAGCAAGTTGAAGCATCCTACAAACACTGAAGAGCAACATTTACAATCCTAGGCTATTCACCTCAAATCAAGACTAAGTTCTTACTTGAGGCATAAAGGATCAGGCTCTTGTTATTCAAAAATCCAGCTCTTTTGAGAAGTTCATAATGCTGGGGAAATAGAAGGGAAGAGAGATAGGTAGATTAACAAAATTACAACAGCAATCAGTGTACCATCCATTGAAAGACGTAAAAAGAATGGTTGAGAATACGGTATACCATTTTGGAGAAGATCAACCTATGTGGTTTCTAAGAGGAGACAACATTTCCAGCCTAATATGCAATTAAATTGGTTCTATCCTATATGGAAATGAGAGTTCAAATAACATTTCTACAGTATTGATCTGAAGTCTGTTTTACAATGTTAGCACAAGCATTTTTGGGTTTAACTAGCAAACTATTCTTAGAATGTCTTTATTAATAGTTAACTAAATTCTCCACAAAATAAACAGAGAATTGTTTCTGGCCTGTTTTCTGGGTGAAGTTTCCTGTAACTCAGCTACTGCTTTCCACAATAACCACATGATCGTCCCTCTGCCTCATTTCCACATTTCAAAAGATAATCCCTGACATGTTGGAAACAATGACAATTCTATAGCCACTGTTTCCAACTATGGGTTTCAGGTCAATATGAATGTCTGCACAAGTAGAAACATAGAAACATAGAAACAGCCGCCCCGAGTCTGCGGAGAGGGGCGGCATACAAATCTAAATAATAAATAATAAATAAATAAATAAATAGAAGACTGACGGCAGAAAAAGACCTCATGGTCCATGCCCTTATACTATTTCCTGTGTTTTATCTTAGGATGGATATATGTTTATCCCAGGCATGTTTAAATTCAGTTACTGTGGATTTACCAACCACATCTAATCAGTAACTCCAAAAGTATAATCAGTAACTCCAAAATTCCAATTTCTATCTGTCTTTTTTTCACTTTTTTTGGCAAAGTGAAGCAAATTTCCACTATTCCCTCATCTAGAGTGAAAACAAAGTGAGAAGGAATGAATAGTTATCATTCATTCCTTCTGAGTGAAATTCAAATTTTGAAAATCCTAGAAAGATTGATGGATCAGTTTTCTTCTCAATATGGTTTATTATTGCTTATTAAGCTTATCCATTCTATATTTGTTTATTGCTTTGAAGTGTTTATATGTTGCCCAATAATAAAGATATAATATTGCCAGGTTCTGTATAGCAGAACTTACTGTATTTTTCGGAGTATAAAACACACCGGAATATAAATTGGGGTGGGAGGATAAGAAAAAAAGAATTCTGCCTCTGCCTACCAGCATCAGGATTAGTGGGGTCCTCACTTCAGGTGGTAGATCTCTTTCTCCGATTGCAAAAATGTGCAAAGTGCATTTTCAATGGTACATTTGTAGCTCAAATAGTATCTTGTAAAAGTTCGAACTGTATGAGGTTTTCCACATCTAAGCCATCTAATCAAAAGCTTTTCGAGATATCTGTCTTAAATATTTAATAGGCATTTTCCAAATCAGCAATAGGAAAGTACAGTAGAAGATGAGACTAAAAATTGTTATGGGAATGAAAAGGCACTGTTGCAGAAGAAAGGAAGAAGTAAGTCAGCACAGGATATTCCTTCCTGTAGCCTTTTCAGAGAGATAGCAGAGAGGGGTTGACTGGGTTAGGATGAGTGATAATGGGGTGGAGCAAAGCAAAGGTGAAGAGGGAGGAACAGGAAAAGTTTTTCAATCTTCAGTCTTTGAAACCAGCTTCAACATACGCGCACGACCTTGTAGACAACCCTCGCTCTGTCAAGGATCTTGGAGTACTCATATCTAATGACCTAAGTGCCAGAGCCCACTGTAACAACATTGCCAAAAAGGCACTAAGTGTTGTTAATCTAATCTTGTGTAGCTTCTTCTCTGGTAATATTACACTGCTAACCAGAGCATGCAAAACATTTGCTAGACCAATTCTCGAATACAGCTCACCTCTCTAGAACCTGCATATCAGACATTAATACAATCGAGAGAGTCCAGAAATATTTCATAAGAAGAGTCTTCCACTACTCTGTTTGCAACAGAATACCTTATTCCACCAAACTTGAAATTTAGAAATTTTTACAAAATTTAGAACTACATCACTTTTGATCTGATCTAAATGCAATTCATAAAATCATCTGCCACAATGTCCTACCGGTCAATGACTACTTTAGCTTCAACCGCAACAATACACGAGCACACAATAGTTACAAACTTAATGCAAAATGCTCCAAACTCAACTGCAGAAAATATGACTTCAGCAAAAGAGTGGTCAATGCCTGGAATGCACTGCCTGACTCTATGGTTTCTTCCTCAACCCCTCCAAACTTTAACCTTAGACTGTCTTCTAAGGTCTGTAGAGGGCATGCATAAGTGGACCATTGTGCCTAACGACCCTGTCTTACTGTCCAATTCTCCTCATTTATCTGTTTGTTTGTTTGTTTGTTTGTTTGTTTGTTTGTTTGACTTCTACGCAGCCCAATCCCAAAGGGAGGCTTACAACACTATAAAAAATACAATACAATAAAAAGAAGTCAAATATTAATTACTAAATCAACAAATACCCCATTTATAAAACCCACAAAGCTATAAGCCAATCAAATATACACATCCATACCATTCAAAACAATTTGGCCATGACAGATTATAGTAATCATGGCCCCCAGGCCTTCCGGCAAAGCCATGTCTTTCAGAAGGCCAGTAGGGTGGAGCAGTATGGACATTGGGTGGAGTTGATTCCATAGAGCGGGGCAGACACAGAAAAGGCCCTGCCCTGCGGTCTTGCCAACCTGCATTGCTTTGTCAACAGGACCAGGAGAAAGCCATCCCTATGTGATCTTATTATATTTATGTTTATACCATATTCACCTTTGTTTAAATGCCAGCCACTACAAAGGAGGTCATGTATTTTTTACAGCTATCAAGTAGTTTTCAAATACTCAAGTCTTCCTATGTTAATTTTTACTTATATTTTAAAGGGACATATTCCTAACTCAAGCGCTACTTCAAAATATTTTGCTCCATTTTCATAACAGTAAATTCTTCAGAATAAAATATGCATATGAGAAAAAGACCACAATATAACATAATTGCTTTGGAAACTTGTTAACTTTGATTCATTCAGCATGGTTTTATGTTGCTTATGGTTTTAGTATGCAGTCAACCCTAGAGTAAAACAGATACACTTGGGTATGGAATTGGCTTGGGGTATAATACTCCAATTGGATATTGGGAACAATACCCAAGCCAACTCCATACCCAAGTGTATCTGTCATATCTTTGCAGCCCAATTGTATCTTGTCACATCTTTGCGGACTTTCTTGTCACATGACCATCTTGTGGTTTATATTGGTATTTTTCACTTTTCCTTCTCTTGCCCAAAGGCTCCCAAACATCATCTTTAGAAAAGTCCTATCAAAAGAATAATAGCAGAGGAAGAACAGTTCAAGAAACCTTGCCAGCTATTTCTGAACTTCTGGATTCAGGCCCACCAATCAAATCCCTTTAATTCCTACATAGGTGACTATGTGAAAAACAAGTGATTTTCTTTTTAAAAAATCTTGGAACAAAAATATATTGTGCTGTGTGGCAATCTGCTAGGACAGCAACTTTGGGAGGAGAATTTGGGAAATTTCAAAGATGCTGGAGAAAGAAAAAGAAATTAAAGAGTACATGATACTTCTCTTCAGGATTGTTAATTACATCATCATCACCATCTTCATTCAATCAATACATATTTTCTCTTCGATGTCTATGATTTGGGAGAATAGAAGTTTTGACCTAAGACATCTGGAAAGAAGCAAGTTAGGGAAGACTGCCTACCATAGTAACCATTCATGCAAAATTTGCCCTAAATTCTGTACTTGTAGAACTGCGGTGACATCTAGTGCCCATACTATATCATTTACAAATAATGCTATATACAATATAGATATATACAGTAATACCTCGTCTTATGAAATTAATTGGTTCTGGAACAAGGTTCGTAAGGTGAAAAGTTCATAAGACAAAACATTGTAAAAGACGAAACAATGTAAAAGCGATTAATGCGTGCAAAGGGAAAAACAAATCCCAAAATGGCGCTCCGCTGGGCGCCACTGCCACCGCCCGGCTGCCACCTTTTAAAACAGATGGGGGGCTTCTCAGCATTCTTCCGGAGGCTGCCGAGAAGCACCCTGCTGTTTCAGAAGGTTACAGTTGGGTGGCGCCGCCCAGCAGAGCGCCGTTTTTCCAATTGGCGGTGGCATTTTCGGCCGATCTGGAGGCTGGAAAGGAGGTGGAGAATCCCAATAGGGAATTCCATGGGCGGAGCTTTGGCGTCACAAAGACGTCCTTCCTGGAGGCCGAAACGTGGTTATTATTATTATTATTATTATTATTATTATTATTATCATTATCAATTAGGAGCTGGTCTTTCGTACCTCCACTGGCATGATATCATTTTCTTCTAGGTAGTCCTGAATTCTGTCAGCTCTGATACCTGTCAGCAGTTTGAGCATGGTCGGCAAACATGTTATTGGCTTGTAGTTTCTTGGTATGGCTCCTTTCGCTGCGTCTTTCTGTATTAAATATGTTCTGCCAGTTGTAAGCCATTCACTGATATTTCCTGTCTGCAGCATTTTGTTGAACAATTCGGCCATTTTTTCATACATTTCAGCCAAAAACTGTGCACCTGATCAGTGCCAGGGGATGTCCAGTTCTTTACCCTCTTCACTCTTTCTGCAGTCATTTCAGGTGTTATCTCCAGCTGCTGCATATTGCTCCCTGAGAATTTTTTCTCAAACTCCTTTATCCACCCAGCAGTTTTGTTATAGTCCTTTTCGACCTCCCAGAGATCTTTCCAGAACTTTGTTTATGTTTTTTAAGGCTGGCAGTCTCTTTCGCTCTGCATTGGACCCTGCATGAGCAAGTATTTGATCCTTAAGTTCTTGCTGCCTTTGAGTCATAGTGCCAAGTGTCTCATCTGCAGCTTCTTGCTGTCTTTCCAAGTTTTCATTAGGTTCTAGTTGTGCAGTGACTCCAGATCTTATTGGAGCTTCTACTGGTGCCAGATCAGATTTTGATGTTTCTATTTTGCAAATTTTCTGTATTTCTTCTAATTTGACTTCACTGAACATTTGGTTCCTGATTATGAGTCGTCGCTGATCGGCCAGTCGAAGTTCCGTTATTTTTGAGTCTGCATATTCTTGTTTCCATAATTGGTACATCCGTCTTTGATATCCACGTTTTTCAGGCTCCGAGTTGTAATAACACTCTGACATTGAGAATTTCTGCCGCTTTTTGATTTGTAAGCTTTGTTTGTTTTGTTCCTGTAGCTCATTTGTCGTTGGCTGCCCAGGTTCCACAGCAACTACCGCGGTCCTTTTTATCCTGGGCGACGGCCGAGCCAGTATGGACTTCTTTTTGTTTTGTCTCTCCATTAGTTTAAATGGGTTAGGTACGTTTAGTCTGGCCCCTCTGCTTTGACCACTCCGGCAAGCTTAGACCTACCAGTAGTTTACACTACCACCGGCACAGCTCTCAGCTTCATTGAAGCACACTAGCCCCACTACCACGACAAGGCGTACCCATCAGTGGGGATTATTATTATTATTATTATTATTATTATTATTATTATTATTATTCTCTTCCTTACTAGTATCTATCTCTCCCCACTTATTACTATAACCAGGTTGCTTGTATACAATTTATATTGTTTTTATTTGTTTCCTAGTACAATTTGATAACTTATTAGTAACCTTAACTATCACTAAGTGTCGTATTTTTTATTCTTAATGAATGTTTTTTATTCTCCTTATGTAGAGCATATGCACCAAAGACAAATTCTTTATGTGTCTAATAAAGAATTCTATCTATTCTACTCCTTTCCTTGCAGGAACTACTTGTAGAAGAGAATAGAATTCTTTATTGGCCAAGTGTGATTGGACACACAAGGAATTTGTCTTCTCTGTGTAAGCTCTCTTTGTTTAAAGAATTAAGCATTTGGTTTCACTAAACCAAATATTCAGATGACTTTTGGCTCAGTTTCTGACAGGAAGTGACCAGATTTTGCAAGCTGCAGGGGAGATCATAATCAGAGCCTCAGGCTATCTTCGATTAGTAGTGTTTATTTTTGCAGTTGTTGTTTATTTAAAAATAGTGTTTATTTCTGCAGTTCATTTCTTTTGGGCTTTCTTCAAGTACAGCATTTAACATGTCTGGGTTCAGATCTATCTCTTCATTCAGAGATTACAGCAACACCCTCAGTGAAGATTTAAAAAACTTTAGGAAGAAATACAGTTCCCATTTTAAGGGAAAAGAGAAAAAAAGTACACTAACGCCAAAGCAAGAGAATTGATGCAAGATGTCGAGGAATTTTTTTTTTAAAAAAAACCCTTTCTGCTTTGAAACCTACTGTTGAGAAGGCACAGGTCACAGATGGGCAGCATACTCAGGCCAATATTATCCAACCTGATGTTGCAATGCAAAATAAATCATACCACAAGGTGGCAGCTTGACTTCAGATGTAAAAGTTGGAGAAAGAAGACTGAATAGACCAGCAGGTACAAACCTGGTAAAACTGAAAGATGTAAAAACTATTGGTCAATGTTGAACTTCATTCAAATACTTAATAGAGTGTAAAATCAAATCAAGGAATAATACTGCAGCATCAAAGTAACGAGGAACAATTCCTACCATTCTAAAGAAAGATGGGCCAATAAGGTAGCTCTGGTTTATGTTCATACTGTCAAAAATTATACTGAAGCATACCAAAGCCATACATTGCTTCTCTTTGGGAAAGGTGCAATGCAGACTTAGTGCAGATTTTAAAAATCCAATTGCTGAATTAAAAGTTTGGATTCATTGATTTTTAAAAAAACGTGGAGTACACAGAGGAAGCTGCTATGTACGGCATCAGACAAGTTATAAGTAGTCCTCAACTTATGACAATTTGCTTAGTGACTGTTCAAAGTTACAACAGCACTGAAAAAAGTGACTTGTGACCATTTTACGCACTTTATGACCATTGTAGCATCCTCATGGTGATTTACATTTGGATGCCTGACAACTGACTCACATGGCATCGGACCAGAATATCTCCGGGACCGCCTTCCGCCTTCTGCCGCACGAATCCCAGTGACCGGTTAGGCCCCACAGAGTTGGCCTTCTCCGGGTCCTGTCAACTAAGCAATGTCGTTTGGCAGGACCCAGGAGAAGAGCCTTCTCTGTGGCGGCCCCGACCCTCTGGAATCAGCTCCCCCCAGATATCAGAGTTGCCCCCACCCTCCTTGCCTTTCGCAAGCTCCTTAAAACCCACCTCTGTTGTCAGGCATGGGGGAATTGAAATTTCCCTCTCCCTAGGCTTATAGAATTTATACATGGTATGCTTGTATCTATGAGTGGATCTTTAAATTGGGGTTTTTTAGATTGTTTTTAATATTATATTTGTTTACATTGTCTTTTTATATTGTTGTTAGCCGCCCCGAGTCTTCGGAGAGGGGCGGCATACAAATCTAATAAATACAAATACAAATACAAATATTTAGGATGGTTGCAGTATCCTGGGATCATGTGATCCTCTTTTGCAACCTCCTGACAAGAGAAATCAGTGGGGAAAGAAGATTCACTTAACTTAAACAATTGCAGTGATTCACTTAACAAATATGACAAGAAAAGTCATAAAATGGGGCAAAGCTCACTTAACAAATGTCTCACTTAACAACATATATTTTGTGCTAATTTGTGGCCATAAGCTGAGGACTACCTCTATTCAGTGTTTTATTTATTTATTTATTTTGTCCAATACATAATACACATTGAAGAGAATAGATATGTAATAATATAAATAAAGAAAAGAATAGAAGAAAAGATATAAAAGTATAGGTGAACATATTTGAAAGGAAGAAAAGATAAATGAGATAAGGAGAGACAATTGGACAGGGGACAGAAGGCACACTGGTGCACTTATGCACGCCCCTTACTGACCTCTAAGGAACCTGGAGAGGTCAACCGTGGAGAGTCTAAGGGAAAAATGTTGGGGGTTAGGGGTTGACACTACTGAGTCTGGTAATGAGTTCCACGCTTCGACAACTCGGTTGCTGAAGTCATATTTTTTACAGTCAAGTTTGGAGCGGTTAATATTAAGTTTGAATCTGTTGCGTGCTCTTGTTTTGTTGCGGTTAAAGCTGAAGTAGTCATTGACAGGTAGAACGTTGCAGCATATGATCTTGTGGGCAATACTTAGATCGTGTTTTGGGCGATGTAGTTCTAAGCTTTCTAGACCTAGGATTGATAGTCTGCTTTCGTAGGGTATTCTATTTCGAGTGGAGGAGTGAATGGCTCTTCTGGTGAAGTATCTTTGGGCATTTTCAAGGGTGTTGATGTCCGAGATGTGGTATGGGTTCCAGACAGATGAGCTGTATTCAAGGATGGGTCTGGCAAAAGTTTTGTAGGCTCTGGTGAGTAGTGTGAGATTGACATAGCAGAAACTGCGTAAGATCAGGTTAACAACTCTAGAAGCCTTTTTGGCGATATTGTTGCAGTGGGCTTTAGCACCTAGGTCATTTGATATTAGTACTATTCCAAGGTCTTTTACTGAGTGGG
Source organism: Erythrolamprus reginae (assembly GCF_031021105.1). Lineage (NCBI taxonomy): Eukaryota > Metazoa > Chordata > Lepidosauria > Squamata > Dipsadidae > Erythrolamprus > Erythrolamprus reginae. The sequence continues at coordinate 59,800,634 of NC_091952.1, read as the reverse complement.
GGCTGGCTGTGAGATTTTGTTTATTCAGTTTATATATGAGGTTCGGATTCTTTTTGCTCAGAATGTTGCTCAGTCTTGCCTTCAGTTACAAAATACTTCTCAAATTTCACATAGATTTTTTCCATATCTTCTTAGGAAGTAACTGGGCAACATTTGCATGCATGTTTTGCACCATATAGATGAAAAGCCATGCCTAAGAGCAAAGGCTTATGATACTGAACAGCAGATCCAGTTAAATCTCTTCAGTGTTCTATAAAGCTCAAGCTGTCTTCTAAGATTTAAAAATGATAGTAGGATTTGGAGCCACTGAATTTTGGGGGAGTTAGCATTTAGCAATAGCATTTAGACTTATATACCGCTCCATAGTGCTTTTACAGCCTTCTCTAAGTGGTTTACAGAATCAGCATATTGCCCCCAACAATCTGGGTCCTCATTTTACCCAGCTCAGAAGGATGGGAGGCCGAGTCAACCTTGAGATTTGAACTGCTGAACTACAGCTAGCGGTTAGCTGAAGTAGCCTGCAGAGTGAAGAGTTAGGAGGCAGAGTGAAGAGTTAGGAGGCTAAAAGACTTATTTGCAGATGATGCTATAATAATTACAGAAACACCAGTAGATATGATTAAGAGAATGATTATAATACTTCAGGAGTTCAAAGACCAATCAGGATTAAGAGTAAATATGGAAAAATCATAAATCATTTGTTTAAATACCGGGCCTAAAGAACAAATTGAAATACGGAAGGTATCGGGTTTAAAACTGGGGAATAAGAAAATGAAATATTTAGGAGTATGGTTTTTAAAGAACCCGGGAAAAATGGTGGAATTTAATTATAATTTAATATGGAAAAAAATTCAGAAACAAATTAAGAATTGGGGAAATAAAAATTTGAGAAGATTGGCTAGAGTAAGAGCATTAAAAATGATGGTTATTCCAAAATGTTATATATATTACAGGTAATGCATGGAGCCTTACCAATAAGGAAACTAAAAGAATGGGATACTAAACTAAATGCTTGGATAGAAGGTAATAAAAGATCAAGAATTTAAAAAAATGGTTGATAGCCACAGAAGGCGAGGGAGGTTGGGGAAATTTACTTTAAAAAAAAAAAGACTTATTTAAAGGGGTCTAGTTATTGGAAGAAGGACAACATTTTCAAAGCATATAGAGTGGATAGATAGCCTCAGCTAAAAAAATAGTTAAGTTAACGAGATACAGAAGCTATTTTACTATGTTTGAAAGAGTTTCTACTGCTTGTATATAGCCTGAGATTGAATGGGTGACCGGATGAAAATATCTAAGGGCTTATTGTAGTCTTCCAGCTAGGGAAGTAATGGAGTATTACTGTGTTCAAAGGAATCCTGTACAGGAATGATGTAACTCCTCATGCTTATTGGCAGACATTTAGGAGTAGCACATATGAAAAACTTGAAGGGATTTGTGAATGGCGGGCAAAATTGGAAGACCTAAGTATGAAGTCTTGGAGGCCAGATGGAAGGACCAAAGAAAAAGTACTACAGGAAGTTTAAAAAAAAAAAAAATCTGTATGTCTTACTAAAATGAGATCTGCATTTGGCTGCAAGAATATCACCCAGAAATATCAGCAGGAGGATGGGCTACTGCCTGGAGGGGGGGGGGGGGGTGCAGTGGAGTAGCAAAAATGGAGCTCCACCCCAGATCACCCAATTTGCACTGAAAGATGTTGAAAGAAAATGCAGGGTGTCATGCATAAGCCATGCCCACAGTGTGGTAGTAAAAATTTTGGTAGCCCTTCACTGAATATCACCCCAAAAGGACAGTAGACTTGGTTGAGAACTATCTGGCAACAGGTTGTTTGGAAGGAAGACCTAGAAGGAAAACAAGAAAGCCTATTCCAGAAAGTAGAAACCATAAGGAGCTGAAGATGTTAAAGAAAAAGGTATAAAGACGCTTTTGGCTTTTGCTCAAATGGAAGGAAGAAAAGCATTGGGAACTCAGTGGGACTAATAGTTGTTATAACTGTGGGGAAAGTGGAGAATTAAAAGAATGTAAAGGCCAGGAAAGAAAGAACATCTACAAGCATCTCTGAGGAAAACAATTACGGTCTCAGCAAAGGTGAATGGGGTGACTGTTAAAGGCCTAATGGATACTGGCAGTAGATGGACATTAAGTATATCCTCAGTTAATAAAAAGCAATATCCATGGAAACAACCCCTTACAAGCGTATTTGGGCAAACTGAGATGGTCCCCCTAACTTAGCATGTGATGTAGTGCCAGGGACAGATTTTCCACTTGCTGAGAGCCGGATAAAAAGATTCCAAGCATAAGTTAAAACAATGGGAGCAACCAATCAAAGGCAAAAGTTGAGGGTGGAGCCAAAGCAGGAAGGGACCTGGGATCCTGGCTAGCCCTACTGATTCAATAAGAAAAGTAAGATGGCCTAGGAAGAAGAAAGTCTTGTAAAACACCAACAAAGTCAGGGGTGACTCCACAGAGATGGACACTCCCTAAATGGAAATAGGTTTCTTACAAAAGAAAGACAAGATGTTAAAAGTTGAAAGGTAGAAAAGGAGGAAAATTTATTTATTTTATTTATTATTTAAATTTGTATGCCACCCCTCTCCGAAGACTCGGGGCGGCTCACAACACGATAGAACAAATCATAAATAATCCAATAACTTTAAAATATTTAAGATTTAAAAGAGCCCCATATACTAACAGACACACACACAAGCATACCATATATAAATTGAACATGCCTGGGGGAGGTGTTTCAATTCCCCCATGCCTGACGGCAAAGGTGGGTTTTAAGGAGTTTACGGAAGGCAGGAAGAGTAGGGGCAGTTCTAATCTCTGGGGGGAGTTGGTTCCAGAGAGACGGTGCCACCACAGAGAAGGGTCTTCCCCTGGGACCCGCCAACCGACATTGTTTAGTTGACGGGACCCGGAGAAGGCCCACTCTGTGGGACCTAATTGGTCGCTGGGATTCGTGCGGCAGGAGGCGGTCTCAGAGATATTCTGGTCCAGTGCCATGAAGAAACAACACTCAGTTTCAAAGAAAAATTGGGGTTGCTGTTTCATATTAAGCTTTGTCCATATACAAACAAATACATTGAATAATTGAATGAATAAGTAAATGATAAATTGAAAAATTAAAAATACTGCAAGATTATATTGGAATTGGCCCATAAAAAGTCATGGTCTGGACATATGGGTAGAGATAATATCACATTCAGAATATTAGATTTTATTGGTCAGGAATTTGTAAAGATGGGAAAGGAGGGAGAATTCTAGCCGAATTGACAAGGAGTAAGCAGTAGGAAGAAGTGGAGAAGAATAAGTGGCAAGTAATAGTATGGATCTGTGTTGTCCAGGTGTAGTTTTATAACTGGTTCTCCCACTTTCATATGTGCAAAAGGTAGTACATTTATTATATTGGTGTTAAGATAAAGAAATTAAGATTTACCCAAAATATTGCAGTCTACTTCAGCAGAATTTCTGCTCTGAGATTATTATATGGAGAAGAAAGGAATGATTTGAGAACTTTTTAAAGCAATATTTACTATATCCTTATTCTATCGGTGTAGCTTGCCTGAAAGCTATTTCAGACAATATTGCACTATGTCATAGGAGGGGACATAGGGAGGGGGTTGTAGACAAACACAAAATTGTGATGGAATAAAGCAGGGGTGTCAAACTTGCAGCCTGAGGGCTGGATACATCACAAGCTGGCTTGGCCCCTGTCCAGTTTAGCAAAGGGGGGAAATCCTGATACATTATTTTATTTATTTATTTTATTTATTTATTTTGTCCAATACACAATGAGTGTTTTAGTGGATATATATCTATATACACATAGTAAAATACATGATGAAGGTTATAGAGGAGATACGCATAGTAAAATATATCTAAGAAATAATAGAAAAGAAGGTATAGTAATAGAACATATCAATGAAAGAATAGAAGAGGAGATACTGTATAGGAATAGAAGAAAGGTATAGGAGATATAGGAGAGCAATAGGATAGGGGACGGAAGGCACTTTAGTGCACTTGTACTCGCCCTTTACTGACCTCTTAGGAATCTGGATAGGTCAACCGTAGATAATCTAAGGGTAAAGTGTTAGGGGTTTGGGGATGACACTATGGAGTCCGGTAATGAGTTCCACGCTTCGACAACTCGCTTACTGAAGTCATATTTTTTACAGTCAAGTTTGGAGCAGTTAATATTAAGTTTAAATCTGTTGTGTGCTCTTGTGTTGTTGTGGTTGAAGCTGAAGTAGTCGCCAACAGGCAGAACGTTGCAGCATATGATCTTGTGGGCAATACTTAGATCTTATTTAAGGCATCTTAGTTCTAAACTTTCTAGGCCCAGGATTGAAAGTCTAGTCTCGTAGGATATTCTATTTCGAGTGGAGGAGTTAAGGGCTCTTCTGGTGAAGTATCTTTGGACATTTTCAAGGGTGTTAATGTCTGAGATGCGATATGGGTTCCAAACAGATGAGCTGTATTCGAGGATGGGTCTGGCAAAAGTTTTGTAAGCTCTGGTAAGTAGTGTGAGATTGCCAGAGCATAAGCTATTTAGGATTAGGTTTACAACTCTTGAAGCCTTCTTGGCTATATTGTTGCAGTGGGCTTTGGCACTTAAATCTTTTGTTATTAGTATACCGAGGTCTTTAACCGAGTGGGGATTATCTGTGATAATTTGATTATTTGACAATGACATGACAATGCGAGTTTGACACTCCTGGAATAAAGGAACAAAATAGTTTAAAAATTAGGTTTAGCAAGGAAGATGAGCTTCATCTAAAACAAAGGTCTCTCAATCTCGGCTACTTTAAGATATATGGACTTTAACACTTAGAACCAAGACTGGCTGGCTGTGAAATTCTGGGAGCTGAAACTCCAAAACTTTAAAACTGCTGAGATTGAAAAACACACAGACTTCAGCTCAGGCACAAAAATAGCCTGCAGGAATAATGAAAGATTTCAGTGCACTGTTTGGATTCTGAGGTTGATTTTGGTCTCCCAGCCCAATTTATCTCAACTGGGTGGTGCTTTAAGCTCCTCAGAGGAAGTCAAGCTATCAGTATTATAAATGAGTCAAAATATTTTCACACTGTGGGGAGTGGTTAGTTCACAAATGACAGAGGAGCACACCAGCAATCAGGAAGTCATGCCTTCCTGTGTTTCAAAAAACTACCCAACCTTTCTTAACTGCTGATTTATTTTTAGATGAGTATCAGTTAAATCATTCTCTGAATTAGGGAAAAAATGTTATCTGTATTGGGGAAAGGAGTTGTTTTGGAAATAATGTGGAGGATGGGAGAGGAAAACCAGCACTATGCTAGTTTAGATGCAGAAGAAGAAGTTTTAGCTGCAATGGAAAGGCAGCTTTGACTGTAGCCATGTTGTTAAAAAAAAAGTTACACATGGCTTCACTTCAAGAATCTCCTATGTATGAAGGAAATTCCAATTAGCTTTGAGCCCCTTTTATGGAAAACAAAATTATCCGTAACCACATTGCCATCTGGAAAGGACAAGGGACTTCATGTGCCTCAGGACATCACATCACTAGTGAAGCAAATTATGTAATTTGAGTGATGATGTTCTGAGGTACATGAAATTATCATGGCTTATGTGAGACCTTATGCCAGACTAGTATGATTTACTATGCAAATCATGGTCACAGAAGCTTCTGAAAGATCTGGGCAAAACTCTTGGACTGATAGTACATTTATTCCATCCTGCCAACATTGCCAGAACAAATCATGACATCCTCAGTCCCTTTGAAACCAGAGACAGAGAAGAACTTGTTGCAACCAGCTGAATTTCAAGCCTGTAAAAGAACAGTTTGATTAAACATCAAAAGTCTTCCCTTCCCCCTAAATGGAAACTTACTGTAAATAATTAACTCCCTGGAACATACACACAGGAGATTTTTAGAGCCTTAATTATAAAAATATGATGTGGTTTTTCCCCAGTCAAAAACAAATTAAGAGGTAAAGGGGGGGAAATGTTGGGGGGAGGGGAAGGAAACTCCAGCTGAATTAGGGAACATTTTCTTTGTGTTGTGTTTGTTTTAAAATATTCGCAGAAAATCTGCGATTGGTTAAGACGCGGCTATTCAGAAAATAGCCGCGAAAGTTAAATGTGTGTCAGTTGGTAAAAGCCCGCGTTAAAAAAAAGTATAAAAGGGCAACGGGTTAGCCGTTGCCCTCATTCCGGCAATTCTACCGTTCCAGTGTTTGTATTCTCTCTTGCCATGAATAAACAAGTTTGATTTAAGACTACCGGAGTCCAGACTTTTCAGTGGCGACGAAGAGGTCGAACTCCCGCTAACGCAGCCATGAACTCGGCCATGGCTCCACCGCCGCCCGTATTCAACTCCGAGACGGAAGCTTGGACCTCGTATATGTCCAAATTTACATTTTTCTTGAAAGCGAGCAATCTACATGACGCCGATGACGAGAGGAAGAAAGCTATATTCCTCGCTTATTGCGGCACAGAAGTCTACAGCCTAGCCTCTACACTCGTTGACCCAGACACCCTGGAAACCGTCGCATGGTCAACTCTACAAGCAAAACTTGCCGCCCATTATCAGCCGACGACTCCTGTCCGCGTATACCGCCATCAATTCGCTCAGATGAGGCAAGCGGACGGAGAATCCACCAACGATTTTATAACTCGCCTACGCGCACTCCTCCCGAAGTGCAAATACAAGGATCCAGAGGAACAGCTCATGGACCGCCTTATTTTCGGTCTAACCAATATCACGCTCCAGAAGAAATACTTAGTTGATGAGGATGCCTCTCTCCAAGACATTCTTAAGGCAGCAAAAGCCTCCGAGGTATCTGAAACATCTGTTGCCGAAATTAAACGCGCAACCTCAACCGTTCATCACATTCCTGATGAATCACCTTGGCACGCCTGCCCTTCTGATGAAAAACACTCAGAATCCGCTACTCCAGACGACACCTGTCTCCAAATCCGAAGAGCCTCCGACCACGACGCCAAAGAAGCCTCCCGTGCAGACAGATGTGCCGGCTGCAACGGAAACCACCCTCGTTTTCGCTGCCATTTCAAGGACGCCTACTGCCGCCGTTGCCAGCGCCGCGGCCACATCGCCGAAGTCTGCCGCGCCGCCAACCCAACTCCAGCAACTCAACATAACCAACGACCCTATTTTTCACCGAGGAATCGACGACCACCGTTTTCGCGCAACGTTTCCCGCCCGGCTGACAACTCGCCCTCTTCTAACCAACGAGGTAACTCCCCTTCTTCCGTAAACTGCAATTCTCCCGCTGCGGAAAACAAGCTATTTGTTTCCCTTTTCCTCAACGGCCACCCCTGCCAAATGGAATTAGACACCGGGTCCAGACATTCCATAATGCCTTGGGAAAAACTTAAACTATATTTACCTCGTGTAAAACAAACTGACTTGCAACCGTGGGAACCGGGTTTGAGTGATTTTCAGGGCCATTCCATTCCAGTGTTAGGATGCTTAAATGTTCCTATTGCGTTTAAAAAATTTCAAGGGTTTTTACCTCTATTAGTGGTTGACGGTCCTAAACACTCATTACTGGGACTTCGATGGTTACAACCTTTAGGTATTGAAATTTCAGGGGTTAACAATGTATGTGACTCTTTTGACCCAAATGATTTATTGAAAGAATTTCCCGAAGTTTTCTCTAGCGCTCTGGGTAAATATACAGGCAGCCCCATTTCGTTTAATTTGGACCCAAATATTTCGCCCATCCGATTAAAGCCCCGCAGAATCCCCATTCCACTTTTGCCTAAAGTGGATGAACAATTGGACAAATTAATAGCTCAGGGCATTTTAGTTCCCACTGACCACGCTAAATGGGAAACTCCTATTGTAACGCCCGTTAAACCGGATGGCTCTATTCGAATTTGCGCTGATTATAAAGCCACGATTAATAAAGCACTACAGCATAATGCCTATCCAATCCCAGTAGTGCAACAACTCTTGCACACCTTAGGAAATGGGTCCATCTTCGCGAAGTTGGACCTGGCACAGGCATATCAACAGCTCACCGTAGATCAAGACACCTCTGAAGCCCAGACAATCGTAACTCATAGAGGTGCCTTTAAATGCACCCGGCTCCAGTTTGGAGTCTCTACCGCCCCAGGTATCTTTCAGGGTTTGATGGAACGCATTTTAAATAATATTCCTGGGGTCGTTCCATATTTCGACGACGTATTAATATCTGCCACATCCAAATCTGAGTTATGGGATAGAATCAGACGCGTTTTAACCAAATTTAAAGAAACAGGACTCCATTTGAAAGCAGACAAATGTTCTTGGGCTGTGCCCAAAGTTGAATTCTTGGGGTTTACAATAGATCGTTTTGGGATTCACCCTACAAATGACAAAGTTGATGCCATAAGAAATGCCCCCACCCCTTCAGATAAGACAGACTTACAAGCGTTCCTAGGACTCCTTAACTTTTATTCCGTCTTTCTTAAACAGAAAGCGACGGTGGCAGAACCACTTCATAACTTCCTAAAGAAAGACTCTGCCTGGACGTGGGGACCAAAAGAACAAGCCGCTTTCCAAGCAGTAAAAAATTTACTTTCCTCCAATAGTGTCCTAGTGCAATATAACGTAGCTATGCCCTTATCCCTAACCTGCGACGCTTCACCGTTCGGCATAGGAGCCGTCCTCAGCCATAACTTTCCGGACGGCACAGAAGCCCCAATAGCCTATTATTCTAAAACTCTTTCGGCAGCTGAAAGGAATTACTCCCAGCTCGACAAGGAGGCGTTAGCCCTTGTCGCTGGAGTTAAACGTTTTCATTATTACCTTTGTGGTCGGCCCTTTACGTTAATCACCGACCATAAACCGCTTTTAGGCATTTTGGCGGGAAACAAACAAACTCCCGCCTTTCTTTCTCCTCGCATGACTCGCTGGACTATTTTTCTAGCCGCTTACAATTATACATTAATCCACAGGGGGGGGAAAGACATAGGAAATGCTGATGCATTAAGCAGGTGCCCCCAAACAGAATTAGTCAATGATCCAGCCCCTGCCTCAAGCGTTTTATTAATTGAATCTAGTAAACAAACGTTATTAACAGCAACAGAAATAGCCAATCAGACACAAGCAGACCCAATTTTGAAATATATTAAACAATGGATACTAAAGGGATGGCCAATTGAACAACAACCGAACCAATTTCAACCTTTTAAGAATAGACAGTTTGAATTAAATGTGTTAAAAGATTGTATATTGTGGGGAGAGAGGGTTGTTATTCCAAAAGCCTTACAGAAGCAAGCATTGCAGTTATTGCATATAGGTCACCCAGGAATAGTCAAAATGAAAACTATTGCCAGAAGTCATTTATGGTGGCCAGGGTTGGACAAGGACATAGAGTCATGGGTGGGTGGTTGTATACCCTGCCAGAGAACAAGACCCAACCCACCAAAAGTTACACCATCAGAGTGGCCAACACCAAGAGGGCCCTGGTCTAGAATACATATTGACTTTGCAGGACCAATCAGGGGCCAATCCTTTTTACTGGTTGTGGATGCATACTCCAAGTGGCTGGAAATTGAACTCATGGCATCCACAACTACTAGTGCAACTATAAAGGCATTAAGGAAAATGTTTGCCACACATGGTATTCCAGACATTTTGGTATCTGACAACGGGCCTCAGTTAACAGCCCGTCAAATGGAACTATTTCTTGCAGACCAGGGCATAAAACATGTGCTCACTCCACCTCATTTTGCCCAAGCTAATGGGCAAGCAGAACGAATGGTTAGAACCACAAAGGAAGCATTAAACAAAGCACCACTAGGAGATTGGCAACAACAAATTGATGAATTTTTAACCATTCAGCATATTACGCCGTCAGCGTCAACAAACAAAAGCCCGGCAGAACTTTTAATGGGCAGAAACCTTCGTTCTAAATTAGACAGAATTCACCCACATTACCAGAATGACCAAAAAGAAATAAAAATGCAAAGTGAAAGACAGTTTAACATCGGGGATTTAATTTATGCCAAAGACTATGATTCAAACGATAAATGGAAAGATGGCACAGTATTGGATAAAACAGGTTTAAAAACATACGTTGTAATATTAACAGATGGGCGCAGTTGGCATCGGCATGTCGACCAACTACGCAAAAGAATGAAGACTAACCCAGACATTTTACCTACTGTAGACAAACCAATAGAGGACTTACCAGAACCACCTCGAGACTCCAGCGATGGCTGCTTGTTGCCCCTGGCGGCCGGCGAAGATCAAAATGCATCATCGCAACCAGGCCCGTCAGAGACTAGCCTTAGCGGAGCAACGGAGCCAGCCGTCCAGGCAAGCAGCTCCCAGCAAAATGAACTGCGCAGGTCCCAGAGATCTGTGAAACCACCAATCCGCTTGCAGGACTATGTGACGTGGATTAACACGTAATCATGGTCTCAGCCGAAGAGGGAGGGGTGTTGTGTTTGTTTTAAAATATTCGCAGAAAATCTGCGATTGGTTAAGACGCGGCTATTCAGAAAATAGCCGCGAAAGTTAAATGTGTGTCAGTTGGTAAAAGCCCGCGTTAAAAAAAAGTATAAAAGGGCAACGGGTTAGCCGTTGCCCTCATTCCGGCAATTCTACCGTTCCAGTGTTTGTATTCTCTCTTGCCATGAATAAACAAGTTTGATTTAAGACTACCGGAGTCCAGACTTTTCACTTTGCATGCCTCTTTCCAGCTGAGGTGAATTGGAGGAATGCTGGCTTTTAAATTCTCCCCCCAATCAGCCTTAACTAAGGGCTGGATGAACTGCTGCTTTGTGTCTTCCATGTTTTCTCAGCTTTCATCCAATTTAGATTATTCACACCTGTGCTAAAAAGAAATGGCTGAGAATGGCTGCCTCAATTCCACAAAAGTTCAAATTAATGCTGGGCTTAAGGGAGCCTGCAGCTAGATTTAATTTTAGAATCCTTTGGGAGTTCAGAAGAAGAACCCTGACTATCAGATTTATTTAGATATTCTTGTTATAAAAGTGTCAGGCATGCCTACATACCTATCAGGATGTTTATCTTATAGGGTGTTCTGCTTTGGGCCTAATCGGATCGGAACAAAGAAGCACCCACGCACAGACAATTCACCAAACACATCTATATTTAAAAATGATATGTACAAAACAAGGTCAGGCTTTTAATCCATGTTGGCAACATTTCCGGTCAAATTGTCTAAAAGAGAGCAGGCTGTGGTCCAGGAGCCAAATCCAATTAAAACCTTCTTAAGTGTTCAAATTTCCTTTTAAACACACACTCAGGAATCTTCAGGTTTTCCTCAGACAGCTACATCTCTGCACAATGAACTTAAAGGAATAACAGCAGTTTGCCAGCAAAGCATTTCTGGAACCTCAGATCTAGGACCTCCACCATTACAAACATTGAAACTCCAAACCTCTTTACCCTGCTCCAAGGTGAATAATATGCTAACCATGCTGTTCTAAAAAATGTTTTACTTCCATAATATGCCACTGTTTTTACATTCTGCAACCAATCAACTGAAGATCTCTCTCTCTCTCTGTCTCTCTCTGTCTCCTTCTCTCTCTCTCACACACACACACATATCATACATGTGAGTCAATGTACACACTGTTCCAGAGTTGCACAGCACAAATTACATATATGTGTGGGGTTTTGTTTTTTACTCACTTTTGGCATTGTTGGTGCCTGAACCAATTATGGTATAGCACTACTATTTGTGAACCAAATCATTGTGGGTTATTTTAAGCATATTATGAAATACCTAAGGAAATACTATATACTACTGTTTTATGTTGAGAGATTACTTCCCCTATTGTTAGTATCAAGCAACTGTTTGGGTTGGACTAAAAGGAACAAGGCAATGCTAAGTATTCACATTAACTTCTCAGTGTGTAGGGATGATTGATATTTTAAAAATTGGAATGTCAATGCCAGATTTTTTTCTCATAAAAACAAGACATACAGTATATACTTTACCATTTAGCTTAGAGGATCTTCCTAAAATGTCTTCTGTAACATGGGAAGTAGATAATTGACAGAGGTGCCAAAATCAGAGAAAGTTCCTGGAGATGATTTAATATTCCCAGATATAATTAAGGATGATATAAAGTGGGAGGCTGTGTTGAAAATTCATGCATCCACTCCAGAGTCCTTCTGGATTGAGGGAATTAATAAATCATATAAATATGCAACAATGTTGAAAACTTCTAGTCCTCACTGATTTTAACTTGCCTTTTGATTTAACCCCATATTCAAGGCTTTGGAGGAAATAAATACTCCCATTTAGATGGAAATAGCATGAAAATGTATAATTAAGAATTTTAGAGTCCCAACAAGGGCCTTTTATGATCGTTCTTCAAATGCAGAGAGGAGTGAAATGGGATTATGTTTTGACATGCTTTTTATTTATTAGGGCTATGCAATGATTTGAAACTGCGCTGGAACAAGTGGGAATATGAACACAGCATGTACCTATGACTCATCGAAACAGCTGCCTCTTTTCCAGGGAACATGTGTCTGCTGAAGAGGTTTTCTGAACTTCTCCTTTACTTGATCTTAATGCATTGCATTATCATCATATATAGATCTATCATGTCACTTCTCCATACTTTGTAATAGATATTTAGTTGTTCTTTATGTATCTGATGCAGAAAATCTCTCTTTCATCTGCTAGAGTAGTTTTATTCATGCTGTAGCTCTCATTGCAGAATGACTTTCTTATCAATAGCCCAAAAAATGAAAGGGAAGGAAAAGGAAGAGGAAAATTATTAATTTGGGGGGAAATTAATAAGACTGAAAAAGTGAGAATTATATTGAATTGTTTCCTTTCATCAGCATCATAAAAAGGAGACACATATTGTTTAGTTGAAAATACCATAGGAAAGTGTCACTACTAGGACACCACTACTTGGTTTGAGGGAAGTTTCACAGTGAAATGTTGAATTCAGTTTATAGAAACATAGAAACATAGAAGACTGACAGCAGAAAAAGACCTCATGGTCCATCTAGTCTGCCCTTATACTATTTTCTGTATTTTATCTTAGGATGGATATATGTTTATCCCAGGCATGTTTAAATTCAGTTACTGTGGATTTGTCAACCACGTCTGCTGGAAGTTTGTTCCAAGGATCTACTACTCTTTCAGTAAAATAATATTTTCTCATGTTGCTTTTGATCTTTCCCCCAACTAACTTCAGATTGTGTCTCCTTGTTCTTGTGTTCTTGTGTTCACTTTCCTATTAAAAACACTTCCCTCCTGGACCTTATTTAACCCTTTAACATATTTAAATGTTTTGATCATGTCCCCCCTTTTCCTTCTGTCCTCCAGACTATACAGATTGAGTTCATTAAGTCTTTCCTGATACGTTTTATGCTTAAGACCTTCCACCATTCTTGTAGCCCGTCTTTGGACCCGTTCAATTTTGCCAATATCTTTTTGTAGGTGAGGTCTCCAGAACTGAACACAGTACTCCAAATGTGGTCTCAGCAGCATTCTATATAGCGGGATCATAATCTCCCTCTTCCTGCTTGTTATACCTCTAGCTATGCAGCCAAGCATCCTACTTGCTTTCCCTACCGTCTGACTGCACTGTTCACCCATTTTGAAACTGTTTATAAAACACTATGTATGTTTGTATGTATCTATGTATGTATTATATGTGTGGTATGTTTCTTTTGTTATTAAGGGCCATAAAACAAAAAAATAAATAAATCTGAGAATGAGTTTTGTGACAATAAAGCCAGCAATTAAGCAATCCTATATGTATCTATTTAGAAGAAATATTAAGTTTGGTAGGATTCATTCCTTGGTTAGTGTATATAGGAATAAATAAGTGCTAGGTTAGTGTAAAGAATATTGAGGGATTATACAAATTAACCCAACCCTGTTCAGGCATTCAGTCTACAAGGCGATATATAATCAGTTTACTCCCAAAAATTGTACAGAAGTTCAATAATACAGCTAGTCCTTGTTTAGTGACTGACTCATTTGGCAACCATTTGCAGTTACAACTGTGATGAAAAAGTAACTTTGTGACCAATCTTCTCACTTACGATCTTCACAGGTCTGAGGCAAGGTCATAAGCACAGTTGTGGTTTCACTTAGTGATGGCTTTGCTTAAGTACCAAGTTGGCAATCCCAATTATGCCGGGTTTCAGATATGGCATCAACCTCGACCCCAGGGAAGGGGGGGAGGAGTGGCTATTATAGCCAGGGAGAGCCTTTGCCTGCGTAGACTCATTGCTCCGGAAATTGCGGGTTGCGAGTCTCTCTTGTTGAAGTTGGACTTAGGGGTTCAGGTGGGCTTATTTCTCACGTACCTGCCCCCCAGCTGCATGTCAAAAGCCCTGCCTGTGCTACTCGAGGAGGTAGCCGGGTTGGCGGTGGAGTTCCCCGGACTCATTGTCCTGGGGGACTTCAACCTGCCGTCACTCGGTGAAACCTCTGGGTTGGCACAGGAGTTCATGGCCACCATGACAGCCATGGACCTGACTCAAGTAGTACAGGGTCCGACTCACGAGGGAGGGCACGCACCTGACATGGTATTCCTTTCCGAGCAATTGAGAAATGGTCTGAGACTAAGGGGCTTAGAACCATTGCCTTTGTCATGGTCAGACCATTTTCTACTACGGCTTGACTTCCTGGCTCCAATCCTTCCCCGCAGGGAGGCGGAACCAATGAAGATGTTCCGCCCCAGACGCCTGATGGACCCAGAGGGCTTTCAGACGGCGCTTGGGGTTATTCCAGAGGCACTCATCCACAGTTCGGCGGAGTCTCTGCGGAGGCCTGGAACAGGGCTGCTGCGGAGGCTCTTGACCGGATTGCGCCTTTGCGACCTCTCTGTGGCGCTAGACCCCGTAGAGCCCCATGGTTCAACGAGGAGCTCCGGGAGTTGAAATGCCAAAAGAGACGTCTAGAGAAGCGATGGAAGAAGAGTAGGTCTGAATCTGATCGAACACTTGTAAGAGCTTTTATTAAGACTTACAAAGTGGCGCTCAAGGCGGCAAGATGCGCGTACCATGCCGCCTTGATTGCATCAGCGGAATCCCGCCCGGCCGCTCTGTTTAGGGTGACCCGCTCCCTTCTTAACCAGGGGGGAGTTGGGGAGCCCTTGCAGAGTAGTGCCGAGGACTTTAACATATTTTTCGCTGATAAAGTCGCTCAGATGCGGGCCGACCTCGACTCCAATTGTAAAAAAGAGTCGGCTGACAACGAGTCAGTCGAGGTGACTGGGGCACGTACTTGTCCACCTGTCTGGGAAGAGTTTGATCTGGTGACACCTGATGAAGTGGACAAGGCCATTGGAGCTGTGAGTTCCGCCACCTGTTTACTGGATCCGTGTCCCTCCTGGTTGGTTTCGGCCAGCAGGAAGGTGACACGGAGCTGGGCCCAGGAGATTACCAACGCTTCCTTGGGGAGGGGAGTTTTTCCAACACTCTATAAAGAAGCGCTCGTGCGCCCCCTCCTCAAGAAGCCTTCCCTGGACCCAGCCGTACTTAATAACTATCGTCCAGTCTCCAACCTTCCCTTTATGGGGAAGGTTGTTGAGAAGGTGGTGGCACTCCAGCTCCAGCGGTCCTTGGAAGAAGCCGATTATCTAAGTCCCCAGCAGTCGGGTTTCAGGCCCAGTTACAGCACGGAAACCGCTTTGGTCGCGTTGATGGATGATCTCTGGCGGGCCCGGGACAGGGGTTTATCCTCTGTCCTGGTGCTCCTCGACCTCTCAGCGGCTTTCGATACCATCGACCATGGCATCCTTCTGCACCGGCTGGGGGGGTTGGGAGTGGGAGGCACTGTTCTCCAGTGGTTCTCCTCCTACCTCTCTGGCCGGTCGCAGTCGGTGTTAGTGGGGGGTCAGAGGTCGGCTCCGAGGTTGGCTCCGAGGTCTCTCCCTTGTGGGGTGCCTCAGGGGTCGGTCCTCTCCCCCCTGCTATTTAACATCTACATGAAACCGCTGGGTGAGATCATCCAAGGACACGGGGTGAGGTATCATCAATATGCTGATGATACCCAGCTTTACATCTCCACAACGAAGCGGTGGAAGTGATGTGCCGGTGCCTGGAGGCTGTTGGGGCCTGGATGGGTGTCAACAGACTCAAACTCAACCCGGATAAGACGGAGTGGCTGTGGGTTTTGCCTCCCAAGGACAATCCCATCTGTCCGTCCATTACCCTGGGGGGGGGGAATTATTGACCCCCTCAGAGAGGGTTCGCAACTTGGGCATCCTCCTCGATCCACAGCTCACATTAGAAAACCATCTCTCAGCTGTGGCGAGGGGGGCGTTTGCCCAGGTTCGCCTGGTGCACCAGTTGCGGCCCTATCTGGACCGGGACTCATTGCTCACAGTCACTCATGCCATCATCACCTCGAGGTTCGACTACTGTAATGCTCTCTATATGGGGCTACCTTTGAAAAGTGTTCGGAAACTTCAGATCGTGCAGAACGCAGCTGCGAGAGCAGTCATGGGCTTACCTAGGTATGCCCATGTTTCACCATCACTCCGCAGTCTGCATTGGCTGCCGATCAATTTCCGGTCACAATTCAAAGTGTTGGTTATGACCTTTAAAGCCCTTCATGGCATTGGGCCAGAATATCTCCGAGACCGCCTCCTGCCGCACGAATCCCAGCGACCGATTATGTCCCACAGAGTGGGCCTTCTCCGGGTCCCGTCAACTAAACAATGTCGGTTGGCGGGCCCCAGGGGAAGAGCCTTCTCTGTGGCGGCACCGGCTCTCTGGAACCAACTCCCCCCGGAGATTAGAACTGCCCCTACTCTTCCTGCCTTCCGTAAACTCCTCAAAACCCACCTTTGCCGTCAGGCATGGGGAAACTAAACATCTCCCTCTGGGTATGTTTAATTTATACATGGTATGCTTGTGTGTGTGTCTGTTAGTATATGGGGTTTTTTAAAGTTTTAAATATTTTAACTGATTGGATTATTTATGATTTGTACTACTTGCTGTGAGCCGCCCCGAGTCTTTGGAGAGGGGCGGCATACAAATCCAAATAATAAATAAATAAATAAATAAATAAATAAATAAATAAATAAATAAATAAATAAATAAATAAATAATGGTTGCTAAATGAGAACTATTGGTAATAAATTTAACAGCAGTGAAATTATACTGAATTGTAAATGTGCCACTCCTTAATACAAACATGGCATCTACCTGTCCATAAGGTCTAGCAGGAGGGGCATGTTGCTGGTTCCCATCAATCAAAGATGGGAACCAATCAGGGCCCTGGAGGAAAAGCTTTTCTGCCATGGCATCTGCCTGTCAGGCCCAAAGTCATTATGTGAAGTCCAAGGTGGGCCTGACACAGCTTGGGAGTGTGTGAGAGAGACATGCCCCCACACATTCTTTTCTCCAGATGCCATAGTAACAAGCACAGGAAGGAATCAGGAATCCTGCATAGGATTGGCCCTCATGACTGCACTTGTGGGTGTGGGGATGTGAGATGGGGTTTTGACCCGGATGTAATCTAAGGGACTCAGAGTTGGAATGATTCCAGTCGAATCCAGACATGGCCGTTAATAAAACATACCTGGTGAGAAACCCAGGCGTGGAATTGTTTTATTTCTCGGAATGCCGTTTTAGTTTGCTAGCTGCCCCGATATATACAGTAGCTCATTTATCGGAAAGCAAGGTGAAAAATAAAGCCGCCTTCAAGTCAAGCTTGACTTCAAGGATATGTTGGTGTTATTTTTTTTGGTAACAATTGAAAAAAATTGTTTGTCTCTGTTTTCTTCTTGGGTACAATTCAAAATAGTCTACAGCTTTAATATTTCCTGATAACCTCCCATTAAATACTTAACTGAAATAATTTAACTTCTGGGCCCGGAGAAAGTTAACCAGATGCTACAACCCTAAAACCCTACACTGATTAGGGCCAGACTATCTTCGAGACCATCTCCTACTGCATAACTCCCAGTGAACAATAAGGGCCCACAGGGTTGATGCTCTCTGGGTCCCATCAGCTAAACAGTGTCGGCTGGTGGGCCTGCGTGGGAGGACCTTCTCTGTGGCTGCTCCAACTCTCTGGAACCAGCTACCTCCCGAGATCCGGACTGCCCCCACTCTACCGGTCTTCCAAAAAGCCGCAAAGACCTGGCTTTTCCAACAGGCCTGGGGTCATTGATCAGATGGCACGCCATCAGAATCCTATCAGTAAAGATATGCATGTTTTTTTTAACTGTTTAATTGTTAATCTGCTGGTTTAAATTGCTTTGAACTTTTTTTGGGGGAAGTTATATTACATTTTATGTGTATTTGGTTGTAAGCCATCCAGAATCCTCTGGGAGTTGGGTGGCATATAAGTCCAAATAATAAATAAATAAACCCACTTTAGCTTAGGAGGCCATGGAAGATAGCTCTAAATGTCCAGACGTTCACAGTCAGCAAAGAATCTTAATCAATTGTTTATTAAGATGGTAAGGGAGATCTTAGTCATTTTTATTATGATTTGCAGGATGCTCAGAAGTGATAATCCATTTCCTACCAATTCTGCGAGCACAAAGAGCCTCTTATCCCTTAGGCCAGTGATTTTCAACCTTTTTTGAGTCACGGCACATTTTTTACATTTACAAAACCCTGGGGCACATTGAATGGGGGGGAGGGGGTGGCTCAAAAAAGTTTGGACAATTTTTTTTAATCTCTCTTCCTCCCTTTCACTCTATTTCTCTTTCCCTTCCTCTTTCTCTCCCTTCTTCTTTTTTCTCTCTCTCCATCCCTCTTTCTTTCTCTCTTCCTTCCTTCCTCTCTTTTTTGCTCTCTTTCTCCCTACCTCCCTCTATGTCTTTCTCTCTCCCCCCATCCCTCCCTCTCTTTCTCTCTCTCTTTCTTTCTCTCTCTTTCTCTCTCTTGTTTTCTTTTTCTCTCTTTTTCTCTCTCTCTTTCTTCTCTCTCTTGCTTTCTTTCTCTCTCTTTCTTTCTTTCTCTCTCTCTTTCTTTCTCTCTCTTTCTTTCTTTGTTTCTCTCTCTTGTTTTCTCTCTCTGAGCTTCGCGGCACACCTGACCATGTCTCACGGCACACTAGTTTGCCGCGGCACACTGGTTGAAAAACACTGCCTTAGGCAGTAGAAGATGTGGCTAGAAAGGTGTTAATTGAAAAGAGATTGCTGCACCAAATGCAGGTAAGTTATGCATATAGAAAGTGGTCTCTCCATAATGTCTCTCTATAACCATGGGAAAAAAATATGTGCTATGGGAGGGAATCTATTGCAGTTTTATTGGTCAATATAAAGGCAGACACTATCACATCATTACCCCAGGATTTTAATCTCCTCCTCCAAAATACTTAAAGTGTCTATTGATCTCTAGAAATATTTGTCTTTAATAATTAAAAATGTGCAAATGGTGCCAGATTGCTATCTCTTTGTGTGACATCTCATGACATGGGCTATTTCTTTTTAATTTTAAAGTATTTTTTAATTTCTAGATATAACACATGCTGAGATATATAGACTTTGTGTGGACCACTAATCATGAAATATAGGACTCGTTTATACAAAATACAGATTGAAAACATATATTTCTAACAGTTATATGTGACATAAGGACTTAAATGGTATTTGCATTAAGTAACTATAGAATTATAACTGTTTTTATATGATGCTGTTTTTTCCTTCGTTGTATGTTTTTCTTTTTTTTGCACATAGCACTTTTTATGTGTATGTTTTTTCTTTTCTTTTTTAAAAATATTTTTTATTAAACTTCTTACATTTTAAAAATATTTACATTCTGGTTTATGGACAATTATTCCACTTTTTTTGAAATACTTTTCTAGTTTGTTTGTCTCTGGTATTTGTATCAAACGAACATATAACCTTTACATATACAATTTCCACTTTATCTTTTTTGCAATATAACTAACATACAATACTAAAGTTTTAAAACAAATATTCTGTTTCTGTTACTTTGTGATACCTTTTCTTGTGAACTTCTTACTTTCATGCCTTGCTTAAAATGGATTGTTCCTAATCTATACTTCTTTTATCTATTTTCTAACCATTTGTACCACTCGCCCCAAATCATGTACTGTAATAGTCTGTTTTTCTTCATTAATTGCTTTGGTGACCCTATCCATCTCTACACATTCTAGGATTTTATTAATCACACGTTCTTCTGTTGGTATATTGTAGGTTTTCCACATCTGGGCAAATGTTATTCTAGCGGCTGTGATGATATGTAGGATTAGGTATTGCATTTACGGTACTTATCTTGATTTCCTGTAAATATTCCTCATAAGAATAGCTCCAGTTTCATTTCTATATGTTGTTTTGTGATTTCCTCACCCCACCTCCCGATCCTCTGCCAACAGATTTGCTTTGGGGCAAGACCACCACACGTGGTAATAGATTCCTATGTTATGTTTACATTTCCAGCATTCTGGGGATGTATTGGGATATATTCTTGCAATTCTGGCTGGTGGGAGGTGCCATCTGTGAACCATTTTATATATAGTATTTTCTTTATATGCTATGGATTTTGTCATTTTGTAACTTTTATTCCATATACTCTCCCGCTGTATATTTATGGGTTTTTTTCTTCGATGGTGTATTTGGTCTTTTTTTGTTTTTGTTATTTTAAAAGTGATAAACAAACAAATAAATAAATATAACACATGTAGACTGGGAAATTCTGGGAATTGACATCCATGCATTTTAGTTATTGTGGTTGATCACTGTTATAAAAATACCAGCAGTCATATGGTCACCCTAAGGGTAATCAAGTAGAAGGTGAAATTTGTGTCACATGAAATTTGTATTATGTAGACTGTTTTAACTGTTAATGTTCTCCATTGGCCAAGTGGTAGTTCCAGTTTGACCACTATGACCAATTGTTATGCAGAAGTTATGCTCTGTGCTACTAGGCCTTGCATTTTCAGCTTTTATTTGTCTTGGAGGATTAAGTAGGAAAACTAGAACAATTGACTGGGAGTTAGCATCCCCCATGGACAGCTATTATAAGCAACTTAGAGCCAGCATTTTCAAGTATAATTTTTCATGCATAGGCTTACCTTTTATTCTACTATTATAGCATTGTGGAATATCTGTGTTGACACAGGATTCTGTTTAACATATATATGGAACTGCTAGGGGAGATTATCTGTAGCCACGGGGTGAGGAATCATCAATATTGATGATACTCAACTCTAACTTGGCAACTTAAGCAATGCTGTTGATGTCCTGCCCTGCTGCCTGGAGACTGTAAAGAACAGTCTAAATGGGGAACAACAAGCTTCTATGAACTCTGGAAAGAGTGAATGACTTTGGTTTTTATGGATTCCTGAATCTGGGCATTTATCATCTTTGACACTGGATAGGGTATCACTACCACCTATAGACTAGGGGGCAGACTTGAGGATCCTCCTGGATTTGAGAGTCTTGGGTGATGAGCTGGTGGTAAACATGACCAAGAAGACCTTTGTACAACTTTGTGTTATGCACTAGCTGTCCCCACTCTTGGATGATGAGGTTCTGCTCAGCTACTCTTTGATCATCTACTGAATGGATTACTGAAAGGTGCTCTACCTAGAATTCTCTTCAAGAATATCCAGAAGCTCCAACTGGTGCAAAATGCAGCAGCACAAGCAGTTACCTGTGCCTCTACCATGTTACACCTCTGTTCTTTGAGCTACATTTGTTATCAATTTATGTCACGTTTGCTGAAATTTTAAAATTAAGGGAGACTAGGAGGGCACCATTTCGGCCTTGTTCTGGCCTCATCAGCTAGCCACACCCTTACTGGGATTTGATCCGGCAGCTTCTGCCTTGTAAGACAGAGAACTAACCTCTAGGCCACCAGACCTGATCCCTTCAGCTCTGTACCAGGGAGGGGCTATATGTTTTTTATGTCGGATCACCCTGGTATATTGAAGGAACGTTACAGCTCCTTTTTGCCTCTAGGCCTAGAGGCAAAAAGGAGCTGTGACGTTCCTTCAATATACCAGGGTGATCCGACATAACACACACACACACACATATAAAGCTTTCTAGAAAGCCATAAGAGGGGTGATGTCTCAAAGGGCATATCTATATATAAATACATACATATATATGTGCATATATAGCCCCTCCCTGGTACAGAGCTGAAGGGATCAGGTCTGGTGGCCTAGAGGTTAATTATCTGCCTTACTAGGATGGTGCCATCCTAGTCTCCCTTAATTTTAAAATTTCAGCAAAAAACATGTGATACATACATATACATATATATAATTTTTCATCAAACCTTGGGATCTCCTGGTATCAGGGAATCTACACAATGGCTTCATCATGTGTAACATTCTGATTTTGACCTTCTCCCGATCTTGGTTTTAACAATTAGTTTGAATTGGTTTTTATCTGATTGAAAATGTACAAGAGGGAACAATTACCAAATTTTGTGAAGTGCAGTGTGGCTTTGTGCAAAGCAGATTCTTGTCTTCAACAGCTTATGGAACAATATATAAATACAAGAAAGAAACTGTAATAATATAGTGTACCCTGCCTCCCTCTGCAATGCAGAAAAAGCCACCAAGTTGTTCTATATTTATATTCTTCTCAAAATTAAAACCACAGAGAAATAATGTCCTTTCCAATTTAGATTGCAGGAAGGATATTGCCTATTTCAGCAATCCTTCTGTATGTTATTCAGAACTCAGAAGACTGGCATGTAAAGGGGAAAAAGTAGGCTATTACATTCTACTTTTCTATCAGTGTGGAACTGATGGGTCTGTTGAAGTTAAATACTATTTTTGAAATAGCTGTGAATAAACTCATCTAGAGATTTAACACAGTAGAATATATCAGTGTTTGCATATTAAAATATTTGTTTAGTCTTCTTTCTTTGCCTTTCAATTTTGTCGTGTCTTTAAAAAAAATACACTTTCCACACAGAAAGTTTTACAAATTGCTCATATTTCCAGTAATACGGATTTCAAAACAGAAATCTTCTGTGCTTACAATATTTTATTTCCATGATAAAAAAAATGGCAATTTGGCACAGTTTGCAGGGACCTACTTAGAATATAGTGGCAATTCTCACGAACACACAGCTCTGTATCTTTTGCAGAAATTAGACATCACACAATTTTATCTGTAGGCCACCACTTCCACCATACCCAAACATTTATTTCTCCAAAACTATTGCTAATGACGACAAAGATTTGTTTTACTTCAGGAAGGATTTAACAGTTCCAACACATTTACTCTTCTAATACTGTACCAAAAGAAAGAGATGTACCTCCAATATTGTACATAATAGTATATACAAAGTACAGTTGTTTGTTTTGCTTTTTGATTTGACAGGAAAATATATATACACCACATGTAGAGATTGGTGTAGAACAATTGAAAATTGCTTTTAAAATAAAAAAAAAAATCACCCCAAACCCATTACAGTTGCAATTAATTAAAAATGCATTGTGTGGACTTAAACCTGACTTCACAGGATTAGATTTTAACACAAAAACTGAAAATTGCTTCACTGTGCAACTGAACTGTGTTACATACAGTAGAATAAAGACAGTGCTGCCCTTCTTTTTCAAATACATTTGCTTCAGCATTTGCTGGGTTTTGGATTTCAGTCTGTCTTTTCCATTACCTGTTTGCATTTTAAATATATTGCTCTAACTTTTTGGCACTCACAAAGCCCAATCCATGAAGCTCTCTGTGGGCAGATTACTCCCTCCTACTTTCAGAGACAGAGTGAATAAGCAGCAAAACTCCTTTAAAAAAAATCACTAGAATGCTGCTACAGTAATGATGATAATTTTCACTTCACTTGTTTAGAAGCAAAAATGGCCCAAAAGATACATATATATAGATATAGATATATATTTAAATATACAATCTGTTCTTGCAGTGTTAAATTGTTTTAAAAAACTATCTCAAAAGTTTAAATATTTTTCCACCCCATGCTTGCATGATCACCTCAGATGGAAATATCGGTTAAATATTTTTTTTCTTTCCATTTAAGCAAGTGAATTGGAAGAGTTGTTAACGTTTTAAAAAGCAGCTACTGCTCATGCATAGTTATTTGTGCGCGACACAGCAGAGAAAAAGTAGGCTATTTCTCCATGCCTTGTGCAGTCTGAGCATGATTTCAGATTGGCTGAGGTTGGAAACATTTCTGAGAACTGTAAAGCTGTAAGCAATATAGAATGCTTGCTGTGAATAAAATGTATTAGTATTCACTTAGTTGTGGGAGGTTATTCAGCACCATGTTCATGCCAACACTGGGAAAATAACTCCCCATATGCATTGTCTCTTTGAGAAATTACAGCCTAAAGCCACCTCTTGATATTGTATAGGTTGCAAATCTAACTGAAGGCTCACAAGCAGGACAACTAGTTTCTTTTCTTCCTGCTTCTTAAAAATCTTTATTAAACTTCTGTAGTTGCTGAAAGCCATCTTAAACTGTACATTGCTTTCTAGAAAAAGGTTAAGTGGAAATCAATTTTAGCCTTGAAAAGTGTTCAATCTTTCGAGGCTGTGGTCTATCTAGAAAATAAACAAATTGGCTATTAAGGAGTTTGCTTGAATCTATCATGCTCAGATGCTTTCTGGAATAAAGAACAAATCAGAACTTGGAAACTGGTGACTTCAGAATTTACTGTTTTTTAAGTTATTGTCAGGCCTCAGCAATCAAACCTTTCCCTTGAACTACTCGAAAACTGGTGAACACTCACCAAGGCAAAAGAAATATAAAAGTACACTTTTATCTTTCTGATATAATCCAATAGGATAATAAAATTGAATATTCAATGGTATGCAATAATCCTCCCTCAACGCCCTTCTTCAGATAGCAGAGAAAAGCAGGAAAGAGTGATGGTAATTGAGGAGTGGGCTTGTCTGTTTTCCATTAAATTCTAATCAGTGTAGAGAAGATAATAGTGTTTAGCTAGGACAAGGAAGCATTCAGATCAGTTGTTAAATAAAAACTCTCAAGTTAGAAGAGTTTTAAGTAGGCAAGTAAAATTTTGTGCAGCTCTGAATCTGATAAGCAGCCATGATCCTGTAGGAAAAATCAGTCTTTCAGCTAGTCAACTGTTATTCTATGGAGTCATTATAAGTTGCCTATTCTTGAAGGGTCAAAACTGGAAAAATTCCTGCTTTGCTTGTTCTCTTCTCCATATTAGGGGGAAGCCTATTACCTCTCTAGAACAATATTTAAATGAAGAACTGTAAGTAAAACCATGATGCTTCACGCTCACAGTACCAGCATTTTCCAGGGTTTTCCACAATATGAGTGGCAAAAAAGTATTATTTTAGTGTTCAGAATTCTGCTCAGAAAACTAACAGTTAGCTGCCTTTCTTTCAAATATCTGCTTAGGTTATCTTCATATCCAGTGATACTTTTATATTAGACCTGACTTAAAAAGCATGGATCTGGTTATCAACATTTTGCTTCAAAATTCAGGAAGATTTTAACTAAAAATAGCGCAAACCTACAGGTAAGATTCTAAATAAAACATTTTACAGTCAACTTGTGTTGCAAAAACTGGATAATCCTATGTTTACTTTGCAGGAAATGCTACTCGGTTTGATGGGACTTGTTTTCTAATTTTAACTGAATTTGGCTACAAAATATGATAAATGTGATGCATTTGTAGACATCTTATATTGAGAATAATTTGTTACATATTACAAAGAGTTTTATTACAGTAGCTAAAAAGGGTTATTAATGCGTCTAGTCATAAAAGTTTCTGTATCATGGCTTAATTTAGATTACATTGCTTATGGCATGACTTTGTTCATAGTAGCAGCCAAAAACAATCAAAGTTCTTGGCTGAAAGTTCTGTGCTTCATCTGTTCTTGCTGGTAAAAGATTTTCCAGATATAAGTTGCCACTATATATATTGATGGATACTGACAAAATAAACATTATTGTGCCATCCTAATCCTTTCCAGCCATTAGCATCAAAGTTAGAGTTGTGCCAATTACTTTTAAGAAGTCTTCTCTTCTATCCTTTGAATGACACCAGTACTTTCTTCTATGTATAAGTAGAAATAGGAACTTCTAAGTATTTTAAGAATTTCACCAAAGTAAAATGATAGAAATCCATGATTATTAATTAACATACAATCAATGAAGGTTTGTCATGTCAATTGTCTCTTTCTGCAGTGCTCTGCTTATCATCTATCTGGGGAAAGCATTTTGCCTTTGAATGTGCAGAAGCTGTTCCCATGATTTTAATATAGGTGATTTAAGTATTTATATTTGCAATATACATCTCTGTGTACACTTAGATTCCAGTTGAGGGACACTTAATTGTTTGTAAATTGAGAATTCTGCCAGTGTTGAGAGAGAGAGGGTAAACACTGACAGGACAGTTAAATAGACAAAAATTGCTAACTACTACCTGCATAAAAAACACTCTTAATTCACACACACATACATACACAACCCAGTTGGGTAACCGGAAGCTTTCCAGTGGTACAAAGCATGGTATAAACCTAGTAAAAATAAAATGTTATTTGCTTGAGTTATTTTGATTAGTAAAGTTGCCCATCACATTGGAAGATGAGATATGCCTGTGCTAAGGCTTTTCATGTGCCCTTAATTCAAGGGAGACTTTTGGTAGGAATTTGGGGTTTATTAGTATCAGTGTCCCAGAAGAGACATAATACTGATACTCTCTCTGGCCACCACAGGATAAAACCTCCTCCCCATCTATCTTAAAAATTGGCAGCACTAGTGTAATCATTTAAAAAAAGTACTCTAAAATATCCAGTAGCTTTGCCTGAGTGAAACATAATAGGAAGGAAGGAGTTCTGACTAATCCTGAGAGTTAATTATCAGACTGCACTACTCAAGTCTAAAAATTCAAGATGTAGAGGAAATGTGGACACACAAACAGGGAGAAAACAAATTATTCCCCCAAATCCACATGGTTTGATTTTATCTCTGAGATTGTGAGGTCTTTTACAGGCAATTAAACAGGGAGTGATGGGGGAAGTAAGAAAATCAAAAGAAATGATCAGTTTAAATATTAGCCATAGTTTGAAAAAAAACCCTACTGTCAATTTGTTCACAGAATTATTTTTTTAAAACTAACTGTAATCATAAGAAAAACAAGCTGGAATTTGAAGTCTAGAGCATTAAACGAACACATTTCAGTTCTTTATCTCAGCATCAGTTGACAATTGGAGAAGTGGGGTAAAATCCATTTTAATTCAAAACTTAGTGTTTAGGATGATCCTATCTTGATTAGGAATTTATTTTCCAATAAATGAAAACAAAAGTCTGTGTCATTTGTTAGAATTTGGAACCACTGTCCATCATAGAAAGTATCATATTAAGCTGATTCATTGGATCATCAGTGAAATACTTGAGGAAAGAGTAATCCACCCCAGAAATATGATGCACGCCTGTCTCAAGACTGTTGATTTGCTTAAATTTAGGCTGCTAATTATATCTCAAACACATAGCAGACTGAATTAAAAAAACATATAAGGAGGGTGAGAAAGAGTGAGAAAAACAAAATGAATTGCAATAGCTTGTTTAAATTTTTAACATTTCTTCTGTTTGTCTGCTAGATCCCTACAAAAAAAATAATATTTGGGTTTCCTTATGTTCTGGAAGCACCATGGAAATATATACAGTAAATAGGAAGTGTTTTATGTGTGCGAGATCACATACCTATTCTTTCTCCCATAAGATTAGTTTAACTTTAAATGAACATATATGTCTGTATATAAAAACATGCCTTATTAGCCCTGGACTACGCTTTCCAGGCACATTTCATAAGGATTTTCAACCTAGGATTGAAAACACTGAACCTAGTGTTTGAGAATGGATATGCATGAAAAGAGACCAAAGAGAATGGAAAATTAATGCAATTTGTAGCACTATGGAGGACTTCAGTCTTACGCAAAACCCACTTAGCCAGTGGCAACAAAAGCATCCATCAATAACAAACACCTTATTGTTTTCCCTGTAGTGGTTGAAGCAAGAAAATCCTTTCTACCAATTTCCAAGTCATGTGGTCATCGAAATGTCTCCCAGCGACAAGACACTTGAACAAGGCATTGATTAGTTACCAGTAATAAGCTAATTAATTGTGCCTTTCCCTCATTGATTTCACAAGGACATCAGGCTTTCTGTCTCAGGTTACACAGACTTTTGACACCCTAGTAAATGCCAATGGGGGTGTAATGCAAGGCTTAATTAGCTGGATCTTTCTTGGTGGGAACATTCCTGACACTAGTAACTTATGAACTAATCTTTAGTAGAAGTTCAATACTAATTAAATAGAAATTGTAAGGTCTCCTTAACAGAGTTCCCTAAGCTGAAACAAAAATGCTGTATTCACAGTAGGCTTTTCAATTTTACACAGTACAAGACTTGTCAGTAGACTGTTGAGAGGCTGAGGCAACTGCAGCGCTTGAGGAGTTTGTTTTGGGAAAAACTGCTGGCTTTGGCCTAGTGGCTGGAGGTTTGACCTGGGCAGCCATTTTGACAGATTTTGCTGGCCTGAAGGCACAGGGAATGTCGCTTGCCGTGCTGGCACTCCGCTGAAAGGCTGGTTCTGGGTCCTTGAGGATTTGAGTATGCAAAGGGCTGGAAGGCTCAGAGGTGGGTGCAACTACAGGGGACATTTTCAATGGCTCCAGCGTATCGAGAACGACATCTGGTGTGTGTTTCACATTGCTCTGCCTTTCCAGCTCCCGCAACTCATTCAGAGCAGAATTCATAGTAGCTTCAATATCCTGCAAAAAGAAAAAAGAAAAAGAAGTTGGATGTGACAAGTAGAAGTTGGCTTGACCATTTTTCTATAGTGAATAGGAACTATGAAGCAAAATGGACAGTGGTAGACACAAAGGCATGGAAGGACTTGGAGTCAAAATTAATCTCCTTGGCAAGACTAGTATCATCCTTGCCTTGAAACTAGAAAACTGCTAATATCTAAAAACCTATTTCTTAGGGTTTTAGATGGCAGACAGCTTAGTTGGCTATACAGGTTTTCATATAGTTTATATAAGTGAACTGTAGCTATTTTCTCTGAACTTCATCAACATTCTCAGTCCCATTTTTTAATCCTTGAAACTAAAGTTCAGAAAATAAGTGAATGCCATGGTTTTACTCTGATTCTAAATTACGATGATTTTAAAATGGTAGCTTTTTTTTTAAAAAAAAGCTTTTGATTAGTAAAACCACAGCAGCAAAAAATCTTGAACAGATTATAACAGAAGTCAGAAGGGCATAGTGATCTATATTTTCCTCAATCTATGAAAAAGGAGAAATTACCCACATTTTGAGTATTTTTTATCCATTCCTTTGGTATACCAAGCTGAACCTTGAGAGTGCTGAGATTCCTGAAAAGAATGGAAACATGCTTAGCTGCATGCTAGCTTCATGGTTAATGGTGGTATTCCACTTTGCATCTGGAGCATGGCGTATCTCAGCATCTCCTCATTGATGCTACATATTTTATGGCATTTTAAACATCCATAAGCTCTGGAGATGTATGAAAAATGTTGCTCATGTGACACTTGTCTCTTTCTGTGGTTAATGCAAGAAATAATGCAAGAGACAAGTAGGGAAATATGTCTGGCCAATCTCTTCTTTTGTTTCAGTTTTAAGTTTACCAATTTACTTAGCATTTTAGCTATGGATGTGGGCTTGACTGGCATAATAGATTTTTGGACAGCTGAAATGATTTAACATTTCCATGACTCATAGTTTGGCTATAACATTTAAGTTTCTTCATAGATATTTTAAAAGGCACTCGGGGAATTAAATCAGTCCAGGAGGAGAAAGAGGAGGAAGCAAAGACAGTAACCCAATGCCTCTGACTGTAGTCTGAAAAGATTTTAAAGCAAAATACAGATCTCTGAGAGATAGTGATGTCAGATGAAAGATGAGTATCTTGCAGAGTTTGAAATCAGACCTGAGAGAATATGAAAGGGCAGCTATAATTTAATGTAATATTTTTTAGTTTACTGATCAGATTCCTTTATGGGAATGATGAATTACATTTTGGCAGAAAGAGGAGAAAGGATAAAAGCAGATTTTAATTGAAAGCTAAAAGATATAAGACATTAAAAGCTTTGTAAAGAGATATCAAGGCAACAATATTCAAGTATATGGCAAGAATAAAACACATTTGTGAAGAAGAGAACCATATCAGATATTACCAATTAGACTACAGAACAAGAAATATAGAAGTTGATTCTTGCCCAGGTTGGTAAAAACCCAGCCATAATATCTACATATTTGTTGGACAACTTCATAGAATCGGAAATGATGTTAATATAAATTTTGGCCTGTAATTACATGTTTTTGAAATAAGTAATAGAAGAATACATGATTAGTATAAAGTTATATCCCACTTGTCATCTGCTTATATCTTTTGCTAATTTTCAACATTTCAGTGTAACTCGATAAGAATAACAAGACCTTCTTATATTTAGATTCCATCCCTCAAGAATGGCATAAGACTCTACTTGACCAGGTGCATCTAGCTTATCTCAAAAAAAGGTTAAGCAAGGTCAGAACTGTTTAGTACTTGGATGACAGACCTCAAGGAAAACCCATTGGTTGCTGGCTATATTGGGAAGTTGGGAAAACATCCTGAAAGAAGGTACTGTGATGGTAAGCCACTTTTATATTGTTGCAAAGAAATTACACGAATGTCCTTCATAAACTTGCTCAAAGCCTGCAAAATTAGGCAGGAAAACAATGACATGAAATAGGTATAGAGGAAGTTAACTGCTATGGCTTAGTCAATTAAATATAAGTACTGCTACTATCCTAAAACCTCCTTTTCTGTGTGCTGCCTTTTAAAATATGACAACATTATGACTTTTCCAGTATAATTTCAGTTTTGGAATGCGTTGCTTTGCACTGCAATATTCTCATGTTTTTTTTATTTTTTTTTACAAACCTATCACATATTGGAAAAAGAAAAACTGGCCAAAAATCCAAGCATAACTGAAGAAGAAACAATCATGAAAACTTACTCTCTATGTGCAATATCAGTAAACTTCTGTGCTGTTGTTTATGGATACTGGAAGTTTTTTAAAAATTCCATCTGCTTCTGTATTGCTCATTTCTAATGACTTTAAAATGTAGGCAGAGCTGCTGAAAAGAACTAATCAAACAAAATTGGATACAAAGCCCTCCTGATGAGTTTAAGATTTTAAAGCATTTTTATATTGGCTTGTATCTCCTGCTGGACTATTTTAACCAGAATGCTGGACTATTGACCTTTTATGAAAGCAATACATCAATAGTGAAGAAAAGGCGAGCCTGATGTTTGTGCACGTTTTAAATCTGGCTTCACCATCCAGCTTGGGAGAAAGTTCCAGCTAAGAGACAAGGTATTTTCCTGTGTGGGCTTGGTTTAAATGTCTCAGCGTCCATATCCGGTCACAGCTGTGTATACACACATGCAGAGAATACCAGCCCATCGTTCTGCCAACAGAAACAAAGAGAACCCTTTGTTCAAAGGACAGCTTCTTATCACAGACAGACACTGAGAAACAAACAAAAAATAATTAGAAAAGTCCTAAAAAACAAGGCAGGTGGCTGTTCTTCTAGACAGTCTTCTTCTAGTGTTGTCTTATGACTTTCAACATCTAACCTGTCAAGAACACATAGAATTTACTACAGTTTGAAAACAATAACAAAGAAACCCCTATTTTTCTAGCCCTTTGTGATCAGAGATTCAAATGCTGTTGGTATAAAAGATGCTGGAATCTTAAAAAGGCGTATCATTAAGAAGTGGCTCAGGTTCCATTAAGGTTCCCAGATGATTTATGAGAAGTAAAATGACACAGTAAACCTTTATGAATAACAGTGATCAGAAAGCCATGGATTGAAGAAATAAATCAAATTTCAATTCAAATAGTTATTCTACAAAATAAGAGCAACTATACTGGTGAAAGTGATTATGATACTACTATGGATTTCATTCCCTTACTGTTGGTCTCATTAGGGCTTTACTTTATTAGCTCTAGAAAACTAGAGAAAGTATGCAAAAAAATTCAGATCTATTTACATTTAATTTTATTAAAGTAGATTGCATAAATGATAAGAGATGATTTTGGATTATATAGGATAAAATTCAATTAAAACATACACTTATGTAAATGTAAGATTTACTGAATTTGTTTATAGGTAATTACAGCTCCGTGATGTTAAATATTTGAGTGATGTAATGAGAAAGAACTGATTTTCTGTTTATTGGTGATACTTTAGTTAAAGAGAACAGGCAAATATGGCCAGTTTCCTCAACAGTATTGACCATGAAAACTTTTTCTGTTGTATTCTGTTATATTACATCCAATAGTGAACATATTTTTAGCATTTGGGTTTGCCTCCAGAAACAGAATAAGCTTCTCCCAAAGTTTAGGAAGTTACAAAGTTCTCAATAAAATATGTACGTCTATATTTAATGGAGATGCTTTCCAGCTCACGATATGGGTCTTTTCTAGCCTCCTTGAATCTGTGAATATTATCATACACAGACAAAATGTAGTAATTGTTTCATGCTTTGGGGACTGATTAAACATGCAGCAATCACAAACTGAGCTGATGTTTTAGAAGTGAAAAACAGACTTTCATTTTTTTTTAAAAAAAACTGTAAAATATTCAGATTTGAATTTGAAATTCAAAATCAAAGGTTACCTCATAATTCAAAACTTGACTTGTTTTGATCACCTCTAAGGGGACGTTTCCTGATCTGAAGCAAATACTGAAGCAAAATATACATTATTGACATCAAATAATACTTGTTGCCCGCATCAAAATATTCAGAGAATATCTGGAAAATATTTTGCGTATTCAATGAATGTAATGAATATCAACATCAAACTCACCAAAGAGATTTTAAAATGATTGCATGAGATGAAAGAATCAATTTGGTACTCTTTGAAGACCACCCTGGCCTAGAATTTCATTACCTGTGCAATGACTTCAGGATCCATGGGTCGGTGGTTATTAAAGCTCTTTGACCTTCCTGCAGTCACATTCTTCCGGATATGGGGGCTATCTATTCTGTTCTTCAGAGAGGCATGCCGACTGAGAGAATTGAGGCTCCCGTGGCCGCTGATGGAGAATGCATCTGGGACTGGTACATCCTTTGGGAGGCTTTGGCTCATAATGGGTTGTGAGGAAGGACGAGGACTAGCTATAGCTCCAGGTGGTATGGGTTCCCCCAGTGAGCTGGGCAATCCATGGCTGTCACTCTGACGGAACGCTCTTCGTATACTCCCTGACTCAGGCTTCTTTCTTTGTCTGTCATTGTAAAAGCAACACAAAAATGTATCTTTCAAACAACATGGATAGAAATAACTTCTGAGCAAAGGCAATTTCCGAAAGGAAAGAAAGTTGCTAAATAAGCATTCTGCAGAAACTACTTCTTTACTGTAGTTGTTAACATTAGTTGTAACATCCAGACAGTGTGTGTATTAATTAGAATAGAATATGAACTAAAATAGCTGGGGCCACTGGCACTGGCTTTTGTCAATAATATGTGGAGATCATGGATTTTTGATTCTAAAATGTTAAATTAGTGTTTTACCATTGAGGTTGGTGTATGATTTAGGGTCTGTAAGCTTCTTCCCTTTGAATTAGGAGGTGGAAAAAGTAATTATACATTCTGTTCTGATGTCTTTGAAATGTTGAGTTATAAATGGGTAGCATTATACTGTAACTGTAGTAAACATCTGTAAACAAAACGTGGATTTCAACAGCAGATTTCATCATTTGTGGCAATCTGAAGTATTCAACTCACTAGAATAGCTTGAAAACTAATGCTGAAATAATGAATGTTCCAAAAGATAAATTGGGATTTGTTCAAGATCTGAATAAAGTGATACATCAGCCCAACATATCTAGGCAGTTCAGGAATTCTTCAATATTTAAAAATACTTTATGAACACGATTTACAAGATGAAAATGGATTATGTCAAAAGAATGTGCAAATATTTAAATTTTCAATTGTACAGACTTTGGAACTTTCCATTTTGAGTGAAACAGCTGCTCTGAGTGTAAAAAGGACAGCTTTCACTGTTATTGAAGTATTTTAAATTCAAAACAGTTCCATTTTTAGTTCAAAACACTGTTTTCCTTTCAATATATTTCTGGAATGCTTTCAAAATCTTTGCTTTTCAAACACCTGTTTCACATTCAAACTCAGGCATTTCGAATGGATGAAGTATATTTCACTCACAGAACAGGTTGAATGTGCATCTTTTGCATATCAATATTGTGTTGCACGTAGTAAGAAACAGACACTTTATCTTATCAAAACCTGATTTTCAAATTTTGGTATTTAAAATAAAAATCAATATTAGATAGGAACTGCTATATCATATAATCACGTGAACCACTCTATGCAGAGCCCTCATAACAAATCAATCAAATACATAAAAGATTTTATGTTTGTACATGTGAGATTACAGAAGCTAATAACCCTGGGAAAGTTATATCAATAGAAACAAAAAAGCACAGGCCATGAAGAAAATAAGAGGAGTTCCTCTGTTTGACACTGATGAGAGATAGTGAAAACACAGAATTAAGCAAGTGGCATGGTAAATTTTCCATTGCTGAAAAGTATACCCTATGTTCTTGAAAAATTAATAAGTCTCATTAACATTATAGATTTGGAGATCATAATAGCACCTGATTATTTTCACTTCAAAGAAATAGTACTGTTGATGTGGCTTACTTATTGATATTTGCAAGATAAATGTCAGCCACGTGGCTGCCGCTTGGACAATTTGAACCAGCTCTGGCTGTCACTTTTTCTTCAGGTGGTTCAGAGTTTATTTCTACTTCAGATTTTGGGCTTGATCTTTCAGATGTCCCATCCTCACTAGGAAAGAAAGGAAGAACATACAACTCTGTTATATCCTCAAGTGGCACTATTAGGGTATAAAACATAGGTGCTCCAGACATTTTATCAACACAATTCTTTTACTCCCTTGTAAGGGATCCTTCCTTGCAATAGCCAAAAAGCAGGTTGCAAAACTATCGAGGAAGATTTTATTGATAAATTCAGAAACGTGAAACACAGAAGTAATGTTTCACAACACTATACATGAATGTATAAAAACATTTCAATGAATCATCTTCAGAAATAATGTTTAGCTGATTCCTGCTTTTCCAAACATATGATAGTAAGAAATAACATACGTGTCCTGGACAACAATGTACTGATGAGGGATTAAACCATCAATGCCATTGTGACGGCCTTCCCACCAATCGTCAGAAGCACGGTGATAAAGCAGGAGGGAAGCCCCCTTTTTGAAGGACAGCTCGCGTGCGGTTCTGCCCGAGTAGTCAAATTTGGCTATTGCTTCAATGGGTTCACATTCTAGAACAAAATAATGTACAGTATATGTTTGTGTGTGTATACACAGAGATTTATGAACAATGTCATACATTCTCCAAATAAAGACATTAAAAGAAGCACAATTTTATGGCCCACTCTATAATCAGTTAGGTACCATCAAGGGGAAAGGTAATGTAAATATTGGCAGCTAACAGATAGACATCAGATTTTGAGGGCAAGTACAGCAAAGGTAATGCATGTCATCCCTTCTGTTATTTTCAGCATCTTCCTGTGTATCCTTTCCCACAAGCCATCAAATTTCCAAAACTTAGCAGCACCTTCTTTTTCTTCTAGTTCCTCAAACACTGCTTCCACCAATCTGCTGGTTTATACTTCTACTCCTTATTGCAATGATCTAAGGCAGAGGTCCCCAACCTTTTTTGCACCAGGGACCGGCTTTAAGCTAGACCAGTTTTCCATGGCCCGGTGGGGGGGGGGGAGCTAGCTGTCAGCGGCGCCGTAAAAGGGGCGATCAAGAGAGGAATGGGTGAATGAATGGACGGAGGGTGGGAAGGAAGGAAGGAAGGAAAGAGGCAAGGGACAGGAACAGAAGAAGGGTGCAAAGGAAGCAAGGAAAGGTGTGAAAGGGGAGAGTAAGAGAGGAAGGAGTGAAAGAAGGGAATGAGGGAGGAAAGAAGGGAGGAAGGAAAAGGAAAGCAAGAAATGGAGGGAGGAAAGGAAGGAAGGAAAGAAAGAAAGAAAGAAGGGGGGAAGGGACAGGAACAGAGGAAGGAAGCAAGGAAACTTATGAAAGGGGAGAGTAAGGGAAGAAGGTAGGAAGGAGAAAGAAAAGAAGAAATAGAGGAAGGGAAGGTAAAAGAGAGAAAGAAAAAGAGCAAGAAAGAGAAAGAAAGAGAAAGAAAGAAAGAAAGAAAGAAAGGCAACTTCAAAGAAAGGCTCACTGAGCATCTCTCACTCTCTCTCTCTTTCTATCCCTCTTTCTTTCTTTCTCTTCCTTTCTATCTCTCCTCTTCCTTTATCTCCTCTCTCTCTCCCTCTCTCTTTCTCTCCCCCTCTCTCCCCTTTCCCTCTCTCTTTCTCTCTCTCCCTCTCTTGCTATCTCTCCCCCCTTTCCCTCTCTCTTTCTCTCTCCCTCTCTTGCTATCTCTCCCCCCTCTCCCTCTCTCTTTCTCCCTCTCCCTCTCTTTCTCTCTCTCTCCCCCTCTTTCTCTCTCTTCTTCTCACTTTCTCTCTCTTGTTTTCTTTCTGTCTCTTTTGCTTTCTCTCTCTCTCACTCTTTCTTGTTTTCTTTCTCACGCTCTTTCTCTCTCTTGTTCTCTCTCTTGCTATCTCTTTCTCCCCCCCTTTCTCTCACTCTCTCTTTCTCACTTTCTCTCTATCTTGCTGTCTGTTGCTCTCACTCACTCTCGTTCTCCGTTCTTCTCAGCGGTGACGCACGCACGCCCTGCCCGCCTCACCTTTGCGAGAGCACTTTTGCCCCGGGCTCTCAGCAAGGGGGTTTGCAGGAGAGGTGGGGCCGGCGAAGGTGATATTCAATGTCGGGGGCGCACAGGCGGTTGCACGCGCTCCCTATCTCCCTGCTAGCCCACTCGGAATATTCAAAATAAGAAAAGCCTTCGCCGGCAAAGGTTTTTCTTATTTTGAATACTCCGAGTGGGCTAGCAGGGAGATAGGGAGCGCGTGCAACCGCCCGTGCGCCCCCGACATTGAAGACCTCCGCTGAGAAAAGCCTTTGCCGCCATTTCCTCTCGGCGTCAAGGAGGTGCAGCGGCGGGCGGAGAGAGGGAAGGGGGGGGGCAGCGGCGTCCCTCCTGGCCTTGGCGGGCCGCCCGACCCTCCCCACCTCCTGCAAACGCGGCGGGCGGCGGGGGGAGAGCGAGGAGCCGGTTCCGGCGGGCGCGGGGCTTGGCTGGCTGGCGGGGGGAGCGCCGCTGGTGGTGCGGAAAGGCCGAGGGGGCCCTGGCGCCGCGGACCGGCTGAAAACCCCCAACGGCCCGGTGCCGGTCCGCGGACCGGCAGTTGGGGACCTCTGATCTAAGGAATATGGAAGAGACTCTCAGTGTAACAATGGCCCATCTGCCCCTAATGTCTTGCAGGGTTTCCCTTTCTTCCCTCTTCCTGTACATCTGCCAATATCCTTGGCTTTTCCTCTTCTTACCCTCCTGAACTATTCCTTTTTGCTGCCTGTATCTAGAATAAAACACTCTTCCTTTTGTCCCATCACATCCAAACTGTCTGTTTTGATTCAGATGCAAACCATCCCAAAACAGTTGTTCCATGCACAAAACACTCTATGCACAGAATGTTCTACATATATTTAACCAAAATACTTATAAATTTAATACCAATGTCCAGTCTGTTAAATGTTTGTTGCCATCAGATAAAATGTGTGAAAATATTTGCTAATTGCCCAATAGCAGTGGAAGGGAAAGAGCATTATTGCAAAACGAATATAATAGAATCAATTTCCCTTACAGCTTATTTTTCAGAATTCATAATTATATTTTTCAAGGTTTGTTTGTAATACCCACAACAATGTTCTTCCAAAATGTTATCTCAATATTTCATTCCAAATGTGAGGGGAAAAAATGGGACTGTGGAAGAATCTATCAGATACAGCTTACCATCATCACTTGTATGGTGTTCAATGGTTATATCCTGAGTGACATCTTCTGTGGAGGCAGTCTCTCCATGAGGACTTTCACTGCAGAAAAAAGAAATGCACAGAAGGTTAGACTTATGGCTGCAATCTTTATTGTAACCATATCATTAATATGATATGTGGTACTTCACATATCACTTTCAGTGTCTTATCTTTACTTAATTCAGGCCTGAAAAGAAATGTTGGAATAAAGCTGTGTATTATCATGTACTTCAGACTAAATATACTGATAGTTGAATGACTGATCATTTTTCTCTTTGATTTTATTTCTGAATGGAAAAGAAGCTCCTTCATGACACCTGAGGATAGAGATGAAATGCTTCAGACAGCCAGAACATACCCTTTTCTGATATCCTGAAATAAGTGAGGTAGATGGTGAAAATTATTATCTATAGTAGCATTAATGTTAATGTGAATTTGCCTTAGCCTGAGCCAAATCATTGATACAACTGTCTCAGTATGATCTATTATTTATAGCTGGTGGGAAAGTTTTTTTCTCTGTCAACGATGCCTGATAATTTTAAATTTAAATCTAAATCTGTGGCATATGAACTCCGTTGGTAAATTGTAACTTCTCTAACATTTGGCTGATATAATGAACATGTTTCAAATATGAAATGCTGGAGGCAAGAATCTTCAATTCAGAGGGGAAAAAGATACTTGTTAACTGAAGGTTCTGATAATCCTATGAGGATCCCGTTATTTCAGGGAGTGCTTCTCCATCCACTCCTGTTAAAGCAGTCTTTTTCCTCAGACATGAAAAAGGGCCTCTGTAATTAATAGAAGGTAGTAGAGAGAGAAAATGGCAAAAGGCCACTTGAAGTTGGAGATTCCATGTTCCTGCTGTTATAGTACAAAGGATTTTTCTAAAATGTATGATGGAAGTATATTGTAGGTTTTGTCACAACACGAGATAATTCTATTAATTAAAAAAGCAGTAATTTTTCTATATAGTAAATAAAAATTTCTTTCTGTAATATCAATGTTAAGTCCAAGGGCTCAGAAATAGTTTGCTATGGAAAGGCAAATAAATACTTCAACTATGTTGCCTCGCATATCTCTCTCCTCCAAATGAGCAATAAAGAAAATACCGTGTTTCCCCGAAAGTAAGACAGTGTCTTACTTTCTTTTTATCCCCAAAAGCCCCACTATGTCTTACTTTCGGGGTATGTCTTATATTGTTAAAGGGGCACTGACAGCTAAAAAAACTGTGTAAAATGTGTTTTTTTAGTGTATATGCATTTTACCTTCTGTGACGGGCGGGGGGGGGGAGGTTTCTTTGGAGTAGGGACGTGCCCGAGTAAATTTGCAGAGGCGGCAGTGACAAGTGCAGGGGACGGCGCGGCGACGTATGGAGAGGGGGACGGTGTGGACGTGGGCAGGAGGCGGTGCGCAGCTAGATGAGAGGGAGGCGGCAATACCCCCGTGTTTTCCCGAAAGTAAGACATATGTCTTACTTTTGGGGTATGGCTTATATTAGCCGACCCCCCTGAAACCCCCGATACGTCTTACAATCGGGGGTGTCTTACTATCGGGGAAACAGGGTATCTATTTTCAAACACCCCTGATGTGTGTGTGTTTACGGTATATTTTGTATTTCTTAACTGTCAATCTCTCTCAGAATAGCTTTCATCTTCTAATTCAGTGTTTCCCAACCTTGGCAACTTGAAGATATCTGGACTTCAACTCCCAGAATTCCCCAGCCAGCATTTGCTGGCTGGGGAATTCTGGGAGTTGAAGTCCAAATATCGTCAAGTTGGCAAGGTTGGGAAACACTGTTCTAATTTTCAGCAGGCTATATTTAAAAACAAAAACTATAATAATAATAATAACAACAGAATTGGAAGGGACCTTGGAGGTCTTCTAGTCCAAACCCCTGCTTAGTCAGGAAATTCTTA
This sequence comes from Erythrolamprus reginae, assembly GCF_031021105.1. Classification (NCBI taxonomy): domain Eukaryota; kingdom Metazoa; phylum Chordata; class Lepidosauria; order Squamata; family Dipsadidae; genus Erythrolamprus; species Erythrolamprus reginae. Next base: position 59,760,795 of record NC_091952.1, on the reverse strand, counting down.
GGCACTAAATTCCTAAAATCACATGTGACTATAAAGGATGCTTGATACAAATTTGAAAAAGAGGTCACAAGGATATTAAAAGTTTACCAGATGCCATTAGTTTGATTCAAGACTCCAAAGCAGAAAATCAAATCAGAACCAAAGGCAGTCTTTTTCCATACTGTGGTGGATTAGATTTTATCCAGGTCAAAGCTCTGGTGATCAGTGTTTCTGATCCAACTGAGCCGACAAATGCAGATATACTCAATCTTTTCCCATACCTAAAGAAAGGGGCTGCTTTGCCCTGTCTTAGTACTAAAGAGAAAAGCAAGCTTGTTGTGAATCAATCATAGATAACAAAGACCAGCCTTTTTCCACCGTGCAAAGTCCTATACAGTGATACCTCGTCTTACAAATGCCTCGTCATACAAACTTTTCGAGATACAAACCCGGGGTTTAAGATTTTTTTGCCTCTTCTTGCAAACTATTTTCACCTTACAAACCCACCGCTGCCACTGGGATGCCCTGCCTCCGGACTTCTGTTGCCAGCGAAGCGCCCGTTTTTGCGCTGCTGGGATTCCCCTGAGGCTCCCCTCCATGGGAAACACCACCTCCGGACTTCCCTGTTTTTGCGATGCTGCAGGGGAATCACAGCAGGTGAATCCCAGCAGCACAAAAACGGGCACTTTGCTGGCAACGGAAGTCCGGAGGTGGGGTTTCCCAGCGAGGGGAGCCTCAGTGAAATTGCAGCATCACAAAAACACAGAGGTCTGGAAGTGGGGTTTCAAGGACTTTGGTGTTTTTGCGATGCTGCTGACAGGCAACTGGCTGGCAAAAGGGGTAAATTTTGGGCTTGCACGCATTAATCGATTTTCCATTGATTCCTATGGGAAACATTGTTTCGTCTTACAAACTTTTCACCTTAAGAACCATGTCCCGGAACCAATTAAGTTTGTAAGACAAGGTATCACTGTATTTCTTGTGACTGACTCACATGCAGGCATATGGGTCTTTCTTGTTTAGGCAATTATGAAGATGGGGAGGCTTAGGCATTCCTCCCACATTTCATTTAAATTTCCTTTTCTTTGTGAAGGAGCTCATTTGTGTTGTTCTAGTGAGAAATAGGGGCAGAAACATGCTATGGTGGATATATGGCTGTATCTGCAGAGGCGAAGAAATGGTAATGTTTCTGTGTCGGCATTATTCCTACTATGGAACAGATCAGCCTTATATTTTACAAGGATAAACAGAATGAAGAATGTGACAACAACTGATATTTTCAAAAGTCTCAACAAATAGATATAAGCTCATGATTTAGTATCAAAATGCATGTTTATCCTTTATGCAAATGTCAAAATAAAAGTTGTTAAGGTCACTCAATTCCAAGAAGACTTTATGTAGTCTAGAATAAATCCAATACATACATTAAAAACACATTAAAAACCACATAATTGCCCGGACCAATTTCTTCCTTCATTTCCTTTTTTAAAAAAGCTAAATGGATATAATATCTTAAAGCTCCCCAAATTTTATGCACTAATATTTCCTTTAATCTTTCTAAAATCGAACTAATTTTCCCTGTTTTAAGAGTTTTAAAGGGCAAGGATGCTTAGAGTTGATTGAATGGAATGGCCTTTAAGTGCTGTATCAATAATAATAAAGGAATGCATTTTATATTGGTTTTCTTTATATATTGTGGATTTTGTTAATTTAATATTTCTCTTCCAAATCTGTTCCCATTCCTCTATATATATATTATGGCCTACGTTTTTCGCCCAGGCAATCATTGTACCTTTAACTATCTCCTCTGGTCTTTCATATTCCATCAGATATTTATATATTTTAGATACTGCTTTTTCTTCTGGGCCTGTCAATAGTTTATCTAGTGGTTGGGTAATTCTTTCTATACCTGATTGTTCCATATCCTTTTTATATCTAGATTGAATTTGTAGGTATGTCCACCAATCTATGTTTATATTTTGAATTATTAATTCTTCCCTACTTTTGAGTTTACAGTTTGTATCTAATATTTCTTTATATTTAATTTTTTTTGTCAGTTCTATTGTATTTGGGTATATTAGAGCTTCCATTGTGGATAGCCAATTTGGTATTTTTATATAATGTTTATGTCTTATCTCTTTCCATGTTTTGGGTAAAGTCTGTCTGATTAGATGCCTATTAAAATATTTTGGTATTTTATCTCCTATGTCCCATAAGTAGGCATGCCAACCTTTATCCAAATCATGACCTTCCAATTGTAAAATTCGTTTATTATCAAGATTGATCCATTCTTTTATCCACATCAGTGAAGCTGCTTTATAATACATTTTCCAATCTGGCATTCCGAATCCCCCTCTATTTTTAATATCTTGTAAATCTGCTATCTTTACCCTTGATTTTTTACCTTGCCATATGAATTTCGATATTATTTTATTTAATTCCGTAAAAAATTTAGAGTTCAATTTTATTGGTATGGTTTGAAATAGGTATAGAAATTTCAGAAGTATACTCATTTTAATTGATGCTATTCTTCCCATCAGTGATAATTGTAGCTTACTCCATTTTTCTAATTCTACCTTGGTTTGGTTTACTAGTTTTGTATAGTTATCTTCTTTTACTGTTGAACATCTATTAGTTAAATTTATTCCTAAATATTTAATGCTATACCGTTGGCATCTTCCACCCAAAAGACTAGCTAAAATGCACAAAAATTACAGCCCAATGTGTTGGAAATGTAAAAACACTCAAGGCACCTTCTTTCACCTATGGTGGTTACGTCCAGAGACAAGAAAATACTGGAAAAAAATAAATAATTGGTTGTGTCAAATAACAAATACAAAAATAGAATATACGCCAGAATTTTTTCTATTGGGTATTATGAGAGGTAACTATTCTAAAAATGTAAAACATTTAAGCTTGCATATTACAACAGCTGCAAGGATTGTATTTACACAGAACTGGAAAAATACGCAAATACCTGAAGACAATGAGATTATCAAGAAAATATACGACTGTGCAGAGATGGACAGATTGACAATGGAACTTAATAATCGAAAAGAATCGGACTATTATGAAACCTGGACAAAATGGTACCAATGGACAAAAAAAAGAAACTTAAAAGAAGCATTGGAATAAAACATCAAGAAATCTAAAAGTAATTAGAAGACAATGTTGATAGGAATGTATATGCGATGTAGATTCATCTGTAAATATGACTATGTACTTTTTTTTAAAAAAGGAAAAAAAATTAATAAATATATATTTTTTAAAAATAATAATAAAAGAATGGCTTAAGATTTTGCAGTATTTGAGGCATCCATTTTGCCCCTTTGCTGAGGGAGTCAAAAATGTTGATCTCCATACTCTATTCTGGGTGACTTCACCAATCATGTACCTTGGGAGTAAAAGAAAAATTAAGAGCTCATACTATCAATATAAATTGATTTTTTTTTCAGTTAGCAACTTATAGCAACATTCTTCCTACTGTACTTTTAGGCATTTTTGTTAGCTATTTTTAATAAATGTGTATTTATTAGTCTTTGTACACACATTTAACAAAATATAATTGCAATTTCTGCATAGAAACTCACATTTTAGCATCCCTCAAATTCTGTGCCTTAAATTATGTTAGATTATATATTAAATTAGGTTTCTATATTTTCCAAGGCAGAATACAATATATCAAACTAGTGACTGAAATTTAATTAATTAATTTTAAATAAAGTATGTAATGAAAATGTAATGACATGCAGTGGAGAAAAAAGTACACTTTAAGTTGACATTTTACTGAGAAATGCTCCCTTTCTGTAAAAATATATTTTCTTTCTTACATGGCCATTTATTTATATGCTGATATGGAAGAATAACAAACAGAAATTACAAGTGGAAAAATATGGGGGGTTTCCCCCTTCAAAGCGAATTTGTTTAGCTATTACCAGACTTCTGCTGCAAGACTGAAATCCAAGCAATGTTATAATTATGAGGCATCACAGATGGTGATCAGTTATTGAAGTTGATGATTCTCCAAATTCAGTTACTTTGCACAGAAGAAATATCTTGAATTTCTTAATCTTTGAAGGAAGAATTGTAGAATGCAAAATGTGTTCATATAATTAAGCTTCTTTTTAGGGACATAGTAGTCTTTTATCTCATCTTAAAGTTGTGTTGGGTAGCTGCACACTTGTATCCTGATAGTATGGACATTACAACCTCCTCAGAGACCAAACCCACCCATTTTCACAAGATTTTTATCATCAAAATGTTCAGTTCAATTTGTTCCATAAATATTGAGTAAGTGCATAAGGCTGCCGTGTTTCTGGATATATGAGGTACCTGGAAAAAATGGCTAAGTGATATTAGTATCATCCTCGGTTGTGAGTGCTCCTTGTCCACCTCAGATCATGTCAGATTCTGAGGAGACTAAGCCAGGCCCCTCTGGATACCCTGAGCCAAGGGGTTGGTAGATGAAGCAGAGAGTGAGTGTGAGGCAGAAAGTGACTTGAGTGAGCCTGAGGAACCACTAGAGGGGGCTGGTGTAACAATGGGGAAGTGATCCCAGTCAAAGAGTGAGGAACACTATGGGAGTGGAAAGTCATTGGATTGACCCTCGCTATAGAAGATTGCTCTGAAGGTAAGAGGAGTTACAGAGTAAAAGGTATAGCTTACAGCCTTAGCCTCTTTGAGGTGTGATGTCACTTATTTATTTATTTATTTATTTAATTTATTTATTTAGTCCAATACATAATACACATTGAAGAGAAAGATATATAATAATATAAGTAAAGAAAAGAATAGAAGAAAAGATATAAAAGTATAGGTGAACATATTTGAAAGGAAGAAAAGATAAATGAGATAAGGAGAGACAATTGGACAGGGGACGGAAGGCACACTGGTGCACTTATGAACGCCCCTTACTGACCTCTAAGGAACCTGGAGAGGTCAATCATGGATAGTCTAAGGAGAAAATGTTGGGGGTTAGGGGTTGACACTACTGAGTCAGGTAATGAATTCCACGCTTTGACAACTCGGTTGCTGAAGTCATATTTTTTACAGTCAAGTTTGGAGCGGTTAATATTAAGTTTGAATCTGTTGCGTGCTCTTGTGTTGTTGCGATTGAAGCTGAAGTAGTCATTGACAGGTAGAACGTTGCAGCATATGATCTTGTGGGCAATATTTAGATCGTGTTTTAGGTGACGTAGTTCTAAGCTTTCTAGACGTAGGATTGATAGTCTGCTTTCGTAGGGTATTCTGTTTCGAGTGGTAGTATAAAGGAAAAGGATTGTGGGGAATGGGGCGTGGAGAATCAGCGTTGTACAATGGAAGAGATATGAGGCTGGGAGGTGTGATTGAACAAGGCTTAAAAATCATGATTTCTGCTTCAATAAAAGACATTCTTTGTTGGATGCTGTGCTGGCAAGCTTTCGGTGACCAAAAGCATATGTTTAAGTAATGAATGGACTTTATCTAGGAATTCAGATAAGACCGAGTTTTTTGGCACTCCTCCCGGGCATAGATTACAGCTAGCTCTAGAGAAAAATAACTTCTTCCGGGCCATTTCAAACCCTACATTTCATTATGTATGCCTGTGTTCAAATAGAGTGGGATTTTTTCATAAAATAAGTGATTTCTGAGTTGGGGTTCGCTCCGAGTGCCATGGACCAGAACACCCTCCAAGTGAAAGAAACTAATACTATATAATCCAAAATGCAGGAAAAAGACAAAATTACAGTATGAAAAGACCTTTCATAATCCGAGTTCAAATACTGCTGGTGAACTTTCTATTTTCATTTAGCCATCTACTGTATCATTAATTACTTTTTGAGTATCTAGCTTAAGAAAGTTTTGATAAAGAATTTGCTCAAATTTTGTATTTTTCACTTGGGGATTCATATATAATTTTGTTTTTAATCTTCAGTTAAAATTGGTTGATTTAACACATTATGAATCCAGCAAACTACTAATCTTAAGGCAGCTCTAGAAATACTCCTTGCTGCTCTTTCTGAACTCCCCCTCGCCAGTGAAAAGAATTAGACAACAAACCACAGATTCTACACCAGTGTTCCCTCTAATTTTTTGGGGGGTGGGCGGAAAAGTATAGTGTCTGAGCGGCAGTCCCTTCGGGACTGGGCGGCACAGGAATAATAAATAAATCAATAAATAAACAAACAAATAAAAAACCCACCCTGTTTTGCCTCAGAGAATTTCAAAATAAAATACTGTACTGAGTGTCTATAACAGTGAGCTCATAATATGGCAACTCTATCAATATCAAAATGCCACTTAAATAGTTGAGCTAGTTTCAAACTAGATTTTGATTTTCTTTCTCTCTTCCTTACTCCCTCTCTTTTTTCTATCTGTTTCTCTCTCTTCCTCTCTTCCTCTCTCTCTCCTTCCCTCTCACTCTTTCCCTCTCGGCTTCTGGGCAGGTTTGGAAAACTCTGAGTTGATGATGATTTTTAAGTGAGCGATTGCTCACTGCTCAGCTTAGAGGGAACTATGTTCTACACTATTTCTTAAACTTCTTACCATATGGGGAGAAAAAAAATAAACACTGAAAATTAGAAGATCTCTCTTGCATCAAGAGCTTATCAAACCTGATAGTGTCAGCTGGATGCTTTGGTCTACTTAACAATTCAGTATATATTGTCGAGGCAAAAGAATTAGAGCTCAGAGATAGTAACCCTGCTGCGAGTACTAATCACTGCAAGGTTTGGGGAAGACCAAGGAAATCCAAAAACACATCAACAGCAATATAATTGTAAGTGGCCTGGGAGTTGGAAAATATATATTTCATCAGCAAGCAGGAGAGAAGTGAAAGGTTTGTTTTAGCCAAATGCTTGATAAGCCCTCATGCATTTGGCAGTCAATAAATCTCGCTGTAAGAAGATGGTCCTTGTATAACATTAAGTTCATGGTCCCAAGAAGCACATTGCTTCTCAAGAACTCCTTCATGTTGAAAAAGAATTATTCAGGGAAGAACCCTCAATGATTTGGACTTGTCATTCATTCAGTTTTGAGATATTAAAATTCATAGAAACATAGAAGACTGACAGCAGAAAAAGACCTCATGGTCCATCTAGTCTGCCCTTATACTATTTCCTGTATTTTATCTTACAATGGATATATGTTTATCCCAGGCATGTTTAAATTTAGTTACTGTGGATTTACCAACCACGTCTGCTGGAAGTTTGTTCCAAGGATCTACTACTCTTTCAGTAAAATAATATTTTCTCATGTTGCTTTTGATCTTTCCCCCAACTAACTTCAGATTGTCTCCCCTTGTTCTTGTGTTCACTTTCCTATTAAAAACACTTCCCTCCTGAACCTTATTTAACCCTTCAGTGTCTCGTTTCTCCCATAGCTGTTCCTTTTTTGGGGAGTCGGGAGCAAATATATTACATCCAAGATATTAGAAATGTAAATTAGACAGAACATAAACCATGGAGAGTAATGGAAATTAAATTGCTTTTGAAACTATCATTTAGAGAGACTCAGCTTGCAAAAAACACACAAAAATATTAAATAGTTTATATTGGCCTCCATTTTTTTCCAAAAATGTATTTTATTTTCTTAATATAGTATACACAGGTAAATGTCAAGCCAGAAAGAACATTACAACTAAGCAAATTTATATACATAACATGTCTTGGAAAACCTCTTTGGAAGATTTAATTCTATTCCAGTCCAATGAAAAGGGTCTTCAACTGTCCACAGTTATAGATAATCTATTTACCCCAAAGAAATTTCTGAGCCAATTGTTCACAGTAGGTGCTTCTGTTTCCTTTACTGTTTATCATAATTTAGAACATTTGCTAAAACTTAAACAGCTGAAGCAGGAGAAACCCATTTTCCAGACCGTGTTCCCCTGCTGAGGATGCATGATATCCTACAGGCTCCAAATAAAGACATTACCAGAAGCTCATTTTTTATAGCTCTGTGACCATTTTATAATCAACTTAGGGACATTAATCTTTAAACAAAGGAAAGGCAACAGAACTAAAGAAAATTAAGATTGGCAGCTAATAAAAGTGGCTACAGCTTGGTGGAATGGGTTTCTCTTGTGGAAAATGTAAAAATATTTTTTTTTGCAGCCTTGCAATGGTACTCTAGAAGAAGAAAAATGAAACCAACCTAATTGATTGCTGAAAAATGCAACTGAACCTTTTGGGGGAGGGGATCATTTTTCGCAGTCTTCCTTTCAATGAGTGGAACAAACATTTCCCTTCCTGTTTACAACTGAAGTATCCCCCCTCCACATTCACCTGGTGAAAAAGGTTACTCCCGCCAAATTGTTTGCAAACGTTGGCTTCAAAAGGAAGGCACAAACAGGCCCCTTGTGTGTGTATTAGGGAGAAAATAAGCTTTTCTCCCTTGTCAATGCTGTCTTGAAATTAAACCATTTTGAGCTTTCTTGGCTCACCTGTGCTCTCAACTTTGCTGCTCAAGACATGCTGAGAAAAGTGATGGATGTCAATGATGGATTCAGGCAGTGTGCCGGTACAATATTTCCACAATCTGGCTATGGTAATTACCATAATACCATTAGACAGTTCCATGAACAATTCTGACTGGGTTACTTGTCTATGATATAATAATGTGTAATCATGCCAGATACCTTCTGCCAAATCCAAGCGGTCTATATTTTTAGTGTGGGCAAACCTGGTTGCATTTAAGTCTCTTCGACCGTTTTCTCTTTACACAATACAGATAACAAAAACAGGATAAATACTGGAACCAGCACTTTGAAACACTGCTCCCTTCACTTCTCTCCCTTTACATCCTACCGTACCAGTAATCCTCAGTGCTTCCACCCCTGGTGTATACAGGTCCTTCCATCTCTCTTGGTCCTGGGAAGACATTCTCATGTTGTATGATTATAGTTTTGATGAGCTCATTAACGTGAGCTTGGCAGGAGACCTGATCATGGCCTTCAGGCACTGACATCAGTGTGGGTCCAAAGCAGATGGCTAAATTATAGGGGTCCATCATGTTCTCTTCGCTGAACTGAGATAAACTGTAGGAGGAAAAAAGAGAACAGAGTGGCAATAGAGAACAGTCTCCCAAACTCCCAGATCTAGAGTGATTTTCTATAATGGAAATCTGATCTAAAGTAGCAGGAGTGTCTTGAGACTACTTAACTAAAGTTACGCTTAAAATTGACAGCATACAGAAAACGAGAGAGAGAGAGAGAGCTTTTCTGCATTTGACACCTTACAAGTTTACTTTTCTTTGTAAGGATGATGCTTCTTCTGTAGCAGAAGATGTTCAGAACATACTGGGTAGCACATGGATTTCTTTAATTAACAGCAGGAACAATTTTCATTTTATGTTCAATTAACACAGAGAACATTTGTTAAAAGTGTACGCGTGCTTCTGTGTGTAATGAGGGATGGAAAACTCACCATCTAGCTTCATTTCAGTTCAGGATGCACTTTACTGCCAGCATTTTTTTGGCATTTGTTCCATGCCCCCTGCCTAGAGAACAGCTGCATCAGCCACACCTCATAAACAGCCAAGGAGCAGATGAAAGTGTGACTGAATATGATGCTGCATGGTTCACAGCACAACACTGTAAGGATTCTAACACACCCCTTTGATTCCTCTCCCTTATTTGCATCCATACCTCACAGCCAAAATATCTTTATTTTTCAAAGAGAACACTAAAAGCTTCATGTCAGTGCTCAACATGCAATGTCAACCATAGGCATTTGAAACATTAGTCAGTCTGACACACTGAACATTTCTGAAGGTAAAAGCTCAGAAGAACAGTTTGCTTTAAAGGTTCAGAAAGCTTGCCCCTACATCCTCCATACTCTACTGCTGTCATTTATAAAATAGTGTTTTCAACTGCCCAGAACACAGTTCAGTGGCTGATGTTTCACCTTTCAAACTCCAAAGAGCAAAGGGAGATGCACTCTTACCCCCCACTTAGGCAGCAAGCTTTGAATCTCACTTGAAAACATTTCATAACCTTTCAATAAGAACTGGGTTTGACAGCCTGAAATCAGGACTTAGCTGAGAAAAATGTGTTCAATGTAAAAAGTAATTTTATTTGAATAATTTGTCATATATTTAACTGTAACTCTGCCTACAAAACATGCAGAGGAAGCATGCCAGCAATCGAGTGCATTACTATTTATTTATCCTTAAGAATAGAATAAACTTGGCTAGCTATCAAAATTCAGTATCTAGCACTTGACCTTCAGCTTCTCCCATGCATTTGTAATATTGGATAACATTCAAGCTACTTCACTCCATGTTCTTTAATTAGAATATTTGTAGAATATTTGAAAGACAGAATGAAATAGTTCTTTTGGAAGAACAAAATGATTCTGCCTTCTGAAATTGAGGCAACAGACTTGGACTTGGATCTTTTTCATGGTAATCCAGGGAAAAGTAGGGAATATACTGCCCCAACAGTTGTACAACCCCATCCTCCGGTCACCCAGTTTCTTTCTTTTGATAAAGTAACAAGGATATGATTTTTTAGGGCAGCATTGGAAGCCTAAGACCTTGTCTTATTAACTCTATCTTTTTTTTAATCTTGTGGGTTAGTTGCAGAGTAAACAATCAGATTTAATAAACAGTATAAACATTAAAGGATATATCTAGAAGAGAAATCCTTTAGCTGTACCCCTGGATTATATACCAGCAGCCACCTGTCTTGCGTTTAAGGAAATATCTTTCCCAGCAGTCTGCTTAGGGGTATTTATTTACTTAAAGATGAAACATCCTTTGAGTTGAGCTCACCTCCTGATGATTTTATAAATATATCCATTTTGTTTCTTGGCAACAGAAAAAGAAATGGTTTGTCTCTGCCTAGTTTGAAGATATTTGGTACTTTCTAACCTGGTATTTCCTACTGGTCTCCTATTCCAGGAATCCCATGTGTTTCTTTCTTCAAAACTAATCAAGATCAGTTAGATGCTGCCATTTATCTAGGCACTATTTATTTACTTACTCAAATTACTCCAGTAAAAGCACCTAGCATTAAGCTGTCTAGAAATATATAAATTATCCAATGACAGCCCAAAAAATGAATAAATAGCTTTATTAAAGACATGTTTTTGGATTTTCTCCTCTCTGTCCCTTTTAGCATGAATTACATGTTTCTAAATCATGCCATATTGTCAACATCAACACCCCCAAAATTTGTACCAGAGAACAAACTATAAGCTATTCACAAACTGTCACTGTCTTTTCTATTTGGAAAAAGATTACAGCATTAAGCTTTATGAAAACTTTTATAGAAATCATGTTAATTTCTAGTAGAGTGAGGAAGGTGCACATGATATTGTAAGCACAAATTCTAATATTGTACCTCATTAAATATTCATAAAATGACTGCATAAATGTACAGAAATACAGTGATCCCTCGAGTTTCGCGATCTCGATCTTTGTGAAACGCTATATCGCGATTTTTCCACCCGATGACGTCACTCTCTTCCTTCCTTTCTCATCTTTCTTTCTCTCTCTCTTTCTCTATCTTGCTTCTTCCTCTCTCACACTCTCTTCCTCCCTCTCTCATCTCTTTCTTTCCTTCCCTCTCTTTCTCTATCTCTCCCCCTCTTGCTGGCGGGTGGCGGGCGGGCGAGCGGGGGCATCAGCGAGGAGCTGGGGTTTCCCCTTTGCGTGGGCGGCTGGGAAACCCCGATCTTCGTCTGCTCGCTGCTGCTGCGCCGAGCAGATCAGCTGCTGGGCGGCCGAAGGAACCTTCCCTGGGTCTTCCCCCTCTTGCTGGCGGGCGGGCGAGCGGCGGGCATCAGCGAGGAGCCGGGGTTTCCCCTTTGCGTGGGTGGCCGGGAAGACCCAGGGAAGGTTCCTTCGGCCGCCCAGCAGCTGATCTGCTCGGTAGCGCAGCAGCAGCGAGGAGCCGAATCGGGTTTCCCCTTTGCGTGGGCGGCGGGGAACGCAAACTCCACCATCTATGCATGCGCGGCCATAGAATAAAGGGCGCGCATGCGCAGATGGTGTTTTTACTTCCGCAACCCTACATCCCGAAAAATCGATTATCGCGAGGGGTCTTGGAACGGAACCCTCGCGATAATAGAGGGACCACTGTATCTGTGTTTAGGTGAAACACATGAAACCAAGCATACAATATTCCAAATACAAAATACTGCCTACAACTGTAGAATTGTATTCATTTGGCTATAAAAGCAGGATTGAAATCACATTCATGTGGCTAATGAAATCTCAGAAATTAAAAGGGTAACATCTTGAAACAAATCAAACATGGCTGTATATTTGTTCTGTCTGCAAAATTATTTTCTCCTGTTCCTGGTACTAGAAGGAAATACTTGCTGTAACATGAACAAATATACCTTTGTAATTTAAGCAGGATACAAAATTCTGATACAACTTTTGAGAATGGTTTAAAACACCACAACAATGAAATGAGCATTACATTTATTTACATATTGTGCTTTCGTAATATTTATATTGTTCTGTTCCTGAGGCCAATTAAATGGAAATCTTTGGAATTCAACAATTCAATTCAAATTGTTACCAATTGTTGTAAGGGACCATATTTATGATAGTTAACTTTACAGATTAAAGGATTTTAATCTACTTGAACTTCTGGTAGAACTAGTTATAGCTGAAACTTATTTTAAAATCCCTAATGCGAAGAAGAAGAAATGATAATAAAACCATCAGCAGGAAGTTGAAGATCTCAATGAAGATCTTCAAGCTGTGTAAGAATAGCTTTCTATTAGAGATGCTTTAGCTAAGAACTTCATACAAGAAGTAGGTGTGAGATTAGACAGCCCCCAAAGTGTTTTTCAACTTTAAGATTCTAATACACTGCTCAAAAAAATAAAGAAAACACTTAAACAACACAATATACCTCCAAGTGATTGTTGTCAGCTGCCCCGAGTGTTCCGAGAGGGGCGGCATATAAATCCAATAAAACTAAACTAAAACTAAACTAAGTAAATCAAACTTCTGTGAAATCAAACTGTCCACTTAGGAAGCAACTCTGATTGACAATCAATTTCACATGCTGTTGTGTAAATTCAACTTTGTACAGAACGAAGTATTTAATGAGATTATTTCATTCATTTGGATCTAGCATTTGCTACTTGAGTGTCCCCTTTATTTTTTTGAGCAGTATATTTTTCTCCAGACTACCAATGTACTTGGAATACTTACTGGCTGAGGAATGCGAAGAGGTATCTCATTATAATCAATGTGGTTTTAGGCAATGTCAGCAGGACTTTTCGGATGTGCAGAGCTCTCTCTTGCAGGTTATCCATTGCTAAAGAAAAAGAGTACATAGACAATTGTTCAGACCATATGATAAAACTGAATAATTTGGTCACACTTTAGTTTACTACTCTAATATATTTTCACAGGTATAAGAATAATCGTGATATTTAACCGTTTTAATGTTTGAACGTGTGTAGATCTTATTTTATCACATGCAGAGGCATTGAGAATTCATTGCATAGCAGAAGTATTATGGCTATGGTGAGGATTTCTTTCTTTTCTTTTTTGCATGTTAGCAACGTGATTATGAAGGTTAAGAAAAAGAGACTTGCAACTACTGAGAATTATAGTTTTAGAGCGCTTTGTGTACGTGAAGATGTACGAAATGTTCAATTATATTCTGACTCAACAGAACAGGACATGAAAATCTGAAGCTGGTCAAGTGTGGAAGCACTGAATACTATCCATTGTAGCAATTACATCAGTCTATTACACTTAGTTTCTTAAGGTGGGTGTTTCAAAAGAAATCTTTAGCTTAATATTCCACAGGCAGATTAGCATTCCTGAATGATGAGACAAAGAGCTATGTCTACAGAAATATAATGGGAAAAAAGTGGGCAGCACAAAGCCTTGGCTCTGGAAGTTCAGAATTATTTGGCAACAAGCTTCTCTTTTCATCTAACAGAGTTGAACTGTGTAGACTCATTTGTTGTGAAAATGAAACTCCAGATCTTTTTAAGAGGAGATCTCCTATATCTTACTTCAAAGGCTTTTTTCCAGCATGGTCCTTCTTATGCTCTGACAATGAATTCACTGTTTGTTATAGATGTGAGTCAGCACCAAGACCTTCACTGTAAACCTATCAGTCCCAGGGAAAGTATTAATACCCTTGAAACGATGAGGTGCAACTTACCAGCTTAATTTGTTTCCTATATGCTGCAGAAAAATACTGTGAAGATTGTCTAATATCTTTAAGGCAGATGCTGACAGACAGAAAGCTGCTAGCTGTCTTTCGGTTTCTCGAATAAATAATTAAGTAAATGATGAAGTCACATTGATCCTACATTGCCTTCAAATGATAAAGACCAAAAAAGGACAAAACGATTTTTAAAGGACTCTCTTTAAAGTAAAAACGTTCTGCATTGGATTATTTTTAGTCTACTAATTTACCTAGTCAGTCATTTTTCTTTAGCATAATCAAATGAAATGACATTGGGAAAGATAAGATAATAATGTGGTGGGATGGGGAGTCAAGAAAGAGTGGATCAAACCCCCAAATAGGCAAATTTTTCAACATGTTTAAAAAAGCCTTTGTTTAAAGAGGCAAGATATTTAAGTCTTAAAATCTATATCCTTACTCTTATTCTGTCAGCATTAGCCTTACAAGATATGGTTATACTAGAACAGTGTTTTTCAACCAGTGTGCCGCGGCACACTAGTGTGCTGCGAGACATGGTCAGGTGTGCCGCGAAGCTCAGCAAGAGAGAGAGAGAAAGAAAGCAGGAGAGAGAGAGAGAGAGGAAGAGAGGCAGGAAAGGAGGGAGAGATAGAAAGAGAGCAAAAAAGAGAGGAAGGAAGGAAGAGAGAAAGAGGGATGGAGAGAGAGAAGAAGGAAGAGAGAGAAAGAGGGAGAGAAATAGAGCGAAAGGGAGGAAGAGAGAGGGAGAGAGAGAGATTTTTTTTGTCCAAACTTTTTTTAGCCCCCCCCCTCTCCCCCGCTCAAGGTGCCCCATTATATATGTGCCCCATTATTATTATATATATGTATATGTAAAAAATGTGCCGCAGCTCAAAAAAGGTTGAAAATCACTGTACTAGAATCTACTGAGGCAGCACACAGAATCATCCTTTTAAATCAGTTAATCGAAATGGAAAGCCCAGATTAACTGTAGTGGGATTTAGATGGACATTAAGAGAAATACAAATTGTTCCAGTAGCTTATGATCCAGTGAGAGGCAAACGATCTTTTATTATGATTTTGCATATTTACTATCTCAGAAGCAAACCAACATGTTTCAGATCTCTTCGTCTCCTGTGAGATACTGTCAGGATTAAGAAATGTTCTGAGAAACCAGTGGTATGGTTTCTTATAGATAGCATTAAGTCCAAAAAACAGGAATGAGGAAAAGATACTCAGCAGAGATGAATAAGATGGTAATGCACCACAGAGTAGAGATTACATATAATCACTATTTCATGAGAAAACGAGCAGGGGAAGAAAATAATTTCTACTTCAAATATGCAAAGATCTTCATTTGTTTGCATCTATTTATAGGTCAGTATGAATACACAGAGAAACACATTTACATTATTTAATTTCCTTGCAATATTGCTAACTGGCTTGTACATTTTTGTGCTACTTACTGACACAGGCAATCAGGTCATGAAAGATTTCCTTAGGGAAGAGGGGATGTTCTAGCCCACGAAAATAGAGCTTTAGGACACCCGCTATTGAATCCATATCATGGTCATTTTGGTCTCCAGCCAGTGGATCCTCCCCTGGTTACCACAGAACAAAGACAATAACAATGGAGTAAGTAGGATATTTGCATATTTTAAAAAACAAACCAACTGCAAAATATGGGAAGAATAAAATTTTGTTTTGAAAATGAAAACAGAAATTTGGCTCAAAAATAAACATACATACAAAATTAATTCCCATTCTTAAAAGTAGCTCCAGCATAAGACTATCGCTTCTGTAGCACTATTATTCTTCTCATTTTCTTCACTATCCACTCTTATTGGTATGATTGTTATTATTACCCTATTGCTTCTGCTCTGTAGAAAAATTACTTGTGTGTCTAATCTCACTTTGCAAAAAAAGCTTTTCTCTACTCTATTCTTAGCAGCATAATTCAAGCTAGTAGATGTTATGGAGCTACAACACAGGCAATTCACACTCTAAGGGGATACATATTGCATAATGCAAAGGCTGATTTTGGGCAAAGGGGTTTAGATTAGATTAGATTAATTGGATTTATATGCCGCCCCTTTCCGCAAACTCGGAACGGCTCACAACAATAATAAAAAACAGTACATAATAACAAATCCAATGCCCACCAATCTAATTACAATTTAAAATTAATAAATTCATAAAAACAGTCCCAATAAATATAAAAAACAGGCACACAGTCAATCAGTCAAATGGCAAAAACAACATGGGCAAGGGGGAGATGTTTTTTAGTTCCCCCATGCCTGACGGCAGAGGTGGGTCTTAAGGAGTTTACGAAAGGCAGGGAGTGTGGGGGCAATCCTAATCTCAGGGGGGAGCTGGTTCCAGAGGGTTGGCCCCCGCCACAGAGAAGGCTCTTCCCCTGGGTCCCGCCAGACGGCATTGTTTAGTCGATGGGACCTGAAGAAGGCCGACACTGTGGGACCTAACCGGTCGCTGGGATTCGTGCGGCAGGAGGCGGTCCCGAAGATATTTAAAATGGAACATGTGAAGTTTTTATTTTGGGATGTTCTGGTTTCAGAATATTTGCAAAAAATGTCAAATGAACAATGTCATGCTTGAAAAGTAGGAGCGCATACTTCTTTGACATATTGGAATCCATCTATTTCTATCATGAGAGCTAAAGAAAGAAAGGATTGCTGTTAAAACCTCAGTATTGGAAATAATTAATTTTCTTAATGTAACTGAAACCATTGCAAATCGGCTCTATCATAATACTTCAGAGGATAATTAATTAGAGAATTTTCCTCAATATTAATTCTCATCAAGAGCCTTTTGATGGAACAAGAAATGTTAATAGCATTTTCCGTTTTAGTACTGCATATGCCTTAAGAAGACCATGAGAAATGGATGTAGAAAAAGTTAGTGTTTCGTACTGTACTGACATCAAAGAAAGATGATCTGGAATTTAGAACAATCCTTCCCTGAAATATCAGAGAGAAGAAGAATTGCTTCCATGATTGCATTGTCAGTAAATATATGAAAGCTCTTCCATTTTATAGGTGAACTATTTACCTTTGTTTTAGTTAAATATAATATTTACATAATAATGCTAGAACAATTTGATGTGTCTCTTAGAAGCTTGAGGACCTGTACACTTTCAGCTGTTCCTAAACTCACTGGTCCTTATCCTTGGCTGGCTAGGTTGATTGGGGATGCAGAGAACATCCCTTGTTCTGTACAGTATTTATACTTTACATACATTTATCTTCTGCCTCACAGACAAAAATGTCCCATCTTTCCTTGACCATATTTATTAATCTCAAATTCAATTAATTTAAATGATTTACAGTGATCCCCCGGTTATTGCGTTCCCGACCATTGCGAACAGGCTAATTTGCGATTTTTCAACCCGGAAGTCAAAACACCATCTGCGCATGCGCGCCCTTTTTTTCTATGGCCACGCATGCGTAGATGGCGCCGGGCAGATCAGCTGCTGGGCGGCTTCCCTGGGTCTTCCCCCTCTTGCTGGCGGGAGGGCGAGAAGCCCCCCCCAGCACCCGCTCGCCCGCCCGCCCTTCGCCCGGCCACCCGCCGTTCGCTCGCTGCTCGCCCGGCCACCCGGGTTCGTTTGGCTTGAGGGCTCAGTTGGGAAGGCGCGCGGGTGTTTTAAAACGTCGCCGCCGACATGGGGGGCTCGCTAGCACCCCCCCAAACCCGGGTTGGGGGTTCGGGGGGGGTGCTAGCGAGCCCCCCATGTCGGCAGCGACATTTTCAAACACCCACGCGCCTTCCCAACTGAGCCCTCAAGCCAAGCGCAGAAGTTCGCCTTTGGCGCTTGGCTTGAGGGCTCAGTTGGGAAGGCGCACGGGTGTTTTAAAATGTCGCCACCGACATGGGGGGCTTGCTAGCACCCCCCCAAACCCGGGTTGGGGGTTCGAAGGGGTGCTAGCGAGCCCCCCATGTCGGCGGCGACGTTTTAAAACACCCGCGCGCCTTCCCAACTGAGCCCTCAAGCCAAGCGCAGAAGTTCGCCTTTGGCGCTTGGCTTGAGGGCTCAGTTGGGAAGGCGCGCGGGTGTTTTAAAACGTCGCCGCCGACATGGGGGGCTTGCTAGCACCCCACCAAACCCGGGTTGGGGGTTTGGGGGGGTGCTAGTGAGCCCCCCATGTCGGCGGCGACGTTTTAAAACATCCGCGCGCCTTCCCAAGTGAGCCCTCAAGCCAAGCGCAGAAGTTCGCCTTTGGCGCTTGGCTTGAGGGCTCAGTTGGGAAGGCGCGCGGGTGTTTTAAAACGTCGCTGCCGACATGGGGGGCTTGCTAGCACCCCCCCAAACCCGGGTTGGGGGTTCGGGGGGGTGCTAGCGAGCCCCCCATGTCAGCGGCGACGTTTTAAAACACCCGCGCGCCTTCCCAACTGAGCCCTTAAGCCAAGCGCCAAAGGCGAACTTCTGAGCTTGGCTTGAGGGCTCAGTTGGGAAGCCGCGCAGGTGCTTTAAAATGTCACCGCCGGCATGGGGGGCTTCCTAGCAGCCCCCGGACCCCCAACTTGGAACGGCGGGCGCGGCAGCAGCGAGGAGTTTGCGTGGGCGGCGGGGAAACCCCAATCTTCGGCTCCTCGCTTCTGCGGCGGAAGTAAAAACACCATCTGCGCATGCGCAGATGGTGTTTTTACTTCCGCAGCGCTACTTCGCGAAAACCCGCTCGTTGCAGGGGGTCCTGGAACGGAACCCTCGCAATGATCGGGGGATCACTGTATACCTCATCCAATTTACAAAACAGGCAGCGTACAAATGATTAAAAACAAAATAAGGTACGCAATATTTATAAAAGAACCACAACATCATGATGTAAATAGTAATAAATAATAACAACAGCGTTGGAAGGAACCTGGAGGTCTTCTAGTCCAACCCCCTGCTTAGGCAGGAAATCCTACACTACCTTCAGACAAATTGTTATTCAACATCTTCTTTTAAAAAAGTGTTGGAGCATTCATTCACAACTTTTGGAGGCAAACTGTTTCACTGATTAATTATTCTAACTGTCAGGAAATTTCTCCTTAGTTCTAAGTTGCTTCTCTCCTTGTTTAATTTCCACACATTGCTTCTTGTTCTATCCTCAGGTGCTTTGGAAAATAGTTTGACTCCCTCTTCTTTGTGGCAATCCCTGAGATTTTGGAACACTGCTATCATGTCTCCTTTAGTCCTTCTTTTCGTTAAACTAGATATACCCAGTTTCTGAAACTGTTCTTCATAGGTTTTGGCCTTCAGTCCTGTAATAATCTTTCTTGCTCTTCTCTAGACTCTTTCTAGTGTCTCAACATCCTTTTTACATCATGGCGACCAAAACTGAATGCAGTGTTCCAAGTGTGGCCTTACCAAGGCATTAACGTTATTAACGTGATCTTGATTCTATCCCTCTATGTAAATCAATACAAACAGAGGCCTAAAGCACAGCTTATTCAAAATCCTAAAGCATTTTTTTCGAACAGCTTCATTCATATCTCTCCCTTCTTGAAACTACTTGTGTTTTTAAAAAGGCACAAGTAATGTGCCATTTTAAAAAGGCACTGAATGGTTTTCTTTTCAGTGTAGGATGCAATATGAGAATTTTCTACGAGAGTTTGGGGAGGACAAAATAAATCAGGAAACCCATGTCAAATTGGAAGAGTTTTCCCTTCAATCACTTCCACTGAACTTTCCCCTCATGAACTTCCTGCTCACTAGCCCATTTACTTATAAAAATGTCCTAACTTAAAACAATTTAAAATAATTTATAAGGCCTTTTAAAAATCCCATACACCTTCAGTCTGAAATGTTTATATAGTGATGTGACAAGAAGCAGAAACCTAAGGGATTTAGATGCCAAAGATTACTGAGCACTGGGGAGTGGAAGGGGCAAGGATATGGAGAATATACTCATTACAGCAGTGTGAGAACCATGGAAAAGAAGATCTTGTCCCTGTTTGCAACCTCAGTCTTAGCATCTCTTAAAGCACAAAAGCAAATGCACAGGCAATCATAACTGCTCTTACCTCTCTCAAATGCATTTTTAATATCATTCACTTCAACCTGAGATCCAGATACCCTGAATATTCCTTCATGCTGAAGTCCTGGAAAGAAAATAGGAAGAATCCATGAGAACCGAAGGAACTGCACAAGTGATACTCTTTCACCTTTTTTTGGTAGAGAAAGCTATGACACAGTCACCAATTACAGCATTCAATGATTTTGTACTTTAAATGTACTCTGTACTTTGATGAAGATTCAAAGGAGCAAAATGATGGTGTTTCTTTGCTTTGTTCTTTAGAACATCCCTGATTCTTTTTCCACGGAGCATGAAGAAAATGTATTCCGGAATAGATTTAGAGAATTGTTACACATCTGTTGTACTCAAATGCTTCATATGTGTATATATGTATGTTGGTATGTGAACCCACTCACACAATAAATACATATATATATATGTATTTTTAATTTTCAAATTCAGCAAAAAACAAAACAACACATATAGATAGAATTGTCGGCTCTCAATAAAATTAACTGCCTTGGAAATGGCCCTGGGTTGGGCTGAGAGGCAAAAAAGGAGCTGTGATGTTCCTTCAATACACCAGGGTGATTCGACACAAAAATATGTAACTCTTCCCTGGTGCAGAGCTGAAGGGATTGGATACTGTAGCCTAGAGGTTAATTCTCTGCCTTACAAGGCAAAGGTTGCAGGTTCGAGTCCCAGTGAGGGTATGGCTAGCTGATGAGGCCAAAATAAGGCCAAAATAGATCTATCCTAGTCTCCCTTAATTTTCAAATTCAGCAAAAAAAGACATGTGACATATATATATTTGTTTTCGTAGATTTTCATATATATATGTATATGGAATAATTTTTCAATCACTTCCAAACTGGAAACAATTGACTTTTTTGACATTAATTAAGCCATAATGAGTAATAAATCCAGTCCAAAAACATTATTAGGCTCTTATTATTCCTATGCCTATTTTAGACAGTGTGGGTCCTCAACATCTATGGAGGTTTTCCATCATCCAGCTCATGGTTGTCCCAAAAGTGATTTTTCAAATGGCAACTGGACTTTGTTTTTCCTTGAAGATGTTTCGCTTCTTGTCCAAGAAACGTCTTCCGTTCTGACTGAATGGTGGATGATGGAAAGATTTATAGTCCTTGCAGTCATCTAGTCCTTAGCACTCTTTCTGAAAGTCGTTGAGCCACTTGGAGGTTTATTTGTGCCTAAGGGTCACCTGAATAGTGCAAATAGGTATAGGACATTCTTGGAACTGCTGAAAGTGGTAAACAGGAGATAGGCAGGGTCATATTTCTCACCTTCTGTTGAAAGAGGGCTGTTCAACCTTAGTGTAAGTGGCCTCTTTGACCCCTCTTTCAAACCAGAACTTTCTGTCCAGAATGTGGACTTTGCTGTCTTCAAAAGAGTGACCTTTGTCTTTCAAATGCAGATGGACTGCTAAAGCCTACCCTGATGACCTTGTTTCCCTATGATGTGCCATACGTTTGTAAAGTGGTTGTTTTGTTTCTCCAATGTACAGATCCATACATGTCTCACTGCATATTACTGCATATACGTGAGTCCTCAACATGTTGCACCTATCTCTCTGTACAGATGCCTCAGTTTTTAGTTTTGTCAGAGATTATTATTTGTAGCTAATTATGAGTCTTCGGAGAGGGGCGGCATACAAATCTAAGTAATAAAGTAATAAATTTGCAAATTACATATAGACACAAGATAAATAATTTGGTTCTCTGATTGTAGTGACCTCTCTATGTGAAGGCCAAGCATGTACCAATGTTTATTTGGTTAGAGAGTAATTCATCTCTAAGGCTTGTGGTTTCTGTGACAGTTTAGCCTCTATATAGCTTTTTATAACAGCTGCTTTTCTTGCTTATTTTTTCTTTTCCCCCCATTGATTGAATCCTGTTAGAAATTTATTATGAGTTAAAAATAAACAATATTTAAATAGAAAACATACTAAATGTTGGTGCTCAATTGTATGTGGGATATTGACCCAATCTGTAGCATAAAGAACGATTAAATTATTATATTAATTACAAAATTGATTGAATTCAGTACTCAATCCCTTGTGGAGGCTTTCAGGCTAGATTAATCAGGAGACATTTGAAAGTAAATCAGTCAAATCTTCTTTTAAGCATATATATTTATTTATATATTTATATTTCCAATATCTAGAGCAGTGTTTCTCAACCTTGGCCGTTTGAAGATGTGCGGACTTCAACTCCCAGAATTCCCCAGCCAGGAGTTGAAGTCCACACATCTTCAAACATCCAAGGTTGAGAAACACTGATCTAGAGATTGAGATGCATGGTATATTATTCGGTCTATTATGCATGGTTTAGATCTAACATCTTTGATTTTTTTAAATGAAAGAATCCTTTGATATAAAATAGAGAAATTCTATTTATAGAATGAATACTCTGAACATAAAAAAATCTAAGTACCCCATAAAAGAGTTTTCATAATAGAAGTTGTACTTC
Source organism: Erythrolamprus reginae (assembly GCF_031021105.1). Classification (NCBI taxonomy): domain Eukaryota; kingdom Metazoa; phylum Chordata; class Lepidosauria; order Squamata; family Dipsadidae; genus Erythrolamprus; species Erythrolamprus reginae. Next base: position 59,738,197 of record NC_091952.1, on the reverse strand, counting down.
TTCTATGGATATAGTGGTAGGCTTGCATTGGCTTAGAAGGAAATGAGAACAAAAATCTCTACAAAAAATGTCCAGCTTTGATCTGAGGCCATTTATTTTAACACTAGATTATCTCTGACTTTATTATATTTCTCTTTTCCTCCACTGTTTTTCAATTATATGAAAGGATACCTTATTTCCTGTGAATTAATGTTTGTTCCATGCATCATTTAACTTGTGACAGCCTACAGATTTAAACAAACAGTTCTTTATTATGTAGATAAATGCATACTTCCCACTCTGATTGGAGCAAGTATATGCTTGGATAGTGCTTGATGAAACTTTAAAATTGGAAGGAGTTTCTTATATGTCATTAAGTGACAAAGAGGCATTTGTTTCACATTAACTTATTTCTTCTTGATTATTACAAATTACGTTTGATATAAGAACACTGAAAAAATCTTTGATGTAAAATTAAAATATGTTGGCAAAACACAACACAACAAAGCTTGTTTCTTTGAACAGGACAGAATAACAGAGTTGGAAGGGACCTTGGAGGTCTTCTAGTCCAACCCCCAGGAAACCTAAGCTATTGTCCAATCTCCTCTTAAAACCCTTCTGTGTTGGAACATTCTGAAAGCAATTCTTCATTCTAAGTTGTTTCTCTCCTTGATTAGTTTCCATCTATTGTTTTTTGTCCTGCCTTCAGTGGCTTTGGACAATAGCTTGACTCCCTCATCTTTTTATATCATAGCAACCAAAACTGAATGCAGTATTCCAAGTGTGGTCTTACAAAAGCATTATAGAATGATATTAACACTATGTGATTTTGATTCAATCCCTCTGTTAATGCAACTGTGTTGGCTTTTTTGGCAGCTGCAACACATTGCTCGCTCATATTTAAATGATTATCCACTAAGACTCCAAACTTTTATTTTTATTATGTTCTTCCACTATAGATGGCTAGCAAAATGATAAAAACAAATATTTACTGATTAATATGCTTCATAGCAGAAAAGTGCCGATATATATAAAAAAGCCAAGAAAACCTATCCACTGATAATTAGCTCAACAGTCAAATGCTGTCTAATTAGGAACATTTTTATCGGCCAGTAAAGGCTAAAGAAGGGAAAGCCCCAGGCATAACCCCTGCAAACTGCATTTTTGAGCTGCATTTGGCAGAGATATTAAGTCAAAAAAATCCTCTTCACACTTACCATGTCTGCTAATGAAACGTATACAGCTCTCTACCACCAAAGGAATTGCGTGGCTAGAATCCTGAATGACAAAATGGACAAAATGTGATGAAAAGAGAAAAAGAAACAAAGAAGGAAGAAGGGAGGGAGGGAGGGAGGGAGGAAGGGAGAAAGAGAAAGAAAGAAAACACAATAAATTTCTGAACTTCACATACAGTAATACCTCGTCTTACGAATCTAATTGGTTCCAGGGGTGGTTAGTAAGACGAAAAGTTCGTAAGACGAAACATTGTTTCCCGTAGGAAACAATGTAAAATCAATTAATCCGTGCAACGGACAAAAACACACAAAAATCCGCCGCCGCCCGGCTGTCACCTTTTGAAACAGCCGGGGGGCTTCCCAGCGTCCTCCTGAACCCGAAGACCAAACCCGAACTTCCGGGTTCAGCGTTCAGGAGGCCGCTGAGAAGGCCCCTAGCTGTTTTAAAAGGTGACAGCCGGGCGGCGGGGCTTCTCGGCAGCGGCGGGTTCGTAAAAAGTTCGTAAAAAGAGGCAAAAAAATTCTGAACCACGGGTTTGTATTTCGGGTTGTTCGTAAGATGAAGGGTTCGTATCATGAGGCTATACAGTGAGCATCAAGCAAAAGGTATTATTCAATACTGGGAAACTGGAAATAGATCAGTGCTTCTCAAATAGTGGGGCACTTCCTGCTGGGGGGACAGAGAGCGATGTGGGTGTGGGTGGGTGTGACCCGAGGGAACATGCTTTTTTTTGCCACAGGGAGTAGGATGTGTATCCTACCTGACACTTGTACCATACCTTCATTGTGTTCCTCAGTGTTGTGTCCAGGGCAGCCCGTTCTAAAAGAAAACGTCTCACAAGTTCAATCAAACTACTTGAACTCTCAGAACGTTTTCTTTTAGAACAGACACAAGTTTGAGGAACACAATGAAGGTAATGGTACAAGTGTCAGGTAGGACCCACATCTTGTGGTGGGACGCAATTTGGGGGTAGCAGGGTGGCTGGACTGGGCTGTGAGATGTGCATTGGTGGAGAGTTGGGGGAGTGTGAAATGTTTACTTCTCCCTGGGGGAGGGGACATAACAGAAAATAATTGAGAAGCACTGGAATAGACAGTATTTATATATGTCAGTGATGTTTAATGACTATTAACACGCAAAAGAATATGTTTTTAGTAGGGAAAAATCCCTTGCAAGATACTACTAAATGAAATTGAGGCAGAACTTGATTTCTTTTTTCCTTAAGAAACATTTTGTTATGATTACCATCAGGATATTTAAATAATATTGTTCCTATATGTAGTCAACTCCTTTAACAGTATTTCTTTGCCTAGTATCCCAAGATCTTTCCACGTATCATCATAGCTTTTGTTTAACAGATTTGATGTCATCAACCCAGGAAAGGTATGTCTCAATGGTGGTCTCCCCCATTATTTTTAGTTTGCTTTAGTCTGATAGAGAATATAGAATCCTCATATTTGAGCAGAGTTCCCCTATGTTTTTATCAAACTGATATTTTGCTATTTTAAAATAAATTGCCACTACTGTCATTAGCAAAAAAGACAAATAGTTGCTTGTCATTACTTATATTACACAATTGACTTGGGAATAGAAAAATAGAAATTTCTAGAAATGAAGATTTTTATATAGGTTTTACTGCAAGCTAATAATTAAATGATAAACAATTACAAGTGAAGCCTCAAATCAAAGCTGTTCTTGAAGAGTTAAAAAAAGAAACCCCAATTTCTCACTTTACTGTGAACATATGTTATAGCTTCTAGGGCTCTATAAAACATGCCAAGAGGTCTTTTGCAAAGCATGACAGCATGCAGCATTAAAGTTGTTCCTCCCCTGGAAGGATCAGCAATGCTGCTTTAAAAATTGCCCTTAGTGGTTTTATGTGTGGGTGTCTATGCGCGCATATACAGATAACACTTCTGCTGTGACCATCCGTGAAGCAAAGCAGCTGTATATGTACACACAGGTACAAAGAACCAGAATAGCTTTCTTTAACCCTTCAAATAAGGGATATTTTGTGCTAATAAGCATTGTAAGCCAGCCTTTCTGAATACAATTTTAAAACCTAGTAGGTTTTCCAATAGTATGTTAAAAAATTAGCATGGCAGTAATCATCAGATAGGGACAAAAAGACACTGGAATTTATCTTATAGCCACAGCACATCTCCCTCCCGCTTCACTACACACCCACATACACTTCTACCTAACAAACCAGAAAATAATGCAAGAGGTGCTGACAGTAGTGCTGAAACACACAATTACAGTGAAATGGAGCAGTTAAGCTATGAGTCATAAAGGTGAATCAAAGTGGAAAAGAACAAAATGTTCAGGTAAGTTCCAGCCATTAGAGGGCAACAGCTTCAAGTTCAAAAATTCCAACCAGGAAAAGATAAGGGAACAATGTGTATAAACCCATTCGCAGACACATTCATTCAGTTGATTTAAAAAAAATCAACTTTAGCACTATAGATAAATGATAGCCTCAAATGAAGTTCAGCAAATTCTAGCCTCAAAATGAATCAACAGATAATTCACAGGGGGCTTTGGTTTGCTTGAGTATTCACCTCCTTCCAGGTTCTCCAAGATTCTGAACAACTGAACATAGGATGGTCCTTTTCAAATACTGTGCAATTCAGATGATATATTACTTCAAACTGGCAATTCATTCTAAATTATCCCCTGGTCATCTCAAAATGTAACAACTGGTCTTTGTTCATAAATGCCTGGTTACCAATAAAACTTGAAGGACAGGAGGCAGCAAGAAAAACAGTATAAAATACAGATTCCGAGATATTCACTATCAAGTGATATTGGTGATCCTGATGAAACCTTATCTCAAAACAGGTTTCAATATTGTTGCTAATAATTTGTAAGTGAGATAAATTCTAATAGAGGGTAAGCATTGGTTGATTTTCAGAAATCTAGTAACAGGTTATGACTCATCCCCAAAAATGTCCTTAGGCAATATCAGAAGAAGAGACAAATGTCCCTTTTTTCTTGTATGTAGCAGATTTTTTAGTTTATAAATATTAGAGAATATTATTGATCTACAAATTTTACTGGGTATTTTTAACTGAGTTGCAAGGTATAAATGCTTTAAATAAATGAGTACGGTAACAAACACTCTCTTGATATATTCTGATAGTACTATATAGTCTATCACATGTTAAAATAAATGTGGCTTTGTTCTTTTTTCTTCTTCATCTTATTCTCCAATTAAATTCTTGTGCATTTATACAATATATGGTGATGATTATATATCTCTTTTAAGTTTTACACTTATCCATTTTTTTGGTTTTTCTCAAACATTTTCAAAAGCCCTCTTACCTTTAACTATAAAATCACAGAATCATAAAGTTGTAAGGTACTATAGAGATTATTGAATTTGGCCGCTATTTAAGAGTTTTTACTTCAAGCACTCTAGTAAAGGAGAATTTGTCATAACATATGGCAGCCTGTTCTACTATTGATAGCTCAGTCAGCAAATGCTGAAATACCTTTCTTTTAGTTTTAACTCAATGTTTCTAACCCTATCCTCCATGGCAATGGAAAATAAATTATCTTCTGTGTGACAACCCTTCAATATTTGAAGGCTGCTTTCATAGTTCACCTTAGCTGTCCTCCTTATAAGATCCTTATTCTTTAACTACTTTGTGTTTGGTTTCTTTCATTATTTTGGTTGTGCTCTGCTGAACTTACTTGAATTAGTCATCGTTCTTTCAGAAATGTAGTGCTCAGAACCAGACAGAATATTCATGTGGGGTCTGACCGAAGCAAAGAATTACTAATTAACAATTGCTTTCCATGTTGACTCTCTGCTCCTTTTCAAGCAGCCCAAAAATATTGCTGCAAAAAAGACCAGAGTCCAGAAACAACTGACAGCAACAGCATGTAAGAGCCAATAACTATAGTGATTTTATTGACATTTAAATAAATTTCTTACCTGCTTTCTTATAGTAGAACTGCGTCTGCTGTTGATCCAAGAATTCACATGAACCATTATCAACAGATGAGGGAAGACAGAAAGAAAAAGCGAAAACGTGTTTCAAATAAGTCATTTGCAATCAAAGTATCAATTTATTTGAAATATAAATAGGTCATCAGGGAGTGGCGGTAGAGAAGAATCAAAGATTAGAAATATTTCCATTAATTTAGTTCCAAGTTTTAAAATATAATTTAAAATAAGAGTACTATAAAGGTCAAACAGGCACAGCAGGCCTTATTGCTAACAGAAAACTACAGTTAACCATTTACTTCCAATCTTAGAGAGCATCACTATAAAGCCCCTTTTTTCTGTAGGGTCATTTAGAAATTATTTAAAGGCAGCATCATGCTAAGAAAGGCGTGCTCCACTGGGTAATTTACAGCCACAAGGGTGAGGAAAATTCAAATTATTTTCTCTGAAACAAATTCAAACTTAATGACACTTTATCAAAACATGTCTTCAATAAAAGTAGCAGGATTGAAATAACAAGATCAAGTACAAACCATGTCATAAATATGTTTGAGCTTTCTTACATATTACTAGGAAACTCAGAACCAGTAGAATGGCCATTAAAACATTTGTTTAGGTGTTCTCATGTGGAATACCTTGTCACTCATTCATTTTAAATATACTGGAGTACCATCATGTCTGCTGAGAATGTCACTTGAGGCAGAAGATTAATGGGTTTTTCTGATCACAGTTTTCAATGACCAAGGAATGTAGTGATATTAGAAGTTAGCTAGAAGATTTATGCAGTGTATTTATGGTGGCAGCTAACCTAATGAGATTTCTCAGGAGTCCTTAAGACTCACAGAAGTTTAGTTTGTCTTTATAATTTATCTATAGAGCCAAGGCACTTCAATTTAATAATATGGATGGCTCTCCTGAGGACCTGTGGAACTACACCTTGAACTGATGTGATTGAAATCCTTCCTATGGGAAAGCAGAGTTCTCTCTAGACTGACTTATGACTTCTAAAATAACTTTGAAGGGAAAGAAAAAACCTGAAGTACATGACACACTCACTCCATACAAATTTTTGGATGAGATAGCAGTTCATTTATTAGAATTTGTTGTATATAGAAATTATCACTTTTCCATCACAGAGTCACTACTTAGCTGAAGTATACATTTCCAGATAATATAGAGCAGGAATCCCCAACTCTTGGTCTGTGGATTGGAACTAGTCCACAGCATGCAAGAAACCGGAGGTGCAAAAAAACCCCAAAAACAAAAAAAGGAAGCCCCATTCACAGGCAGCATGTGAAACCACCCTCCTCTAGTCCGCAAAAAACCCTCTCTCCACAGAACTGGTCCCTGCTGCCCAAAAGATTGGGGGCCAGTCAGAATAACAAACACAGAGAATACGATACAGAGCAGTAGTGTGTCCAAAGAAAAAAGGAAAAAAAGGTAGTTTTCCATTTCCTTCTCCTGTTTGTTTCCTGCTCTGGTGTACTATCAACTTTAGTATATAAATACAATGCACACATTTTAAAATCTGACATATCTAATAAGTAAGTAAGTAAGTAAGTAAGTAAGTAAGTAGTAAGTAATTAAGTAAGTAAGTAAGTAAGTAAGTAAGTAAGTAAGTAAGTAAGTAAATAAATAAAATAAATAAATAAATAAATAATAATATTTACTTCCAATTTTGTTATTTGGACAACAGATTTATTATTTATTTATTAATTAGACTTCTATGCTCTCAAAACAACTCAGGGCAGCGTACAACTTAATGAAAACAATATGTATAAAGAAATCCAATTATTGTTAAAAAGAATTACTGTATTTATAAAATCGTAAAAAAACCCCGTATGCAGTCATTCCCATTCATTCAATTAATCATTTACAACATCGTCTGAAGACAATCTCGTCTCTCAGGGCCCTTATGCTCTCCGGCAGAGGTAAGTCTTCAGAGCTTTACGGAAGACCAGGAGGAGAGGGGGCAGTATGTATCTCCGGAGGGAGTTCGTTCCAGATCCATAATAGTTGACAATAGTTAACCTGATCCCAAATGAGAATAACCTGATTGCAAATGGCACACACACAAAATTATTGATCTTAACTACTACCAACTACTATTATATGCTTATTTGTACTTACAATGGGCAAAATAGATGCTTGCAATTATAATGTGATGCCCAGTTGTTTTTCATGGTTTACTTAGAACCCCAGGAGTTATGCTCACTTTTCCCTATTATCCATTAATCATAAAGCAACAGTTAATAGAAGTTGCTTCCGTGCTGTTTATGTTATCAAATAATCAGTAACTTTGATAAAGAGGTTTGGCAGGGATGGACAAAAATGTAAAGATTAAAGTTTGTTTTCTTTTTAGTCTCCTCTTTGAGACTTTAATAGAAAGTGTTATTAGGATGTGAGCTAATATAAATTATAAGAGTTTATATATTATGGTTAACTAGTATATGATTAACTTCTTGTGTGAGCCTGGATTGGCAAACAAATTGTTTTAAATATCATGGTCTAGTGCAGGGGTGTCAAACTCAAGGCTCAGGGGTCAGATTTGGCCCATGAGTGTCCACCTTGTAAATAGAAAATGACTGGCCTGTGGTACATCTGCCAATGAAGGCCGATGCAGCTGAAAATGAAGCTGGAGAGCCCATTTTTTCTGGCAAAGCAATCGGGCCACCACAGGCACCCCCAACAACCCTGAGGTCAAACACAACCCTGATGCAACCTTCAATGAAATTCAGTTTGATTGTAGGGGAAAGTGGGAACTCACTCAGAATAACAAACATAGATAACACAAAGCATCCTGTTCTTCCAACACAAATCAGAATATTGATCCATCTAGCTTAGTCATCTATTCAGATTCAACTAGAATTTTTTTCAAACACTCCTTAAAATAAAGCAATTTTCCTATAGCTGTGCATCACTGTGCAACACTTTATTTATTATTAATTAATTAATTAGATTTGTATGCCGCCCAATCCCGAAGGTCTTAAGGGCAGCTTACAAGCAGAATAAAAACAGTACAAAATGATTAAAATACAACAATTAATAATATAAAAACCCCTAAATATTATCACTACAGTCATACCATCAAACATCCCAATCAAATCATGTCTAGGCTGGAATTAGAAGATGTCAGTTCTCATGGCACTCAGGCCTGCCAGCAGAGCCAGGTTTTCAAGGCCTTTCGGAAAGCCAGTAGAGTGGGGGCGGTACAGATCTCAGAGGGCATTTGATTCCAAAGCGCTGGGGCCGCCACAGAGAAGGCCCTCCAATGGAGGCCCGCTAACCCACACTGCCTAGTCGATGGGACCCAGAGAAGGCAAACCCTGTAAGTAGTCTGGTCCTAAACCATGTAGGGTTTAGGAAGGATTAGCAAGGATTAGTAGTCAACAGACTTCATGTCAAACAGATAATGTAAATGGATTCTCTAAAAATGTTAACAACTTTCTCTTACAACTGGAGAACTGAAATGACAATTATGGAGCATGGTGGCAATTTACTAGGGAGATAATTTGGCTAGATATAAACCATCAGCCTGCCAGTCATTTGTCATTTTGCTCATTGTTCCTTAAATCTGATTTTAGCTGCCCATGGTCAACTCAATTTGAAAGTAATGGAAGCAGCTGGTGATAGGTCAAAATGCCTGATGTATTGTTTAGAGTGTTATTTCAGTTATTTCAGTTATTTCAATAAAGTTATTACTTTATGAGTGTAATCCACCTAGAATGAAGAAGGGGTGGCATACAAACGGCTGTATCATTAAAATAATTACAAAAAGCAGCATTCCATTTTATCTTTTTGAAAATCAGCTCTGACAGACCACCTCCTCCACCTTTTGCTTCCAATTTGGTTATTCCTGTTCTGACAAATGAATTGCTGGAAATAAACGTTACTGGGAAAAAATCCTATTTAATTCAATCCTTGCCAAAACAGATGGATGATAAATTTGAAAAAAAAAAAGCAACCTTTCTTATACTTATGAAACATATTTTTAATTTTGTGGTATTTTGAAAAAAAATCAAGAATCAAGAAAGAATCCAGATGCTTCCTTTGTTGTTCTTTGACATTGTGCTGGTTTTATCTCTATTATTATCTGTTTTATTCCTTAAACATGAAACTCAGTCAACTGAACATTTAAAAATCTATCACAAATATAATTGACGGGAACTGATGGTTGATACAAGTTGCTTCCCGCATCCTAGGTATCTATTATTATTATTATTATTATTATTATTATTATTATTATTATTATTATTATATTATTATTATGCAAGGATTAGAATAGTAATGGAATTTCAATATAGTCTCAATAATAGTTGAATTATTGTTAATAATAATGAAATGAAAATGGTGGTGATGCAGGTTCCTTTTACAGATAATTTAAAGTATTTTCAAATGTTTATCTTTTTATTTAATACTACTGTACCACAATGAATCGTATTTCATTACTGCAAGTGTCAGTTCCCAATTAGGAACGATCAGCTGAGCTTGATTTCTTATTTTATTTATTTACTTGATTTATATCCTATCTTCCTTTCCACAGGGATATATAAATCAAAGTAATTATTCCAGAACAGCTAACCTTTTTTTTTAAAAAAAAAAATACAAGCATGTACCATATGGACATACAGCTTTGCTTCTAGGCCAACAATAATGGCAATTTGGAGATTTGTAACATTCCACAGAAGACCTATAAAAAGTCATTTTTTTCAATTATTATTTCCACATCTGCAATGACATTTATGATAGAATGATTGATGTCAGGCCCAGTTATAACAAAACGTTTATTCTCTTCACCGATTTAATCCAATTCTCTGTCAGACCAGATGGGGTCAGTGGGGCAAAATGGAAGAAAACCTCTGTAGGATTGATCCCTCCTTTCCTCCTCTGTTAGGCAATCAAAAGCACTTCAATATTTTTTTTCCAGGGCTTTTTATCCTACCGAATAGAGATGAATCTAGCAGAGCACAGTGCTAGCCTGAGAAAATCTAGGGAACCTATGATATATTATTGGCTAAATAATCAAATCATGGGCTGTGTTCACAATAAGCTAAACTAGAATCAAACCAATCAATCATTAAGGTTTATAAGATTCATTAATTAACACAATGCAAGAAATTAACCAGTTAAAAATGCAGCACCATAAATGTTATTAATTTGAATCTCTTTTTCTTTCTCTTTCTCAAGTGCAATTGGTAACTGAAACATGATGACAGGCTTAATGTAAGGGCAATTTTGTTTTTCATTTAATGTGGAATTCTGTACCCATGTTTCCTTCTGAGAAAGTCTACCGCATACAACTTCTATATCTTTGAGAAGAAAATGTACGGACATATCTGTTACATATCTAGGTCAATCTAAAGAAGACTATTCTTTTAGCTCAGGGGTAGGCAAAGTTGGCTCTTCTATGACATGCAGACTTCATGATTGGCTCAGGAATTCTGGGAGTTGAAGTCTGCATGTCATAGAAGAGCCAACTTTGCCTACTTCTGTTTTAGCTATATGTACCATTTTCTATCAGTAAAATAGTTCTCTAGCAAAGGCGAGGAAGCAAATGATATTATGGCCTCAACATAATTATACAACTATCACAATCTTTTGTAGCTAGGTGGATAATTGGATAAAGATATCCACTGCTAGTGTAAAGCCATTATCAAATGTAACAGTTTCCTCTGCCCTTCAACTGACAGTCAAATGATATGATCAATACTATACAAATTTCTGTAATGATCCAGTTGTAATCCTTCAAAATTCCTCTGGTTCCAAATCCCCCAATGCACACCAAAGGGAATAAATTACCTGACAACAACTTTTCACTGTGTACCACAGCCGAATCATACTTTTGTTTCTGATGAATAATCTAGTTTCCAAATGGCCTTGTATCCTAACATTATTTGGGCGCTGCCCCAAAGATTTTTAAACGAAACCAACATTTCCATTTTATAAAAGAGCATTGAAAATCTGGGATGCCCTCAAAGCAATGGTTGTTTTGAGTTGAATTAGTTAACATTTGGTTGCAGGAAACTCCTGTTGCAGGAAACTCCTGTTTTGCCTGTTGGAAGATACTCAAACAAGGAAGCTGCTGGTTGCCACACCTACCTTGCAAGAGAGCAGTCAGTCCTTTGACCTGTGATGAGAAAAATGAAAACAAATAATGTTTTTAATCAGAGGGGGGAAATTTGCAAGAGAAGCAGTCATGTGAAAAAATTTGAAAGGGGGGGGGGGACACACAGTGGCTGATTCCCTTCCAGAGCAGTCATTTTGATCAAGATGATCAGTAAATCATGAAATATGGAGTTCTTGGTGATTCTAAGCTTACTCTACTAGCTTTAGTGGAGATGCGGTAGAGTAAATAGGGCAAATGTCACCCCCACTCATACTTATGTTACCTAGTTGAATAATGAAAGACAACAATAATGAAAGCTCAGAAAACACCAAAATCTCAAAAGTTCAACCCTGGGCTATTAATATTCTCTTCTACTACCGGTAGTTCAGGAAATGCACAAAAGTTCTTAGCTGCCTGAGTATTTGCCTTGCTCAATGACTTGCTGTACATGCTAGAATTGTTAAGTGTAATAAGAAGGCATGGCAGGGCAGTATCTCTCTCAGTAAAAGATTTCTATTTTTCCAGAAATCACTCTGAAAATGTTCACAACATTTTTAGATTTATTAGCATGAACTGTTCTGTTCAATGTGGTCACACTGCCTATGGATTAACTGATCTTTCACGCCATATCTCTGGAGAGCTGCTGGTTGCGCTACAAGGTACAATGTACTAGCACAGTGATGGCGAAACTTTTTTTCCTTAGGTGCCAAAAACAAGCGTGCGCAAGCTATTGCATGCATGTGAGTGCACACACCCATAATTCAATGCCCCCCTGTACATGCGTGTGTTATCCCCCATGTTGCCTCACCCCCTGTGCATGCACATACGATCCCCCCGCTCCCCCATTTCACGACTTTGGGTGGGCCCAGTACGCCCATTTTTTGCCCTCCCCAGGCTGCAGAGATTTTCTTGGAGCCTGAGGAGGGCTAAAATGGCTTACCCCACTCCTCCAGAGGCCCTCCAGAGGCCAAAAAACGCCCTCCCAGAGCCTCAATGCAAGCCGAAAATCTGCTGGCCTTCACGCACATGCACATTGGAGTTGAGTTAGGGCAATGGCTCTCATGGCAGCAAATATACTGTAGCTCCGTGTGCTACAGATGGCACACATGCCATAAGTTCACCATCGCTGTACTAGCACATTAGCTAGTTTAGAAATCCATGGTTTTATTATTTCCTATCTTATTTATTTATTTTTAAACACACAAATATTTCAAATGAGGAAAAAGATACCAAATTAGGAATACCTGGGGCATTACGAGCAGTATTTAAAAGGATTTTAACTTAGAGTAATAGAGAAGACACATATTACTTGACAGATAACAAAACTAAGATAGCTTTCTCTATTGCAATGGTATTGATTTATATCAGCAATAGTTTTTCCCCAAGAACAGAAACGAAATGAATCAAAGATGGCTAATTGTCAATCATGGACAATAAATAGCACATTTTATACAATCCACTTTCCCAGTCCCAGCAGAAAAACCTACCGGTAATTATTCAAAGCAGTTCATATTTTATAATAGCATTATACTAAATCAGTGTTTCTTGTCATCTGTCCCATTTCCATTACAAATATTAATATATATATGTAACTACATGGCTTTAATAATATCAAAAGGCTTTAGTGTTAAATTAACAAATACAAGTAAAAGATTGGAAATAATTATTCTGTACCAAAAGACCTGCTGGTATTTTCTGTTAATGGAACCTGCCACGTCCAGAGTAAAATATTTCACAAGTCGGAAACAGAATGGGACAGAGAAAACAAATCAATACTGTTTTGCCCAAAGCTAGATAACCAGTCATATTTTCCAGTCTGTCCAGCAATCGCAAACAAAGAAACAATGCCAAAGATTTCAAGTAAGCAGTTTCTGGTCCAAGAACATTTATCAACAGTGGTTAAGATTAACATCTAAACCCACTTCAATTTATAGCATTTTGCTTCCGATTAGAAAGCAATATATTCTTCTAACATTCTTGCCCACCCAGATAATTGCATTTATCTCTTTTTAAATAGCTTAGATTCGGGGCTGAGGTCTTTGTGAGCGATGTGAATTCACAAAAGCTTCACTAAGTGCCAGAAAAAGGAAGTTTTCTGATTTTATGAAATCAGGCAAAAATACCTTCAGTGTTTCTGATGCTCTCCCAGCAGGGAGTCAGTTAAAGGGGCAAGGAGGTTAAGAGAAGCAGCATGCTAGAATGCAGAAATCAGCAATGATTCAAGGATGTAGTTTGTTCTAGGATCAGCTTGAGTATTATACAGGAGGGAAAATGCTCAAAGGAAATAACCTTCCTGACTTGTTTTATTTTACATGATAGCTGAATAATTTCTTTAACGGAAAAATCTAAAAAAAAAAATACGTATACTGCTTCATTTGTCTTCTAGTGAGATGAAGAACAATAATTTTGGTTATGCTTTTGGTTAAAAATAACAAATAATTTCATCCAATAATTTGTGTATTCCGGCCACAGAACTCTTTTCAAGTCATTTCCATTACTTCTCCCAGACTTCTTCAGTCTGAAGAAATAAAAATGTCAAGTTTCTCTAATAATTTCACAAATATAAAATATATACTCAAAGTTGTCTGTTCTTGGCTGGGGAACCCAACCATATGACTCAGGAAAAGATTTTATAAGAATCAAAGAAAGTTCTGCAAAATATTGATTCACTGCAATTTAGAATAAATTTTGTGATTTACATTTTTTCTCCAAAGACTGATAAATGCAACCAGATCAATATGAAGAACCACTTTATTGTTTGGAGTTGATTACTGCAGTTAAACTAAAAGTGATAGCTGACCTGCCAACTTATTTAGATTCTCTATCCTTGCTCTTCTCAGATAATGAAATGACATTTTTGATTCGGACACTGGCACCAGAGAGTTAATTCCAGCAATAACTACTAGCAATCCATTCATTTTATTAAAGTGCCAATAGACTACATGCATGCCAAAGTACTTTTTAATTCTACTTGAAAACACCCAGTTTTCACGTGTGACTAAAAAATCCATATAGACATGGGAAGCAACCTAGTTCAACAATAAAAGTCCTTCCCTAATGATAGAATATTTGCACACCATGAGAAAAAAATGATTAATTGCAAGAATTAACCTAATTTGATTCTGTAGATATGCTGAAATGGGAGGGGAGTGGAGAGAAAATGGTTTCACTTAAACAAATAGATGTTGCACATTATTGGCTCATTAGGCACTTCCCTTTTGCCATTACTTAAGTAGCACTGCAGGGATGGAATAATAAATCCATAAAACATGACTTTGTCCACTTAGCATTGATAATCCAAGATTGTTATGCTCAGTCAGCTGCCTAATTTAGTAATTACAAAGACTGGGCTGACACAGTGACAAGCAATTCTCATGCTTACTTTCTCCCAAAGTCTTCTGGAGGAGGTCATGCTTGGCCTGGAGCTTGGTGATAAGATTCCTCCCTTCCAGATATTCCTTCAATTTCTAGAAGAAGAAAGAAAGAAAAATACATTTGAAGAATTGAAAATTATTTCTCAAATATTTGAGAATAATAAATCAAGGAATCAGAAAGACTGAAAAAGAGTCAACATTCTGCCATGTTCCATTTGAAAACTATGATATGAGAAATGATTTGCAACAAATCAACCACCGTGTTTGCTGTTAAAAAACTAAAACCAATATAATTATTTTTTTCAATCAGAGATCCCTTGATGGCACACCAGTGTAAGAAAACCTTCATGGATCAGATCAGAGGTGGCAGTGTTGCTTCATGTAAGAACAAATCAACACTAGTAACCTTAATTTATCTCCTTCATTGAACGATTTCACATTCTACTCTTTTCTCTGCCTTGTTCTATGGCTTTTAAAATAGGATTAATAATATATTTAGACTAAGATGGTAAAATGTACAGGTGTAACCCCATTAATAATAAAGATATCGGTATGCTGACTGAATTCATGAGAAGCGTCCTCCACTCTTCTGCTCGCAACAGAATCCCTTATGATACCAGTCTGGAAATTTTGGGCTTAGACAATTTAGAACTATGCCGCCTTGGATCTAGTACACAAAATTACCTGCTACAACGTCCTACCTGTCAATGACTACTTCAACTACAACAACACATGAGCAAACAATAGATACAAACTTAAGGTAAACCGCTCCAAACTCGATTGTAGAAAATGCAACTTCAGCAACAAAGTGATCAATGCCTGGAATGCATTATCTGATTCTGTGGTTTTATCCCTAAACCCCCAAAATTTTAACCTTAAACTGTCTACTGTTGACCTCATCCCATTCCTAAGAGGTCTGTAAAGGGAGTACATAAGTGTACCAACATGTCTACCATCCCTGTCCCATTGTCTCCATTTATTTATACCCATTTCCTGTATTCTTAATCATGTTTATACTTATATCTGTTAAGCTTGACTAAATAAATAAATAAATAAATACCCCCCCCCCCCTTTTTAAAAAGAGTCCCATGTAAACCAAATGAAACATACAATGTATAATTTGTGAGATGATATTGTTAACATGCAACATAAACAGACATACATGATTTTATTTACTTATTATATTTGTATATTGCAAAAGGTTGGTGTTCAAATAAATATTCAACAATATTCAACAATAAAAACATAAAAAAGCAAATTACAAGAACAGAGAAATCAATTATGAATACAATAATCTCAGGCATCTTTACTGTAATGGAAAATATTGCTTCAACCATAAATGAAATAATTAATATGGAAAATATCTTCATTTTAACAATTTATCGAAGTATATCTGGGGGAGGCAATTCTAGAAAATGAGGTCCTTCAGAGAGAAATATTGTCTACAGTTTCCATCAATCTCACTTCTGATAAATATGGGATATTCTGTACCATACTAAGGCAAATATATTTGGCAGTTGTGCTAAACGTAGAGAATAAGGTCTTTAAGATATGTAGAGCTTTAAAAACTAAAGCCAATGCTTTCAATTGTAAATGTTGCTATAAATCAGAAAACTACAAAATGAGTGTGAACATAAAATATGCATACGTTAACACCACACTAGAATTTGTAAAGCACTGAAGATTTGGATATGTTCCAACTCCTGAGAGATGTGAAGTTAGATAGCTTGTTGACAGATTTTTTTTCTCAATTGCTTTGTTTAAGTTTATCCTTGGCAACCATTGTATGCTTTTACCTTACTATTTTTAACACGTTATTAGCTTTCCAGAGTCAAATTTGCAAAATTCATCACCATATAAATTGATTTAACACACACGCACACACATTTAGCCCCCACTGGTCAAACTGAAATTTCAATTAATCCCCCAGTGAAAAGAAGCTGACACATCCTCTACATGTAGAGTTAACATAGTATTTGCCAGTATTAAATAACAACTCCCTAATTTTGCTATGTGAACAATTTTCACAAATACCTAAACCGATGACCCAACCTCTTTGAATACAATTAAAATAAATTATCATTTGAATAAAATGTGACTCCTAATGATAATGTGCCATTGCTTCCAGCCACCCCAAAAAGGTTTACTTCTACCCTACTGCAATCTAGCCTGCAACCATTTTTTTCAGGTGGCCTTCTACCAAATACTAGACTGGTCCCATTTTACATGGAATGGAATAGAATAGATTATTTTATTGGCCAAGGGTGATTTATTTATTTATTGTTAGAGTTGAAAGGGACCATGACGGCCATCGAGTTCAACCCCCTGCCCAAGCAGGAACCCTGTAGTACACCAGACAAGTGGCAGTTCAATCTTCTCTTAAAAATGTCCAGAGTTTTGGAGTTCACAACGTCTGCTGGTAGGTTGTTCCATTGGTTGATCGCTCTGACCGTCAGGAAGTTCTTCCTTATCTCCATGTTGAATCTCTCCTTGGTCAGCTTCCAGCCGTTGTTCCTCGTCCGGCCCTCTGGTGCCCTGAAGAATAAAGTGATCCCCTCCTCTCTGTGACATCCCCTCGTATACTTGTAGACTGCTATCATGTCCGCTCTGGCTTTCCTTTTCTCTAGGCTATCCATGCCCAGTTCCCTCAGTCTCTCTTTGTAAGTCTTGGTTTCCAATCATCTTGGTTGCTCTTTTTTGCACCTTTTCCAGAGTTTCAATGTCTCGTTTGAAGTGTGGTGACCAGAACTGAATACAGTACTCAGGTGTGGTCGGACCAGGGCGTAGTAGAGTGGTATTAAGAGTTCCCTGTGTCGGGATTAGAAGGGCCCTTACCTTAAGCAAGGCGCTCAGCCCGTGAGGAGTGAGCCAGGACCTTCCGGAGGTGATGGGTATTGAAGTACAGACAAAGCATGTTCGAATGAACAAGTTACTTTATTAGAAAAGTATAAAAATAATAAATGTCTGAGGAGACATAAGATGGCACATCTTATAGCTAGAAAAGATGAACCGAAGGAATGGACTCTAACTTAGAGACCGCCCTTCTTCATCAAGAAGAGGGGATGTGAGCAAACAGGTTACATCACACAGGAGGAGCTACCTTACTAGACAGAGTTAACTATCTAACTACTGGATGTTTCTCAATGTCTTTGGGGGCTGGCAATTTCCAGCGCGACACCCTGGTCTTGGAGTGTATTCCCCTGTTGATGCAGCTTAGGATTGTGTTGGATTTTTTAGCTGCTGCTGCACATTGTTGACTCATGTTTAGTTGATTGTCCACCAAGACTCCGAGGCCTCTTTCGCAGTCGCTACTGCTAAGAGGGGTTTCTCCCAGGTGGTATGTGTGTCCAGGGTTTTTTCTGCCTAGGTGAAGGACTTTGCTCTTGTCGATGTTAAACATCATTTTGTTGGTGTGGGCCCATGGTGTTAGTCTGTCTAGGTCTTTCTGTAATTTGGGCCTGTCTTCTAGGGTATTGGCTACCCCCGCCAGCTTGGTGTCGTCTGCGAATTTGCGTATTCCTTATCAGTATTAGTTTAAATGGTTTATATTTCTGTGAACTGATTAGTTACAGAATTATAGGTGATGGCGAACGTTAAATAAATACTGTAGGTTAACCCTACTGCTTTAAAGAGCAAATTGTCAAAAATCGGAGCAATTAGGTTTTTAAAAGGCAGTAGAAACACATTTTGAATTAAAAGAACCAAATTTGTATATTATGTAATGCAAAATTAAAACAACTCTCAAGATGAGGATAAACGAACACTAAAGCAATCTACACTTCCCTGAGAGATTCAGGAAACAGTATGCCACAGCAGTGATTGGAGCACCTTTCAGCATTGATATGTTCACAGTTCAGTAGCTCACTCCCTGCTGTCAGTCAAGACTCCATTAAAATAAATAACCACCTGATAATAAGGCAGGACAATTGCCTGCCTGGAGCCAATTTAAATTGAAAGTGATATCCTGAACCCTAAACTATTAGGTCACCTTAGGAAGATATTTTTAAAAGCCCACAATGGACTCCTATTTTTCCAAACATTTTCCTTCCAAATAATGCACAAACCTGATGCTGGTTTATAAGTAAATGTGGTCTGAGGAAAAAAATAAATCATACTGTGCCCCATTTTGGGAAAGCGACAAATTAAGATTCACACTAACTAAAAAGGCAGTAACATAGAAACATAGAAGTCTGACGGCAGAAAAAGACCTCATGGTCCATCTAGTCTGCCCTTATACTATTTTCTGTATTTTATCTTAGGATGGATATTTGTTTATCCCAGGCATGTTTAAATTCAGTTACTGTGGATTTATCTACCACGTCTGCTGGAAGTTTGTTCTAAGGATCTACTACTCTTTCAGTAATATTATTCAGTAAAATAATATTTTCTCATGTTGCTTTTGATCTTTCCCCCAACTAACTTCAGATTGTGTCCCCTTGTTCTTGTGTTCACTTTCCTATTAAAAACACTTCCCTCTTGGACCTTATTTAACCCTTTAACATATTTAAATATTTCGATCATGTCCCCCCTTTTTCTTCTGTCCTCCAGACTATACAGATTGAGTTCATTAAGTATTTCCTGATACGTTTAGACCTTCCACCATTCTTGTAGCCCGTCTTTGGACCCGGTCAATTTTGTCAATATCTTTTTGAAGGTAAGGTCTCCAGAACTGAACACAGTATTCCAAATGTGGTCTCACCAGCACTCTATATAGCGGGATCATAATCTCCCTCTTCCTGCTTGTTATACCTCTAGCTATGTAGCCAAGCATCCTACTTGTTTTCCCTACCGCCTGACTGCACTGTTCACCCATTTTGAGACTGTCAGAAATCTCTACCCCTAAATCCTTTTCTTCTGAAGTTTTTGCTAACACAGAACTGCCAATACAATACTCAGATTGAGGATTCCTTTTCCTCAAGTGCATTTTCTCATTCTTTCCTTATGCACAAAGAAAAATTTAAATTTATTGCTGATTTCCAATCTAAGACCTTATAATCACCTGACTGCAGCCACTGCCATGTAACTTTGAAAAATATTCAGAACCCAACACTTCTGCCCATTTAAAATGGGACCGATCAATGCTTTAAAATGAAAAGGTCTATTATATACAGTGATCCCTCGAGTATCGCGAGGGTTACGTTCCAAGACCCCTCGCGATACTCGATTTTTCGCAATATAGTGGTGCGGAAGTAAAAACACCATCTGCGCATGCGCGCCCTTTTTTTCCATGGCCGCGCATGCGCAGATGGTGTTTTTACTTCAACACCTGGCCCAGGGAAGGTTCCTTCTGCCGCCCAGCAGCTGATCTGCTCGGCAGCGCCGCAAAGGGGAAACCCTGATCTTTGGCTCCTCACTGCTTGTCCGCCCGCCGCTTGTCCGGCCGCCGAACTTCCGCGTTTGGATTCAGGACTCAGCTGGGAAGCGGTGCAGCTGTTTTAAAAGGTCGCAGCCGGCCTGGGGGGCTTCCCAGCACCCCGCGAACCCAGGTTTGGGGTTCGGGGGGGGGGTGCTGGGAAGCCCCCCAGGCCGGCTGCGACCTTTTAAAACAGCCGCGCCGCTTCCCAGCTGACTCCCGAAGCCAAACCCGGAAGTGGGGTTTTTTTAATTAATATTTTTTTAAAAATTGCGATATAGCGTTTCGCGAAGATCGAGATTGCGAAACTCAAGGGATCACTGTATTCACTTTAAAGGACAGGACAAGACAAGGGGCTGAAATGAGTCAACAGGAATTTTTGTGCCAAAGAAATTTTATAAACAAAGGACTTTTAGCAGAAACAAGATTGGAAATGAGTAACCAAATGGCTATTGACACAAAAAGGAAGGCTGGCAAGATTCACACCTGAAAGAGGGTATATTTGTCAAAATTGAGTAGCCCCTCACTCAACAGAGGGTGACGGATACTGCATCATCTATCTCCAGTCTACAGCACAATCCTTTCAATACTTCCAAGAAGACTCCACACCCATTTAACCCTGAGGACACAGATAAACCTCTTTAATAACTTGCTAAAAGAATGCAAAGGGCCAGCTGTCTGTAAGGAGTATAAATCCTTCCATTCCCCACCATCCAGTCAGAGGAGAAGAAATTTCTAGGATGTGAAGTGAAACGTCTTCAAAGAATAACCAGGAAGTCCAGCTGGTTTTTGAAGCAAAAAGCACCCTTTAGGATTCACACCTTAGGACTTGCAGTATACAAAGTGTTGTAATGGAATGTGAGAATGACTTTGGAAGATTGAAGGGGTGGGTGGGGAGATGCTGCCTAGGGAACAATCAGATAAAAGGGGGAGGAGCCCACTACTAGATAATGTGCAGGGAAAGAAATTTAGATCCAACCAAACTATTCAGGCAATAAAAAGATGGTGGGAGACGTATACTTTCAGACTTGCAAGATTTTATTACTGTAGTCTTACAATAAAGTAGACTTCACTCATCTTTCCCTCCCTCCTGTTTAGTCTATCTCGGGAGTCTGACAAGGGCAGAATTCCTGGGTCTGGTTAGACAGCAAATTACCTGAATATATGGCTTCCTAATACTCTGCAATAAATCTACCTATATAACATCTTAGGTCTGCTGTGTAATGTGGAGCAGGGAGGGAACCTAACTGCCATGCCTACTATGAAGACTTGGCCGCTGACTAGAGAAGGACAACCTGTTCTCTGCCCCAAAGATTAAGAAATGGCTAGAGAATTTCTTACAAACTGTGGTTTAAATCACCAGTCCTTAGTCCAGTATAAGAATGAAGTTGCAGTACAAATGGACCAGTTAGCCCAGACAATGAACACAAGATAGAAATAGAACATAATTTGCCATTAGTATTAGTTCAAGGCCTTCAGTTTCTAGTTTTGAAATCCTCCAATGCCTTCCCTTCCTGACTAATATAATAGAAAGCTACACAAATTCATTAACTCTCTTCACTATGAATTATATTTACATCTCCCTAAGACCTGAGGATTTTCTCACCAATTGCCCTTGTATAGGATTTATAATTGGTCGGATGACCACAACAGTTGCAGAATGAACACTTTGCTTTCTGAGATAGAATGCACTGGATTTGGACAACAATTTCGTGACCCTCTTTAGGACTAACATTTGACAATTCTATTAAACAGGTGACTACCAACTGTGAAATTTGGCACCTACAACAGGACAGATATTCTCAGTGCGGTAACACCCTAAAGAGTTTGGTTGCATTAATTCAATCTGTTTGAGGTTGATGGAAGACTTGTATAGGAGGGAGACAGCGATTCCACTAATCTCTTTCATTCTTATCTTCCTCCCTGACTTCAGAATCTTCAGCAGCAGAACCAGTTTAGCAAAGCTCTATTTTCTGCCACGAAAAACCGAACCAATATTTGAGCCCTAAATATCACACTTGTGAAGGAAGGGGATATTTTGCAAGCAGCTGCCCAAATTGCTCCAAATCTAATCTATAAGCCTATCCTATTCTTTAAGTGTTTAGAGGCTTGAGCTTCAGGAATTAATTAAGCCTCTATGTGTGATTCAGTCAGTTAATCATTCCTGTAATGCTACTGACCTAGAAGGGTACAGAAATAAAACTGCAGGTCCTAATAGCAGTGCCAATCTGGTGCCAGCATGTCACAGTATCCTCTACTGAAGGCAAATATTGCTCACTTTCAGCTGACACTATCAATGCCTAGCTCATCCTTGAGCACAGTTTACTTGCTATCAGCAATCATCAACTGTCCACACAATTTGATTCAGCAGTGCTGTTGCATTTTTTAAAAAAAGAATCCTGGGAATTAACTAATGTTATCTCCTAACAAATTCACTGGGATGGGACTAAACCTCTATTTCTCCAGCTTGCAAACTCACAACCTATAGATCAGGGGTAGGCAAAGTTGGGTCTTCTATGACTTGTGGACTTCAACTCCCAGAATTCCTGAGCCAATCATGCTAGCTCAGGAATTGTGGGAATTGAAGTCCACACGTCATAGAAGAGCCAACTTTGCCTACCCTTGCTATAGATAGTATGGAAGATAGATAGCATGAATCTGACTTGCCATCAATTATGTGACTATACAATGAATCATCTTTCCCTCCAAGTGTTGTTATTTTTAAGGGAGGTCTCGCTCCATTTGGTTCATGATCCCTTCTTGCCAACTTTAAGATAAGTAGACCTCAACCCCCATAATTCGCCACCCATTCAGTAGTGGGTTCGGGCTAATTGCACACAGTTCTGTGTCTTGAGCACACGAGCACGCATTTGAATTAAATTTTGCTTTCTGCACCTGTGCAGGTAGTAAACTCTTGCACGGGATGCATGTGGATGTGTGTTTCAGCAAGGTTTTTTTGCTTCTGCGCATGCAGGTGCAGGAAGCAGAATTTTGCTCAAAAGTACGCTTGCCCACCAGAGCCGCAGAGCTGTGCGCAATTAGCCGTACTGGCAGGAACCCACTACTGCACCCATTACTAAATTGGATCTCAGAACTTGCAAACTTATTTTATTATTATTTATTATTATTTATTGGATTTGTATGCCGCCCCTCTCCGCAGACTCGGGGCGGCTAACAACAGTGGTAAAACAACATGAACAATCCAATTAATAAAAACAACTTAAAAACCCTTATTATAAAAACCAAACATACACACAAACATACCATGCATAACTTGTAATAGACTAGGGGGAAAGGGTAACTTAACTCCCCTGTGCCTGGCGACAAAGGTGGGTCTTAAATAATTTGCGAAAGACAAGGAGGGTGGGGGCCGTTCTAATCTCTGGGGGGAGTTGGTTCCAGAGGGCCGGGGCCGCCACAGAGAAGGCTCTTCCCCTGGGGCCCGCCAAACGACATTGCTTGGTCGACGGGACCCGGAGAAGGCCAACTCTGTGGTACCTTATCGGCCGCTGGGATTCGTGCGGTAGAAGGCGGTTCCGGATGTATTCTGGCCCAATGCCATGTAGGGCTTTAAAGGTCATTACCAACACTTTGAATTGTGACCGGAAACCGATCGGCAGCCAGTGCAGGACAAGCATGAATATTACCTGAAGTGTTTCAGCTTCAATATCTATCAGTAAAATGTTTGGGTTTGAGGATGGGAATGGTCTGGAATGGAAGAACAGCTGATAAAAAGATAGAAACAATTGTGACAGTTTTTCACTTCAATTAAAAAAAATCTCTTACAAAAAACCCAAAGGCACCCTAGGACACACCATCTATCAGAAGAAACACACACCGACCGCCTCTTAAACGCGCGTTCCCATCACCATCCTGCAGATCACTCCCATAGTCAAAACCCTCATCTCCAGAACCATATGCCTAGCTGACAAAGACCACCTGAAAGCTGAATTACACAATCTCAAAAACATATTAATTTCCAACGGATTCAAAAGAAAAACCAACCTATTCCAAAAGGAGACACCCCCAAAACACTAAGACACAGAACAGGATAATGGCATCACCCTCCTCCCTTACATCAAAAGCACGAAAGATAAAATCAGCAAAATTCTCCACAAGCACAATATCAAAACAGTCTTCGTCACTAACCAGAAAATATCCAACATGTTAAGAAATCCCAAAGACCAGATCCAGCTTGAAAATCAGGGAGTCTATGAAATACCATTCAAAATCTGCCCAGCCACATACATTGGACAAACTAATAGAAGAATAAATGCATGCATCGGAGAACATAAAAATGCAGTCAGAAAAGGGGGAAAAATCCTCCCTTTTTCAAAACATTAAAAAAAAACAGGACATGAAATTGACTTCGAAAAACCTAAATTAATCTTCGAAACTGAGCACTTATACAAAATAATAATCATGGAAGCCATAGAAATAGAAAAACACCACTCAATATGAATAAACGTGATGACACCTCCCGCCTACCAGACATCTGGAAGCTAGCCCTGATCAACAAAGGAATCACAACTATATGTCAATCAACTGGCCAGATGTGATTCCTCCAGCCAATCAGGGGGTTACAGCCCAGCCATCTAGCACACTTGCAGCAGTTGATCCAGTATTCCACCCTCACCCCCACCCCCACTACTTATTAGGAAAAAATAGCAGCTCCAATCTCACTTTGTTCGCAACAGTGCAAAGCCCAGGACACGCATGAAGATGACGAGCGTGAGCTCGTCAAAACATCACAAAAACACACTCGATACATGGGGAAAAACCCCGAACACACCAAATACATACATATACATATACACACAGTGTCATCCTATACTACGGGAATTTTGCAGTGGTCTTCTTCTATAGCTGCAGAGCTATGAATATCATTCCCCTACATTAGTATTCACTTGTAGGAAGCAGCTGTCAGGAAGAATAAATAAAAGGTTAATGTGTAAGCCAATGTAGGTCTTTCCTGTTGGGTTTAAAACTAAATGGAAATACTGCCATATGTCCCATATTCATCTCACTTTGGTCTACAAACATGTATATATATATATAACACATTTCTAGAATCAAGAAAGCCACTTCCTTTTTAAAAAAAAAGCAACATGAACACTAAAGCAGGTATTCTGTTTCAGCAGAGATATTCCCAGAATGCAATGGGAATATCACAAAGCTGCACTGTTGTCAGTGAGTAAAAAAGGGAGAGATAATTGCATGCTGATAAAAAGCAGCAGGACACTGATTACAATCATGGTTGCAAATAGTTCCATAAATCTTCTGGCTCTCATGAAGCCTCAACAAATAAATTAATTGTGTTAATTAATGTATTAGTTATTTGAAATGCTTTAAAAGATTCTCCAATTATTTCATTTTATTTTCTCCATTATTATGTAAGAATACTGAATAAAGGTTTGGCCCCACTGCTTTATAAAAAAACATTTATTAAGGTTTATAGCATAAAATACAATGAAAGTGCAGATGAAATAAAGGGACTATGTAGGATGAAACATAAGAGAGAGAGGGAAAAGGGTCAGGCTTTAGACCCTTCCCAACATGATAAAATATTAATATAATTATGACCTCATTTTTTACAATATCTATAATTATTACACACCAGATATATAACTATACAATTATTAAACTTAAAACTAAATTCTGATTTTCTTTTTTTTCCCCTATTTCAAGCATAAAAACCAGAAGCAAAATTCCAATAGAAACAAGAACAAATTAATCAATTAAATAATTAAATAAATAAATAAATAAATAAATAAATAAATATCTCTGTTTAAAACAGTTTACATCATCCAAAAATCCATTATCAAACATATACAAATGTTTTCTTTTTACTTAGTAATAATTCATTGGAGGTGCTTATATCTCTTGCTTTCACAAAAGGACTGTAGAAACATATTTATTTTATTTTATTTATTCAATAGTTATGCCGCCCTTCTCCTTAGATTCAGGGCGGCTTACAACATGTTAGCAATAGCACTTTTTAACAAAGCCAGTGTATTGCCCCCACATAATATCTTATATATTCAAAAACCTCTTAAAATATAGCTTTTCTCCATCTAATAATATTAAAACATTACAATATTCATTTTAAGACTCTAAACATTTCTTTAAAAGTTTCATCTTTATAATTTAAATAAATTAACTCTAATGCATCTTATTAAAACTTTCTTTTAACATACATACTTTCAAATTCACTTTCGATAATATTTGCAAACTATAGGAATTATTCAAAATTATAGATAAAGAATCAGGACCACATGTTAACTTCCAGTTAAACTGATTTATTGCTCATGTCCATACACAAAAATCTAGTCAATTAATGGCCAGCACTAAATTGGTACTAGATAATAGTTAAAAGAATTCAAGAAGGGCTGGATTTGGATTGCTTGTGGAAATGTAACAGCTCCAGGTTGATTCTTCTCTTGACTCAGACCAGACTCTCTGCCTCTCCTCCTACAGGAACTTCCTTTTAATTACCGTAGATATAATTAGATATGTCAAGAAGCTGCCTTTTAAGAGGCTATGCAGTGGTACCTCTACTTAAGAACTTAATTTGTTCCGTGACCAGGTTCTTAAGTAGAAACGCTCTTAAGTAGAAGCAATTTTTCCCATAGGAATCAATGTAAAAGCAAATAATGCCTACAAACCCATTAGGAAAAAAATGGGAGAGGAGGAAGAGGAGGAAGAGGATAGTCGCTGCCGAAGGAAGAAGATAAGGTGAGGGGAATCAAAAAAATCCAAAACTTTAAGGCTTTAAAAAAAAGAATAGGGACTCTGAGGCGGTGAGGAGGAGCACGCACCTCCAATACACCTGGTGCAAGGCTGCCTCCCATACACTGCCTGCTGCTGCTGCTACTTGCTGCCTCTTGCTTCCCATGCTGAAGGGCTCCCCTCTCCTCTTGCTCGCTTGCTTTGTAGCCGGCGTCTTTCCTTCACTGTGGTGACTCCTCGGCTGGCCAGAGCGATGGCAGCGTTCCTTTTCTCTGGGCGCTGGCAGAGGTTTATTCCCTCTCCAAGTGCCCAGAGAAAGGAAAATGCTTCGTTCGCTGTGGACTGCCAAAGCCTCTTTAAGCGCCAACGAAAGGCTCCTCTGGCAGCCCAGAAAAGCCCAAGATGGCCGGGATTAAAGGGGGAATGGTAGGAAACTGGCCGAGCCTTCATGCCGCTCTCAAATTTCCTGGGAGATTTTTCCTGGATCGGGTTCTTAAGTCGAAAATGGTTCTTGAGTAGAGGCAAAAATATCTTGAACACCTGGTTCTTATCAAGAAAAGTTCTTAAGTGGAGGCGTTGTTAAGTAGAGGTACCACAGTACTTCCTGAGAATACTCAAGAAGATAAATCTATCTCAGCATCTACTACTGTCCTTCTATCGCAGCACCATTGAGAGTGTTCTGACATATGGCATTCTTGCATGGCATGGGAGCAGCTCTGCAGCAGACAAAACAGCAGAGCATATATAAAAATGCCCAAAATATCATTGGGCTCCAGCTACCAGCCCTGGATGATATCTTCGCATCTTACTGTTTGAGGAAGTTGCACAACATTCTCAGAGACTCTTCTTATCCTGCTTACAATCTTTTGGGTCTGTTGCCTTCTAGCAGAAGATACAGAACAATTAAAATCCGGATCACACGTTTTTTGAATAGTTTTTATCCCAGAGCTATAATTGCTATCCAATCAACAGAAAATGTATCCTAACTCCAATTAGTTTATCAAATTTAAGTCACACCCTCCCGCTTCATAAATCTTTTTCTTCGTTGAAAGCTTATTAAAATAAATATCATGTTATCTTTTTCTCAAGAATTTCTCCAATATGGTTAAGTTTACTTCTATTAATACATCTGAGCATTATACAGTTTGGATGATTAAAAAGAGTTTTTAAAAGGTCTTTCAAAATCCAGCAATACCATAACTGTAACTATCTGCTTCATAATCAATATTTAAGATATAATGCTGACTGCCTGAACAGATCCAAATCCACATTGGAAAAAAATTGCTGCAGCTGCATGTTAAAACAGATCCCAATCTCATACATCTAGAAATAAATCTGCTGGCTTCAAAAAGAAACCTAAGTTGCAAGTACATCTGTTTTGGATTATATTTTAAACTTGGAATCTACACTATAGACTCATTACCAGAAACATTAATGCAAACCAAATTAAGAAGGTATGTATTTCCAAGATGGAATATGCTATACTTCAATTTATTTATTAAACTTGCTTATAATGCCCCAATGTAATAATACTAGGCAATATGCACAATACATGATTGAAAATATGGTAACTGCCTTTGCTGCCATACTCTGCACCAGTCGTAGTCTTCAAGGAAACTCCATATAGAGTTTTTACAAGAAAGATCCTATCCAGAATATCAACTGAAAACCATGTTCCAAGGGGTGGAGATATTTCACCAGAAGAGCCCTTCACTCCTCCACTCGAAACAGAATACCCTACGAAAATAGACTAACAATCCTGGGCCTAGAAAGCCTAGAACTAGGCGCCTAAAACACGATTTGAGTATTGCCCACAAGATCATATGCTGCAACGTCCTACCCTTCAATGACTACTTCAGTTTCAACCACAATAACACAAGACACAGAACAGATTCAAACTTAATACGAACCGCTCCAAACTTGACTGTAAAAAATATGATTTCAACAATTGAGTTATCGAAGTGTGGAACTCATTACCGGACTCAATTGTGTCAACCCCTAACCCCCAACATTTCTCCCTTAGACTGTCCACGATTGACCTCTCCAGGTTCCCAAGAGGCCAGTAAGGGGCGTACATAAGTGCACTGGTGTGCCTTTCGTCCCCTGTCCAATTGTCTTTCCTTTCTTTCACCTATCATATATATTCTCTTCCTTTCATATATCATCTCCTCTAAGTTCACTTTTACCCTTATATATATTACCACATGTCTATTTTTCTTCCTATGTATTTGTGTATTGGACAAATGAATAAATAAAAATAAATAAAAAATATAAATGAATAGCAACTCCACAGTGCAGGAATTTAGTCGGAGCTTTCTTTATTCTCTGTGAACTCCTGACACCAATTCAAAACCTCCGCAGCATCTCTTCTCTGGCTGGGGGTTATGATATACAGTTGAGTATCATGAACATACTGATGATACCTTATCCCAAAGTAACAGATTGCCTTTCCTAGAGGCTTAGTTCATATAGGTATTAAATAACATCAGAAAGAGAACTGAGCCCCGTAATTATCCATGGTGGCAGTTTTACCTATCCTCCATACTAACCTACCCAGGCTTCATGCTCTGGGGAATTCAGAGCATGATATCATGGCCTTTCGAGACTGAAGGATGCCAATGCAATGCAATCTAGAGAGAGAGTGTCGGCTATGGTTGAGTTGAGATACACAAAGTCATGGACAATCTACAGTTTTTCTACGCGCGCGCATGCGCGCGCGCATGTGTGTGTGTGTGTGTGTGAATCCACCTCCTGTCCCATGCATTGTATTTTTTTCAGGCTGATTGTTAATCCAAAATCTTGACAGGCTTTGCTAAAACAATCTATGAGTCGTTGAAGGTCTTCGACAGAGATGGCATCATCATCAGCAAAGAGGAAATCCCGTAAGCATTTCAACTGTACTTTAGATTTGGCTTTCAATCTAGAGAGACTAAAGAGTTTTTCTTCTGATCGGGTACGGAGATAGACTTCCTCTGTTGCAGTTCCAAAAGCATATTTCAGCATGAAAGCAAAAAAGATCACAAACAGAGTTGGCGCAAGGACTCAGCCCTGTTTCACTCCACTTTGAATGTCAAAAAGAATCTGATGTTTGTTGTGATTCAGTCAACAGAACAATGTTAAGCCATCAAAAACTACCATGCCCTTCATTTCCTCATGAAATGACCTGGTGATGTTAAGAAGTCAGGTGGACATCCAAACTTAGGGAGAATTTTATAAAGACCATCCCTACTAAAGCCTTTGTAAGGAAAGCTAAGAAAAGTGGATGTCTTTGTTCCCTGCATTTCTCCTGCAATACCATGTCAATAGTGGATCTGTTGGCCCGGAATCCACACTGTGATTCTGGATAGACTGTCTCTGCAAGCATCTGGAGCCACTTCAATACGATATGGGCAAGCAGCTTTCCTGCCACACTAAGAAGAGAGATGCCACTGGGTTGTTACAGTCACCCCTCTCACCTTTGTTCTTATGCAGTGTGACAATATTTGTATTCATCATGCCCTGCAGTACTTCACCTTTCCTCCAACAAAGACAGAAAATTTCATGCAGTCCCATAGGGATGATCTCTAAATCACTTCTAACTTCAACAGGGATGTTATCTTTCCTGGGTGCCTTGCTGGAGGCGAGGGAGTCCAGAACCACATTTAATTCTTCTCAAGTACTTCCTCTTCCTTAAAAGTCTGTGCTGCCCAATTGGCTCCCCAGCTTCACCCAAATCTTCAAAAAATCACTAGAGATAAGCCATGTTCTTTTTGTTTCAAATGCTCCACTATCACCTCAGTGCTGAAGAAGCCCTCCATCAAGGAACTGAGTGACTACACACCAGTTGTCTAACATCTATAGTTATGAAAACCTCTGAAAGACTAGTGCTCTCCCACTTGAAAACCATCAAGGATCCATTGTTGGACGCCCTTCAATTTGCATACCGAGCAAATAGATCGACAGATGATGTTGTCAATATGGCTCTGCACTACATCCTACAACATCTCGAGTCTCCAAAGACCTATGGAAGGGTCATCTTTGTAGACTTTATTTTTAAATCTTTAAACATCATATTTCTACAGAAGAATTATTTAGTCTGTCATCTACACCTCTATAACTAACTGGTTCAAGTTTGCAATCTACCAAGACAGACACAGACTTCAGAAGATAATAAAAAATGCAGAAAAAACAATTATTGCCAACCTGCCTTCCACTGAGGACCTATATACTGCAGGAGTCAAAAACAGGGCTGTGAAAATATTTGTATCCTGGACATGAATTGTTTCAATTCCTACCCTCAGAATGACACTATAGAGCATTGCACACCAAGACAACTAGACATGAAATTTATTTATTTGTTTGTTTGTTTGTTTGGATTTGTATACTGCTCCTCTCTGAGGACTCGGGGCGGCTCATAACATATACAAAGACACAATAGCATAGTAATCCAATTAATATCCATATAAATAATCTTTAAAATAATCTTTAAAAATTCTAACTTAAAAACTTTCATTAGCATTCATTCAATAAAATCATACTAAAAACATTCATTGGTCAGGGGGAAGATGTAGTAACCCCAGGCCTGGCAACAAAGATGAGTTTTTAAACTCTTTTGAGTGGGGGCAGTGCGAATCACTGGGGAGAGCTGATTCCAGAGGGCCGGGGCTCCCATAGAGGCCCCGCCTCCTCCCCTAGGACCCACCAGACGACCCTAAGGAGACCAACTCTGTGGGACTTCACCGGTCGCTGGGATTCGTACAGCAGAAGGTGGTCTCAGAGATAGTCTGGTCTTATGCCATGTAGGGATTTATAGGTCATAACCAACACTTTGAATTGTGTCCGGAAACAGATCGGTAGCCAATGCAGTCCGCAGAGTGATCATGAAATATGGGCATGTCTTGGAAGGCCCAAAACTGTTCAGGCGGCTGCATTGTGGACGATCTGAAGTTTCTGAACACTCTTCAAAGATAGCCCCATGTAGAGAAATGTTTTTTCCCCCAGAACACCATTATTATGTTAAACACAGAATTCCCTCACCACTGTCAAACTATTCACTAAAGCTGCATTACGATTATCATTTGTCTTCTCATTGTTCCTATCACCCATCTTCTCCCATTTATGACTACATGACTATAACTCGTTGATTGTATCATTACAATTTATATTAATATTGTTTGTTTCCTGATTGCTTATTTGTACTCTGTGACAATCATTAAGTGTTACATCTCATGATTCTTGACAAATGTGTATTTTATTTTATGTACACTGAGAGCATATGCACCAAAGACAAATTCCTTGTGTGTTTAATCACACTTGGCCAATAAAGAATTCTATTCTATTCTATTCTGTTCTATTCTAAATTTGGCTCCTCTAAGACAGGCAGGCAATCAATGCCATTCAATGCCTTGTCATTTATCACATTTTCTCTGGAATATAACTCAGAGTATTGCTGCACCCAGTGTACCATCTGCTGCGTTCAGTCTTGGGTAACCTCACCTGTAGCAGATTTCAAAGAGGCAGAGCTCTTCTGTGTTGGTCCTAAGACCTGCTTGATGTCATTATACTTTCATTTGATGTTACCTCCGTCAGCTGCTATCTGGATCTGAGACCAAAGCTACAACCAAGAATCATTAGCACATCTCCTGGCGGCCTATTAGACTTTGCTACGAGTGGCTCACAGAACCTATAGATTGTGTGCACTTTCTATACATTTAGCGCTCTCCCTTTCTCCTCGATGACTGGCATCAGCTCCTCTATGTGGGCTTCAAACCAATCTGCTGTCTTTCTGATTTCCTTACCAAATGCTGACAAGGCAGTGAAATAGACAGCATTCTTGAAATATTCCAATCTTTGGGACATATTTGCTTCAGCTGGGCCTGAGATCATTTCCTCTAGTGCTTGTGCAAATTCCTCCACTTTGCCCTGGTTGCGAGTCTAACTGATGTTGATTTGTGGTCTTCCTTCCTTCTTCAAGTGATGCAATCTCTTTGTTTGAAGTTTTATTCTGCTGCACACCAAGGAGTGGTCTGTATCACAGCCAGCACCCTGATAGCAATGTGTTATTGTAATGCTGGGAAGATTAGAATGGCTAGTAAGAATCAAGTTGAGCTGATGCCAATGCTTTGATCTTGGATGCTTCCAAGAGACTCTGTGTTGAGGTTTTGTTTTAAAGAATATATTACTAACGCAAAATCCATAGTAGCAGCAAAACTCCAGCAGGTGTTGGCCATTTTCATTCATCTTCCCAACGCCAAACTGACCTAAACAAGTAGGCCAGGAACTATATTCGGCTCTGATTCTGGCATTAAAATCACCAAGGACAAACAATAATTCTTTCTCAGGCACTTTTTTTGATAGTGATGGCCAGATCGTTCCAAAATTTGTCTTTAGATTCTATTGAAGATGATGATGTCGGTGCATATGTGCTAATAAGAGTGACCAGCCCTGCTAAACACGTGGAGCTGCAAGGACAGAACTCTCATTCCCTGTATATTTTGCCTATGACATTGGTATATGAAAGCTAAGAGTCTATAATGTTATTATAGGTAGATGTCTGCTGGCTAAGATTGCTATTTCATTCAGTTCATGCACAATGGCAAACAAAGCAATTAATGGTATTCTGTGGGAGTGTTAGAGTCATCTGGGGATTTTTCTTGGATTTAGACTGGTCTGGCACTGCTTGCTTGCTTTCACCATTAGTCTCAGCAAATTAGTAACTATTTATTTGCTTGCATCTGAATACTTTCAAGCTGCTTGGTTGGCAGAAGCTAAGGCAAGTGACCGGAGCTCACTCTATCACACAGGGCTAGGGCTTGAACTGCTAGAATACAGAAAGCCCTCTGGCTGACACATCCAGCATTTTTAAGCTGCTGAGCCACCACGTCTCTTGCAAAGTTTACACCATACAGGATTTAATTAATTTCCTCAGATCCCACGAGCTCAAAAGAATATTAGCTGATATTGAAAGATGTTTCTCTTGCTCCCTGGCATGGTTCTATCACATGACAGCTGATCAAAGAACAAACATTAGTGTCTTTATCTGTAAAGAAACATAGAAACATAGAAGACTGACGGCAGAAAAAGACCTCATGGTCCATCTAGACTGCCCTTATACTATTTCCTGTGTTTTATCTTAGGATGGATATATATTTATCCCAGGCATGTTTAAATTCAGTTACTGTGGATTTATCTACCACGTCTGCTGGAAGTTTGTTCCAAGGATCTACTACTCTTTCAGTAAAATAATATTTTCTCATGTTGCTTTTGATCTTTCCCCCAACTAACTTCAGATTGTGTCCCCTTGTTCTTGTAGAAACATAGAAACATAGAAGACTGACGGCAGAAAAAGACCTCATGGTCCATCTAGACTGCCCTTATACTATTTCCTGTGTTTTATCTTAGGATGGATATATATTTATCCCAGGCATGTTTAAATTCTGTTCAAGAAACCTGCAAAAACTTCACAACTGTCTGTAGGTGTCTTGTCTTTCATATCTGTCCTCAAATCATCAGGCAGGAATTGAAAGGAGCAGAAAAATACACATATGTTGATATTTTACCATGATTAGGTAAGCTGAAACTCAAACATGCATCATGGTTGGTTGTGTTTGTTTATGGTTTTTCAATATTGTATCCTATTTATTAATATTAAAAATATTAAATTTGTTTACCCATATCGCTACAATTTTACTTCATTTCCTGTATTTCCTTGGAGGACCAATGATCCCCAGTTGGTATTCTTGAGCAGAAAGTAACCAGTGAGAAAATGGTCACTGGTTGCCCCCATGTTCATTGGACAACACCCAAAGTGCCCTCTAAAAAACCTCAAGATCCATTATGTCCTAATGGAATCCTCCTAATAGGCCTATTGTCCCAAGAAGTCCTGTTTGCTCATGACCTGTCATTCAATAAAGGTGATTCTAGGCTTTAAATGACTTTTTGAAAGCATTCACTAAAAGCATTCTAATTTTGGCAGATTCCTCAAAGTATAGAAAAAAATGATAACTGGCCAGATCAGGTAATCTGATGAGCTGACAGAAAAGGCTTGTACAATAATGCAGTACCTTTCTTTTTCAGGTCTAATATAAAGTCCACCTAGGAACACTGTAAACCTAGCCAGATGCCTTTTACCTTGTTCACAAAAGTATTATTATATTAAAATGCACAGTAATGTATAATAGTTCGTGTTCTTGCTTCCTTGCATTTATTTTCTCCCACCATTAATGCTCAGTCACAACTATTTTCAGGTTGCACAAATCATATGATACTTTTAACTAAAGCCTGAAATTCATATTAAGGATATTTGTACACTCTTCATTTGGAAGATCAATCAAGTTTATTTATCCTGGATATGTGAATGTGACAGGACTAATGGCCCATCTATTTCCTAGAGCAGGGGTCGGGAACCTATGGCTCGCGAGCCAGATATGGCTCTTTTGATGGCCGTATCTGGCTCGCAGACAGGGCTCCTAGCACTGAGCTCCCGCTCGCAGCTGTCCCCTGGCTCCTGCTCGATGCCACGGTTTTCGGCGCTGTCCTGCTGGGCCCCAAAGACGGAAGGCAGGAAGAAGGAGAGCTCCATTCTTCTCGCCTTTTTCCCGCCTTCCGTCTTTGGGGCACAGCAGGACAGCGCCGAAAACCGCGGCATCGAGCAGAAGCCGGGGGACAGCTGCGAGCGGGAGCCCCAGGAGGGAAGTACCAGCAGCGCCCCGCCCAGCTGAAGCTTCACTGGTGTCGGCGGCAAATGTCCTTTGTGGCCCGGTGGGAGGGGGGGGGCTGCAGCGGCCGCAGGCAGTCGCAGGGAGATGGCGGCGGTGAGAGGGAGCTCCAGCTGGGCTGGGGGTTCGGGGGGGCCATGAACGCCGCCCGGAGCCAATGGCTTCTTTTGGGCTTACTTGAATTCCTGCTGCTGGTAAGCGCGCGCGGGTGGCCGGGTGGGAAGGGCGAGGCGCGAGGGGGAGGCAAGTGGAGAAGCGGAGAGAGAGAGAAGTGGACCAAAAGAAAGAAAAGGGAAAGAGAGGGAGGGAAAGAGAAATGGAGAGGAAGGAAGGAGGGAGGGAGGGGAGGGAGGGAGAGAAGGAAGGAAGAGAAAGGAGGGTAGAAAGAGAGGGGGAGAGAGAGGAGAGAGAAAGGAAGAGGAGAGATAGAAAGGAAGAGAGAGAAAGAAAGAGGGATAGAAAGAGAGAGAGAGTGAGAGATGCTCAGTGAGCCTTTCTTTGAAGTTGCCTTTCTTTCTTTCTTTCTTTCTTTCTTTCTTTCTCTCTTTCTCTTTCTCTCTTGCTCTCTTGCTCTTTCATTCTTTTTTCTTTCTCTTGCTTTCTTTCTTTCTCTTTCTTTCTCTCCTTCCTTCCCTCCTTCCATTTCTTTCATTCCCCCTCTCTATTTTTATTTCTCTTTCATTCTTTCTTTCTCTCTTTCTTGCTTTCTTTCTTGCTCTTTTTCTTTCTCTCTTTTACCTTCCCTTCCTCTATTTCTTCTTTTCTTTCTCCTTCCTACCTTCTTCCCTCCCTCCCTTCCTTCAGTCCTTCCTCTCTTACTCTCCCCTTTCATAAGTTTCCTTGCTTCCTTCCTCTGTTCCTGTCCCTTCCCCCTTTCTTTCTTTCTTTCTTTCTTTCTTTCTTTCTTTCTTTCCTTCCTTCCCTCCCTCCCTCCATTTCTTGCTTTCCTTCTCCTTCCTCCCTTGTTTCCTCCCTCATTCCCTTCTTTCACTCCTTCTTCTCTTACTCTCCCCTTTCACACCTTTCCTTGCTTTCTTTGCACCCTTCCTCTGTTTCTGTCCCTTCCCTCTTTCCTTCCTTCCTTCCCACCCTCCGTCCATTCATTCACCCATTCCTCTCTTGATCGCCCCTTTTACCATTCCTTCCTTCCTTCCTTCCGATGTGGGCCTGGGCCAGCAGAGTAGTTTGCTTTTGCACCCCGTCTCGAGCTCCCTTGGTGCCAACCCGGCCCTCCCCACTTCAGAGAGAAGGGGGAGAAAGAGAGAGAGAGAAAGAGAAAGAGAGAGATAAAAAGAGAAAGATAGAGGGAGGGAGAGAAAGAGATAGAAAGAGACAAAGAGAGGGGGAGAGAAAGAGAGAGAGAAAGAAAGAGAGAAAGGGAGATACGTACGGCTCTCGCGGAATTATATTTCAAAATATGTGGCGTTTACGGCTCTCTTAGCCAAAAAGGTTCCTGACCCCTGTCCTAGAGGTTGAAGGTTAATGCTGCCGCCATTGGTTGAGAGCAAGATTATTTAAACAATGTGAAGGGGGGGAAATGCAGCGATAAAATTCATATTGTTCATTTGAAAAGAGTTGAGTTTTTCCTAAAAACAACACGGAATATCAATTAAATGACCACTGACACTTAGAAGACTTCAAATGCTTATTAATTGAATCAATTCCCTCACACACACCCTTCTTTTTTCTTTGCTGTGGTGGGTGTTACATTCACCTTCCATTCAAACCTTTTAATTTAATAAGGCCTTTGGAGGATTTTTATTTCTGATCTAAAATAATGATATGCTCTGCCATAAATCTATTACTAAACCAAATCTAGGATAAACCACTTTATCTACTTAAGTAATTGGCAGAGTACGCAGCACTTCTGAAAAGTCCCACGATCCCTTTAAGAGGAAGATAGCAATATTCATTTTAAAACACGCAGCCACAAAGCAATGAAGCAAAGCTTCTTTACATATGTGCCAATTCACATGGGGACACATTCCACCAGTTGGCTGTTTGGAGAAAATTAAGAAGGGAAAAGAAGCAAGGCCGAACAATAGGCCACAGGCCACATCACAGAGGCAACAACTGAGGGAGTGTCAGTTTCTGTCTTGCTGACTGAATGAAATGTATACAAGAAATGAAACACATCAAGGATTAGAAGCTGTACATCCGGAATGAATAAGCGGAATGACAAGATTGATACTGACAGTATTCTAATCACACTCTTCTCCAATGAAGGTTTTCCTAATGTTACCGCCAGTTTCAAGGCAACACCAGCTGATGTTTAAAAGTTGGCTGTAAATTAATCAGTTATTTCCAAGGATCCTTTCCTAGCAACAGAGTTCTTCTGCCTTTTGAGACATTAGCATTTTCAGGGATTTGGTTAATATTTGGCTGCCTAAATCCAAACTGTCTTAGAAGATGAGCCCAAAAAGTCTCCCCTGAAGATCCTGAGTATTGGGCTTGTGGAACTCTACCTTGTCTTTGAATGCAGACAATTTCAATGGGATATAATAAGCAGACTTACATTTTCTTTGATGAACATTCAATCATCAGAACTTTAAGAACAGAATTAAGAAGCAAAGTTTCCATTATATTTGACTAAACATGCAATCCTTTTTGTAGAAGTCTGCTGATGATTGCTTTCATTTGCTCTCTTGTACTATTTTAAATTAGGTGTGGAATTTTACCAGTTTTCAGTAAAGTTTTAAGAAAATATGTATCAAAATAACCTTTGAATGTATTTATTTTAGCAAAATTAGTTGGAAAATTCAGTAAGACCAGCTTTAGATTTTTTTTTTCTCACCGGCAAAATTTATTAGACTGAATTCTGAATATATTCCATCTTTAAGATATTATTGTTTTAACAAGCGAAAGAAGATGGAAAATTGATGACACTTACCGTAAAGTAGAACTGTTCAGTCTCCTGTTGATTGGCCCGTCTCTTAGCAATGCTTGGCTTGCTCATGAAGGTTTCAGAAACTGTTGATTTTACAGACTCCATAGAATTGCTATACTGGAAGCAATCAGATACATCAAAGTCTTCAATAGTGACAATATCCTGAATAGTCTGTAGTGTGGCTTCCATTGTTTTTTTAACCTGACATAGAAAGTGAAGAAGGAAAAATATATATAAAAAGTGAGACTGAAGCATAACCAATTGTACAGTATATTAGATACTGATGCAATACAAAGACCAATTCGAGAGATGTGGAGAAAAAACAAATATAATTACGTATGCATCCTGTATGCCTGAAAGTGATCTTGTCCTATTTCTAGGACATAATTTCTAGATCTAGAGCAATGTCTTTTTAAAAGTGATTTCAATACATCATCTTTAGGGCAGGTGACACATGCTTACTCTCAGGGAACACCAGCAATCTTCTTGTGGGGTTTTTTATTCAATAACTTCTTTATAAACATAATAACAAATGAATTTACAATACCATTAGCAGAGTTCTTCTTAATCCTGGTGCCCTGTTCGATAACACTATATACTTGTACTGTTCCCGGCCGTCGGGAGGGCTTATTTCTGATTTAAAAACCCAATAAGCATCATTTTTTTCAGTTCATTTATATTTTTCTTATGTTCAGAAATGTTCAAACTACCAATCCCACACCAACTGTAGTAAAATTGAATGCATTTTGCAGGCTAAACTATCTATAAATTGAGAAAAAATTCACAAAAAAGGGGGATGCCTTTTATGAGCAAAATAAACCAAGAATTATTTTTCCCAGTTCAATTTTCATATCATTATGTGCAGAAATGTTCAGACCACTTTCCAAGTGAAAAAAGTTTTCAAATTGACCAAAGATAAGCACCTAAAATGAAGAAGATTCAGTCCGGGTCAGGGTGATCCGGGAACAGAAGTTTTGTGACTTTTTTTTCAGCAAGAACTAAGCCCCCCACCCAAAAAAAAAATTATCATAGAGTGAAACCCTGAAATGATCCAAAGTCATGAAATTTCAAGTTTCAGATATGCAGGGAAATTTTTTTACAGGGTCTCAAAGTTTGAAAACGGGCTTCACAAACCTGAGCAGAACACCAGGGTTCTTAAAGCAGTTACAGAGAGCAGACAACAGTTACTTTCAT
Organism: Erythrolamprus reginae; assembly: GCF_031021105.1. NCBI lineage: Eukaryota > Metazoa > Chordata > Lepidosauria > Squamata > Dipsadidae > Erythrolamprus > Erythrolamprus reginae. The sequence continues at coordinate 59,698,691 of NC_091952.1, read as the reverse complement.
TTCAGCAGAGTTCAGAATGGACAAGAGAGCAGAATGGGCAGAGAACAGAGAGGCCTGGAGTCACACCCAGCCTTAAAATTAAATTTACAGTTTCGATTCTCTGCACAGACTCAGAAGTGGTTAGCTCCTATTGCCTGACTCAGTTGCTATGCCTATTCATTGTCTAACCTTGTTAAATGACTCTTCCTGTTCATGAACATCGTAACATTATTCAATTCTACTTTATTCTTCTCTGTGATCACAACCAACATTCTTCTGCTTTTTTTCATATTTTCATTCTTGTATTCAATCCGTGTTTGTATCCTTCACATATTTTTTTTCTTTTGCTACTACACACATTTCTTTTTCTTTTCTGCTTCCAGTCATTTGTGTCTAATTTGGCAGCCCACAAAAGACAGGAAAAGACTGAATGCAACAGGTTGATAGAGATCTTAGGCTGCACACTATTGTGGATGTTGGTATACTGATGTCCAACCCAGAATGGGTATTATACTGTATATATGTTATCAGGCTTTGGGATAAATGCCATGAAAAAAACATGAATATAGAAATATATAAGTGAAAAGAGGGTAATTCTTTTCAGAGGTGTGGAATTTGGGTTCTTACCTCTTCATTTTCAATCTTCAGTGTGGATAGCCTAGACTGCAGCTGCTGACATCTTTGTACCAATTCACTCTGCACTGGTTGCTGGGCACATAGCTGGAATACCTAGAAAAGAGTAGGCAGTTTTGCAACTTTCCAGAGACTTCTAGTTCTTCACCTCTGTTAAAACTCATAATCAGGTATGAGTGAGATACTTGCACTGGGCCATAGGATCACAAAACAAATCAGGAAACAAATTATCTATATAAATAAAAATGTAAATGTTCGTTTGTTCAAAATATTAAATCTCTGAAAGTTTTTCACTGATTGCTTTGAAATTTTGACACAACATTGCATTCGTATATGCACGCGTTTTTATATACCTACTATTATATTACCATATATAGATGTCATATCTGTGACAGGTAAAAACATGCAGGTGCTTAAAACAGGACCTTCTCATCAATTGATCTGAAATTTTGATACAACGTTGCACGCAACATTGACACAACATTGCATTCGGATACGCGCGTGTTTTTATATACCTACTATTATATAGATGTCACATCTGTGACAGGTAAAAACAACAGCAATGAAGCTGTACGGCGATTTTTTTCATTTTCCATATATGAATGAAGGACCTGTTGTCCTTATTAGATTGATTCTGGCAGCAATTCGATCCCAAAATGACATAGCCTTGGCTCTTGTATCATCCGGAATAGCTGTGACATTGCTACCAGGTGAAAGAACTGCTAATTCCGCTTTGAAATTGCCATTCAACATGCAACATGCAAAGGTCTTGACAGGACCTTTCAGAGGTGAAGACATCCTCATTCCTCACATTCCTATGATTCCAACAGATATGCCATTTCAATTTCAGAGGTTGCAATTCCCCATTCGATTGGCATTTGCAATCACCACCAACAAAGCTCAAGGCCAATCTTTAGAATTGTGTGGTTTAGAATTGCTTCTCACATGGACAATTATATGTTGCATGTTCTAGAGTTAACAAACCAGACTGAGCCACAGCAAGGCGTGGTCAGGTACAGCTAGTATTTAAATAAAATTCAATAAATAATTGCCTGGATGTTCACAAATAAAGTCATATGTTCACAAATAAAGTTTGGCGGGCCCCAGGGGAAGAGCCTTCTCTGTGGCGGCCCCGGCCCTCTGGAATCAACTCACCCCAGAGATTAGAACGGCCCCCACCCTCGTCTTTCACAAATTACTCAAGACCCACCTTTGTCGCCAGGCATGGGGGAGTTAGGATATTCCTTCCCCTAGGCCATTACAAGTTATGTATGGTATGTTTGTGTGTATGTTTGGTTTTTATAATAAGGGTTTTTAGTTGTTTTATTCAATTGGATTGTTACATGTTGTTTTTTATCACTGTTGTTAGCCGCCCCGAGTCCGCGGAGAGGGGCGGCATACAAATCCAATAAATAAATAAATAAAATAAATAAACCACAATTTACCTTATATAATGATTAGGCTCACACACAGGAATAAACCAAAAGGTCAGAGGACAGAGGGGAGAGAAGTGTGGGTTCAAGAAAAGGGAATCCCTTCCCTTATAGAGACTTGGGACTAGAATGGACCAAACCAGGAATGACCTTAGTTTATTCCTTGCCTAATGATTAGCGGGATTTAATTAACTGTGGCAATGGGGACTTGCCATTGCAAAAACAACGCAGGCAGGTGACATTGCTCTTTATGACTGCATTGCTTAGTGACAAAGATTTTGAGTCCAATTATCGTTGTTAACCAAGGGCCAACTGTATATATACAGAAATGTCTCCAGTGAATATGGAATAAGTATTTTTTTTGAAGAACAACACTGCATAGCGATGAGCACAGCTAGGTTAATTGGACTTATAGCATGCATTCAGTACTAAAGGATTGCTCACATTGCTGTAAGAGTCCTTGGCCAGACATGACTAAACATTTTTCTGCTTCCTATACAGACTTTTTAATTATATCTGGAGTGAAGATTGCAATGGAAATATATTCACGGGGGATGGGGTGGGGGCACTAACCATGTCACCCATGTGGGGCTGAAACTCAAACTTCATGGGTGGGCAGAAGACACTGTTACACATTTCCATCAGACGCTGCTTGTCGCTGTTGGCATCCAGATTTTCCACGGCATTCTCAATGGCATCCAGGCCTTCATGCTTTGACTGTTCTAGATTCAATTCTGCTGATAGGAATGTCCTAAGTGCCCTACCCAGGCTGGCATGATATCCTAGGTCACAGCACTGCTGAAAAACAAACAGGAAAGTAAAAACCAAAGTAAAACTCAAAATGTTGAAGGAAAAATTATAAATGATACAATATACAGATAAACAGTCAAACATTCTTCTTAGAGGATTTATTGTTTTCTGGACGTCAGTGGTATTTACGCTGAAACATAACTTTATTCAATAAATCTAGATGCTTCCCAGATTATATGAGACCTGATTTATATAAATTCAATTTTACACAAATGTTTTATAAGCCACATTTACGATAAGAAAAAGAAAGGTTATATTGGCAGTGCAAAGTAGTACAGATCACAGCTAAATATCTTATTTACACAGTTTGAATTTGCAAAGTTTTCCACAACTGATATGAAAGCACGAGTATTAAGTATTTTCCTTTTTTTTTAAAATGCATCACAGAAACAATTTGTATTGTGCCATATTAAGTCAACCAATTGCTTAAATTGAAAACATAGATTTATATAACCATTTGTTTTAGATGGTGGAATTATAAAACACAATTCAATCTGACACAATAGAAACTCCTACTTTAGATTGATTTACAGTATCCAATGATCCAGATCACAATAACTTGTCTTCTTAGATCTATATTCAATCTTCTGAACTGGGACTATTCTCTGTTCTTCTGCTCCCAGAAGTCTCTCACCACTTTCTTCCAGTGTTGTTCTCTTATCATAACCTGGTTGGACTGGTACCATTTACTTTCCCTAGCTAAATCCCTATAAATAAAATCTCAGAAAAACTTCACACAGTAGACAAGTCACCTTTAAGAAGCTAAATGTTAGACAAGAACTGTATTGATGTTTTGGCATTCATATACTGACTAGAACACCAGATATTAAGAACTTTTACAAAAAAAAAAACACTTGCAGAGAAAATGTGCATCTGAAATCTAGTTGTGGGAAAACACTAATTAGTTTGTAGAGGAGAAGTTTAAAAATAGCTTGAAAATAAATTTAAACCTGATTTAGCAATTGTACACTTTAGGATAAGTTTTCATTCAAAAACTAGGAAACATATGCTTTTCTAAAAGATACATACTCAGTATATGTTTGTCATTGTATGGCATTGTAAGAATAAATGGATGAGGGCAGGGTTAAAATCAATGTATTCTATCCCATGGGCATGTGGCCCTTGGTCATGCTGGCTAATTATATCAGGAACTTGCTGATTGGGGCTATGAAATAATAAATACACCTCTGTAAAAGAGGGCTTACTTCAAAAGAGGAGACTACAAAGTCCCTCTTGAAGAAATCAATCCTGCAACTCAAAGATGCTTTTCCCATTATGGACAAAAATTCTTCTGCCTGATTCCAGAGAAAGATGCCTATTATAGGATGCTCAGATACAAATGTAGGAACGTATGAAAGACAGAGCACAAAATTGTTAAATAACATATATCATCACCTAGCTGCTGATAAAGAAACAGATACTTACCACAACATCCCAAATAGAAATCTGAAGTATTTTCTACATTTATTATATTGTTACTGACAACAAATCTGTTATTTTTCAAAGAAGATTATATGAAAATAAACTCCTGCCCTTACTTGATGTGAAAAAACCTATGTATCAGTAGAAGGACAATGGTTTCAGCTGGGGGAAGGAAGGAAGGAAGGAAGGAAGGAGGGAGGGGGGAGGGAAGGAGGGAGGGAGGGAGGGAAGAAGGAAGGAAGGAAGGAAGGAAGGAAGGAAGGAAGGAAGGAAGGAAGGAAGGAAGGAAGGAAGGAAGGAAAGAAATTTTCTGAATGGGTAAGTATCTATTTATTTGATATAATCACAAACTTACATCTGCCCATATAGACAAATATTGGAACAGAAATGCCATGAATGTGCCAGAGAGAGGAATCAAAAAGACAGGAGAGAAGCATAAATGTATGTGGTTAAATTAAGCCTCCCAATATCCTGTTTACAGTTACATGGTTGGGTACAGTTCCAAAAGTCTGGGGCAGGTGTTGAGAGTCTGTTTGTAAAGCAGCAATTGTTGGTTTTACTGGAAGCAGGCAATAAATTTAGGCAATAAACAATAAATTTAATCAAGAAGCATAAAAACTAAATAGGGGTTAAAATGGTTGATTAAGAATCTGCACACGTCGAGGCTATTTCATTCATAAATATTCAGCAGTTTCAGCTTTGCAACCAAATTAACATTCCGTGTTTTTCACAATCGTGGAAGAGAAATTGTGGGAATTTTGCCAATGAAGGAAGTCACCAGACATTTCAAACAGACTAATATTAATGTTAATATATGGTTTAGTTGGAGCCTTATGAATAAAGCTTTCTTATGTGCAGGTTTCATACAATAGCTTCCCACCACTGCATTTCCTCTCTGTAAAACCAGATTAAGTAATCTATGTGGGAATAGATGGAAACAGAATAGATGACAATTTCATATTTCCATTCATGGAATCTGAACTCAAAATTATAATTTATAATCCCCATTGGAAACCAGAAGAAAAAAATTAATTTCTCAACACTCCTTCCTTATTTTTTGCATTTTACAAAACCCCTTAAATTACATTTACAACTGTGTCAGACTCATCTTTCTTTCTTGGCTGTACAGTGATCCCTCGATTATCGTGAGGGTTCCGTTCCAAGACCCCTCGCGATAATCGATTTTTCGCGATGTAGGGTTGCGGAAGTAAAAACACCATCTGCGCATGCGCACCCTTTTTTCATGGCCGCGCATGCGCAGATGGTGGAGTTTGCGTGGGCGGCGGGGAAGACCCAGGGAAGGTTCCTTCGGCCGCCCAGCAGCTGATCTGCTCGGCAGCGCAGCGAGGAGTCGAATCAGGGGTTCCCCTTTGCGTGGGCGGCGGGGAAACCCCGATCTTCGTCTGCTCGCTGCTGCTGCGGCCACCCAGCAGCTGATCTGCTCGGCAGCGCAGCAGCAGCGAGCAGACAAAGATCGGGGTTTCCCCGCCGCCCACGCAAAGGGGAAACCCCAATTCGGCTCCTCGCTGCGCTGCCGAGCAGATCAGCTGCTGGGCGGCCGAAGGAACCTTCCCTGGGTCTTCCTCGCTGATGCCCCCGCTCGCCCGCCCGCCCGCCGCCCGCCAGCAAGAGGGGGAGAGATAGAGAAAGAGAGAGAAGGAAAGAAAGAGATGAGAGAGGGAGGAAGAGAGTGTGAGAGAGGAAGAAAGAGAAAGAGAGAGAGAGAGAGAGAAAGATGAGAAAGGAAGAGAGTGACGTCATCGGGTGGGGAAAATCGCGATATAGCATTTCGCGAAGAACGAGATCGCGAAAATCGAGGGATCACTGTATACTGTATTTTTGGGAGTATAAGACACACATTTTTCCTCCCTAAAAGAGGCTCAAAATTTGGATGCATCTTATATTACGAATGTAGTTTGGGGGGTTTTTTGGAAGCCTTTTTCCCCAGCCCTAACTAGGTGCTAACAATCCACCTGGCTTCCTAATCCATCCAAATAAGATTCCCCCCCCCCCCAGCACTAAGTGTTTGCAGGCTTGTTTTCATTCCTACTCCCTCAGAAAAAGGCCTTTTTCAACCCTAACCAGGGAATAAAATAAAGTGCTGAAATTGAACAGACTAAGGATGCTAGCCAGATGAATATCTGGAAGGCAGATTTCCCCCCCTATCCCCTCCCCCCCAAAAGTAAGGTGTGTCTTATACTGCAATGAAATTTATACTCTGAAACATATGGTAAATATAGTGATGGGCTACCAAAATTTTTACTACCACACTGTGGGCATGGATTATGCATTTTGTTTCAACATCTTTCAGTGCAAATTGGGTGATCTGGGGTGGAGCTCCATTTTTACTACCCCACTGCGTTCCCCCCGTCTGGGTAGTAGTCCACCCCTGATTATCTACTATATAAAGTGTATGTAAAAAAACATACCCACAGCCCAGAAGAGAAAAAAAGACCGTACCCGTAGGAGCCCATCGCTGGGTAAATACTTGATGGAAGTTTTTTCCAAAGATTAAAAAAATAAAATAAGAATTCAAACAAATTAAATTCTCAACCTGACAGATTAACCCTTCATCCATTAAAACAGAGGTCTTCAAACTTGGCAACTTTAAGACTTGTGTACTTCAACTCCCAGAATTCTCAAATCCAGCTACTGGCTGAAGAATTCTGGGAGTTGAAGTCCACAAATCTTAAAGTTGCCAAGTTTGGGAACCCCTGCAGTAAAACAATATTGAAATACAAAGCTGGTAGGATAGGTTGTTCCTTATAATGAATCTTGCATTATTTTTTTACTTTCTTTTTCTATATTGATCAGGGGACTCAAACTACATTTCTTTGAAGGCCAGATCAACATTGTAGTTCTCCTTTGCGGACCGGGTGGGGGGAGAGAAGGGATGGACCCTGATGGCCAAAAAGGGGCATGGGGGTCTGGCCCTCCTGCATTCCAGTTTGACCAGCAGAATACTGCATGAGGCCATGCAGGCCAAAAATGGGGTGAGGGGGGCCTCACACAGTCCCCCTCCCCCCGTGCTCCATTTTGGCTGCCAGGGGCACCACGGGCCGCTCCTTTGCCATTTCCAGGCTGGCACTATGGACCAGATTTAAGCCCTGGTCTTGAGTTGTTGTTGTTTTTAAATATTTTTTAAACACAGCATATACATCTTTTATGGACAAAGTGTTGTCCAGATCCCTTGTCTTACATCATTTCTTATACATAGTCAATAATAGAGCTCATTTGCAAGTTAGAGATAGAGATGGTTTAAAGTAAAATATTCTAATTTATACTTTTGGGGAGCAATGCAAAAATAAAACTCAGATCAGAATTCTGGGTTATTCAAATCCTCTTACAAAAATGGATCAACCAGTTAATAAAAATTTGCAAATTAGAAAAAGTTAAGTACATTTGGATTTTTATGAACCTGATCAATTTTATAAATATAGATTTAGGCCAACCAAGGCTTACATTCAATAAATATTAACCTGACAAAACTAGAAAAGATGGGCTTTTTTATCCCTACCACTAGCCTTCCATGGGCACTCTACTGAAAGAGGAGGCCAATGATTTACTTGTTTGAACATTTATTTCGCATATCTTCCTTAATGGGATTGAATGAACATTTATGAATATTTTGTTTCTCAGTTCAATCTTATAAGGTTGACTGCTGTGGTGAAAAACCATGTAAGGCATATTAAAGATGCTAGCATGTATATTCTAGAGAAAAGACCAGCTGTAGATCTATTCTTTGTGTAAACTTCATGCATTCCTATACAACCTTAAGAAAATTCACCATTCCTCTCAACAAATTGAATTGGTTTCAAGATCATTTGGATAAATGAAGTTGTTTGAATCTTTCAGACATTTAAGATGAATTGCAAACCATTTTAAGCATTTCTGTTATAATTCCTGGAAATCATTCAACCCGTAAGCCAATACAAAAACTAAGAGGAAAACACCAGGTATTCGTAAAAAAACCGTATGAGATAAAGATATGGCTATTTTAAGTGAAGATTGCTCCTAAAGCTTTCTATAAAGTTTGAGGAGTATGCAAACTCAAAAAATGATATTAAAATAAGGGAAGTACCTGACAATTGCAGAATTTGGTTTGGCTATTTAATTAGTGCTGTGTTTAAATGCTGTTGTCCTTCGATAATTGAAACACAGATGGAACACATATAAAAGATAAAATCTCCATATGGACTTCTGCCATTGAAGAAATTAACTGAGAAGAACAACATAATGAGGCTTGAAGCAGAAACATTCAGGAAATACACCACCAAAGTACACTTACATCAATGAGGTCTGAAAGGTCATGGATATAATACTTGAATACAGATGCATTGGTGGCTTCCAGAGCCAGCAGATATTCATTCCTCGCCTTAATAGCCTTCAGTTTATTTTCTGTGTATTTTGCTTGGCGCTGAAAAATATACAAATTGATTTTTATTACAAAATAATTAAAATGAGGAAGGCAATTACCTTGAAAGCAGGGGGGGGGGGGGGAGATTCTGCAAAATCAAGAAACTGTTTTACTTTCTTTTTAACCCAGACTAAGAAATCTTAACACTTTTAGGCAAAACAAATGCATCATATAACAATGACTCAAATGTTGAATCATGAAGATAGAGGAAGGTAATCTAATCCACAGATGGCCAAAAAGTGGCTCATAGGAACAGATAAAGTTAATATATCCAATCCTAGAAGCATGTTTACATCCTGAAGATCTCTGCAGAATTTTATTTGGCTCTGATACGGACAGAGAGGACTGACATCAGCAGCAGGTACTAAAGAGCCAAGTGTGAACAAAGGTCTGATACCCAAATCATCCAAATTACAGAGACCGATCATGTATCACTAGAACTTAATATACCAACTGCACTAAGCAGCTGGAAGCTTAGGCCCACACACGTATTTACATTCCTCTTCTCATAAGAATAGGAAACAGCCCTTCCTGACCTAGCCCAATCAATACATGAATATTGTATATATGGAACATTAATAATTTAAACCTTCAACATAAAGTTAAAGCTAATTCTATACTTATTGATTGATTTTATTATTTGAAAAAAAGTCCAAAGCGGGCAACCATTTAAACATATTTTACAATAAATTGGAATAATTAGAATTAAGTTGTTACGGCTCTAATTACTTATTAACAATTGAAATCCTAAATACAATATATAATCCTGAACCAAATGGGAAGGCACAACAGTATCTGTCTACCCAAATATTTGGTGAATAGGTCTTAAACTGTCACCAAATGTTTATGATGGTAGCTGTCCACGACATCTGAAGCAAAAGGAAATTCCACAGCTGAGACAGTGGGACTCACTGCATAACAAACAGCCAGTGGATGCAATAGCCTTTGAAGTCACCTCCAGTAAATCTTCCTATAAGGGCAAATTACACGTAGTTCTCGAATCGTTGGGACCAGGACTGCTATTGTTAAATGATGATGTCATAATGTGTGATGTCATGTGACCATATCATTTAGTGATGACGATCTAGGCATTCCCAGATGTGGTCATAATTCCAAGATGTGTGGGGGTTGTTAAGCAAGAATTAACAGGACCCACAGGAAATGAGAGTGACATTGTCACACAGAGATGGGGAAGATTGATTGATTGATTGATTGATTTATTGATTGATTTATATGCTGCCCATCTCCGAGGCCTCAGGGTGGCTTACAACATATTAAAAAACAAAATGCAATATAAGCATCTGAAATCCAATTAATTTAAATAATTAATTTACTCATTCCCGTTCAACAACATACATGCATCACACTTGTAGGCCAGGAGGGTAGAGTCCAGTGGCCCCAAGCCTGGCAGCATAGGTGAGTCTCCAGACTCTTACGGAGGGCAAGGAGGGTGGGGGCAGTACGAATTTCTGGGGGGAGCTGATTCCAGAGGGCTGGAGTCCCCACAGAGAAGGCTCTTCCCCAGGTCCCACTAAACAACATTGTCTCGTTGATGGGACCTGGAGAAGGCCGACTCTGTGGGACCTAACTGGTCGCTAGGACTCATGCGGCAGGAAGCGGTCCTACAAGTAATCTGGTCTGATGCTATGTAGGGTTTTATAGGTCATAATCAACACTTTGAATTACATCCAGAAACCAATCGGCAGTCAATGCAAGATCCTGAAAAGCCCTGTATAAGCTGCATGCAAGTTGAAGAAGGGAATGGCGCAGCGCGGCACAAGTGAAGAGAGGCTGGGAAAGGAGGCCACAGAATGCAATGTGAGAATAGAGAGGCTCAAGGAAGAAAATGCCGGTGGCTGTGAATGTAGGGAAGCCTAGAGATGGTGAATGCTGATGGGGGCAAGAGGGAGGATTGGGAAAGGAAGATGCTGGTGTGGGTGAGTGTGAAAGCAGGTGGGGAAGGAGGATGCTGGTGGGTGTGCAGAGAGAAAGGAGATATAGTGTATGTGGATGGGCAAAGGGGGGAATAAAGGTGTGATGTGTGCATAGAAAGGAAGGGGGGAAGGAGACCACAGTGCGTACAAATAAAGAAAGGCAGGGGCGCAAGGATATTTACCCAACAACTTGTGATCTTACCTGCAGGCTTCCCCATTGACTCGGGGGTCTTGGTAAGTCAGCAGGAAAGACCACAAATGGCAATAAAGTGACCACGGAACACTGGAATTGATCCTAAGTGCAAGCTGGTTTTCTAGTGTTTGAATTTTGTTCATCTCACTCTGGGTGTGGGTGTTCTACAATGGCCGGAACTTGGAAGGTCAGTTGTAAGTCCCTTTGTTCAGTAACTTTGAAAGCCAATGAATGGTCAGTCACTGAAAGAATGGTCCTAACTTGAGAACTATCTGTATACAGTACTGTATTGAGGAACAAGAGAGGGGGAAAAATCCATTGGCTATGCATATTTACTTACTTGCCTCATGCGTGATCCTAAGACAAGTATGCTTGTATTTCTGTCATCTCAATACAATGAACTTTTCCAATTAAAATGTTACTTCTTAAAGCAATATATCCAAGGTAGTCTACTGGAAATATTAAGCCCCCCCCCCCAACTTTTTAAATACAGCCTCTGCCTACGGCACTATATTACATTACCTCTGCAAGTTAAAACATTTAAATATCAAACTGCTAACTGCTTGATATGTAGCATCTTTATGCTACATGCTAATCAGAGTTTCAGTCTGAATGCATTTACATAGTTGACTAGGGATAAGAAGAAATGGATGAGTGGCAAAAATGACCTTCTAATGCTTGTGGTTCCTGTACGTTCTCATTCCATCTCATGAATACACATACCTAAATATAGTTTCTAGATCTCAGAATAATCCCCGAGCCATTAGGTCAGTATTTCTGCTATTTCCCCATTAAATAGCTCTTCCCCCTTAACGCCCTGAGAGATATTCTATTGTGTATTTGTTTCAAGGGAACGCTCAGCAGCTGCTCTTGGTAAGGAGAGCTTTGCAATTACCCAGCAGTTAACCCTGTTGTGCGCTCACCTTCTCTTTCATTTTCTCAATCTTCTTGACTGAGCTCCGTCGGACATGCTTTTCTTCAAACTTGACACTGGAGGCTGAATCAGGGGAGCGTGGAGTTTGCTTTTCCTCCTGCTTCACAGACTTGCCAATCTGTTTTTCTTCTTGCTTCTCTGCCTCTTTCAGCTTGCTCTGGGCACTGATGCTGTCAGCATTGTACATATGGTAGGTCTTCATTACCTGCAAAGGCAATTCTCATTTATGAAGCACCTTACTGTTCTGCCAGGCTTCCTGGTAGAAGCCCCCTGAAAATTCACGGGTACAAATTTCAGACACACAACACGTTTGAAAATTCAAAACAATGTCCTTTATCACAAAATTCAAAAGAAACAAAGCACCCTTTTTGTATTGCAAAGAGCACTCTTCCCCAAAACAACCTTGTTGGCTGTACAAGTCCCTTAATCAGTCCTTAAGTACTTAGCTAGTAGCTGTGAAGAAACGTCACAGCCCTCCTTCTTCCCACAAAGTGAAACACACACACACACTTTACTCTGCTTTGTGTCAAAGGTGTGAAAAATCCACAAAGTTCAGACACAGCGAGGCACGATCCTGAAGAACTGCGATCAGATAATCTTCCACAATGGCCAAACTAGCACGCTGCTATTTATAACAGCAGCTCTAATTACTGGAGCCCCACCCAAACACAGGTGGCCTCTCTTATCTCCTGTAATATTTCCTCAATTGGTCTCTTCGATGCATAAGTCTGTGCCTGTGTGGATCTAACACTTCGTCATCTGAATCGACCGAAGATAATGGTGATTGGCTTCCTGGGCTGTGTGCCAAGCCCCCCTCTTCCAAGTCACTCCCACCTTCTTCTTCGTCCGAGGAAACTGCACTCCCTGACTCTGCCGGCAACAAAACAGGCGTAGGACATGTTGACGTTTCCCCTGCCTCCACTTCCACATTCCCTGGGGCAGGAGCTGGGCCAGAGCCAACCACAATACTTACTGGGTGTTTTTTTTTTAAAAAAAAATCCCATTTGGAAACACCTAAACATCAGCCAACTAATGACTTCAATGTAAGCTTAAAATTCAAACAGAAAAATATCTATAACTATTCTACAAACCTACTATACGGGCAGTCCTTAATTTATGATGGCCATAATTTCCATTGCTAAGTGATGCTGACGTAAAGTGTGACTGCACTGCTTAGCAACAGCAATCCCTGCAGTCCTAATCGTCCTCCTCAATCAGATCCCATTTTGGTTAGGCAAGGCAACTTCCTGCCACTTTCCAAAACAAAGTCAATGAGGAAGCTGGCAGGATGTTGTTGAGACCCAGGTGACTCACAAGCAGGCTGGCACGCAGATTAAATGGCTGCTGCAGGTTGGTGGGGACACTTAGGGAGAGTAGAAAGGGGTGCTGCAACTGGTCTTAAGTGCAATTTGGTTACTGAGCACGAGATCATGATTATGTGACCATGGGGGTTATGGGATGGCCTGAAGTCTCAAGGATCAGTCGTAGCCAACGTTCATTCAGCAACATTGTAACTTTGAATGGTTGCTGAAAGAATGGTCGTAGGAACCACCTATAGAACTCAAAAGGATCAGCAAAGGTATGGAACATTTTAAAACTTTTGTCTAAACCTAGGGCTAAACCTTTGGCTAAACCAGGGCCTCCACTATTTATCCTAACACTGCTTTTCAAGGTTTGCTGGGAGTTTTTATTTCTTATTTTTTATTTTAAAAACATTTAAAAGAATAATAACAATAACAATTTTGAAAGAAAAACCTAAAGCAGTAAGTGAAAAAGTGTAAAGAAATAGAAAATATTTTATCCTCTTTTTTCTAAAGTTACAACAATCTTCTTTCTATAGTGTACCTTTTTAAATCATCAAATCCATAAATCATAAGTTCAGTTTTTAAGCAAAAAATCCATAAGAGGCTTCTAGTCATTAATAAATGTGGACTTTGTCCTTTCTGTAGTCAGAGAAGTCAACTTTGCATCTTTGCTAATTATGTCATCTTCACCAGCTGTTCCTCTATTGTGGGTATTTCAGATTCTTTCCATTTTTGTGCATGAAATAATCTTCCAGTAGTTATCATATATGAAAACAGCTTTCCAAAATGCTTTGCTAATTGTTGCATATGAATCTTAAAATTCTTTATTTTTAATTCTATATTTGAATCCCCCCCCTTTTTTTTTTGCAGTCCACCAACCATGCTAAACTGATCCTTCACATTTTCCTCATTTCTAAAATAAACTGAAAATACTTTTTATACATTCTAAATAATTTGTCTGGAGGCTGTATCATTTTATAAAATTCTCTTTTAAAATATAACTACAGTGGTACCTCATGATACGAACCCCTCGCCATACGAACAACCCGAGATACGAACCCGAGGTTCGGAAATTTTTTGCCTCTTCTTATGAACTTTTTCCGTCTTACGACCCCCCCCCGCCGCCACGAAGCCCCACTGCACGGCTGTCGCTTTTTGAAACAGCCGGGGGGCTTCTCAGCGTCCTCCTGAACCCGAACGCCAAACCCGAACTTCCGGGTTCGGCGTTCAGGAGGCCGCCGAGAAGACCCCCGGCTGTTTAAAAAGATGACAGCTGGGTGGCGGGGCTTCTCGGCAGCCTCCCGAACGCCGAACCCGGAGGTTCGGCAAAAGTTCGGGTTCGGGAGGCCGCTGAGAAGCCCCGCCGCCTCCTTTTGAAACAGCCGGGGGGCTTCTCAGCATCCTCCTGAACCCGAACGCCAAATCCGAACTTCCGGGTTCGGCGTTCGGGAGGCCGCCGAGAAGCCCCCTGGCTGTTTCAAAAGGTGACAACCGGGCGGCGGGGCTTCTTGGGGGCCTCCCAAACGCCGAACCCGGAGGTTCGGCAAAAGTTCGGGTTCAGGAGGCCGCTGAGAAGCCCCGCCGCCCGGCTGTCACCTTTTGAAACAGCCGGGGGGCTTCTCAGCGTCCTCCTGAATCTGAACGCCAAACCCGAACTTCCGGGTTCGGCATTGGGAGAACGCTGAGAAGCGCCCGGCTGTTTCAAAAGGTGACAGCCGGGCGGCGGCGCTTTTTTGCGTTTTTTTTTCGTTGCACGCATTAATTCATTTTACATTGTTTCCTATGGGAAACAATGTTTCGTCTTATGAACTTTTCGCCTAATGAACCTCCCCCGGGAACCAATTAGGTTCGTAAGACGAGGTATTACTGTATTTAAATTCCAGTCCTTTCAACTATGTATTTCTTACTGCTCTTCAATACATTATGTCCAAAATTCTTAGGAGTTTTTCTTATATTTGTTTGAATGACAAAGTTAAAGACTCAGCTTTAGCCGAGTCCCTGAACATGTGGGAAATGCTATTTGGGTTCAAGATCATTTATCTAAAAATTCCATTACAGGCCCTGCCATTCGACCAAGCCAATCGGATTGGAGAATTTGCCTGCTGGACTGCTGTAGCTAAGGACATCTACTTTGGTCATTTTGCAGACTTCAAATCTCTATCACGCTCTCACACAACAGAGCTCCAATGATTTTTAACTTCTACTGCACGAAGTGATATGCCCTATTAGCACAAGGATATAAAAAGCTAGATGAAAGTAGGAAAGAGAGAGGAACAGCTAGGAAAGAAGTAGAAAGATAATTCTATTTCCAGCTGAAATTTGACTATGTAGGATGAGGAGTAAAGGGTCATTAAATAGCATTCCTTTCTTTACTCCAGGAAGTTGATATCTTTACTTTAAAAAGCAATTACTAGAAGAGAGACCATTTTAACTGACTGTATGGCAGCCCATGCTCCACTAGTGCCAATCCTGCTCAGCAATACAAAAGGCAACATAGACAGCAGAGGCTGACTCTGCTAACAAGCAGCCTTTCTTTTTGTTTCTCTACAGTCTCTCCATTGTTTTGGATCAATACTGACTTTTCCCTTTCTCACTGGAGTTTTGTTTTTTTTTACAAAAAAGTGAGCTCTAATAGTTGAACCACATTTTTGATTCCTGCCCTTCTTTGCATTTTAGCCCTCTATGTAACCTTTTTTGAACTGGTCAAGTATCAAATATCTTAAGAATCTCCAATTTATTTCCTTAGATTAACTAACACATCTTTTGGATAGGTTTAAAACAACTTCTGACAGATGGATAGATGGATGGATGGATGATAGACAGACAGACAAACAGACAAAAAGACAAACAGATGGATGATAGAGGTTTGTTTATAGAAAATCAACCTTTATCCTCTCTTTCTCACAGATTCTGATCAAGATAGCTTACCTAATGAAATTTAAAAACTGATTTTAAAAAAGGGTATGCAGTCTTCCAATTACATCACAGAACTTCTTGACATATTAATAACCAATAATAATTGCTTTGTAAATGTGTGCTCAAACGGAGAAGAGATGTATGTTCCAATTTTAAAATCCTGCTGCAAGCCAACTTTGGCCTCAAATCCTTCCAGTTTCCAAGCCTTAAGCCCCCCGAGTCTTCTTTCACCTCAATTTGAACTTGACCGTAATTTTTTTTTGGTGGAATATATGCTCTCACTTTTTTTACTCCTTCTGGAGCAATTAAAGCAACACTCCTTAGTTACAGGAAGAAGTAACAGTTAAAAATGCTAACCCACTCAGTATTAAAGGAAGTATGTATATGTTAATTCTGAATCATTATCTGTGAACAGAATTAAAGGTGGCATTTGGAATTGCCTTCAACAGGAAGGAGAGGTATTCTTTCCATGTACCCCTATTCCCATTACTTCTAGTGAAAGACATCTGGCACAAGGCATCAAAACCACTTAAGTCCCAATTTTAATGGTTTCAAATATTAAAAAATGTGTCAACACAGTCGATCCATATCTTTCTGCCAAGATTGACATCAAGGTCCAGGGTCAAAGCAATTACATAAAGATTCAGTCCTGGAGTCTAGGTATTATATGAATACCATACACTATGCCCATGAAAGGATTATATTAAGATGTTAGATGAGCATCTATTTTGCCAGGTCCTGCGTTGTGTTTCTCCCTCTCTTTCTCTTTTAATTAGAACTCTCACATCTACCTTCAGTGAAAGGCACACACACATGAGCCAAGGAGCTTGTTTTGAGTAGCCCAACTGAATAAAGAAAACAAAACTCATCTTTAAAAAAAAATAATTATCCTATACTTAATACTATTTACAAAACAGGAACTTGATCATCTGCCTCGTTAAGGAAGAATAACAGAAAAAATTTCCCTCTAACACACCCCTGCCTACTTTGCAATAATGTACCACTTCTTGAAAGGTTGCTTGGGTCTAATGTAAGACCAGATTACTTATCTACTTTAGACTAAAGGAAGAACTATTAGCAAATGCTTTTCTTGGAAATCTTCAAAGAGAAAATAAGCTTTATTAGTTCAAGGACTGTCCCAATTGTTTAAGAATGTTTTTCATCTGAATTGGAGCTCTATTAATCTGACTAATGGGCAAAATGCTTCCAGATATATCTGGGAAGAATACATGCAATATTTAAATGATGTTATTTTCAATCTTGAGGTAGAAGGCATAAGCATCAATGCAGTGGAATATTACCAAGGATTTTCTGAATTAGCTTACTGTATTTTTCAGAGTATAAGATGCTGTGGTCTATAAGACGAACCTACTTTTGGTGGGCAGGAAAACAAGAAAAAAACCTGCCTTTGCCTCCCAGTATCCATCATCTGATCCATTTGCTGTGGTCCATTATGCGCTGCCATGACCTACTTGCTTTTGCCATGGCCCGTTCACCACAACGGCCTGTTTGCCATGGCTTGTTTGCCACGGCCCATTCGCCGCTGCCAATCCCCACCGCCTGGAACCAGCTTAAACTGCCAAATGTGGAGGCCAAAAATGAGGTGTGCGGAGGGCCAAAATTGCAATGAGCAGAGGACAAAAACAGTCAAAGAGCGGGAGCTGGTGCGTGGGCAAGGTTTCGGCAACATTTGGTGTATAAGACGCACCACAATTTTCATCCACTTTTTTGGGGGGGGGGAGTCCATCTTATATTCCGAAAAGTACTGTATATCTTTCATGTCAGAAAGAAGTTAAGGCAGAAGAAAACATAATTTAATAAATGCAGCCTTCACCTACCAAGAAAAATCTAAGGTCGTTATAGGGATTGTGGGACAGTGTTCCCTCTAATTTTTTTGGGGGGGTGGGCGGAAAAGTATAGTGTCTGAGCGGCAGTCCCTTTGGGACTGGGCGGCACAGAAATAATAAATAAATAAATAAATAAATAAATAAATAAATAAAACAAACAAACAAATAAAAAACCCACCCTGTTTTGCCTCAGAGAATTTCAAAATAAAATACTGTACTGTGTGTCTATAACAGTGAGCTCATAATAAGGCAACTCTATCAATATCAAAATGCCACTTAAATAGTTGAGCTAGTTTCAAACTAGATTTTGATTTTCTTTCTCTCTTCCTTACTCCCATTCTTTTTCTTTCTCTTTTCCTTCCTCTCTTTTTTCTATCTGTTTCTCTCTCTTCCTCTCTTCCTCTCTCTCTCCTTCCCTCTCACTCTTTTCCTCTCGGCTTCTGGGCAGGTTTGGAAAACTCTGAGTTGATGATGATTTTTAAGTGAGCGATTGCTCACTGCTCAGCTTAGAGGGAACTATGTTGTGGGATACCATTGTGGGGAGGGGGAGAGGGAGATCTATAACTCATTTAAAAAAATCAAAGCTAAAATCTTAATCAACAAGAACTCGCCTAATAAATTTTAATGGATTTCTAAAGAAACTTCTAAAGAATTAAAATTTACTTTGCATAATCTTCCCATGTACAAGAGTAACAGATTTCAGTCTTCTCTCTGCTTTAAGCATAAATGCCTTTGATGTGTAATTGAGAGTGATAACGCAAAGCTCTGAAAAGAGGATACATGTTATTCTTATATTTCTCAAACACGTTAATCAATTAAAAAAAATCAAATGAACACTGGGAATCTGAATGGGGGAAAAACTACTGAAGACAAATGGCATCCGGTGGACCTGAAGGGATGACAATCCAAGATCTTACAGTGGAGAGAAACCAACTGCAAACCTGACTGAGAGAAAATTGATACGGAAATCTATAACCTCTTCCTTAACTCTTAATTTAGGAAACAGAAATAGAGCAAGACATTCATAAATCAAATTCACATCATAACCTTAAAATATACATGCTCAGGTTTGTTTTATGCTGTCTTCAATACAGCAAAAAAATATTTTCTGGCTGTTTAAAATTGCTAATTAACCAAGGTTTGAAAGGGAAGGAGTAATTCATGGAGGAATGCAGTGCAATTAGTTTGCTTGCCAACTAAGGCTAAAAAAACCCTCCAAAACTGCTTACGCAACTTATGCTTCGTAATTAGAGAACTTTTTTTAAAAAAAAAACCTGTCTGTGCAATGTGTCATCCTCAACTCCTAAAAATCCAGAAGCCAGTTTTGTCCTTGAAAAGTTTCTCAAATCCAATTTAGGACATGTTTGTGTAGATAGGTTAATCTCATTTTGCTTCTCTGGCAGATTAAAAATTGTATTCAGAAATCCTTGCTCATCCCCTGTAAATAAGCCAGAGATCGATTGGTAGAATGAGATATACATCCTGTCCCATTTTTTTTCTTGCTCTCAAACACAAGGATGAGTAATGTAGATTTAATATACCTCATTGCTAATTGATGCTGTGAGGTATAATTCAGCATCACCTAGAAAACCCGACCATGCTGACTTAGAGAAATTGCTTAAGAAAAAGCCTGATGAAAATCAAGATAAAAAACACCTTGACTATGTCTCTGATTGGTCTAACACCTGGCAACTCCAAATCTCAACCAACAAATGCTCTGTCCTCCACATCAGCAAAAAGAACCAGAACTTCAATTATAAACTAAATAATCAAAATCTCACAGAAAACCCGCACTCAGTAAAAGACTTCGGAATACTAATATCAAATGACCTAAGTGCCAAAACCCACTGCAACAACATCACCCAAAAGGAATCAAGAGTTGTTAACCTAATCCTACGTAGCTTATGCTCTGGTAATCTCACACTTCTTACCAGAGCTTACATAACTTTTGCCACACCCATCCTCGAATACAGCTCATCTGCTTGGAACCCATACTGCATCTCAGCCTCTTGGCAACCGATCAAAGTTTATCCCATGCTTGGACTCTCCTTAGCAGCACATAGGAGAATGTGAAATGAGTATTTTCTAGAAAGCTAAAAAAATATAAAATCCTGATATGAATTTCAAACATATAGATTATTTCCATCACTATACACTGTATAAACCTTTTTTTTATTTTGACCAAACTGGCAAATACCTTTAATTATTCAATTTCTTACTATTCGATCCTTTTTGCCTTCCAGAATGTGGTTTACATTCAGCCCCTTCTTGCAATTATAGTGCGAGAATGAGAGTTGAGCCCAGCACATTTATATTTGCAATAAGAATATAATAGCAACTTTATTGTGTGAAATGGTTTTATTCCTTTGAGTTTTGTTATTTTTGTACAATTCTATTAATTTTGTACAGTTTTGTTCTCAGTTAATGATAGTAATTAAGAATGGAATTTCCATATCTAAGCAATGCGGTTGTATGGTAGAGTATCATTTGACTGCACTATTTAGAGATGGGAGTTCTGGCATTTCTGATTACTGTTATGAAACAAATCACACAACATCACGGAGTAAAATGTCATGTGATCACCATTTGTGATCTCCTGCAGGCTTCCCTATTTCCTTGTTGAAGGTCAGCAATGAAGGTCACAAATGATGATCCTGTGACTGTGGAAATGCTACAACAACCACAACTACTAGGATCTCTCTTAAGTATCACTCATTCAGCACCACTGTAAGTTCAAATTTATGGATGAACGGTCATTAAGCAAGGACTACCAGTATATTGCTGGCCAGAGTTATGTTGCATAAGGTGCTAAGCATACATAGCTAATCTATAAAGAATTAATTAACTAAAGCTATTCTTATTCAAGTTAATAAACCCATGGCATACCTTCCTCATTGTTTCAACTTATTTTAGAATTAATCTTCCTACTCCCAAAAGGCAACAACTATAAAGCATTCTAATTGGTTAAGGGTGTTTATTCTTTTCCTGTACAAATCTGAGTTTCTTTTTAAAGGCCATTTGTAATGGAATGTGTGGATGACTTTGTGGAAAGAGGTAAAGAGATGCTGTCTAGGAAACAAGAGACCTACCCTAATGGCTCAAGCAGTTAAAAATGGCAGTGGAAAGTTTGTACTTTCAAACTTGTAAGACTGACATTAGCCTACTTAGATAAATCAGACAGGAAACATGACTATGTGAACCAATTCTATTTTATTGTACTGCTACATTAACAGAAACTTGCAACTCTGAAAGTATAAATTTCCAGCCACTTCTATATCTTCAAAGGTTTCTTTCGCCCATCCTTCCAGTAGTAGGTTACTGCCACTATAGCTAATTGTGTGTAGTTCCGTGGCTCTGGCGCACAAGCACGGGTTTCAGCACAATTTTGCTTCCTCCACCTGTGCAGGTAGCAAAATCTCACACAGGAATGCACATGTATGCGTATTTCGGTGAGGTTTATCGCTTCTGCGCATGCATCCTAGCAAAAAAACTCATTGAAACATGCACGCGCGTGCGTCCCTGTGCAAGATTTTGCTACCTGCACAGGTGCAGGAAGAAAAATAGTGCTTGAATCCAAACTCAAAACTTCACCGAAATACGCCAGAGCCGCAGAGCTGCGCGCAATTAGCCATACCAGCACTATTGCATCCTTCCAAATGTACTTAGCCTGGCCCTTTCAGGCCACGAAAATTTGGAAATCCCCAGTTTACTATTATTTTCAATAATTGGCATAGCTTTCCCCCAGAGGTTCAATAGCATCAATCACTCACTCTCATATAAAAGTACTATTATTTTCAATAATTGACATAGCTTTCCCCCAGAAGTTCAATAGCATCACTCACTTTCATATAAAAGTATCTGGCAGTCAAAATGGCTATGTGATATGATTAGTAGCCACTAACTATGTAGTGTATCTATGTAGATTTATAAAGGAAAGAAACAAATCAATATTCTTACATTCCTTGCAGTCATGCTACACTGGACTCTAATAATTACATTTTTTCAATTAATTTGTTATAAATCAGTATAAAATACTTCCTATAGGAATATTATTGTGGAATTACTAAGGTTCCTTTTTTCTAAAAAGCAAGGTTAAAAGCCAAAACAAGGCCCACCCTCAATTCATTTTGGAGCACTTCTGCAATGTCACCGTAATACCAGTTGTATGTTCAAAATGCTTAACATCTGCAGCTGGAATTCAGTTTAATAATAAGAAATACCATATAAAGGTTTTAGGTTTTGTAGCTGCTGAAAGACAGTTTCCAACAGTTGCCTATAATAAAATACAACCTTTATCCCTGTGTGATTTGCTGGTTTATATAAATTAGACAAAATTGCAAAATCAGCCTATATCTAAGCCATCATGATTACTAGTTCTACTTCATTTCAGGGTCTCGTTGCTTTTGCCTCAAGAGTTTCTATGAAACATCTTTTCATGTGGCAACAGGGTGTGGAGAAAAGTATTTGCCAACGCAATCACCCTAGCTGACCAAACGAAATCCAGAAACCATCTGGTGTTTGGGGAAAAGCCTCAAAGAAAACATTCAAAGGACCCAAATTTAAAAATAGAAGTAATTTGTTCTCAGTTGCTAAGTTTAACAAACCTGAAACAGGTTTAATAAATATTAAATATTTCCCATTCAAACATGAAAGAAGAGATGGTCAGAATTTTTATAAGCACATGCCTATTTTTGTGTCAATCAGATTCTTCCTTGGTGTTTGTGTCATCTCAACTACAGAAAAGGAAGTCTTCACAATTGAAAACAAGCAGAACATCTAAAAACTGATTTTTTTCAAGCTAGTGATCTCCAGAGAGGATGGAAATAAGCCACCATAATTTCCAATCAATATGAGGAAAGCTAGCTGAAAACTGAAAAAAACCCAATTAGAATCTTACTTTAATTATTAGCTCACTAGACCAGTGTTTCCCAACCTTGGCAACTTGAAGATGTTTGGACTTCAATTCCCAGAATTCCCCAGCCAGCGAATGCTGGCTGGGGAATTCTGGGAGCTGAAGTCCAAATATCTTCAAATTGCCAAGGTTGGGAAACACTGCACTGTGAGACGGTGATTTTAAACAACTAGCAAGAAAAGAGAGGTTTGCTCAATTAACCAACAATAATTGCTAAAAGAAAATAATATGTGTGTGTCTAAATGATGGGCAAACAAATGAACCTGTAGATAAATTGATCGATATGTGGCACATGCAAAGCTCATATTACATCTGAAATTTCAGATCTCAGAAGAAGGACAGAAAAGGACATCAATGGAAAACAAGTAGAATGTTGTGGAATGATTTTATGCAACAATGTGTTGTTTTAATTAGTAAAATAAATAAACTAATGTTTCATGTCGCTTCATATAGTTTCCCATACTATTTCCTTTAATGCTTCGTTCAATCCTATTATCAAGTAGTAAGCAGGATCTTTGAAAAATAAATATATGATCCAAAATGTTACTCTGAGAATTAAAAACAGTACAACACTTGTGTCAACCTGTAATTCTCCTCTTTATTTATGACGCAGTAGTCATGCTCAGTAAAAATAATCCATTTTTTTACTGGTTTTGTACTAGCATTTTAAGCTGTACTAGCTGGAGCACTTCTGAATATTCATTTGTACTCAATTGACAAAAGGCTGGGTTTCAAAGACTCCCTTAACTTTCTTCCTTAGGGACCAGGGCTGGGCTGTAGATAATATAACATGTGGTTTGCTAATCAAAACCTACTGCTACCAACTTTCTAAAAATCCAAAAGGTAGTGGTGGTGGTGGGGATGTTATACAAGCATCTAATGCAAATAATAATTTAGATAAAAGTGTGTTGCATGTCAAAAGCTTGTGCTTCATGCATTCCTACATTTTGGATGAAAGAACCTATTGTATTTAGTTCATTTGCAGCCAAAACTGACCTCAAACCTGATACTATCATCCAACGAAGAGCGCAGTGATTTAACTAAACACTCACTAATGTTCATTCAATGTAGAAATAATGCCACAACAGCAGCAAGGGCAACAGGGATGAAACCAGAGAATTAAAATGAAACAATAGACGAAAACGAAAATAGGTTTGAAGCACACAGAGAAAGGTAAACTTCATAATTTGCCACTACTTTCTAAAAACAGAGAGAGAGAGAGAAAAGGCAAATTGGATTTACCGTGTAGAGCTCGTTCAGAACTTTCATCAGGTCTTCTTGGAGCTGCTGCCCAACTTCTTTACTCTGCAATGCAAAAGGAATAACAGAAAGTTCATTGGAAAAATGGTATGGTGAATGCATGCATGTTACAATGCACACAAATATATCAGACACAATTAACTGCTATTCAAATTAGCATAGCCGCTTACCTCCTATTATACTCAAATGAAAGAAATATTTTTAATAAAGTGAAATGGGCTGTGCCCAAAGCCAGCCAAATATTGATATGGTTTTGGCAAAGGAAAGCAATCATTTCTACAAAAGAGTAGTTCTACGATTCTTTGAATATTCAACCATGGTAATTGAATTTTACCTGGAAGGAAGAAAGGAGTTTGCGGAACCGAGTTGTGTGCTTCTAGAGAATGCAGTGACCTTCACAGCTATCAACTAATCTGAAGCAACCTTATGTGTTCCCGAAATATCAGTGGTGCCTCTGTAATTCTAGGTATATATTAGCACAAGGCAGTCCCTGTAAGTCATAGCTTTACAGCATAAATGGGAACCCCAAAGCTAGGGACACATTTAGTCTTGCTTCTATCAATCACACAGTAAGAACAAGCATATTAGAATATATTCATATATCTTTTGGAGTTCTCCTTCATGTAGAGCTAAAAGAACAAGCAGTTTTATTACTTAATTTGGCCAGAGGAGATTGCCCAGATGGGGTGACACTTATACTGCTGTGAGAAAACTGTTTGGAGTATGTAATTTGATAAATGTTTGCTCTATAAACATTCATTATATTAAAAAAAAATGAACCCTAATTTTGAAGAAACCAAATACATACATGTTTTTTTTTATTCTAAATGCAAAATTTTCACTATGCTTTGCAATAAAGTCAGTATATCAATCCAGCTAAATAAAATAAAAATATTTTATAAGACAAATGTTCTTCTAGTTATTTCATCGAGATATCCAACAGGAATTAGTATTCCATTGCCTTCTTCCAGAATGGTTTTCTATTTTCCAATCTACTTTATTCTTCTGAAATGTCCTAATATAGTCCCACCTGTTTGAGATCAGATAGGTAATTTAGGTGCCGCCACCAGTTGGACATCCATTCAACCATCAATTATCAAATTATTAATCAGTGTACAACAACTCTTCACTTTGCAATATAATATAATGAGGTAAAATCCATATTATTTAAGCCAAAACCTATCTGGTTCTGCAGTTCTGCTGTGGGCAATACCAGAAAAAAGAAAGGCTTCGGTTAAATATGAGTGGAATTCACAATATGATATCACCCCAGCAGTTAAAAATTTGGGCATATGTATATGTATGGATGAAGAATTCTTGAACAAAAATGGGATCTGAAATCTATATTTTAAAAGGATACTTAAATTAGGGAAGGTGGTTTAGATTAATGTCAGCATACAGCCCTGTGGTCCCAGATTCCCTATTGTTCTACTTGTTAGTAGTAACTCTATCAAAAAAGAAATACATTCCATTCAAGATTATGGGATTGACAAGGAACAAATTAAAATGTTTCCCCTCTTTTTACATAAAATGCTTTATGTATGAGAGACAAATTATGATAAATTACATTTTTATGGCTCGATTAATACCCATAGAGACATTTTTAACTCTAAACTGTCTTGATTATGTCTATTTGAACCTGGAGAGGAGGTCTTGCTTTTTTACAATCCTTGCTGAGTGCATATTGTGCAGTTTACAAGACCTGCTACTTTGCCTTACTTTAGACTACAGTTTCAATGCCAAGATTCAACACAAAAGAAACCCCACCCAGTGTACTTCATATTCATCCACAGTCAACTCTCAGCACACTTTCCAAGACTCAGATGTGTCATTGTCTTCACTTCACAATACTGTCATCTATTTTTATCAACAAACAATCATAATACAGTTAGGGCTGAACAAATATACAACATTCCATAGTTAGGAGAGCCTGCATTTCTGAACTGCCATGTTAAATCCAAGGCATCATGACTCATGCATATGTTTGCTTTAGAAAGAATTATTAATATAACAAACTAATCAAAGAAAATTCTCTCCAATATGGATTTTACATAGAATTTTTTCACGGATTATAAAATAGACCTGCCTGAAATTTACTTTAAGAATGAGTTTTCAACTTAATCAGATATTAATAAACTACTCTTTGTTTGGGGTAACTGATGGCGGGAATCTACCCTTGGAACTGCTAAATAAAAGAACATTTCTATCCAATTTTTATAGCAGCAGCAATACATTTATAATCAACATTACTAAAACCTATTCAGAACTTTCCTTCTACATAAAAAGTTAAATCCAGTGACCGGGACCCAACAACTTCTGAAGCCTACACATTAATTAAGCATATAGATATTTACAAAATGTACAAACTGCTTTAACTCCAAGGGAGCCTAAACTGTGGGTAAGAAGAACAGCAATGCAGAATAGTGCAGTAAAACACCATAAAGCAGCATGTAAGATCTAATAATAATTATATTTAGAGAAAGTGTAGAATAGAAAAGAGTCATGGCAATGGAAAGTATTGATTACATGGCTAGTTATCTTTAAAAAATAGCAGGCAAATCAGATTAAAAGACCCCACAGTGGATAAGAAGAGGAACTCTGATGAAACAGACAAAGGGACTAATTATGGCTACACAAGCCCAAGCATTAAAAACAAATGTGTACAAAGCCAGCATTGAGAAGACAGCAACAGACAACAAATGCTGCCTCTGCAAATAAGCTGAAGAAACAGTGGACCACCTAGTTAGCTTCTATAAGAAAATCAGTTAGTTGCTAAAAAATCACATAGATTGACTACAAACACTGGCATGGCAAAGATCTACAAGAAATGACATTTGCCTGCAAGCAAGAATGGTGGGACCCCAAAATAGATAAAGTAATAGAAAATGAAACAAAAGTTGCTCTGGGACTTTAGAATTCAAAGGCAAGCACCTGCTACATAATACTCTAAACAATAAGAAAGACAGAAAAGTTTGGACAATGAATGTGGCACTAGCTGGAGATAGGAGAAGGAGAAAGAACTGGGGAAGGGGGGATCACCTGCAAATAGAAGTAGAATGAATGTGGCAAAAGAAAGCAATAGTAACAGGTACCTTGGGTGCCATCCCAAAACATCTGGAGTAGCACTTGAACACTACTAACATTGACAAAATCATCACCCGTCAACCACAAAAGGGAAATGTATGCCGCCCCAAGTTTTCGGAGAGGGGCGGCATACAAATCCAAATAATAAATAAATAAATAATTAAAAAGGCATCTTTATTTGGATCTTACATCCTGGAGCAATACTTTTAAACACCATCCAACAACATCTGCCTATCCCAGGTTCTTGGGAAGGATTTGTTAGGTTGTTAACAATGTCGAATCCAGTCTAAACATCTGGTTAACTATGTAACAAACTGTAATAACAATCGCACCTGGAATCATTAGGTCTACAACAACCCAGATCTTATAAACAACTGGAATCATATATTATATTTCCCTTGTGGTTACTGTTTCCATAATCTGTTCTATGCGGAAGAAAAAACATGAATAAACGTCAGGTACATATCTTCTCTTTTCTATATGAATTCTAATACTCTGATTTTTAGCAATCTTGGCTTATTTGCACCTAATTGTCTGTTCACCTAATAGAAAACGATGCAGATGTATATACACATATAGATGCAATACACCAATGGATACACATCAGCGAGCACACAGGGCTTCAAATGCACAATTTTTTTTTACTATGCTGAAAGGATGTTTTCACTTTCTAAAACACAAAAGTAGCAATATCAAAGACCAAGAGAAATCTCTTTATATTTACTTGAATAGTTTATAATACCTGCACAATGATGCAACCCCACCATTGAATGAATGACACTGGGAAGACAATGAAACCAATAAAAGAACAATTAATGCAAGCAGATGTTTCCTTTCCTTCTAACAACAGTTCTGAGAAGGGATGTAACATGCGTTATCCCTGTTTTATTTCAGCAGCCTGCTGAATTGCGTGTGATTTACTGCTTTAGTCCTGGTTCCCTATGGAAATTTGTATTGTGCTTTACAAAGGAGCATGAAACTTTATTTTGTTTAAAATAAAAGAGATCTGTGGAAAACCAAAGTTTACCTACAACAAAAGCGCAATCCACAATCATTGAGTATAAATACAGTACTGTGTAGCAGCCAGAACGTAGATCTTTGATTTACAGGATATTACATCTTTTAAAAATATAAATAGCTATCTTAAAGCATGTCAGAGAAGGAAACTAGGTACATTATGAAGATGTTTCCTGGATGAACCTCTGATTATGAGGACAAAGAGACAATTATTGACCATGTGAAACCTGGTAAGGCCTGACTCTTACTCCTTTCCCCTTAAAAAAGAGGGACTCTTCCTTAGAATATTATTATAATGGAGGGCAAATTAAGGCAAGGAAATATATTAGAATCAAAAGCAAAATAAGAAAATGCTAATGCCCACCACCCAGCAAAAAATCCAGGAAGACTGCTAATAGATTAATAACAACGAACTCAACTGTCGCCAAAAATATAAAAAAGCAACTCCTATGATATGGATTTTTAGAAAAGAGACCGAAAATAATGAGTACATCAAAACAAGATAAAATACAACCATACAATTTTTAAAAGATATTTTAGAACTGGAAAGAGAGGAGATT
This sequence comes from Erythrolamprus reginae, assembly GCF_031021105.1. Lineage (NCBI taxonomy): Eukaryota > Metazoa > Chordata > Lepidosauria > Squamata > Dipsadidae > Erythrolamprus > Erythrolamprus reginae. The sequence continues at coordinate 59,670,036 of NC_091952.1, read as the reverse complement.
GGATCAACCACTATAAGTAAAGGTTTAAAACATTTTCAATGTTTTTGTTTTAAGAAATCAAGCAGAAGATAGAAATTTAAAATTTAGGAAATGTATTTTGCAAATCTGGAATAGTTGGGTCATTCAACAAAAATGACTAGCATGAGATACAGAGCAGAAAAAAAAATGCTTGACTCTAAGATCCTGTTAATTTTTTGGAATTCATTGACTGTAAAATATGCTTTTGTTTATGGAGAACTGAATATTCAGTTCACTGCAATGAAAAGTTGCTTCAGCTAGCATGACTGCTGAGAGATCTGTTTTCCATAAACAAGAGATTAAAGCTATTTAATCATTAGATGACAAAGAAGGAAAAAGAGATGCTCAAAGAGGATATGGAGCTTGCATAATGAATTCTTTGCTTTAAGTCTCTGAGTTGCAACATCTAAAGCAAAAGGAGGGAACAACAGAACACATTACAGTGGTCCCTCAATTTTCGCGGGTTCGAACTTCGTGAAACGGCTATTCCACGGTTTTTCAAAAATATTAATTAAAAAATACTTTGCGGGTTTTTTCCCTATATCACAGTTTTTTCCGCCCGATTATGTCATACCTCATTGCCAAACTTTCGTCCACCTTTAATAAATATTTTTTAAAATAAACTTTAATAAATAAACATGGTGAGTAATAATCTAAATGGTTGCTAAGGGAATGAGAAATTGCAGTTTAGGGGTTCAAAGTGTTAAGGGAAAGCTTATGATACTGTTCATAGCCAAAAATAGTGTATTTACTTCCGCGTCTCTACTTTGCGGAAATTCGACTTTCGCGGGCGGTCTCGGAACACATCCCCCGCGAAAGTCGAGGGAACACTGTATAGGGTATTTTCAGAAAATACAAAGTTAACAAATCTCTGGGTTCTTATGGGATCTACCTGAGAATTCTTAAATTCTCAAATCAGATGACCACTTAGCAAAAATATCTAACCTCTGAGGAAAATTTAGTCAGATCCAACATTTAATATACCGTATAATTGTTTTTCAGATTACTGATCACTACTTTTCACACTTTTGTAGATGAGCATGTGTCACGTTTTAAAGAAAATATCTAATTTCTAGACTAATATACTATATTTCATTTACACTTTAGAACTGCTAACTGGAAGCTGAGAAGCATTTTCTCTTTGAAACTGACCTACTTAGCAAGTTATTAAGAAAACATATTACTCCACAGCAGAGCCTAATATTTGTCTCCCTGAAGAATATAAATATTTCTTTCTAGTAATCAACTCAGGAGTCTAAATCTCTGGGAATAAATTGAGACAGTTCTCTGAGCTTCCTAGAAATCCTTTTTCTTTTATATTTGTCAGTTACAAGTATTATCATACAGCTTTCAAGACTCACAGAATGTTGATAATTAAATAGACAGAGCCAGATTTTTAAAATAATCCCTTTGGCAGTAAATGGAATGTTATGTTTGTTGATGTTTTTCTGGGCTGAACATGCATTGAAGCACTCACATATAACTAGCCATGATGGCGAACTATGGCACGTGTGCCAGAGGTGCTACACAGGGCCTTTTCGGTGGGCACATGAGTCATCGCCCCAATTCAGCTCCACTGCACATGTGTGTATACCTCTTGCCTGCCAGCTGGTCTTCAGGTCTCCGTGGTGCATGCATGGGGAGCAGAGCGTTTGTGGTGGGGCTGCACTTGCATGTGGGGGGGGGGAGTGGGCATGTCAGGGTCTGCGTATGCATGCACATGGGGGGAGGGTGAAAGATGAAAGAAAGGGACTTGCAATGAGATGTGATCTGGATTAATATAGATATACAGTGGTACCTCTACTTAAGAACTTAATTCATTCCGTGACCAGGTTCTTAAGTAGAAACGGTCTTAAGTAAAAGCAATTTTTCCCATAGGAATCAAGGTAAAAGCAAATAATGGCTGCAAACCCATTAGGAAAGAAATAAAAGCTCGGAATTTGGGTGGGATGAGGAGGAGAAAGAAGAGGAGGAGGTCGCTGCTGAAGGAAGAAGGTGAGGTGAGGGGAATAAAAAAACCTCAAAATTTTGGGTATATGAGAGGCAGCGAGAGGGAGTCACCACAGCAAAGTGGTTTATTCCCTCTCCAAGTGCCCAGAGAAAAAGAGTGGGCTTTTTCCCCTCTGGGCACTGGCAGAGGTTTATTCTCTCTCCCAAGCGCCCAGAGAAAGGAAAATGCTTTGGTCACTCTGGACTGCCAAAGCCTCCTTAAGCGCCACCAAAAGGCTTCTCTGGCAACCCAGAAAAGCCTGAGATTGCCGTAATTAAAGGGGGAATGGCAGGAAACTGCCCAGGCCTTTGTGCCGCTCTCAAATTTCCTGTGGAAGTTTTCCGGACTCAGGTTCTTAAGTAGAAAATGGTTCTTAAGAAGAGGCAAAAAAGTATTGAACACCCGGTTCTTATCTAGAAAAGTTCTTAAGTAGAGGCATTCTTTGGTAGAGGTACCACTGTATGTATATACAGTGATCCCTCGATTAGCGCGGGGGTTACGTTCCAAGACCTCCCGCGCTAATCGATTTTCCGTGTTATAGTGGTGCGGAAGTAAAAACACCATCTGCGCATGCGCACCCTTTTTTTCCATGGCCGCACATGCGCAGATGGTGGAGTTTGCGTGTGGGCAGCGGGGAAGACACAGGGAAGGTTCCTTTGGCCACCCAACAGCTGATCTGCTCCGCAGCGCGGAAGCAGCGAGGAGCCGAAGATGGAGTTTCCCCGTTGCCCAGGCAAAGGGGAAACCCCATCTTCGGCTCCTCGCTGCTGCCGCGCTGCGGAGCAGATCAGCTGTTGGGCGGCCAAAGGAACCTTCCCTGGGTCTTCCTGCTGCCCAGGCAAAGGGGAAACCCGAAGAGAGCCAAAAGAGCACCGGGCCGGTTGGTTCCCAACCAAAAGAGTTTACCCCGATTGTCCTCGGTGGGGGAAAACAGCGCGTCGCCAGGCTCCCCATCTTCAAGAGAGGCACGACGGCTAGCCAGGATCCACGCAGGGGAGAAAAGGCGCGTGCTCCCAGCCGCTGCGCCCCGCTTGGAGAGCAGCGGCGAGCAGAGCACAGAAGACGACGAGGCTTTCGAGGGCTCCAAGGCGGGCGGCGGCGGGTCCTTCGAGCACGCCGGCGGCGACCCCAAGCTGAAGGCGGCCACCACACACACACACGCCACCGCCGCCATCCACCCCGCCGGGTTCCCCGCTTGCTCCCTCTTCGCCTTCTCCCGCCTCCGAGGCCGACCAGCCCAAGCCGCAACAGTCACACACACACATACACGCACTCCCTCTCTCGCGCTCACACAGACGCACTCAGACAGAAAAGAAAAAAAAATCCCCAAAAGAGAGGGACAAGAGGCAGGCACAAAGCGGGGGCACAAGGGGAGCTGCCCGGCAGAGGTTGCTTTTTTTCTTCTCGTGGGCAAGTGGAGGGGGGGGGGGAGAGAAGGAAAGAAAGAGATGAGAGAGGGAGGAAGAGAGTGTGAGAGAGGAAGAAAGAGAGAGAGAAATGATAGAAAAAAGGGGAGAAAAAAAGAGAAATGAGAAAATGATTGAAGCAGAGAATGACAGGAAAGAAAGAGAAAGAGACAGAGAAGTGACTCTTGGTGATGACGTATGACGTCATCGGGTGGGAAAAACCGTGGTATAGCAAAAAAACCGTGGAGTATTTTTTAATTAATATTTTTTGAAAAACCGTGTTGTAGTGTTTCGCACTAATCGAGACCGTGCTAATCGAGGGATCACTGTATAGATTTAGAATTACTTTTGTTGTAGCGTACCCTGTCAGAAAAATATTGCACATGCTCCTTAAACCTAGAGTTTCCCCAAACAGAGTGACAGCTGTTGCTCTTCCAAGTTCCAGTGCACACTTTTCTGCAAGCCTTCTGGTCTTTGCATGCATGGGAACACCAGGAACCAGAAGAGCAGCTCTCTCAGGAAGCTAAACCTCTGGTTTGCGCACCGGCCAGTTGGTCTTTGTGTGTGCATGCATGCCAGAAACCGGAAGAGGAGGTCAGCGGTGTACACGCACACGGAAATTGCTCTTCTGGTTTCCGGCACATGCACCCAAATGTCGGTGCCAAAACCTGAGGTAGAGCCTTGATTTTCATTTTAAAAAGGAAATATTGGGTGGCATGGGCTAGATTTAAAGTAACCACATCAAGAACCAATAACTCCAAATGGACATTCTGGTTTTATTTATTTATTTATTTATTTATTACTTAGATTTGTATGCCGCCCCAATCCGAAGACTCGGGGCGGCTCACAACATGTGGAAACAAATCATAAATAATCTAACAAATTTAAAATTAAAAGATTTAAAAGACCCCATATACTAACAGACATACACACAAGCATACCATATATAAATTAAACATGCCCAGGGGAAGATGTTTCAGTTCCCCCATGCCTGACGGCAAAGGTGGGTTTTAAGAAGTTTACGGAAGGCAGGAAGAGTAGGGGCAGTTCTAATCTCCGGGGGGAGTTGGTTCCAGAGGGCCGGTGCCGCCACAGAGAAGGCTCTTCCCCTGGGGCCCGCCAACCGACATTGTTTAGTTGACGGGACCCGGAGAAGGCCCACTCTGTGGGACCTGATCGGTCGCTGGGATTCGTGCGGCAGGAGGCGGTCTCGGAGATATTCTGGTCCAATGCCATGAAGGGCTTTAAAGGTCATAACCAACACTTTGAATTGTGACCGGAAACTGATCGGCAACCAATGCAGACTGCGGAGTGATGGTTGGCAGAAAGCAGGGAGAAAGAGATTAAAGGCAGGGAGGTTTTATCCATTTAACCACATAGTTTGAAACTATGAATACACACCACTCCTAGTTAGGGAAAATGAATGATACAGGTATATTTCTTTGAATTGCTGATCATGTCTCGGAGATCAGACTGAATCATATCCACCCAATGAAAATGTGGACACAATGCATAATCCTTTAGAATCAAAGCTGCGGGTGGGGGGGCGGAGCAGAATGTTCTTACAGCACAATTTAGCTCAGGTTAATAATACCGAGAAATATAATATAACTGTAAATATTGTTTCCTAATTGATAATCTGTTTATAAAAGAGGGCAGAAAAAATAGGTCTATGAAATTGGCTACTTTTATTTCAACAGAATAATCTTAACAAAAATAGTAATCCTGCAGTTTATTAAACTGTATTTAACAAAAACTAGTCTCAGTCACACAAAGAAATGTGCAATAGTCAATTCTTTTATGTACAGTAATGAGGTTTATTTTATTTAACTTTACTGTCATACATGATTGATAACTCATTCAACTTTAAAAAAATTCTTATCACTGGATACAGGGCTTTCATTTAGGACAGTGATGGCAAACCTTTTTTTCCTCGGGTGCCGAAAAAGCATGGGTGTGCACTATTGTACATGCATGAGTGCCCATACCCATAATTCAATGCCTGGGGAGAGCAAAAACAGCTTCTCCTGCCCCCAGGGGACCCTCTGAGGACCCTCTGGAAGCCATAAATGGCCTGTTTCCCAACTTTCAGTGGGCCCAGTAGGCTCATGTTTCGCCCATCTCAAGGTCTTCCCTGGAGTCGGAGGAGGGTAAAAACACCCTCCCTTATCCCCCTGGAGGCTCTCTGGAAGCCAAAAATGCCCTCTCAGAACCTCTGTGCAAGCCAAAAATCAGGGGGCTGGCACACACATGCATGTTGTAGCTGAACTAGGACAGCGGCTAACATGCCGGCAGATATGGCTCCGCATGCCACCTGTGGCACCCGTCACATCATTGATTTAGGAAATGACCAAAGAATGAATATCCCTAAAGAAACTAATATTGGAAACAGAATGGATTAAGAGGTCATTCGTTAGGACTAGGTAATGTTTACCTCTTTCAATGAGCCTATTAATTATGATTTTGCTCTATATCTTCATTCCAACAAGATATAGTTTTTTGAAAAAATATGTGCAATTAGATGTGATCTGTTACCTGTATCCTGATAAATTACAAACAACCCTCAGCTTATGATCAGCTGAATTGACTCTCTAATCTCTTCACCAAATATTAAAAAAACAAGCAACAACATCAGAATGTTGAAAGGATTTGAATTTTCACACTCTATTTTAACGTACGCCCTCAGATCCCACATAACCATCCATAGGTGGCCAGATTAATTGCAAAGTAAATAAATCAAGGCTAGAAATTGACAAAGGAAATCTTTTATGAATGCTGGAGTTTGTTAAAAAGCAAAATAGAGGAAAAAGCTATAGTGCCCCAGTAACAAAGCAAATCTGCATCTGTATTCAGTTCTCTTTCAATAAAAACAAAGAAATTAGAACTGTTTTAACCATCCCTACTATGAAAGGCGCTCAAAATATGTCATAGATGTAATTTCCTTAATAGGAACTATTTTTAAAAAGAAATGACATTCAAAGCATCCCACAGCTTTAATTTTTTTAAACCAAAATATTCAGTATTGGTGCTCAGTTTTATGGCTATATGGTCATTTACTGTCCATGCTATTCATTTTTAGAATGTGGCTGATTTTACACTTTTTTATTCCACATTAACAAGCTATGCACTCATGCAAAAATGCTCAAGTGGAACTATTTAAGTAACTGTGGACAAGATGTTTTTGAAATGCTGAAGTATGCTAGTTCAGGGAAAAGAGGAAAGACGTGCACAAAAGGAAATCAGCTAGCTGATAACCTGTGTCACACTGAAATTAATATAGAGAATTAAACAGGAAATGTCATAGTTACAAAGTCAGCTGGAGATCTGAATTATGGAATTAGGAGTCAATGCACACAGTGGCAAAAACATGAACTAAAATGGACAGAAGGGAGATTTCATTGAATATGAAGAGATAATTAAAAAAACAGACAATATCCAAAATTGTCCAAGCACTGGCACACAATCTATTAAGTAAAATGTATTTATTTATTATTTAGATTTGTATGCCGCCCCTCTCCGCACTCGGGGCGGCTCACAACAAAATAAAACAGTTCATAACAAATCTAATAATTATAATTTAAAATATTTTTAAAAACCCATTTACTAAGCAAACATATATACAAACAAACATACCATGCATAAATTGTATATGCCCGGGGGAGATGTTTCAGTTCCCCCATGCCTGACGACAAAGGTGGGTTTTAAGGAGCTTACGAAAGGCAAGGAGAGTAGGGGCAGTTCTAATCTCTGGGAGGAGCTGGTTCCAGAGAGTCGGGGCCGCCACAGAGAAGGCTGTTCCCCTGGGGCCCGCCCACCGACATTGTTTAGTTGACGGGACCCGGAGAAGGCCCACTCTGTGGGATGTGTTCTTGGATTCACAAGAAGCAGACAAAATATTTTTGGCAATAGTGCAACATGAAAATAATGGAAAGTCAAAGAAGAATCCCATACAATTTTTTTTAAACCTTTTAAGAAAATAAATAAATCATTTTTTCTTAAATGGTAGGCTATCATTCATATACATAGCATTTATAAAAACTGTGAAGAATAAGCTGACATTCTTCACCTAAGATCAAAATCTTACTTAATTGAATAACTTTTTTTCAGCACAAAACAAGAGGGTTGAAAGAAGCTGTGTGTGTGTGTGTGTGTGTATTGTGCACATACTTGCACTCAGTCTTCTTCCACTGCCTCAAAGCTTTGGTCTATACATGATTCATGCACAGAACTGTAGGTCATTACCACAACTGGCTGGAACGTTAACTCTCAGAAGCTAGTCAAGGCTCTCTTTGTTCCCACAACCCAGCCCGCATTTAATTTAATCATTATTTGGGGGGAGGTAGGGAATCCTGGGCAATGGTATTTTGACTGTTCCACATTCCATTGAAAATTACAGCAGCAGCTTCAAAATATTTAGAGGAATGAAGAAGGCAAATTAGATTATGTTGTCCAGATTTTACAACCTAAATAAAACATACCTTTGAAGGATTGCCAGAAAGCATGGTAGAAAAACAAGTTTTAAAGCTTCAGTAGCCTTTAACCTATTTCAAAAATCAAAAGGGTTTTTCCACACTATTATTTGGTCATTATGAGGACAATTAAGTATCCCATTAGTTGAAGCTCTGATTACTTTCACTTGTTTGATTTTTTTAAAAAGATCAATATTCCTAAATTACCAGCAGTTATAATCTGTGCATTACACAGACAATTAGAATTAGATTTTAGGACCCAAGGCAAGGCTTGTGAAAGTTTAAATAACAGAATAGAAATCAAATGGATAATGAAACAAAACCAAAATATATCTACTGATCAATATGTATTTTCCTCCATTGTTAAAACAATATGCCCAGCTTCTTATTAATATTTTCTATTAGAATATTCTTAGCCTCTTTAGCATGAAATAGTTCACATATATCCTGTACCTTTATAATATATCATAACATTGAGACAGTACTGTAAAGCACTGAGAGTCAATGAAATACCACTGGTATAATAAATAAACAAATATTGTCTTCACAGTTTTCAACTCCAGTTTAATTTAAATGTTGAACAACAATGAGATGTATGCATTATTGACTTTGACAATTTAATTCACCTCTATAAAAAGTTAATTCAGTATAAAATAATTATAGCTTTACCGTTTAGTTCTTTGACTCATAAAGTTGGCTCCAAATATTGCCTTAAATGCTGTGAAACATCCAGTGTTTCATCATCCATATGAATGAAATGAACCATGAAGAGTGTTTCAAGAGGTGGCAAACTTTACTAGATGCCTGGAATACCAGCAGAACATCAGATATTATGCCCTGCAATTTATCTTGCACAATACCAATTCTCCTTACAAGATACCTTGCACTCTACCTTCACTGATGCCCTTTTTCAAACTGCTAAGCAGAATCTGTGTCGACTGACTTGTCACTTACAGAGTGCTGCAGCCAATCCTTTATCAGGAATGTCAAACTCAAGGCCCGTACTTAGATCTGCTCCATGGAACCACCCTGGAAACAGTAAAGAACCAGTCCGTGGTGTTTTTGCCAATAAAAATGGGCTCCCAAGCTTCCTGCAAACCTCTGACAGTGAAAATGAAGCCCTCACAGGCCAATGCACTGAACTGCAGAGTTACACTTCCTAATTTATAGTTTTATATAATTATTCATGAACAAATCTGCTATACTCTAGCAATCAAGCAAGAAAGGATTTCTACATATCAATTGAAGTAGATGAATGCAGGCATTTTTTTTAAAAATGGGAAAAAATTAAAGCAGAGATTAGGCTTAAAAAATAGGTAAACATATTTATGAGCAGGGTTTTAAATGTATCAACTCATATATGTATATATTATAATATCTTGATGACAATACGTATTACATTTTTCAATCTTTTGCTGTTACATAACATCAGGAAGATTTTAAAGTACAGTAAAGAAAATAAACAGATGCCATTTTAGCTTAGAGTTTATATATTTTTGATTGCAAAACTAAATGGCCCATATAGGCAATCTTCGTCCTACCAAGAGAGAACCACAATATGTCAGTTTATCTAGGAAGGAAACTCCTATTTTAGTTTGCCATTCTGAAATCTGGGAAAAGATTAAATGATTATGAGGATAAATTTAGGATCCAGATATAAATTTTTGGAGGAAAAAGCATGTTAATATAACCCAGTTTCAACTTACTTAGAGTACGGTATTATAAAACCAACACAGGGAATTGAATTTAAAAATAAATTGTTAACAAGTGCAGATTAAAAGACACAGAGTTTTATAATTTCTTTATTTATTTACTGAACCGAAATAACCGATCTCAGTGAACAATCTTGCAGAACTATTTGGGGCCAGCTGAAATTTCCAGGCTGTTTGAAAGAATAACTGCACAGACAATGTGTTGTAGTAATTCAATCTCAAAGTTACTGGACCGTAAACTATTTCTGCCCAGATACTCTACAATTGGTAGAGCAACTCAAACTAATGAAAATAGCTTTATACCATTAAAGCTAGTATAAATGGCTTTACACCACTAAAGCTGCTGTCCCAGTGACCATAAAACGTCAGAAAGATCCTATTGCATCAGAACACAATAAAAATTATTCCATGATGGAGCTTCATATCCACCCCCCCCGGGCATCCAGACCATTAGAAGACTCTCCTCCATTTCCTCTGGTGTGTGTTCATATATATAGTCAGTGATCCCTCGAGTTTCGCGATCTCGATCTTCGTGAAACGCTATATCGCGATTTAAAAAAAAATTAATTTTAAAAAACCCCACTTCCGCGTTTGGCTTCGGGAGTCAGCTGGGAAGCGGCGCGGCTGTTTTAAAAGGTCGCAGCCAGCCTGGGGGGCCCCCCAGGCCGGCTGCGACCTTTTAAAACAGCCGCGCCGCTTCCCAGCTGAGTCCTGAAGCCAAACGCGGAAGTTCGCCTTTGGCGTTTGGCTTCAGGACTCAGCTGGGAAGCAGCACGGCTGTTTTAAAAGGTCGCAGCCGGCCTGGGGGGCTTCCCAGCACCCCCCCGAACTCCCAACCTGGGTCTTCCCAGCCGCCCACGCAAAGGGGAAACCCCGGCTCCTCGCTGATGCCCGCTGCTCGCCCGCCCGCCAGCAAGAGGGGGAAGATCCAGGGAAGGTTCCTTCGGCCGCCCAGCAGCTGATCTGCTCGGTAGCGCAGCAGCAGCGAGGAGCCGAATCGGGGTTTCCCCTTTGCGTGGGCGGCGGGGAACGCAAACTCCACCATCTACGCAAGCGCGGCCATAGAAAAAAAGGGCGCGCATGCGCAGATGGTGTTTTTACTTCCGCAACCCTACATCGCGAAAAATCGATTATCGCGAGGGGTCTTGGAATGGAACCCTCGCGATAATAGAGGGATCACTGTATATCTATAAATATCCACACTTGGGAAAACTTTATAATTTTACCTTGTATTTTTATGTAGGGTGAGGAAAATATGTAATTGTAAGTTCCTTTACAAAATCATCAAGTAACAATGTAATAGTTCACTAGCATCACAGCATTCTCTAGGGAATTTCTATATAAAAATGAGCCTGTATCACAATTCAGGTTATCTGTCAAGAGGCATGCCATGATTTATGAAATGGAAGGCCAACTGAATCAATAAAGCTGCCCTCTCCACTTCCCTTTCTTGAGGCCAGGCAGCTTCCATTCCAGGCAGCCTTAAAGCTAGACTGAAACCGATCTAGAAAACTTATTTCATATAAGAATGTAATTGGATGTAACTATAACTGAATTGTGAATCCAAGCACTACACGGCTGTGCATCTAATCATGCTGACAGTAAATAAAATAAGAGATGATCCAGTGATTTTTGTCTTTAGCAAGTACTAAGTCGACAGGCCTGAGGCAAGGGCAATATTTTGAATTAGAGCTTTGGAACTGTATATAATTTTCTGATAATAAAGGAGTTTAGTTTTATATCATAGACAAGAATGCCACAGTCTCCCAGATTAATGCAACAGAAGGAAGAATAAGAGATTGCAGCAAACTTTTAGAACATAATTGGAACTCAGCCACTAGCTGAGCATATGGAGGAAACAGTGTTATGGGAAGCGAGATTCTGGTGACCCAGAAGACTCCAGTGGAGAAACAGAAGTAAAGCCAGACATGCTGAGAAGATTATCCCAGCTTCCTTCTAGATATAGTATCGCTGAGATGGTAGTTACATGCTAATGTACCTTTTTAGTTGTTTTTGAGCAAAAATAAAATGTACATGTTCAAGAAGTGGGGAATTTAAACGGATGTCAATTTTCAATTTTTCTATGTTATATTTCATGTTGTAGCTGGTAAAAAAAATCTACAGAATTTGTGTCTCATCAATAAGAAAAAGAATAGAAAAAAAGGGAAAAGATAGAGGCCATCAATGGTTCTGTAAAATAAATTGGGGTTTAAGAAAAAATATTGGTTTTCAAATGTATTTTAAAACAGACAAACAACAAAAAGCAGACACATTAAATAAAAACAACAACAATGAAAAAATTATAATACATGTATCAGCAAACATTTAGTGTTTCTGCATTGCTATGTCAGATATTTCATAAAGTCCTATAATAATATACATATTAATTAATATTAAGTAATATTCGTTGTTGAGTTTAAACACAAACTGCTGTCCTTCAGCAAGACGTTAAAAACTCTCCAGAAGAATTTTTCTATCTCCTGGATTGTCTATTATTTTGTGTTTCTCATATTCTACATTGAGCTGTATGACAATTAGTTGGCCTTAAAAATCTGGTACATTGATTTAAAAAATCAAAAGCATAATAATTCTTAAAAATCTGGTACATTGATTTAAAAAATCAAAAGCATAATAATTCTTTCTTAAAATGTCAATGTGTAAAAAAAAGAAAAACAAACAGGAAGAATTTTGGATCCATATACAGCAGGGGTGTCAAACTCAAGACCTGAGGGCCAAATCCAGCCAGCAAGGTGCTTAGATCTGGTCTGTGGAGCTGCCCTGGAAACAATGAAGGACCAGCCCGCCGTGTCTTTGCCAGCAAAAATGGAGTTCAGGAGGGCTGCTTCGCTGGCATATCACTCCAGCCACCACAGGCACCCTGACATGAGTGAAGTCAAATTGGCCATGCCTACCCTGGCCACGCCCACCTGGCCCCCAAGATCAAACACAACACTGATGCGGCTCTCAATGAAATTGAGTTTGACGCCCCTGATGTAGAGCTATTGCAGAATTGGAATGAGAAGTGAGGTTGGAATGAAGGAATTTATTGTTCTTTTCCAAACAAGGCTCTTTGCCTTACCTTCAAATATTCTAGAGTTTTTAAAAGAGCACTTCATTTACAAAAGAAAAAATAATATTATTACTGAGCATCACTTGAAAAGATGGTTGAAAAGAAAGAATGGAAACAATATCAAAGTAATGTATCCCCCAAAGATATGAGCAAAGCAGAAGTTCATACACAACACAAGAATAAAATTCTTCTCCCTAAGTGGAAACAATCTATGCATTATTAAATGGTGATTCTCTCCAAGTGTGATGTTTTAAGATCTGTAGGATCCAAGCCAAGTAATAACCCCATGAAGTCCTTTACGCAGCTAAATATTTAACCATTCTTATAATAATGGTCTTTTCATCTCATTTCAATCACACTATACTCTAGGCATAGCTTTTTTCATTATTCTTATAATTTCACCTATTGTACAGCAAGGGTGTGTGTGTGTGTGTGTGTGTGTGTGTGTGTGTGTGTGTGCGCGCGCGCGTGTGCACACACACCTACATGTACATGCAAACTGTAAGAAGAAGACGTTCTGTTCAAAGTTTAGACATAAAGAATGTCAACCCTACATTTATTAGAATTTGAGTACTGATACAAAACAGAATACAGTTAGTCCTCAACTTACCACTGGCAATTTAAGGACCATTTAAATTATGATAGACCTCCCAGGGCTACTTTTGACCCAGATTTGAAGTCATGATGGTCACATGATCAGACATTGGGCACTTAGTAACTGGCCGGCACTTATGGACATTTGCAGCATCCTATGTTCACATGACTGAGATTTTCTGGAAACTAATGTTTACTTCCAGGTTCCCTCCATTGTGGAAAATGAATTCACTTAATAACAGTTTGTTTAATGACTGCAACATTTGCTCAACTGCTACAAAAAAATCAGAAAATTGGGGAATTGTTCAGTTCTGGAGACCTCACATACAAAAAGATATTGACAAAATTGAACAGGTCCAAAGACGGGCTACAAGAATGGTGGAAGGTCTTAAGCATAAAACGTGTCAGGAAAGACTTAATGAACTCAATCTGTATAGTCTGGGGGACAGAAGGAAAAGGGGGGACATGATCAAAACATTTAAATATGTCAAAGGGTTAAATAAGTTTCAGGAGGGAAGTGTTTTTAATAGGAAAGTGAACACAAGAACAAGGGGACACAATCTGAAGTTAGTTGGGGGAAAGATCAAAAGCAACGTGAGAAAATATTATTTCACTGAAAGAGGAGTAGATCATTGGAACAAACTTCCAGCAGACGTGGTTGGTAAATCCATAGTAACTGAATTTAAACATGCCTGGGATAAACATATATCCATTGTAAGATAAAATACAGGAAATAGTATAACAGCAGACTAGATGGACCATGAGGTCTTTTTCTGCCGTCAGTCTTCTATGTTTCTATGTTTCTAAAATGTTGTGACCCATTTAACAACAAGCATGATTTACTACCATAATTCTAAGCTCAATTAAGATCATACGTTGAGGACTATCTGTAATTGGAACTATCTCTTTGTTGGAAAAAATTGAATAACGGAATCTCACCCCTATAAAATCTTCTACTATGTTATTTACTCATTGCTTTTCTCCCTTAAAATATTCCAAGACCAGTCCAATGTTCAATAGCAAAAACTAGTGTTCCAATTCTTTGAATAATCTTGCTATGATGGAAAAATCTTAACTAAAAAACAACATGTTGAGTACGGTAAATTAAAAGCTCTGACAATGCATTCTGCATACCACCCAATTTTTAGCTTCAGCAGTCAACCTAACCTCCCTTATCACTAGAGATATTTTGAAGTGGTTGGGGGCCTTCCATCCATAGCTCAAATAAATGAGGCCCTTCTTCATATTACAGTCTTGAAAAGAATCTCTTCATCATGTTTTACAAAGATAATTCTTTAATCGGATTATATTACACCATCTTGCAAGCTGTTTCTAATAGCAAACAGTGGAGGCTGAAAACAGACTTCTGAAAAGCGTCACAAGACCTAAATATATAAATTGCTTCTGGAAATTTGGAATTTAGTTATGTAAAAGGAAAACTGGTGACAAAGGATGACAGGCAGAATGCATGAACTATCTTTGTAACATCTTCATTTTAGAACAAGAAAGACCTTGCAGTAAATAACAAGAGAAATTGTGGTCTGCAAATTGCTCAGTGAAAGGCTAAGTTATCCATCTGTTTTGCATTTGTTTTACAGAAAATTTAAACTATTTTTTGACGCACTGTTGAAAGAAACAAAGGGTGTCCCCCTTTCCTCATGGAATCCATAACTATGTCAGGGTTCAGTAACTATCAATAGCTGTGACAGGATGCATCTTTCCTTCTCTGAGATAAGGGCTAAGGCACAAACTGTGTCTCATACAGACTTTATCACACTCACAGGCCCAGATAGCCGGAAGGCCAGATTATAGTGGCAGGCATTTCTTAGAACTATCCTTGAAAGGGAGTTGCTTCATCTGGGACAGTAGTAATTCATCTCTTGAGCTGCTCAGTTTATCATGATCATGCTTCACATCTAGTATTAACAATTCACTAAACATTTTGGTGTGATCTGAATCAAAATGAACTTTTGGAACGTGTAAATCAGGCATAATTGTAAACGTCTTTTCTCAGGCTTTACTAGGCTCCTGTTTTAAACACTTATTCATACTTATTTGTTTATTAACACTGATTTGAATAAATGTACATTAAGTATCTTTCACTTATTAATGTTTGTGCTTATTAGATGCAAGCTCTATATTATATATGCATTTTTCTCCTAAACGAAGCACAACACAGAGGCAATAAAGTTTGCTTCTAGATGCTTACATTGTCTATCAACTTTTATTGTCCCTACTTTTTAAATGTAAACAGTTCAGAGTCACATAAAGTTGAATGACCTCTAAATTGTACTAAATAAATAAATAAGAACAGAACTAACTACAAGGAAACTCAAAGAAAACAGTTATTCTCCTTCTAGCTCTGAGAAGTTATTTAGCAATGTTATAAACATTCTTATAATGCTCTTAGGCAACATAACTTTAAAGCTTAGTGAGGATAAAACATGGATTAAAACAGAAGATGAAAGGCCAATTACTGTACAGAAATAGCAATAGCACTTAGACTTACGTTTGTTTGTTTGTTTGTTTGTTTGTTTGTTTGTTTGGATTTCTATGCAATCCTTCTCCGCACACTCAGGGAGGCTTACAAAAATGGGAATAAAATACAATACAATATAGCAAGAGAAATAAAACTAATATTAAAACCCCAAAGTATAAAAACCAGGCATTCCCATTCAATCTAACTACAATCATGTAATCATGTCATAGACCGGAGCGAGATGTTAAAGCTCAACGGCCCCAGGCCTGCCAGTAAAGTTAAGTTTTTAAGACTTTGCGAAAGGCCAGGAGGGTGGGGGCAGTGCAGATCTCTGGAGGGAGTTGGTTCCAGAGGTCCGGGGCAGCCACAGAGAAAGCTCTTCCCCTAGGGCCTGCCATCCAGCATTGCTTAGCTGACGGGACCTGGAGAAGGCCAATTCTGTGGGACCTAACTGGCCGCTGGGATAGGTGAGGCAGAAGACGGTCCCATAAGTAATCTGGTCCTAAGCCATGTAGGGCTTTATAGGTCATGACTAACATTTTAAATTGCATCCGGAGACCAAAAGGCAACCAATGCAGTTCGCAGAGTGATGGCGAGATGTGCGTATGCTTAGGAAGGCCTGTAATTGCTCGTGCAGCTGCATTTTGAACTAAAAGTAGTCTCCGAACGTTCTTTAAAGGTAGCCCCATGTACAGGGCATTGCAGTAATCAAACCTTGAAGTGATGAGGGCATGAGTGACTGTGAGAACAGACTCCCTGTCCAAATAGGGCAGCAACCGGTGCACCAGGCGAACCTGTGCAAAAACCACCCTATATACTGCTTCACAGTCCTCTCGAAGTAGTTTACAGAATCAACACATCTGGGTCCACATTTTACTGATCTCAGAAAGATTGAAAGCTGAGTCAACCGTGAGCTGGTGAGAATCGAACTGCTGAAATGCACACTGCCAGCAGTTAGCAAAATTAGCCCACAATAATGCATTCTAATCACTGTGCCACCACGGCTTATAAATATTCAAAGCTTTACCCAAATGTTTTCTAGTAGTTTGGATTTTTTTCATTAAGCACAGATAGACTAAGTTATTGCAAGGTGACTTTAATTTGTCCAACATGAGATTTCATATATCTTACCCAAGGACAGGATTAATAGAAAAGGACTATCCTTCAAGAAATAATCAATTTCAGTTAAGTACATACTATAATTTACCTTAAATCAGATACAAAAAATCATGCAATTGGAAACCATCCAAACAATACAGTATTATTATAAAACATGAAACTGTGAACAAGCATCAGAAACTAATATTAATTGAACCAAAAAAAACTACAATTAAAATACATAAGAGATACATGGCATCAGCCACTAAAACCCAACAGCAAATTAAGCACTATGTGAGAAGGCTAAGGAATAAAAACATGTCTTAAGGTTTGTAAAGCTTGATACAGAAAAATTCTCTGAATTAATGCTCAATTGCATATTTCATTCAGTAGAGCAGGACTTCATGCATACAAGATCTAAAGACATCCTAGAGTCAAGCTCAGTTTCTGAAGATTGTATTCATGCTGTTTTCTTGGCAGTGTTGCCTTGTTTAGTCCAAAACACAAAGTGGAGACCAATCTTATCTCTGTGGGAATGATATTCCACAGGAAGGGAGCCACCACAAAGAAGCTTCTTCCTTTTAGTCCTGCTAAATGGACTTCCTTAAAGAGAGGGGATCTCTAGCATACCTGCCTCCTGATCTGGTGGGTTGAGTAGATGTAACTGGGAAAAAGACAGTCCTTCAAATAATCTGGCCCCCAAGAATTCCCCTTCCCTACCTTTATCATCATGAGAGCTAGGTAGGCTCATGTCTGAGAGTTACTCAAATGATGTATTTGCGCCAGCCTCATTTGTCTTTTATTTATTTATTTTATTTATTTATTTTATTTATTGGATTTGTATGCCGCCCCTCTCTGTAGCCTTGGGGCAGCTAACAACAGTAATAAAAACAGCATGTAACAATCCAATACTAAAACAACTAAAAAAAACCTTATTATAAAACCAAACATACATACAAACAAACATACCATGCATAAAATTGTAAAGGCCTAGGGGGAAAGAATATCAGATAATTTATTTAGTTGCAGTTGTTCCTCTTGTTCCTCAGGACTATTCCTACTGCCCATTATACGCAAAGCCTTGCAACTGAGCTGAAGGAACCTTTCCCTCCCCATTTTTAAAGAACCAACAACTCATCCATGGTTTCTTTATTCTGGGTTTTACATTAGAACAGCACCTCCATGTATGCAAAGGGCCGCTTTCATATATTCTTGCATATCTGTATTCTTCCAATTAAAGTACATATGGTTACAGTTTTGAAAAAAGTTATTATTTGATTGGCAAGTGCTAATTCATCCTTATACAAGTAACCAATGTTAATTTGCAGCCCAAACTCCAGGGAAAATTTCAATAATTTTCATTGCAACAAGATTTCTTATTTTAAAAAATTACACTAGCAATATGTTGTAAATTTATTTATTTATTTATTTATTTATTCATTCATTCATTCATTCATTCAATTTTTATACCGCCCTTCTCCTGAGACTCAGGGCAGCTTACAACATGTTAGCAATAGCACTTTTTAACAGAGCCAGCATATTGCCCCCACAATCCGGGTCCTCATTCATGGAAATTATTAGCAAAGAAGTGAATACGACAATGAAACTAGAATCTTCTTTATAGTTGGATCACTTGTAAAAGAATTGTATATCAACTGTAGATAGATACACAGATGTAGAGTTGCTTCCAAGAGCTTTTTTCAGATTTTATAACTATTTTCACACAGGAAATGTTTGTTGTTATTATTATTATCAGCCCAAATCACTCTACTGCAGAATGAAGATTCCTAAAACCTATGGATCATGACCTGCTATCCTGTTCTAGCTAGGTTAGTAGATAGACACTTTTCAACTTTCCAGTCTAGGGCTGAAAGAAAATGACTAGGTCAAAATCACCCAGCCAGGTTTCCTACATTTACAGGGGTGGGATTCTATTGGTTCAGACTGGTTCGGACAAACGGATGCTCGGATGATCAGCTGGGAGCTAATTGGTTTGTTCTGATGATCAGATGGGCCCACCCGCCTGCCCATGCACTTTGCTGACCTATATACCTTTTCAGCTGATTTGCATGGCAGAGAGGATTGCTGTACCTCAGTTCCGTTTTCCCCAGAAGTAATGCAAAACTGTTGCATAAAACTACACACACCTGCAAAGCGCCTGATCACCGAACCAGTTGTTAAACAGGCAGGATCCCATCACTGCCTACATAACACTTGGGTCTCCAGTATCTCTAGTGTTGCTCCATTTTATGATTTGTTCTATAGTTAAACAGGTTAGCTACTTGCTTGTTAACAAATCTGCCACTTATGAGCTTTGATACTCAGTCTTTATCAGTTGCCTTGTGCTAGTTCACACTTTTCAGACTGATCCTAACACTAAAGGAGGTTTCCAGCAAAGAAGACAATCAGAAGAGGTTCTGGGTACAGTCACATAGTATTTCCATTTCACATATCACATGTCACTTGAGGAAAGATTCCCCAGCAGGGACTGATACAAAGAGCTATAGACTAGCAACACACAACAAGCCGAAAGCGAGTTAATATATAAAACTGTCTTGGCGTTTGACCAAGTTGGCAGCGTTGTTACTTAGATACTAAAATCATGCTTTTTGTTTTCTGACATGTAACAGCTCCTGCCTAGACATATTTGAGCAGGGAGGGAGAAAAGAGAAAGAAGATGTATTATTTGGGTAGAAAATAAATAATGGAATATTTATACTAATATTTAAAATTATAGTGAAGCCATTCTAATACTTAATGCAGATAGCAAACCTATTTTATTTTAGTTTACCATCCACTCTACCATATGCTTTTCTTCCTTTTCTTTTTTAAAGCAGAGCTACTGAGAAAATTCTAAATTATGTTGAGAGGCACTAAATTAGGCAGTTGCTATCATGATCTTTAAAAAAAAAAAGTTCCAACAGGCCAGTATCAGAGCCATGAGCCCAAGAGTAGCCCTCCCTAGTTCAACATTTTATTGGCAGTTCTGTGTTAGCAAAAACTTCAGAAGAAAAGGATTTAGGGGTAGTGATTTCTGACAGTCTCAAAATGGGTGAACAGTGCAGTCAGGCGGTAGGGAAAGCAAGTAGGATGCTTGGCTGCATAGCTAGAGGTATAACAAGCAGGAAGAGGGAGATTATGATCCCTCTATATAGAGTGCTGGTGAGACCACATTTGGAATACTGTGTTCAGTTCTGGAGACCTCACCTACAAAAAGATATTGACAAAATTGAACGGGTCCAAAGACGGGCTACAAGAATGGTGGAAAGTCTTAAGCATAAAACGTATCAGGAAAGACTTAATGAACTCAATCTGTATAGTCTGGAGGACAGAAGGAAAAGGGGAGACATGATCGAAACATTTAAATATGTTAAAGGGCTAAATAAGGTCCAGGAGGGAAGTGTTTTTAATAGGAAAGTGAACCCAAGAACAAGGGGACACAATCTGAAGTTAGTTGGGGGAAAGATCAAAAGCAACATGAGAAAATATTATTTTACTGAAAGAGTAGTAGATCCTTGGAACAAACTTCTAGCAGACATGGTAGATAAATCCACAGTAACTGAATTTAAACATGCCTGGGATAAACATATATCCATCCTAAGATAAAATACAGACTAGATGGACCATGAGGTCTTTTTCTGCCGTCAGACTTCTATGTTTCTACATAACATATCATTTTAATTTTATTTTATTTTTTAATTCATTAAACTTGTATGCTACTTGACTCAATGACTCAGAGAGGCTCGCAAATACAAAACAAATTACAATAAAATAAATACAACAGAAAGAAATAAAAGATAACAAACATGATGAAGTGAGAGGTCTGGATGAAGAGTCAGGCATTCACAACTCTTCCAAACAAGAACCATTCATATCTGGAAGAGGGACTTCGTTCCAGGGGGCAGGCACTACTACAGATTAACACATTAAGGTGCTGTGATCCTTCTGGGTTTCACCGAACTCAGACACTGGCTAGCTGGCCCCAGAAAAACTGACAATTTTAGTAAACAAGATTTAAAACAAATACCCATCCATCAGTTACTGCATTTACTTAGAAGCAAAGGGACTTATCGTCAAGAATAAACATAATACAATTGCAGCCTCCTTTGAATCTTCCCTCAATGTCTAGTAGAATCATATTTTAAAATAGCATCTTATTTTCCTAAATAGAGTCTTTGAAAGGCACCCTGTGCCAGAAGTTGTTGCTGCCCTTACATTTGTCACGGCTACTGCTGATTATAACACAAATGAGCTGTTCTGCTTATATATAAACAGGGTTACTTTAGATCTGAACACAACTGTGCATGTTCAATTCTTCATTGATCTGTTTTTATTTAGTTTAAAAAAATGAAATTAAAGCATAAAAGAATAAAGAGGGAACGAAAGGTCTCACTAAAAGAAAACAAGCGATGCAACTTGCTAAATCAGCAACAACATGCTCAAAATTGTAGCTGTTCCTTAAAACAATTGCAAACAGCTCAGACTACTAATAATTAGTTCAGAAGAGGGAAAACATACTTCTAATGCTTCTCTGAAAAAAAATTGTTTCCACCAGCCACTGTATAGCAAGCACAGAAAGAACCAATGGACCTTTCCATAGGAAGTTATTCCACAACCTTGATGCCAGGATAGAAAAGACCTCCAAAGACATTCCTTTGGTTATACGGATAAATGGGAATAAAAGAGCAGACTCCATGTTAAAAGATAGAACTTTTTAAATACCTAACCCTGTCACGCTCTGAGTTTAACAGTCTTCAAATCAACACAATAAATTGAGCCAGAAGCAAATTGGCAGCTAAATGAAAATTACTTGACATCAGAGTGACACGTTCTAACCTGCATGCTCCAATCAGCAGCCAGGCAGCTGCCTTTTGAGCCAAGTTATGCATTAAACACAACTAGGCAAGAGACAATAGTGGCCAGGTGCCCATCTACATTTGACACAACCATGTCTGGAGCCATAAAGAAGTGCACATCACAATAAACGCATTACCTTTTTGAAGAGTCGTCCAGAGTCTTCACTGACTTGAACAAACCGAGGGATTATATTGTTGAGATAGATGTCACTCAAAGTAGTGTGGTCCCGGCTCTCTCTCTTTACCTGATTTAAGAGGAGATTCCAGCAATTGACTGGAGAAAGAACATTCTGATCCTTCCTACAGGAGAAACAAAACCATAATATGACTTTTCACCCTGTGTATTATTTTACACACTGAAGTTTTCAAATAAAAACATTGATGCAGTTATCAGGGAAGAGAGGGAAAACATTGGTAAAATATCATTCTGTAATCAAGACAAGAATAGACAAACAATCTACAAGAAGCATTAAAAAAAACAATCTGTAGTTCCCTTGGTATTCGTTATTTTTACCCCAAACATATCAAATTAGTTCTTTCCTAGCTTATGTGAAGTCATAACAACAACAACAAAAAATTGCTAGCTACCGAGCTTTCAAAACTAAAAGAATAAAACTGTAGTGTAGGAAAGAATATGATTAAATAATGGCTGGTTTTACAGGATAGTGACCTTTACACAGAAGTATCATCAGAGTTTTGTTTAGGTTTGTCAAAAGGGAAAATCCAAAGGCTTATCACTCAGTGAAGAAACACTGAATGACACGCAGGGAGGAAGTTAAAGACCGGCATGCTGATGACCTTGTGAACTACAGTGGTCCAGAAAATGAACACTCAGGGAACAGAAAGTAGCATTGTACTCTTCTCAGAACAGAGCCATGCCCCATTCCCATCATAGCAACCATGAGAATTACCCCATGACAGGATATTACACAAATACTCAATCATCATTTATCTTAACGGCAAAGAAACAATATTGACAAGAAACATTTAAATAGAAGCGAGCTTCCAGCATAGCCATCTTTGACCAGCATAAACAACTTTCTGTGAGGTTTTAGGACATATGTCAATGGATTTTTTTATTTTTATTTTTTGGCCATGGGGGCAAAAGTATTCATACGGATTTAAATGGCAACATCTAAAGTATTTCAGATGCAGACTGTTTAAAGTTGTCACCCACTGTCCTAGACCAAAATCAATCTTGGTACTTCTTATCTGGATTACCTCACAGAGCTAATAAGTAGCCATTAGTGTGTTTTAAAGGGTTACAGGTGTTCTATTTCCAGTCCAGATCATAAGCGAATGTAATGTATTCACCAACATTATATGCCAAAAGTACCCAACTTGAAAGCTAAATGTCTTGTACAATACAGTAGAGTCTTGATTATCCGACATAAATGGGCGGGCTGATGGTCGGATAGCTGAAATGTCGGATAATCCAGACTCTACTGTATGTGGCCTTGACCTGACTCAAAATCAAGACAGGAGAAAAATAAATAAAAATAAATAGGCCCCGGCTCCTGCAAACTACTAAAAGCCAACAGGTATTCCGTTTACCCCTCGCGTGCTCTGTCCTTCCCTCCTCCGCTTACCCAAGCCACTGCCGCTGCCAGTACAAACATTTCCTGCCGGCGGGGTCCCTGCTGCCCTCCGCTTTGCTCCTCCCAGCTCGCCCACCTGGCTGGGCATTGCAACAACCTGTGCCTCCCCCATCCCGGCTCCTCTCAGCGTAACCCTCTTGCCTGGAAGATGAGATGAGATGAACACATTTCCAAAATTTCCTCTCCTCTCTCCACACATTCTCCCCTCCCGCTTCTGATTAGCTGAAGAGGAAAATTGCATTTCTTCCCTGTCATGGCTGCCATGTTTGGAGAGTGCAGAAAGGCCTACAGCCCCCCAAGCAGCCACAATGTTGGATGATCCGGAATGTCGTATATCCGAAGGACGGATAACCAAGACTTTACTGTATATGTAATTATATATTTAATTTTAAGCCGATCAATTTAAATCCATTTTTGTCCTCTCTTCATTGATTTCTTTGTTCTGATACCATATGATCCAAAGATCAAGAAAGACCTTTATTATCCTCCAACACTGCATAATACTGCTATAAAGAATAATAAGCGTTTGCCCAGGTTCACCTGGTGCACCAGTTGCGGCCCTATTTGGACAGGGAGCCATTGCTCACAGTCGCTCATGCCCTCATCGCCTCGAGTTTCGATTACTGCAACGCTCTCTACATGGGGCTACCTTTGAAAAGTGTTCGGAAACTTCAGATCATGCAGAACGCAGCCGCGAGAGGCATCGTGGGACTGCCAAGATTCGCCCACGTTTCTTCAACATTCTGTGGCTTGCATTGGCTGCCGATCAGTTTCCGATCACAATTCAAAGTGTTGGTCATGGCCTTTAAAGCCCTACATGGCATTGGACCAGATTACCTCCGGAACCGCCTGCTACTGCACGAATCCCAGCGACCGATAAGGTCCCACAGAGTTGGCCTTCTCCGGGTCCCGTCGACCAAACAATGTCGTTTGGCGGACCCCAGGGGAAGAGCCTTCTCTGTGGTGGCCCCAGCCCTCTGAAACTAACTCCCCCTGGAGATTAGAACTGCCCCCACCCTCCCTGTCTTTCATAAACTACTCAAGACTCACTTATACTGCCAGGCATGGGGGAGTTGAGATATTCCTTCCCCCTAGGCCATTACAGTTTATGTATGGTATGTTTGTTTGTGTGTATGTTTGGTTTTATAATAAGGGTTTTTAGTTGTTTTAGTATTGGATTGTTACATGCTGTTTTTTTCATTGTTGTTAGCCGCCCCGAGTCTGCGGAGAGGGGAGGCATACAAATCTAATAAATAAATAAATAATAAAATAAATAAATCTTCAGAATATGCTCCAGAAATAACCCCCCTCCTTCCCCACCCTACTCTCTCACACATATATATACTTTCTGAGGCACCAATTCTTCTTTCGTGACTAACATCCAATTCCTTGCTACTTAGGTACAGTATATTTTATATCACATTTCAGTTCACATATTTTTCCAATGGAGCACAGATTGAATCCCACTTTCCCAAACAAGTAAAACACATTCACAAACGAATATCCACCAGGCTGCCTCCTTCAGGGTAAGCAATGCAATCCCAATAAATAAATGTCACTGTATAGTGAATAAATAACAGATGTTTCCTACCAAAATGCTTCTAGAAATATCAGAAATATAAACGAGCTTTGAGTTCCACAGCAAAATAACACAAAGCAAGACTGGGTCTACCGTTAAGGTGCAGGTTAATTTTATTTAAACGAAACAGCCAAAATATAAAAATCCCATTTTCAAAGCAGCTGATCTGGCAGAGTTTACTGATGAAAAATGCCACAGGAAGTTTGCAATCTAGGTTGCTTCAGGAATTCATATACTGCATAAGGGAATTCATATATTGCATAAAGGAAGTGAGATTGATTCAAAGCAACCATTAGTTCTGATTGCCAAAAAAGAAGTAGTGCATTCAAGGAGAAATACATTTGTTCCGTGGTCTTGCGTTTGTATGCTGCTATTGCATAGAGCAGTTGAGACAAAGATCAAAAGGCAGCACCACGGAATGTAACAATGAGCTGGCCACAGAACAAATTCTCTCTCTCTTGCATACAAGTATAAAAATAGTCAAAGGTCTGCTGAACTGTATTTATATACTCTTCCATAAAGCATCTGCTAACCCTAACCTCGGGCTCTCTAGATGTGTCACTGTACTGTACTTCCATCTCAAGTCAGTGCAATAAAGGAGAAGGAATGATGGGGGATGTAGTCCCATTGTATCCGCTGAGATTCAGTTTTGATTAGTTGATCCTGCGGGCTTTGCAATCTTTAAGACATCACACTACAAAATTTCAAATGACATTGCACTGGTACAAAAAGATAAAGTGTCGCTTCTTAGGGCAAGTGATTGATTGGCTCCTAGGCGGCAAAAGGCAGGATCTATTTTAGTTGCTGTAATAGCACAGGATTAGTAAGCCTAGGGCAAAACAATAGTCAAATACTAAGGGGCACTGTGGGGACTTTACAAATTGCCTACAGGCTATGGCTTTCAAACACTAGCCTTCCTGTTACAAAGATTAGGTGCAGCGTTTGTTTATGAATAGCGCCCAATATCTGCTTGTTCATTTGTAACCAAGTAATTCTTTTCAGCAACCCAAATATAATCAAATTGGCCAGACAGGAAGGGGGGGGGGATCTAAGCACAGCATAAAGTCAAAAACTATATGCCAAATGGAAAAATAGAATGAAGTGCTTCCGTAACATATTGAAACATTATAGAATTGTAGGATTACAGAACTGTACCGCTGAACATTAAAAAGAATGCATGTTCTGCTCTTTGCCTCCTCCTCCTTCTGAAAAGGGCAGAATTAGAGTAAGTACGCACCTTTTTCTAGCTATTCAACCAAAGTGATAAATTGAATAAGGTAATTTAACTCCAGGGGATTAAGATTGCGAATGGCTTTTTTATTATTATTATTATTATTATTATTATTATTATTATTATTATTATTATTATTATTATTATTATTTATTGGATTTGTATGCCGCTCCTCTCCGCAGACTCGGGGCGGCTCACAACAATGATAAAAAACAGCATGTAACAATCCAATTAATAAAACAACTAAAAACCCTTAAAGTAAAACCAAACATACACACAAACATACCATGCATAACTTGTAATGTCCTAGGGGGAAAGAATATCTTAACTCCCCCACGCTTGGCGATAAAGGTGGGTCTTGAGTAATTTACGAAAGACAAGGAGGGTGGGGGCCGTTCTAATCTCTGGGGGGAGTTGATTCCAGAGGGCCGGGGCCGCCACAGAGAAGGCTCTTCCCCTGGGGCCTGCCAAACGACATTGTTTGGTCAACGGGACCCGGAGAAGGCCAACTCTGTGGGACCTTATCGACCGCTGGGATTCGTGCACTCGAAGACGGTTTCAGATGTATTCTGGCCCAATGCCATGTAGGGCTTTAAAGGTCATTACCAACACTTTGAATTGTGACCGGAAACCGATTGGCAGCCAATGCAAGCCACGGAGTGTTGCAGAAACGTGGGCGAATCTAGGGAGCCCCATGATGGCTCTCGCGGCCGCATTCTGCATGATCTGAAGTTTCCGAACACTTTTCAAAGATAGCCCCATGTAGAGAGCGTTGCAGTAATCGAACCTCGAGGTGATGAGGGCATGAGTGACTGTGAGCAATGTTATTTATAATCTTGGCCTATTATTGCATACATTTCCTATTAGGAAATGTCTTGCTGTGCTAACTCAATGTGGCAGGTGAAGGGAGATGTTCCAGGGAGAGATGTACAAAAAATATGGAAGCACAGAGATCCAAGGTGGGAAAGTCATCCTACCTGGCCCTGTTAAAGCAAGCAGGCACCTATAGTGGGGAGCAGTAACATAGGAAGAGGGCTGGAGGTACATGATCACTTGAGTGCACTGACATCAATTCATACTACAGATAGAAAATGTGAAGTGATTGATGCTATAGTATTGGACGATGGCTCCTCAGATGGACTGGTCTTCAACATTCCAGGATTACAGCCAACAGGATAACTCGTTGCTGATATTGCCATACAAAAAAAGAAAATCTAAAACTGCAAAGACATAGTTTACAGTCAGAACCAGGAACATGGGGATATGAACATAGGAAACCTCAATGAAATGAAATGATTGCAGGTTAACTTCTTAGGCAGTAGCAAAGCAAAATAGACTGAAACTGGACACTTTCATCAGAAGACTGTACTGTTTACTATTCAGAACATAAAACCCAAAAAGGAATGGCACTGTTTCTATACTTAAGAAGAATATAGCAAGAACGGTACCTGGCAACAATGAAATCAATGACCAAATAATATCAACTAGATTTCATGGACTTGACCCTTTAATATGATGATCATCCATGGTTTATGCTCCAACCACAAGCAGAAGAAGAGCAAGCTGATGAGTTTTATGAACAAGTTGGTTTTGACATCAACAAAACATTCACATGAGATATGCTGCTTATGGCTGAAGACTGGAATGCCAAAATTGAAAACATTAAGGATGAAACTGAGGTTGAATTGTATAGCTCGGGAATTGAAACAAAACAGGAGACTGACTTCACAAGTTTTTCACTCCAATTATTTCTTCACAGCTTATACTGTCTTCAAACAATCAAAATGACACCTGCATAGACTGACATCACTGGATGCCATATACAGAAATCAAATTATTAAAAAGTGGTGGAGTGCTCAATTATAGCATAAAAGGGCTAGGTAAAGAACGCAAACTACTTGTGTGCAAGTTCCAAGTCAAACTAAAGAAGAAAGCAGTCAGCTTTCTCAATATGATCTTGAACACATATCCATCATTTTCAAGAGGAACATCAGGAATCACTTTGAAGTCCTGAACTTTAACAATAAGGAACCAGAGAAGCAGTGGAATGAACAAGTCATTAAGACGAATATGACACATACAGGTCAGGAAGTCAGAGTGTGAACAGAACATGGCAAAACAGGTTTGATTGCAGGTTGGAAAAATAATTTTTATAGGCTGTATAATAATGTCCACTTATGAACTCAAACCTACAGTAAATGCTGAATTAAAGGAAGTTGAATGTGGTTTTAAAACTGGAGAAAGAAACATCGATAACTTGCAGTATACAGTGATCCCTCGAGTATCGCGAGGGTTACTTTCCAAGACCCCTCGCGATACTCGATTTTTCGCGATATAGTGGTGTGGAAGTAAAAACACCATCTGCGCATGCGCGCCCTTTTTCCATGGCCGCGCATGCGCAGATGGTGGAGTTTGCGTGGGCGGCGGGGAAGACCCAGGGAAGGTTTCTTCGGCCGCCCAGCAGCTGATCTGCTCGGCAGCGCCGCAGCAGCGAGGAGCCGAAGATCGGGGTTTCCCCGCCGCCCACGCAAAGGGGAAACCCCGATCTTCGGCTCCTCACTGCTGCCGCGCTGCCGAGCAGATCAGCTGCTGGGCGGCCAAAGAAACCTTCCCTGGGTCTTCCCCGCCGCCCACGCAAAGGGGAAACCTCGATCTTCGGCTCCTCGCTGCTGCCCGCCCGCCGCTCGCCCGCCCGCCCGCCGCCCGCCGCTCGAGAGCAAGAGGGGGAGAGATAGAGAAAGAGAGAGAAGGAAAGAAAGAGATGAGAGAGGGAGGAAGAGAGTGTGAGAGAGGAAGAAGCAAGATAGAGAAAGAGAGAGAGAAAGAAAGATGAGAAAGGAAGAGAGTGACATCATCGGGTGGGAAAAATCGCGATATAGCGTTTCGCGAAGATCGAGATCGCGAAAATCGAGGGATCACTGTACTGATGATATTAGTCTAACAGCCGAAAATGAAAGGATCTGTAAACTCTAATAATAAAAGTCAAGCACAGTTTTAAAAAGGTACATATAAAGATTGCAGGTTGGAAAAATAAGTTTAACAGCCAGCTTTATAACTGAGAGTGAAGATGCTGAAGAGGTAGATAGCTTCTGCCCTTTAGGATCAACAATATAGATGACAGTACAATGGTACATGTGGATTTATTAAAAAGAGCAGAGAATATCTTTTCCATGTATAAAATCCCAATGTAGTTTCCTGACAGTTTTAATTTCAGCACGGGTGCATTTTAGACTAAATACTGTACCTGCCTTTTGAATGGAACATACAGGACTAAATAAACAAGGGACCCCTGTTTGCCTAAAGTCTTAGACATATTTAAAATGTTAGGTGCCTTCTGTTTTGTATAAACCTGGTTTTGAAAATCTAATTCCAAAGCTGTGAGCATAGCATCATTGCCAGGAGGCAGAGCAAAATGAAGAACCACTCACACCTACACACAAACACAAAAACAAACTTTATAGCAAGACTCCTTATGATTAAAAAAGTTTTTGGAATCGTGGAAACTCATTAGTCCTGAGCGAGTTTAGGTGGAGTTCTCAACTGTCTCTGAATGTAAACAATGAATTTTGGAAGCAATATCCAAAGGGGAAAGAATATAATATTTCAGGGAAGTATTATAGAGCTGCTTAGCCATTAAAAAAAAAAGCCAGAACTCTGCTCTGACCAACTTCTAGTAATCCAGCTGTGTTTGGGCAAACAAAATTTTCTATGGAATGCTACTCTACAAAAATTGGGTATATTCAGTATTATACTTGCTTCCTAGCCAGGAACTTCCATAGATTGAGCTATGGGAGGTGGGGGAGGGATGCTTGATAACATTAGCCAATAGTAGTACAGTGTTCCCTCATTTTTCACGGGGGATGCGTTCCGAGACCGCCCGCGAAAGTCGAACTTCCGCGAAGTAGAGATGCGGAAGTAAATACACCATCTATGAACAGTATCACAAGCCATCCTGTAACACTTTAAACCCCTAAATTACCATTTCCCATTCCCTTAACAACCATTTACTCACCATTATTATTGGTACTCACCATTGAATAAGACACTTAGTGATCCTGATATTTATAAACATAATTATTTATTAACAATAATTATTTTTTTTGTTATTTACTTGCAAAAATTGTTAGTTTGGCGATGATGTATGATGTCATCGGGCAGGAAAAACCGTGGTATAGAAAAAAACCCGCGAAGTATTTTTTAATTAAATTTTTTTTAAAAACGTGGTATAGGCCATTCGCGAAGTTCGAACCCGCGAAAATCGAGGGAGCACTGTACAGTCATCTCAGCATCCTCCCATACCAAACAGAAGTCCTTTAACAGTAAGAAAGCAATGTATCCATTGAAATTTCAGAAACAGATTTGAAATGCTATTATAATTTGTACAAAGTAAATTCTGTTGAGCTTCCAAAAGTCATTGGAATCTTTTGTCCGAAATATTAGGATACTGGAATTTATTTAAGAAGCAGACACCTGTTTATTTTCAAGATAGTTTGCACAGATCTTAAAACTCATTTCTAACTGGAACTGCAATATCATGTGTATAATAATAAAACTGCAAATTAAATGAATAGTTACACTAATTAAAACAGCTTCAGAGAAAACAATTAAAACACAAAGATGTAATCACAAAGCAATCTTAAAAGGGATGGAATAATTTACTCTGGAAACACATTCTAGAGTCAAGAGATCACCAGAGGTTATTTTCTAGTGGCATTCTTTCTATAATGACCAAGGGAAAAAAATATTGAGTCTAGGTTGCTGTTTTTATTTTATATGAGGAGCATGTTTACAGCAGATGGTATACTTACATACATACCATCACACTATTTCCTTTCATAGTAAGCAATACTGTATATACATGGCTGTTCATATTACAATGTAAGAGACCAAGAATAACATACTAGGATGCTATTCCCATGGCAGCTTAGCAGAAGGAAAAAATTAAGTTCCTCTAGCAATTTGACCCAAATTTTACATAGTTTAGTTTACCCAATTACTTTGAAAGTTTGCTTCAAGCTGTGATTTAGCAGAGCTTGGTATTTCAAATCACTGGTGATCGACAGATGGCAGGTGACACAAACAGCTGAGATTGAAAGCATGGCTCTCTGAAGAATAACAGCCTTATCTTGAGATGAGACAAAAGCAATGCCAGCATATTAAAAGAGATCATGTCTGACTGCTGCAAATACGTCCAAATTAGAAATAGTTGCTACTGCCACAGCTAAGAGGATTCTAATAGATAGTTATTAAAGCCATTGGACTTAAATTTCCAACCTGCAGAAACCAATTCTCAGAAGGGATGACACATGCTACAAACTGGCTTCTTTATATCCTCTCCAGAGAAATTTAAAATTCCACTGAAAATCAAAAACTTAAGAATTTTGCAGAACGCCCAGTTGATATGTTAAAGTCATTTCTGAAGCCTACTTTCCAAAAAAGAAATAAGCCTTGCTCGCCATACCACAATATTTATTTATTATTTAGATTTGTATGCCGCCCCTCTCCGCAGACTCAGATATGTTAACGCATATTCTGAGGAGAAATTATTTTCAAGTTTAAGGTGGTTTCCTGAGGTTTTTCTGCTGACAAAATTTATTTCTCTGGGCATTTCCCTTTCATCATCTGTCATAACTACAGTGATTTTCTAGTACTTCAAGTATCATACATGGAACTATATTAGATTACAGTAGTCCCTCGCTATACCGCGCTTCACCTACTGCGGCTACA
The DNA here is from genome assembly GCF_031021105.1 of Erythrolamprus reginae. Classification (NCBI taxonomy): domain Eukaryota; kingdom Metazoa; phylum Chordata; class Lepidosauria; order Squamata; family Dipsadidae; genus Erythrolamprus; species Erythrolamprus reginae. The sequence continues at coordinate 59,638,209 of NC_091952.1, read as the reverse complement.
CTTCATCGCGGGTTTTCAAGAAATATTAATGAGAAAAATCATTCACGGATCTTCGCTGGTTCGCGGGTTTCTGAGGAAGTCGATCGGCAGATTTAAACAGCCCGCGGAACTCGATCGGCAGGTTTTTCAAAAAAAAAAATCTAAAATTGTAAATACTGTATTTAAATACTGTATCTAAAATAAATACTGTGTGGGAAGGGTTTATAAACACTTAAAACAATGAAAACTTACCAAACAATTACAATATAAATACTTAAATAAGTACTATCAGTCGATAAATTCCCCATCGCGGATTTCACCTATCGCGGCCGGGTCTGGAACGTAACACCAGCGATAGGTGAGGTCTTACTGTATAACAAAATAGGTTTAAATAGAATAAGCTGGTAGATTCTTAATTAAAAGACATGTAACGTATTTAAATACATAAAATAGTCAATTACAAGAGAGATATAAATGATTTTTCAGTGGAAAATGCTGCGTTTTATTTTTTATTTTTTGTAGTAGCAAGGGAGGAAAAAAACAGGAAAAGGTAGTAAAATTCTCATTATAATTCTTGTGACATGAAACCGACGAAGAAGAAAACTTTTCTTTTCTGGCCATAGGAAAGACCCTGACATTTGCTTTGTGCCAACTCAAAATCCCATGCTATCATCTAATAGCAGCCAGTCAATCTGCCACAGCAGAAGGCGAGATGGAAATCGGGGCCCACTATCAAGTTGGTTGAAAGACTATCTTCATTTGGCTTCTCCCCCCTCCTTTAACCATCACCCAACAGCAGTTACAGCAGAGGGTGAGCTGTGTGGGGGGGGGGGGGGCACAGAAATGGCACTGCTCAAGACCAGCTGAATTTGGCCCTGAACTGCTTCCCATTCCCAGAGATAATAAGAATGGTTTTCTCTTCTTCCCTGAATACGTTTTTAGTTTTGTATTATATGGAGGGTAAGGAGTGTTTGTCAACATAAACTGGCTTGATACTTTTCAAATGAACACTGAGATTAAAAGAAAATTAAAATAGAGAAATCATGAATAAATACATCTGCTACTTATTGTACTAGGTGCATAGAATTAAAAAAAAAACCATACTCCTTTCTAAATGCTAATCAACCTTAATAGATTATATGCTTTTATCTCTATAGCAGGGTTATAATTCCAAAGCACCTTAGCTTATAGCCAAAAGTAAGCCAATAATATTAACCTGACTGAATGAGTCAAGTATTGAGATGTTTTAAAAGCAAGACTATATGAAGAGCGAGATATTTAGCTCGCAGAACAAATAAATAATTAAAATAATACAAGGTGAATGGACTTGTGTGACAATTTCAACACAACTACAATACCTGCCTTAGTTAACGCTACGGTCCTATAATGATCCAAACAAAGGTTACAAATAGGGACTTGTTTGCCTCCTATGGCACGCGTGCCGGAAGTGACACACAGAGCCATCTCTCTAAGCATGTGGAGCCATTGCCCATTGCTGTTCCGGGTTCCAGTGTGCCAACCAGCTGGACTTCACGCGTGCAGGAGCACCAGAAAGCAGAAGAGCATGCGCGCACCAGGAATTTGGTCCTCCAGTTTCCAGAGCTCCTGCAATTGTGAAGACAGGTGGCCAATGTGCCAGAACCCAGAAGACAAGGGGAGAAGAGCTGCCAGCCAGGATGGGTGCTCCAGGATTTCTCTTCCTCCCCACTCAAGCGGGAAGGCCCCCAGCCTCCAGCCCATGGCACTGGTATGTCTGTGGTCAGGAGCACTTGGCCAGCTTGGGCACATGGGGCAATGCTTTCTGGCTAGGCAGCCAATTGTCCTGCCTGCTGCTCTTGCCTCCGCTGGGGAAATGCCGCCAGGGAACTGCCACCACCAGGGACGAGGGGATGGCGGTAGCAAGGATGGGCAGTCTGGGACTTCCCCCCTTCCCTGCTAGAGACCTGGGGCCATTCAAGAAGCCTGCTAAAGCAGGGAGGGAAGCCCTGGCCCTCCCATCCTGGCCAGCAGCTCTGCTCCCCTTCCCCTTCCAAGTTCTGATGCACCCCCTCTCCCCCTGGCGATGGCAGTCCTTGTGCTGCTGCTTCCCTGGAAGAGAAAGGGAAGCAGAGCTGCTGGCCAGGACTAGTGGGCTGGGACTTCCCTCCCTCCCGGCAGGAGGCCTGAAGCCATGCAAAAAGCCCACTTGGCCTGGGAGGGAGGGAAGCCCCAGCCCAGCCATCCTGGCAGGCAGGTCTGCTCCCCTTCCTCTTCCGGCATGCCTCCTAGCCCCTTGCCTTCAGCAGTTTTCATGCTGCTGCTTCCGGATGGGATGCTGCAGTATTCAGGAGGAGGAGAGTACAGCTCCTAAGCATGGAGATGTGCCGGCTAGGAAATGGTCACAGGAAGTGGTAAGAGATGCGCCAGCCAAAAAGCATTCACGCTCCCTTGGCAGAAGTGGTGTGAGAGGGAAGCCTGTAGTGGCTTGTTTCGAGGCCAGGAAGGGGCTCTGGCTTTCCAGCAGAGGGAGGCGGCATTCCCTGCCCAACTTTATCTCCCTGTCTGGGGCTGTGGAACTCGGTTGCCAGTGGGGATGCCCCGCCACTCCGATGGGGAGCAGGGGGTAGACAGGGAGGGGCAAGGATCCCCGAAAAGCAAGGCAGAGCCAGCCCATGCTCACTGGACAGCCAGTCTTTGCACACATATGCAGGCCAGAAACCAGAAGCCTGTCCCATTTTGGCATTGTGCCGAAAAGGTTTGTGCGCACTCCCGATTCGGCACTTGGTGTCAAAAAGGTTTGCCAACACTGGGCTATACCATTTTTTTTTTAAAAGACCAAAGTTCTAGACTTAACATACATGTAAATTATTAAAGCTTACTAAACAGTTAGTATAACTAAAAGTTTCAAATGAAAAGTTTACAACAGCATTTCTAAAATTAAAGGGGAGGAATACAAAGGCAAAATGATGCTGGAAGTAATTTGGCACTTCAGAAAACAAAGTCTCTAAGATGACATAAGTTGCAATTAACTAAGAAAGGGTTTCTAGGCCAAGGTGCTGGAAATTTGTTCTACTGTATCTGTGATATTTTTTTTTAGCTCAAGGGAGGTCTAGGTTGTTCTGGAAGATATCAAGATTTTCACAATTAATTGTCTATTTCCCTGGGTATTCTGCTGTGTTGTTGTTTTCTGCTAACTTCCAGGTTTTGCTTTCACCTAATTGAAAACAGATTGTGATAAACTTCTTAGCACATAGTCTCGGTTCTGGCTGTTAATATGGATTTGTTATCCCTACGAAAGATCCTTTAGAATAACCAAAGATGCTTAAGCAAGTGAACTAAAACAAAGTTCCATTTTCCCAATGTGATCATTCTAATCATATAAGAGGGAAGGAATGTGGCTCCTTATAATAGCAAGATGTCATATGTGCAATATTGGCCAAATATGAGTTTCAAATATATATATTTGCTCATATTAATGTGAATAAGAGGAAACAGTTACAAATGGTAGACACAGATAATGTTGTTTCAGCTTGCTTGTGTTTTTTTTTTACTGCCTCTCCATCTGGAAATAAGCTAAGAGGGTGGGAAGAAATGGCATCCTGCCTAAAATTATTAATTAGAAAAGTTACAATCACATTACTTCCATCTTGGTCACCTCACATATATCACTGAGGTGATATCCTTCAAATGTTTCTCCTCCACACCCTTGCTCATTCTCTTCAGGAGCATGCTCCAAATCCATGCTTACTAGGGTAATAGTTTGGAAGTAGGGGTAAAAAGCCCCCCCCCCCAAAAAAGTAAGAAAAAATGTATTTTCCTGCCCGTTATTTTTCACATTAATAATTACTCTTGCTGAGAAAACAATGTCGTTTGGCAGGACCCAGGGGAAGAGCCTTCTCTGTGGCGACCCCAACCCTCTGGAATCAGCTCCCCCCAGAGATCAGAATTGCCCCCACCCTCCTTGCCTTTCGTAAGCTCCTCAAAAGCCACCTCTGTCGTCAGGCATGAGGGAATTGAGATATTCACTCCCCCCAGGCCTATATAATTTATGCATCGTATATTTGTGTGTATGTTTGGTTTTTAATAAGAGTTTTTAGTTATTTTAAATATTAGATTTGTTATATGTTGTTTTTACCACTGTTGTTAGCCACCCCGAGTCTACAGAGAGGGGCAGCATACAGGTAGGTAGGTAGGTAGGTAGGTAGGTAGGTAGATAGATAGATAGATAGATAGATAGATAGATAGATAGATAGATAGATAGATAGATAGATAGATAGATAGATAAGTGGAAGGAATGGTTAAATCCCTATTGTATTCATGAATGTCTCAAATACCTATCTATGGCTTGACAATTACTACTATCTTGTTGGGGCCTAGGTTTATCAAATAGAATATATCATTATCTTGGATTCTTCAAACTGGATGAAAGCTTTACACAGGGATATACAAACATGAAGTAAGGAGGAACTTACTGACTGTGAGAGCTAGTGAGCAATGGAACCCTGTGGAATTGTGGGTTTTCTATTGCTGGAGATTTTCAAGCAAGGTCGAAAATCAGTGAATTCTAATTCTGTGATTCTGTGACACTGGAGAAATAGCATTCAACGGGGAAGAAGTCAAAGAAAAAGAATGGGACAACTTGCCATGGTCAACTTACTGCAGCCAACTCACCACAGCCTATTTGCCATGGCCAACTTACCAAGGGCAGATTCCCGATTCTGCTGCTACCGATGCACTATGCACGCAACTTTGCTTCTGCCAGGGGTCTGTGCATGCATCTCAGTGAGATTTTGCTCCTGCGCATGTGCAGGAAGCAAAATTTCATAAGGGGACGCATGCAGGTGAGAGATTTTAGTGAATTTTTTTTTGCTTCCGCACGTGTGCAGAAGCAAAATCTCGCTGGGATACATGTGCGCACCCACAGCAGAAGAAAAGCTACGTGTACTACTTATACAGCATCCTTATCCGTACCGATTACAACCCGATACGGCAACTTACCATAGCCAACTCAGCACGGGACAATTCAAAAATTCAATTTTATTATTTAAAATGTGTTTTTTATCAATTTTTGTCATTCACATTTCATTTTGTCCCTCATTTTGCATCCTTTAATGATTCTATTCCATAATTTTTTTAATATTAGTATAACTCTTGTTCTGTAGTGAATTGTCGAATTGTGGTGAGCATAGTTCCCTCTAAGCTGAGCAGTGAGCAATCGCTCACTTAAAAATCATCATCAACTCAGAGTTTTCCAAACCTGCCCAGAAGCCGAGAGGGAAAGAGTGAGAGGGAAGGAGAGAGAGAGGAAGAGAGGAAGAGAGGAAGAGAGAGAAACAGATAGAAAAAAGAGAGGAAGGAAAAGAGAAAGAAAAAGAATGGGAGTAAGGAAGAGAGAAAGAAAATCAAAATCTAGTTTGAAACTAGCTCAACTATTTAAGTGGCATTTTGATATTGATAGAGTTGCCCTATTATGAGCTCACTGTTATAGACACACAGTACAGTATTTTATTTTGAAATTCTCTGAGGCAAAACAGGATGGGTTTTTTATTTGTTTGTTTGTTTGTTTGTTTATTTATTTATTTATTATTTCTGTGCCGCCCAGTCCCGAAGGGACTGCCGCTCAGACACTATACTTTTCCACCCCCACCCCACCCCAAAAAATTAGAGGGAACACTGGTGGTGAGCTGTCGCACAGAAAGTTGACTGCAGTGAAGTGTGTATCTGATGGGGCAAATTTCTAGACCTTTTCTTTTTTTTAGGAAGGAAAAGAAGTCTAAGCATTTTGAAAAAGTGTCCTTGGTAGTGATGGTGGGTATAGGAAGCTTTGGAAGACAAAAGAGTCGCAATTGTATTCAATGTCTGAAAATGAGAATTTGCCACATCTGATTCCTGAGATGTTGTATATCCATCCTTAGGGGTTAGTGATCACATGTGGATTTTTAAATATATATAATAAAGCACTCTGACAAATGGGTGAGAAAGTAGCTTTACACGGTCACAAAATACCCACTTTACTAACATAAATCTGTAATTTTACTGCCTGCCATCACTCCGTACCATTTTCGCTACCCACCCTCCCTCTTCAGTTTTGAGAGCAGTTCGCTATATTTTTCAGCAATCATTTTTGTTGCTCTCTTATTTTTAAACTAAAGGAACAAACTAATTGGAGCTTATATGTGAAAATAGGGATGCTGGGATCTAGTACTTTGTAGAATGAAAGCTCATTATTTTAATTAAAAGAATCTAAAAATCTTTGTGGTGTAGCACAAAAAGTCTAAACAATTGCTCAAGTCATAATGAGAGTTTCTGAACACAAAGGGAGGATGGAAAACAATAGGGATGAGGATAAATATTAGTAAACTGCAAAACCATTTACAAGTAAAAGACTATGCATTCCAAATTCTAAGCTGTTGAGAATTGTAACTCTATCTCCATAATTCTTTTACTATCACTGACATTTGAAGTTATGCTTATATAAGATAGGAGTAGACAATTAGTCCCTACAAAACATATCAATCATGTAAGGTAGTGCATATTTCTTCAGCCTTTATCTGCCAGTTTTTGTTTCCTGGTTACAATCAGTTTTGCCACAAGTCCCCAATGGCGCTTTCTTAGTTTTAGGGACCTCCAATCTCCCTGTTCAACATATGTCTGAATTAAAAGTTGTTGCTAGAATGACAATTTCCTTTGTCTGTGTTTCCTGTTATTTGCCAAAATTTGGCAGCAAAGTTAAGTAATAATGAGAGCATCTGGGAGAACATATTTTTCCATCACCCACCTCCTGTTCACTCTGCTTTTCCCACCTCAAGATTTGCCATTGAATTGAGAGCTTTTTTTAAAAAAAGACTGCAATAAAATAAGAAAGGGGAAGTATATACACAGCAGACCTAGAATTCTTTCCAGCACTTTATCAGCACTGGGTATAGGAAGCGTTAGTATCATTTTTTTGTGTAATGAAATAACATGTTGTCTCTTTGTATGCTTGTTTCTCTTCTCCCATCATGCTGCCTTGTGTGTGTTTCTGTGTACTGGGAAACACATGGTAGTCTGCATATGTTCTAATCTTGGTCAGAGGACCAAAATGAAGAAGAGTTTGAATGAAACAGTTGGCAATGCAATATTTTAAGCCTCTGACTAACAGTCTCTCCCATAGGGATACGCCAGAGAAAGGGTTAGTATGGAATATTTTCTCTGAAGCCCCAGACTGATTTTCAAACATGGTCTTTCTTTTTCCAGAATTTCCCTCCAGATTAAATCTTGTTTTATTATTATAGAGATAACTAGTTTATACTATTATGTTAAAAATTGAGGTTTGATGTTATCTTATTGTACTGCTGTACCAAAGGGAGTTGGAAGTCAATGGGTTATTTTTTTCTTACACCTTTTTTTCCTACATTTTCCCTTCTCTTTTCCCTCCCCTATTTTATCTACCATTTTCTTTTGCATTTTTGAATTTTATATTATACAAATATTTATACAAATATTTATACAATATATTTATATATAAAATAAGGTTATTACATATTAAGCCCTACATGGCACGGGACCAGATTAGTTATGGGACCATCTTCTGCCTCCCATGCCCCAGCGACCCGTTAGGTCGCACAGAGTCGGCCTCCTCTGGATCCTGTCGGCCAAAAAGGTCCCGAATAGCAGATCCATAAGGGAGAGCCTTCTCTGTTGCACCCCCGGTCCTTTGGAACCAATTCCACCCGGAGAGACATACCGCCCCCACTTACCTTGCCTTCTGGGAGGCGCTAAAAATACATTTATGCTGGCAGGCCTGGAGACCATGAGTGATAGCTTTCCTCCGGCCATTAGTATGACTGAGGGATGATTGAGTGTTTTTATATTGGGTTTTGTCTATTTTTTTCTAATGTTTCAATTGTATTCTACTTTTATCTTGTCGACTTCTTATTCTTGTAAGCCATCCTGAGTCTGTGAGGAGAACGGAGGCTTATAAATCTAATTAATTAATTTTTTAAAAGAAAAGTAGATTAATTTAATACAATGTAAAGGCCACCCAATTCCGCATAATTTTGTATGATTACACTTTTTAAAAGTGGAACAATAAAAAAAAAAGACAGCTCATAAGTATTCAGAAGGCCAATTGTGTAAAAAACAGTTAATCCGTTGATAGAAACATAGCTGAACAAGCAGGCAGGTAGACAACAGATGGGATCCTAAATCTCTTTTTTATTATTTCTTTCTAGCACTAGGTTAGAAAAATTGAAAACATCCCTTCCATTTCCTGTTTATTTTTCATGAACACTCTAGCTTTATTCTCTGCTACCAGAGTTGCAGCGCTTTCTGATCTGCAGTAGGTCCTTCCTCTTATTCACTGTCTATGAAAGCAAGCAGAATTTGCTGCCAAGAGGAAGATGAACCTATTTCTTAAAGAACAACAGGAAAGACTTTTAGGGAGGGATGGGTTGACTGTGATAACAACAGAAATTAGTGGGAATCTGCCAAAAAAAAAAAAAAGTCCTCTGAACAGTACCATCTGCATATGTTTCCCTAGTCTCTTTGCTTGCTCTTGCCCACTTTTGAAAATTTAGTTCTTGAACTGATGGCTCACTCACAGTATAATTACTTAACAGTGTGTGGAGTCCTTGCTGCTTTCTAAATGTGATTGTTTGCTTGCAGATGTTTCATTATCCAACCAGGTAACATCATTTATGACATTATTTAGTTGGATAATGAAACATCTGCAAACCATTAACCAAGCTCAGAGAATACCCAGGACTCCAAAGTTCAACCCTGAGCTATGAATACTGTCTTCTATGGGGACGTAAGACTTTGTTTTAAAAACTGGTAACTTCACTTTTTTCAGTGATTCACCCTGCAGCATCAATCAAAAACCTTTTAGGTCACTTGGGCCATTTCCATACCTGATACTCAATTGAACATGCCCCTCAGAAGGAAAGCAGAAATATAAGTTATGGCTTTAATGAGAGAGATTTATATTAATAAAATGTATGGCATGCTGAAATGGAAGCTTATCCTTGCATTAATTGCTGGGGGGGGGGGGGGGACTTAATATGAAATCCTAAGTACAGAAACACTTTTTGTTTTCTTGGTAGCCTATCCTATACATACAATATTTGAAAAAGTCAGATCTGGCCAAAACTTGGATAGGACAACTCCAGAAAACAGAAGTACAGTACTGCAGTCCAGACAAGGAAGTAGAAAAAAGATACATTTCAGGTAAAGACAAATCACTGCTGTATTACAGCCAAGGAAACTACAGGAATATATAATCAATCAATAACTTGAAAGTGAATTTATTTTTCTGTATTCTATAGCAGATTTGGTATGAAGACATTTGACAGACTGGCAACAGATCCTGGGAGGAAAGTCTTGCTAAAGATATGTTAAAAGCAGAAAAGTTTAGAATTACAATTGACAGTTTAATTCTTGCCAACTATCTGTTTCTGTTATTTTGAGATATAATCAACCCCTCATACTTGAAAAGCTGAAGGTCAAAAACATTTTTAAGGTGAATATATATTTTCTAGGATTTTGATAAGAATCCTACATTCTTACAAGCAACTCCTATAGCAATAATTTCTATAGCAATAATTTCTATAGCAATAACTTCTATTTCTAGAATAGTTTGTTTCTCATAAAAAGTAGTAATTCTGTTCCCCCAAAAAATTATTATATAAAATAAGTAACTGCAGCACTGTAAAAGTTCATACCTAGTACAGTGGTACCTCATCTTACGAACGCCTCTTCTAACGAACTTTTCAAGATACGAACCCGGTGTTTAAGATTTTTTTGCCTCTTCTTCCGAACTATTTTCACCTTACGAACCCAAGCCGCTGCTGCTGGGATGAAGGGGTTTCTTTCCCCCCCTTTTTTTTAAGAAAGAAGAGGGGTGGCTTGGAGGGGGAAAAGACTCCATTTAAATAACTAGGAGAACAGTGTGTTTGCAAGCACTGAAAGAGTGTCTTTTTAAGAAAGAAAAGGGAGGGGCGGCTTGGAGGGGGAAAAGACTCCATTTAAATAACTAGGAGAACCGCGTGTTTGCAAGCACTGAAAGGGTGTCTTTTGAAGAAAGAAAAGGGAGGGGTGCCCCCCTTGCCTTTCTTCCTTCCCACTCACCCTTTAGCCTAGCCTTGCTTCTTCCACCCGCCCCCGTTAGCTGCTCCTCCATGCCCTCTGTTCGCCTCCCTTCTAAAGTTTGGGATTTTCCTGAAGGATTTGCACGCATTATTTGCTTTTACATTGATTCCTATGGGAAACATTGTTTCATCTTACAAACTTTTCACCTTACGAACCTTCTCCTGGAACCAATTAAGTTCGTATCATGAGGTACCACTGTATTTTAACATACTGTAGAATGAAAATGAAATGGAAACCAACAATAACCTGACTATGACATTCATAAAGCAATGTGATTTGCATGCTGGTAGCTGGCATCTTTCCAGTTTTATGGCTTCCCCCTCGCTCCCCAGATCCCATTTGCTCCAAAAAAATAATAAAAATGATTTACTTGAATTGCTGGTCTTTGGTGCTCCTTGTTTTTGCCAGAAATCGTTCAGCCAGCTTCTCTAAGTTCCTGGAGTAATCCATTTCAATTTCAGCTTTCTTGCGAAAAAAATCCTGCAAATCTTGGAGCAGTTGGACTCTCAGTTCACATTGCTGATCAAGACATTTCAGTTGTTCAATAAGCTGGGCTCGAATCTCTGTAAAACAAGGGAGGGGGGAATTAGTCATGAAAACAGCAATAAAACATAAAATGATATGAACTACAGTATCTGGATATGCTGCCTGTATCTGTTAAAGCTAATTGTGAAATAGCAACCACAAGAAACATTTTTGTTTATTTTTGTGGCATGAGAGACATAAACTACAAGTTGTTACATAGGTTTAAACTCAATCAGTTTCTGAAACACACAGAATGATCAAGATTTCTAACATTATGAGATTCTGAAGATAAACTTGGATAACCTCGTCACAGTCACTGTTCTCAAATCCTTGGGAAAAGGGCAAAATATAAGTGCAAAAAGAAAAGGATATTAAAAACAAATTTTAAAATGAAAGTTAAAATTCCTCTTGATTGTCATACACCAACAGGACTTTAATTAAATATTAACTAAAGATCCTCTTTCTGTTACTCATTGGATCAGCTAATTTCTAAAAAACCCACCAATTGCTATTAAGCATTAGACAAACTAATCAATGAATAACCAAACAACCTGATTCCAATGCTATCTATTTACAAGGATGATTTTTACTGGTAAAGATTCTATTAATCAACCATGCCAAGCATATATTAGCAATCATTTTCCAAATAAGTACTGAATTTCAATCTAGATGAAGGCCACAGGGTTGGATAATGTTCCAATTCTCCACTCTTAGCTCAAATTTCCTCTAGAGACACTATTAAATTCCTTTGCAGACTATTCCTACGGCAAAACCAAAGCACTGATCATGCCGCACATTTCCCAGAAGATACCAATTTGGGACTATTCACGCTGGGTCTCCAACTGCGACATTGCAATTAAGCACAGCACATCAAATTGTGAATGGTTCGCCTTTGAAAAGTCCAACAAATTTGCATGCTCAGTTGGGAAATGTCACAAGAAAGACAGTTTCATTTTTCATGCAAAGAATGCCTTTGAGCAAATTTTGCAAGCAGATTATTTTTGACTGCATGCAGGGTATTCTGAGTGCAGATGATGCTATCGGTTAACACACTATTTAAAAAAAAAAACTGGCCTTAAAATATTTCAATAAGGTCACCCAATGTTTGCAGTACAATTTCAGAATTTACTCTGACATATTCCCAGAACACAGAAAAACTAAGTTAATTAATATTCAAGGTACTGAACTTTGAAATTCACAGCATTTTTCTTCGACTTTACAATGAAATCTTATGTTATTACTTTTAGCTATGTAATGCCATGAATAAGCCCCATCTTATTCTCCAATCCCTTCTCCTCAAATTACCAAATTGTGTCTTTTCTTCTTGACATCCTAGGAACACACAAACACTAATCTAAGAGGGCTGATGTCACTGAATGTTTGCTGCCATCTTTCTGAGCTTGTTCAAGATTGAATTTATATTAAATACGAGTAATCCTTGACTTACAACCACAATTGGGACCAGAATTTCCATTGCTAAGCAAGGCAATTGTTAAATGAGTCACACAACCTTTTTGTCAGAGTTGTTAACCAGATCACTGCAGTAGCTACAGTATGTGCATCAAACAAATTTGGCTTCCCCCCATTGACTTTGCTTGTCAGAAGCCGTCTGGAAAGGTCGCAAATGGTAATCAAGACAGAGGTGGGTTCCTCCTAGTTCAAATCAGATCGCCTGAACTGTTAGAGACCCACTGGTGAGGTGAAGATGGCATCACAGATCCGGTTCCATCTATGCCGGTCTGTGTGCGCCGCCATCTTTTTTTGGGAATTTTCGGTGGTTTTTCAGTGTTTGGATGGCTTCTTCTCGTCCTCTGTTTTGAAAAAAAAAAGGCCCTCCCGCCCTCCCCCTGTTGTGAGTGTTCCCTGTCAGCCTTGAGAGATTCAGAGGAGGAGGAAGACGCAGAAGTTGTAATTTGCCCTGATTTAAGAGAAGTGGAAGAGGACAGTGGTGATGAGAGTTTAGTAGAAAATCCATCGGAGGTTAGCATGGATAGCATAGTTCCCTCTAAGCTGAGCAGTGAGCAATCGCTCACTTAAAAATCATCATCAACTCAGAGTTTTCCAAACCTGCCCAGAAGCCGAGGGAAAGAGTGAGAGGGAAGGAGAGAGAGGAAGAGAGAGAAACAGATAGAAAAAAGAGAGGAAGGAAAAGAGAAAGAAAAAGAATGGGAGTAAGGAAGAGAGAAAGAAAATCAAAATCTAGTTTGAAACTAGCTCAACTATTTAAGTGGCATTTTGATATTGATAGAGTTGCCCTATTATGAGCTCACTGTTATAGACACACAGTACAGTATTTTATTTTGAAATTCTCTGAGGCAAAACAGGGTGGGTTTTTTATTTATTTGTTTGTTTGTTTGTTTGTTTGTTTGTTTATTCATTTATTATTTCTGTGCCGCCCAGTCCCGAAGGGACTGCCGCTCAGACACTATACTTTTCCACCCACCCCCCCAAAAAATTAGAGGGAACACTGATGGATAGTAGTACTTTTTCAGACAATGGGGGTGTAGATAATAGCCCTTGGTTAAGTGCCAAATGTAGGAGGTTAGAGAAAAGAAAAGACGAGCTTTTGGGAAAGAGGTTTTGAATCTGCTATTCAGAGTGTAAATTAATTAATACTAGCTAGAGGTATAACAAGCAGGAAGAGGGAGATTGTGATCCCCTTATATAGAGCGCTGGTGAGACCACATTTGGAATACTGTGTTCAGTTCTGGAGACCTCACCTACAAAAAGATATTGACAACATTGAACGGGTCCAAAGACGGGCTACAAGAATGGTGGAAGGTCTTAAGCATAAAATGTATCAGGAAAGACTTAATGAACTCAATCTGTATAGTCTGGAGGACAGAAGGAAAAGGGGGGACATGATCGAAACATTTAAATATATTAAAGGGTTCAATAAGGTCCAGGAGGGAAGTGTTTTTAATAGGAAAGTGAACACAAGAACAAGGGGACACAATCTGAAGTTAGTTGGGGGAAAGATCAAAAGCAACGTGAGAAAATATTATTTCACTGAAAGAGTAGTAGATCCTTGGAACAAACTTCCAGCAGACGTGGTTGGTAAATCCATAGTAACTGAATTTAAACATGCTTGGGATAAACATACATCCATTGTAAGATAAAATACAGGAAATAGTATAAGGGCAGACTAGATGGACCATGAGGTCTTTTTCTGCCGTCAGTCTTCTATGTTTCTATGTTTCTAATCCCTCACATCCGGAGATGGCCGGAAATGAATGATGCTTTTCTACAAAGTGAAGGAGACAAGATGGATGTTCTGCCGTTTCTCTGGCAAAGTGAGTTTTAATATTGCATGATAAAACTGTTTGAAATTAGCTTGAACCTGACCCAGAGATAAGGAGATGTTAGAAGCCAACAACCTGTTAATTGGAAAGAATTTTATGACTTTGTAGTTTATCCTGTGAGATTGGAATGCCATAGATGTACATTGACAAATTCCAGTGTGGAAGAAAATAAATAAATGTTATTTTGAAAATCCAAGCCTGTAAAGAGAGTATTTTTGGAGCAGCAAAGCTAGACCAGAACACCCCCGGGTTAATACCAACCTTTATTTCTTCACCCGAAGCACAGCTGAGCAATTCATCAGGGTTTCGGGATGAAACCACCTTCTGAACATACACAGAAGTGAATTTGCACGAGGGGACACGCGTGAAATGTCGCAATGCGAATGCGGTAGCAAAGATAAGTGGAATCCACCCTTGGATCACATGGCCTGGAACATCGCAACCTTATAAATACATGCCAGTTGCCAAGTGCCTGAATTTCATCCATATGACCATGGGGAAGCTCCAACAGTAATAAGTGTATGGACTGATTGTAAGTAATTCTTTTTAGTGCCATTGCAATTTTGAACAGTTGCTAAAAGAATGGTTGTAAATTGAGTACTTATCTGTAATACAAGTAAGGCAGCATAGCATTTAACAGTCAGTATATTTCTGCCCTTTTTACAGATATAGGATTATCTGTGTAAAAAACAGGATAGAAATAGTTTCATCCAGGAAAAGATATATTTGCCAAATATTTTATTTTACAAACTTACCTTTTTCTCTCTCCCCACTTCTTGTATTTAAGAAACACACAAACATACAAATTATAAATTTTATCTAGATGAGATATAATTACTGAAAAAGAGCCTCCCTCCAGCAGCATTTCTTAATTTGGTGCTTTTCACATAAAACACCTGGTCGGGAATTGCATCAGGACTCCTCTTAGTAAGAAAATTCACATTGCACACAATTTTCTGAGACCAGGATTGTAATTTTGGTTGGAAGGACAGTTTGAAAAGGCAAGCTGTCTCTCATGTGGCCAAGGATCAAGCCTTAAAGAAAGGCCAATTCAGGAAGAAAATGCACTCAATCAATCATTTCTTTTATCATTTCTTTCATCAGGCGGATTTAGCTGCTCAGAATTTCTCATGTTATAGATACCAACTTCATAGTTATCCATTATCAAAATTAGATGAGAAAAAGTTGCAACTCCATGAAATGTTGATAGGTCAATACAATAATCAATGTAAACAGATTCAAAATTCACTTTTGACCGAATTGTAACATGTCCTTTATGTCGCCCTTTATAAATCAAAATCCAATGCATAACACATCTGAAGTTGAAGCATGAACTACTAATTCCCTCCCTCTCCCTCCCTTCTCTCTGTCAGTCACTGGGAACCTTACATATACAGCTATTCAGACTCTATCTGTTCCAAACGTACAGGTTCCATGCCTTCTTACAATTCTGTTTTGCATCCTGCGGTTAACAAGCTTCACTAGCAAATTATTTCTTGGGTAACCAGATCCCATGAAAATGCTGAAGGGCTACATTTTATTACTTATAGTATGAATAAATAACATCTTTTGTTATTTTGTAATCTTTTGAAGTCCATGCAGGAAATAAACTGCTAATTACACTATTTAATTAAATTTCTTTAGAGGTTTTTTTCTGTTAATTAATATGCTACCCAAAACATTCCAATTGCTAGGTCTAGAAAGAATTCATAATAATGTTCAGCACCACCCTCTATCTTCAGTTGACTGTGTTTTCTAATAATGATGATGATGACGATAAACATTCAACAATAATTTCAATGATTTTCAACTTAAATATTTGAAGGCAAGAGAAATGATTTTGAAAAAAGTATACAATACATTGAATACAATCAATATACAGTACTGTATTTTTCTTTGGAGAGGGGCGGCATACAAATCTAAATAATAATAATAATAATAATAATAATAATAATAATAATAATAATAATAATAATAATAATACAGTGATCCCCCGAGTTTCGCGATCCCGATCATTGCGAAAGGCTATATCGCGATTTTTCCACCCGATGACGTCACTCCCTTCCTTTCTCATCTTTCTTTCTTTCTCTCTCTCTTTCTCTCTCATGCTTCTTCCTCTCTCACACTCTCTTCCTCCCTCTCTCATCTCTTTCTTTCCTTCTCTCTCTTTCTCTATCTCTCCCCCTCTTGCTCTCGAGCGGCAAGTGAGCAGGCGGGCGGGAGAACGGGCAAGCGGCAAGCGATCTTGGGGTTTCCCCTTTGCCTGGGCGGCGGGGAAGACCGGGGAAGGTTCCTTCGGCCGTCCAACAGCTGATCTGCTCCGCAGCGCGGCAGCAGCGAGGAGCCGAAGATGGGGTTTCCCCGTAGCCTGGGCAACGGGGAAACCCCATCTTCGGCTCCTCGCTGCTGCCGCGCTGCGGAGCAGATCAGCTGTTGGGCGGCCAAAGGAACCTTCCCCGGTCTTCCCCGCCGCCCACACGCAAACTCCACCATCTGCGCATGTGCGGCCATGGAAAAAGGGGCGCGCATGCGCAGATGGTGTTTTTACTTCCGCACCACTACATCCCGAAATATCGATTATTGCGAGGGGTCTTGGAACGGAACCCTCGCGATAATCGGGGGATCACTGTAATTATTATTATTATTATTATTATTATTATTATTATTATTTTCAAAGTATAAGACGCACATTAGTTTTGGGGGAGCAAAATGGAAGGGGGTGGAAGAAATCTGCCTACTGGATATTCATCTGGCTAGCATCCTTAGTATGATCAGCTTCAGCACATTTTATCCCCTGGTTAGGGCTTTAAAAAACCTTCTTTGGAGGGATTATGTTAGATTTCTATGTTATTTATGGTTATAAGTGATGTTCTTTACTTCATACAGCAGAGACTCTTCATAGCAGAACCGTGCTAGAGATACAATGACTCCAATATAAATCTTATGCTTTTATTTCTTCTTTTCTCATTGAACTGGTTTCATATTTACACAAATAAACAACTTGACAGTATCACTATATTTCTCTATACATTTGCTCTCTATGATGCAGATTCACCAAGTCAGCATAGGAATCCCCAAGAATTCTATCTTCCAACTGCCAAAAACTGATTTACATACCAATATGCAAATTAGCTCTCCCTCAACATTCTATCCACTTTTTCCATGCTATATGCTAACAGAGTAGCAATGAAAAAAGCCTGCAAGCCTGGAAGAGCCAAGAAGGTCAATAGCGCCTCATTAGGGCTGGAAAAAAGCTTTGGAAAAAACTATATTCCAAGTATAAGACACACCCAAATTTTCAGTTGCTTTTAAGGGGGGGGAAGGTGCGTCTTATACTCTGAAATATATGGTATTTCAGATGAAATTACTATATTACAAGGCAGCATGTATTAAGAAGAATGTTATTTCAAAAGCCCATGCCCTACTCACCCCCCAATGTGTCCTCTCAATTATGAACAAGTCTTGATTATGTAAACTAACATTTGCAGCTACAGTAATCTGACATGCATATACAAGAGCAAACTTCTAAATGAAGCAGATAATCTCTTTTGCTTCTTCAGATATCTATTATGTCAAGACAAGTACTTTACAATAATCAACACTGTATTACTGTTTGGATAAAAGGGGAATGTAACAGCTGACTGAGTTCCTGGCAGTGGCATACAAGAGTTCATTGAAAATCTACATATCCTACTATGGAAGCATGAACTACAGAAGATTACGCTTGTTCATAAATTTCTCTTTTTCAGCAATGTTTTGTTCTGGTTGCCGTAAAGAACATCAGAGTGTTGGAACTTCCTGAAACTTACGTAACTTTGAAAAGTATATAATGTCTTTTTGTAATCCAGTCACTTATGTAAACAAGAGGATCACAATACAATTTGCAGAGGGGGAAACTGCCTTTGCAAGTTTAGTATGAAGACTCAAGGAAATTGGAACATGGAACCCTATAAATTAGGGTTAAATTAAATCGTAATGGAACTTATCTCTATTTTTTTAAGAATTCTGAATCCATTTATGAGGATATTTTAACACCTACCATAAATTACAGAGAACAAATAAGGAAAATGACAAAACTTAAACTCTAACTCAAGTTTAGAAATCTAAAACTTTCATCTATATTGATAGTAAAGATCTTAAAAGTTGTAATCGGGTAAACAGATAAGTTGACACTATTTATGACATTTGATAAATTTACAGATGAATTTATCTCTTCTTTATTTCTTCTTCTTTTTTTATTTTTTATTTTTCCTCTTCTCTTCCCTTCCCCATTTTCTCTCTTTTTCTTTCTCTCTCTTTAGCTTTTTGCTCTCATCAGCTAGCCCTACCCTTATCGGTATATATATATGTGTGTGTGTGTGTGTGTGAGTGTGTGTGTGTGTGTGTGTGGAGGGGGGGGCTATGAATAAGTTAACTGCTTTGGAAATGGCCCTGGGTGGTTGGGCCGAGAGGCAAAAAAAGGAGATGTGATGTTCCTTCAAAATACCAGGGTGATTTGACACAAAAAACATGTAACCCTTCCCTGGTACAGAGCTGAAGGGATTGGATACTGTAACCTAGAGGTTAATTCTCTGCCTTACAAGGCAAAAGGTTGCAGGTTCAAGTCCCAGTGAGGGTATGGCTAGCTGATGAGGCCAGAATAAGGCCGAAATAGATCTATCCTAGTCAGCAAAAACATGTGACATATATGTGTGTGTGTGTGTATGTATATATATGTGTATATATACATACACATATACATATACAGTGATCTCTCGGTTAGCGCGGGGGTTACGTTCCAAGACCTCCCGCGCTAACCGATTTCCGCGTTATATTGGATGCGGAAGTAAAACCACCGTCTGCGCATGTGCGCCATTTTTTTCATGGCCGCACATGCGCAGATGGTGGAGTTTGCGTGTGGGCGGCGGGGAAGACCAAGGGGAGGTTCCTTCAGCCGCCCAACAGCTGATCTGCTCCGCAGCGCGGAAGCAGCGAGGAGCCGAAGATGGGGTAAAGGCAAAGGGGAAACCCCATCTTCGGCTCCTCGCTGCTGCCGCGCTGCGGAGCGGATCAGGTGTTGGGCGGCTGAAGGAACTGAATGTCCCTTGGTCTTCCCGCTTGCCGCTTGCCAGTCCACACACGCCCCCCTGGATGAGCCGGCCACAGGGGCGAGGGGTGGGGATGAAGGGGCAGGACTTCCCGGGCGGAAGGCATGCTCGGCTCTGCCGCTCCAGCCCCTTTCGGCCGAGCAGCCAGGGAAGTCGAGCCAGGCGTGGCGGCGGCCTGCGCCGATGTTCCCCGCTGCGACGGAAGGCAGTCGCTTGGCTAGGGAGGCTCGGCCGAAAGCGGCTGGAGCGGCAGAGCCGAGCACGCCTTCCGCCCGGGAAGTCCTGCCCCTTCATCCCCACCCCTCGCCCCTGTGGTCGGCGGGAATGAAAGGGCAGGACTCCCTGGGTGGAAGGCGTGCTCGGCTCTGCCGCTCCAGCCGCTTTCGGCCGAGCCTCCCTAGCCAAGCGACTGCCTTCCGTCGCAGCGGGGAACATCGGCGCAGGCCGCCGCCACGCCTGGCTCGACTTCCCTGGCTGCTTGGCCGGGGAGGCTCGGCCGAAAGCGGCTGGAGCCGAGCACGCCTTCCACCCAGCGATTGTTCCGCTGCCGCCAGCATGGCCTGGCTGGCAGCGGAAAATGTAACGGAGCCCACGGGGGATTCGCCTTCCTCCCACCCGCAGCCGAGACTGATTGTGGGCTCCTTCGCAACCTCGGAGAGCTTCCGGGGCAGGGAGGAAAGCGAATGCCACGGGGCTGGGCTCGGCTCCCCCCTCGGCTCCCCCCCTTACCAGCCCCGCCGCGGAAGGCTCCATTCTGTTCCCTGCCGGCCCGATTGAGCGGCCGGCGGTCTCCATTCAGGGAACAGAATAAAAAAAAAATTTTTTTTTTTAAAAAAAATTTTTTTTTAAAAAAATTTTTTTTTAAATAATATTTTAATATTTTATTTTTTAAATAATATTTTTTGAAAAACCGCGTTGCAGCGTTTCGCGCTAATCGAGAACGCACAAGTCGAGGGACCACTGTATACACACACACACACACACACACACACACACATACATACATACATATATATATATTCATACATACGTGTGTATGTGTATGTGGGTAGAAATTGTCTTAAAAATGCAAGTTCCAGGTGTAGTTGTTACAGAAAAAAGGACAGACATCACAATTTCTGGGACTTTAAAAAAATGTATTCACTAAGCTTTCGTTAGCCCCTGATAACATCATCAGAGTGTAAAATCACCTTTGAAGAGATGCTTGCTTTTATGCGTTACTGATCAATTTGGTCATTGCATATGTGATGGGCCCACACCCTTGCCTCTCCCCTATAATTAGCTTTGTTGTTTTTGCCTTAGTCATGCTGACTGATGGAAGTGCGGCTTCTGTTACCTCCTTTCCTATTGTATATTGCTTGGGGGGATGATGCCGAGCTCTTGGGTATTACTTAAAAATCATTTTTCCCGGCTCCCTCCACCTCATCACTACTCCTTTCTCCTGGGCACACTCCTTGCATCCACCAAGTTCTTTTGTTTCACCCATCATCTTATAACCGGTCTGCATTGTTCCTCTCCCCATCCTGGTCCATACCGTTCAGATGCTGCTCTGCCGGGCTCCCCTGCATTCTGTCCAGGTTTGCCTTACCTTCATTGGGCCAATCTTTATGGTTAAAGGGGGGAGGGTGCCCCCAATCTCCATTCCTCGATAGCGATCTGTCTCCACTAAATCCTTCCTGGTGCCTTAATGCCTGGTAAGCCTGTGGTAAGTCAATGTGTCTATTGATAGAGTTGTTGTTAGAGAACCAGGCTTCTTTCAAGAGGCGTCCTCCTTTTGTTGTGCCATAAGCAACAACGTTGGCCTCCTGGAAGTTGAACCCATGACCATGCTCCTCGATGTGTTTCCAGATCTTGTGTCCATGTACTCTAGATCATAGTTGTTTGGCTGTTTTTCTTACGTAGTGGTCCCACAGTTGCTAGAGTTAATATGGTAGATTACTGAGGATGTCTCCTCCTTCGGTAGTGCTTCTTTCAGGCTCCACGTTGATGTTCTACTTGCACCATCAATAGGCTGCAGGGTCATAGGTCTGATACATCATCAAATAAAATCCATTGAATAGACATTGAGCGTAAAGATTTGGTAGCGATGTGTCCGCTCTTTCATTTTGGCTGCAATGGATGTCTAACCTATTAAACAGTGTCCGAATGCAGCTGACTTTATGTGCAGTGAGATTATTGCTCTTGTTGTGCAAAATGTGATCCGAGGTTGTGATTCTTTGATATACCTCTGGGTCGATGCTCTCATTCGGGCTGATTTGCACACCCAGGAAGGCCAACTTGTTATTGGCCTCCTCCATCATGAACGGAATATCCAGGTATATGGATGTCCAGTTGAATAAATCAACCACATAATATTATCTTTTATGATTGCATTTTAAAATATCCTTAGGTTAGTAAAATCCTGCCTTATAACAAGCAAGGCATGTAGTTTGAGGGGGGAAATGAGATCCAGTTTCTAATTCTGTTTTTTTAATGAGTAGGCATTAATATATTAAATTTCCGAGTGACACTTTTTCCACTCGATTCTTCTTTCAAACAGATTTTTTAACTCCATTACTTTATGATTTGCATGTTTTATCATACTTTCACTAGTTTCAAAGAAACTAACAAGAAGGACAGCGGCAAAGAATGTTTGTGTCCTTAACATAAACTCAGCATGTAGTGGATTTAAAATCTTCAGATCCCCACTGAGCCTATTTCAAGTAGAATAGTGCTGGTAGCTGTCTTATATGATTGAAAACGCTGTAGCATTTTAGTAATCCATTGTCTATGAATATACATGCTCCATTTAACAAATATTAAGACAGTCAACTATACTGAACTTTTTACTCCTGTCTTGAAATTCAAAACCCCATGAAAACAGTCAGCTGCACTTCTCTGTCTTAAAAAAGATTGCTATTGTATTTTTACCCAGCTATGCAGATGCTAACAATAATCTCAAAAATCCAAGAGGAAATGAGATACCCTGGCCCTGCATTTTGCAGAAAAATTGTGCTTTTCTTCTTTTATTTTTTATATTTTTACCATATCTCTGTCATTTTTCGTATCTCTAATTTTGTTTCAAAGTGTTCAAATAACTGGACATATGGTTTAATCATTCTCAAATAGGCACTGGATGTTTTACAATTTTACATGTAGATAATCTATTTTGCATGGAGCTATAGTTCTACTGTTTCACCACTGCTGCATTCATTAGATACCAGTTGAAGAAATGTTTAAAAACATGATTTATGAATAGAATGTTCATTAAATTTAGATTCACTTATTTATCAGGAGGACAAAATGCATGGGCTGGTTATAAGAAGGAACCATAGAAGAAAAATATCCATGATAGATTTTTCTTAGAATAGTCAGAAAAAGCGACTTAGGTCACTGAGCTCAATGTAGGGATCCAAATCAAAACATTAACTGTCTCTGCAATTAAACTCTCTGGGTTATGGTAACCCTAGTCAAGAAGATTTTTTTCTTACATACAATCAGAAATCGCCTTAAATCCATTATCCCATGACCTCTACTCTAAAAAGCAGGTCATGGTCCTATCCTACATGATTTCTTTCAAATATTTGAAGAGAGCAATCATTTTACCTGCTTCCATACCCCATGTGTTTGCTCAAAATTAAACATACACAGCTCCTTCAATCTCATCAATGATCGCTGCATTTCTCTGAACAAAAGTTTATCATCCAGGATTACCTATCATTCATTCATTCATTCATTCATTCATTCATTCATTCATTCATTCATTCATTAGATTTGTATGCCGCCCCTCTCCTTCATACTTGAAGTGTGTGATTACAGTTAACAAATAGTTTGCACAAGTACTTGGAACGGGCGCTTCGCTGGCAACGGAAGTCCGGAGGTGGGGTTTCCCAGCGAGGGGAGCCTCAGCGAAATTGCAGCATCGCAAAAACATAAAAATCCTCAAAACCCCACCTCCGGACTTCCGTGTTTTTGCAATGCTGCGATTTCATTGATGCTCCCTTTGCTGGGAAACCCCACCTCCGGACTTCCGTTGCCAGCGAAGCGCCCGTTTTTTGTGCTGCTCTGATTCCCCTGCTGTGATTCCCCTGCAGCATCGCAAAAACACAGAAGTCCGGAGGTGGGGTTTCCCATGGAGGGGAGCCTCAAAGGAATCCCAGCAGCGCAAAAACGGGCACTTCGGCTGGCAAAAGGGGTGAGTTTTGGGCTTGCACTCATTAATTGCTTTTCCATTGATTCCTATGGGAAACATTGTTTTGTCTTACAAACCTTTCACCTTACAAACCTCGTCCCGGAACCAATTAAGTTCGTAAGACGAGGTATCACTGTATTTACCGTAACTATACACCCAATTTTGTAAGGCCTGAAAATAAACAAAATAATAATAAACTAAATAATTAAATAAAAAATAAAAAATCCTTGTCCAAATCACTAATAAAAAGTATACTGCTCAAAAAAATAAAGCGAACACTCAAAGAACACATCCTAGATCTAAATTAATGAAATATTCTCATTGAATACTTTGTTCTGTACAAAGTTGAATGTGCACAACAGCATGTGAAATTGATTGTCAATCAGTGTTGCTTCCTAAATGGACAGTTTGATTTCACAGAAGTTTGATTTCCTTGGAGTTACATTGTGTTGCTTAAGTGTTCCTTTTATTTTTTGAGCAGTGTATTTAAAATAGAGAACCTGCAGTAGAATTGATTTTCATGGCATCCCATTCGATACCTCTCATCAATTTGAGGAGTAATAACCATGAAGGCTCAGCAGACTTAACTAGCTTGCTATTCAGCGTGTAATGGGATACTTTGTCCTTGCTGAAGCTGAATTTCAGCTTCAGTAAGTGTTGAAGTAGAGGCACAGTAGGCAACACAAAAATGCCAAATGAAAACAAAAAATATCTGAAGCTCTTCCCAAACTGATTAAATTACACAATCAACAAATGCCCCAAAGGTGAAAGAGGGGTCAGAGGGGCCATCTATGTCAAAACTGAATAGAGGGTGAAGGACACTGCATCATCTATCTCCAGACTACAACACAGCCCTTTCAACAGTTCCAAGAAGGCTCCACACCCATTTGCACCACTCAGGGGACCCTGATGACACAGATAAACCTCCAGGTGACCTTAACAACTTGCTAAAAGAATGCAAATGACCAGCTGTCTGCAAGGAGTATAAATCCTTCCATTCTTCATCATCCAGTAAGAACTTAAGAAGCTTCTTGCATGAGAAGCAAAACGTCTTCAAAGAAAAAGCAGAAAATCCAGTTGCCTCCTAAAAAAACCACATTTGGGACAATGATGACTAAGAATCTCCATAGCCACAATCAACAAATGATAAATAATAATCTGGCAAGATCTGTTGACAAATCCATGCTAATTTCTGGTCAGTTCCTGGCATCCTTGAGCTCTGCCGGCCTGAAGGGTCCGCCGGCTTGCAGGCTGCTGGGAGCCTTGGCGGAGTATGGAAAAAGTGGAAGCGGAAAAAGTGGCAATGCTTTGCATAGCAGGTGGATAGGTATGCCAGGCGGTGTCCGAGCCTTATCAGGAAAGTAAGATGAGGGCCGGCCAGAGCACTTTCTGCCTTCTCTCGCTGCCAAGAATAGAGAAAGGGAAAGAAAGAAGATTGGAAAAGGCATGGGTGTTTCTCATTCAGGGATGCCCTCACTTTCTCTCATCCAGATATACCTGGAATGGAACACATGGACCCGTTTTATAAGCCATATAATTTCCCGTCTTGAGAGTTGATGAGTAATTTGAAAGTTTAGGAACATCTCATAGCTGCTGTCATAAGATCTTTACCTTGGGAGAGGTTGCTTTCTACTACAGGAAAGAGAAAGGGAGGGGGGAGGGAGAGGGAGAGAGAGAAATGAAGGGAGGGAGGAAGAAAGGAAGAGAAAGCAAGAAGGAAGGAAGGAAGAAAGGAAGGAAGAAAGGAAGAAAGGAAGAAAGGAAGAAAGGAAGAAAGGAAGAAAGGAAGAAAGGAAGAAAGGAAGAAAGGAAGAAAGGAAGAAAGAAAGAAAGAAAGAAAGAAAGAAAGAAAGGACTTTTGACCATAATTGAGCGTAAACTTTTGGTTGCTAAGCAAGAGTGTTTTTAAGTGAGTTTCACCACATTTTAAAAGTTGGTCACACCCATCTGGTCACCTGACCACCAAGCCACATCCACCTGAAGGTGGTGGAGAGCACTGAGGGTGGGTTTGTAGCACCAAGAGGGCGGTGGATTGAAAAAGTTTGGGAACTACTGGTCTAAACTGAAGTTGAGTTGAGCGTAAGTTCTTCATTACCCATCATCAAAGAAATCAAACTTTAATTGTTAAAAGCCAATGGTGGAAAATTTACCACTGAAAGAAAAAGGACAATAGGATAACAAAAACTATGACACAGAGGGTACAAATCTGTGGTTTCATGAATCTATTAATTCCTTACCCGACTGCTTTAGTCATAACAGTGCTAAAGAAATACACTAAGTGTATCTAGGGCTTAATGTCCCAGTAGCATTCTACGCTCTTTCAACTGAGTAATTAAAAGTAAATAAAAAAATATTTTTCCTCAGCTCAAAATATAATGTACGGTAAGCTAGGATGGCAACACATTTCAGTATATGTATTTATGAATATACAAATAAACAGATGAATTTTGGATTTGAAGACTAAGAAAGATGAGGATTAAATGAATGAGTGAAGGCACTTGTTAATATACTTAAGAAGGAGAGACAATAATAATGTAATTATCTGTTGAAAAGAAGGTTGGAAATCATCTATATATTTCTTAATTTTGGGTTTTTTTTCTTGCACTTCTGTTGTTTTTCCCTTTCCTGTTTCATTTATTATATGAAAACTTTCAATAATTTAAACACATGATAATTGGGATCTAAAAGGTTGCCTACACAATTGTTTATTCAATGAAACAATATATATTTGTACAATTTTTCTTAAAAATCCTTTTAAATACATGCATATCAAGAAAATAAACAGTAATACATGATATATATATATATATATATATATATATATATATATATATATATATATATATATATATATATATATATATATGACGGTCTTGGTATATTCGGGTTTCTTCCCGTGTAGGATTTGGAAATTTCTGGCGACGTTTCGATGAGGTCTCACTCATCATCTTCAGGCTGGTGTTTCTGTCCTTTTTCTCAGGCGAAGACTGCGAAAATATATATATATATACACACACACACACACACACACACACACACACACAAATGTATCACAAGTATTAAGATGCAAATAAAAGCTTACTTAGCTTACTATAGCACAATGCTAGGCACAAAAGTTTGGAAAGAAAGAAAGAGAAGAATTCCTTGACACCAATTTATCTTACCACAAGAAAGGAATTATGAGATGTTTTTATTCTTATTCCAACTGCTAAACAAGGCAAATGTTTATAATTGAGATTAAAATAATTTACTCCATGTCTGCCCTTTCCACACACACACACACACATACAATGAAAACAAACAACAGCAAACATTGTTCTTCCTTCCAGCCACCGTAATGGCTTATAACACATACAGTAATTTGTGGTACGGGTGAGCTACTAACTTTTCTTTCTCAAGTGTCTTAGCAGCAGGTCAAAATGTTCCAGAATGAATAGCAAGCCATATTTATAGTTAGCTGAAGTAGCAATTTTAGATACTAGACTTCATTGGCAATTAGCATCTAAAGCAAAACAGAAACTTATGTCTCATAAAACTATAAATAACTTACACTCTGGGTTTCACAATTTGGACAGTTTAAGATTTATGCTTTAGTCTAAAATATACTGAAGCAAATAAAATTTCCAAAAAATATTATTTGGGAAGACCAGTTGGATTTCCAAATGCCTATGAAGATTCACAATAATCTAGGTCATGGTTGTCCCAAAGGTGCTTTTTCTGAAAAGCAACTAGACTTCCTTAGTTTTTTTTTCTTTTAAAATATTTCACTTGACTTCTTGGATGCAAAGGAAAAAAAATTTCAAAGAAAAAAACAAGGAAGTCCAGTTGTCTTTTGGAAAAAGCACCCTTGGGATGTTGGGTTTCCACGTTAATCAGATTTTGATGTTGTAGGAATCGCTGTAGTTTTCCTGGCAGAATTATAGACAGTTTTGCCACAGCCTTCTTTTGGATATTTTCCCGTCCCCTCGGTTCATTTTACATTCGTTCAAACTAGATTACACTGAAATGGAAAGCTTTTGATTGCTACTAAATAATCCACACTGGTGAAGAGGAACAAAACTGAAATTGGAAAATGGGAGAAATATTTCTGAGAAATGAAGGTAATTTGAAGCTTAAGATTTATAGACGTATGAAGAAAACTATCATAAAATCAGTTTTTTAAAAAACAGTGTTTCAAAAACTCTCAATTAGGGCTTGACATGTTAATTCATCACAGAACATTAAGTCCTAGGGAAGATAATGGAAAACTGGAGGACAGGAGAGAATAGAATGGAAGAACCCTTTTGCTGCCTTGCTCATTGAATTAATAAAATTATTCTAATGAAATGTATTCAACCATTTATGTCCCTTTTCCAACCCTGATAATAGGAAAAGCTAACACTGGGGGAAAAAATCTGTCAAGAAGTATCATTAGACATCAGATTTATATACACAGTAACAAAAACATTCACATCCTTACTTTGGGGGAAGTCAGTCAATTGTTTGCATTTATATTAAGTACAATGTACTCATCCTGACCAAGTAATAAATTACCTTTCATATTTAATTCAGGGACAGAATCTGTTTGGTAAAGCTCTGGAACCGATCCCGATTCAGACTCCGGATAGGAGGAAGATTCGGCTGTCTCTTTCTCAGAAGGGCAATTACTGCCAGTCTTCCTATTTTCCTGTAGCTCTTTTGGGCTGCTAACCAGGGCTTCAGCTTCTCCTGGTCTCAAGATCAGTTCGGATCTAGGCAGCGCCAGCCTCAAGATAGATCCAGGAGAGGGAGGCCGTTCAAATAAGCCTTCAGAGGCGGAGGAGCAGGTTATCCCTTCCGCCACTCCCAACAGTATCCTTTCCCATAGGGCAGTGATGGCAAAGCTTTTTTCCACGGGTGCTGAAAGCGTGGGTAGGTACTATCGCATATGCACAAGTGCCCACACCCATAATTCAATGGTTGGGGAGGGTGAAAACAGCTTCCCTGCCCCCCAAAGCCCTCTGGAGGCCAGAAATGGCCTGTTTCCCAACTTCTGGTGGGCCCAGTAAGCTCGTGTTTCACACTCCCCAGACTCCAAAGGTTTCCCTGGAGCTGGGGGAGGGTAAAAATGCTCTCCCCCATCCTCAGGAGGCTCTCTGGAAGGCAAAAACGCCCTTCCAGAGCTCTGTGCAAGTCAAAAATCAGCTGGCAGTCCACACATGCACATTGGAGCTGAGCTATGGTAATGGCTCACGTGTCAGCAGATATGGCTCTGCGTGCCACCAGTGGCACCTGTGACATAGGTTCGCCATCACTGCCATAGGGGGCTGACTTGCCCTCTCCTCCATGGTGTGGGAGCAGACCACCCAGGAAAGATGGGTTCTTGAAATGGTCAGTCAGGGCCACTCACTAGAGTTTCTTTCCCTTCCCCAAGGTTTTTCATTCGATGTCCCACCATCCAGGGTGCGATCCAAGAAGGCCCTTATGGATTCAGCAGTCCAACACCTGTTGGACATTTGTGCCATCCAGCAGGTACTTCTGGATCAGCAGGGACAGTGGTACTATTCTATCCTCTTTGTAGTGTCTAAAGCCTCAGGGGGGTGGGAAACAATTCTGGACCTTAAGCGTCTGAACCGAAATATCAAATATAGATGGTTCAAGATTCCCTCTGTGCAGTCTATCCCAGGGTACTTTTTTACAAATGTTTTAGTGCTGGTAGCAAGTTCCATGGCCACATTGTAGAACTTTTTATTGGTGGTACTTGGGTTGGGGCCTGTTCTTGGTGAGGCCCATTGCCGTTGGCCCATGTCAAAAAGAAACTTTGGTGAGGGAATCACCTCAATTTCTGTGGTCGGTTCTGAGAAGAGGGAGTCAGTGGGATTGGCTAATTCAAATGCCAGATCTGGGGTGGCTGAATCTGCTCCCAAGTGGACCGTGTTTTTGGCCTTGACTAAGAGGGACGTGAACAGGGAAGGGGGAAAGAGCCCTGTAAAGGCCAGGTGGTCTGGCATTAATCCCTTGTTCTCAGAAAACTCCAGGTCTTTCTGTCCTTCGTCCTTCTGTCCTTCGACAATCAAGCCAAATCCTTGGCTTTTAGCGGGGTTGAGTCAGAGCTCTTCATGCTGGGTTAAGGCATGGTAGCTCCACTGGTCAGACAGGGAGTCAGCCAGCTGGGATTCGAACCTCTATACGAGCGAAAGACTTAGTCAAGAGCTGGGGACTGCAACGGTGGCGTATCCACACAATTTTGACATACTCAGTCAGAGTTAACCCATTCCTGGATTCTCTTGTCAGCACACTTGAGAAAACCATATTTAACCACAATTAGTGTAGGACAAAATCTCCATAGTTTTTCAGGGTAGAACAATACACATACACACACACTTATACAGAGTTCCCACCTCAAACTGAATGCCTGGTTTTTACTTGGAAGTTGATATTTTTCTCATTTTTAAAGAAAACATAAAAGTGAACCTGCAGGATCCAACAATCTGTTCACAACAGCTTCCTCATTATTTTTGAAATACATGAGGCTCCAGTAAAATAGTAATTTGAATATAGTTTTTCTATTTTTGCATTAGCATTTGACTTGATTATACATCCTGAACATTAATTTTAAGACCTATTAATATCAAACTGTGAGTGGCCTAGTCTACAAGTTCTCAATTTCTTGATTAATCAATGAAATTTATTTTTAAGAGAAAATGGTTCATCTTCAATCTATGCATTCCCCAGAAACATGAAGGACTTTTAAAAACCTTCAGCACATAACTCTATAATCAGTACTTCAGCTGACAAATAAAACTATTTCTGATTTTCTCTTGCTATAGAAAGTGAGTGCTTTTTATAAATCAAAACAGAATCGACACAGAGACACACACTCAAAAGAAAGAAAGAAAGAAAGAAAGAAGGAAGGAAGGAAGGAAAGAAAGAAAGAAAGAAAGAAAGAGTTGGAGCTACACAATGCATTTTCCCCCATTTTCAGACCGTTCCAAGTGTTCAGAATCAAGCATCCCTCCTGCAGAAAAACATTCTAGGATAAGATTGCATCCAGCTCTTACTGCATCCTTGCTGACACAATTCTTAACAGAAGAATGAAGTGACAGAGAGAATGAACTTTCACCCCACCACTTCAATATACTGTTAAGGACACAATGCTGAAAAGGGCTGCATTCAAGTCAGCAGAGCTCTATCTTTTTTTTAAAAAAAAATCCTTTTGATAAAAGGCATCAGTGTTCAAGAATGTCAATCCGGTGTCTTTCACTCAGATTTTAGTTCCCTTAAAAGGAATATAAATAAAAGGTTACAGAGGGATTGATGTCAGGTGTAAGAAGCTGAAAGACATTCTCACAGAGACAGCTCCCACTGTCTATGTTTCATTGATGAACCCACAAAGGAATGAATATCTGATCTCTTCAGTTATCTTGCCACACTGTGCTCAGATAACAACCACAGCCTGATTAAGATTGCATTCAGGTTTCTCTGGAGGGAGAGGGAGGGAATGAGAAGGTACTGTACCATATGATCCATGCCAAAGTATTTGCAGACACAAAAACACTTGTGTTTCCCCAGTTACATATTTAAACATACATGATGCAACAGTGATATGACACACACTTATCTGTACAAATAAAAAATATAAATATAGAACACTGGCCATATCCTGCTGCCTATCCTGTCAAAATTTGCAAATATGAAAACAATTAACATCTAAATATCACTTTAACAATCATAAATCCACAAACTCTGGCTAGTTGATGAAGACTTGAGATTCCTCCCTGAATATTTATCTGATCTTAAGGAATGTTTCCAAGATTAATGTGGCTACAATGAAAGTCTTGGTCCTCTCTTTTCCCCAAACTGTAGCAGTGCACTTCCTTATTTTATGTAGAGAGTCTGACAGCCCAAGTTGTCTTAGTGGCTTAATAATATAAACACAACATTAAAACAAACAAAAACAGATAAAATAGTAATTCAGGTAAATTTAAAATGTGAGATTCAAGTAACCCTTTACTTAAAACTCAGTGTTGAATACACAGTTGCTTTTACATTGATTCCTATGGGAAAAATTGCTTCTACTTAAGAACTTTTCTACTTAAGAACCTGGTCATCAGAAATTAGTCCTCAAAGTTGCAGTGAACAATGTAAAAGCTCAGAAATTCATAGTGAGAAAACTTTCGTATTCTCCCAAGATATGAGTTTGGCAGAAGGTAAAGAGCCTATCCTGCTTTCATGCTGATGGAAACACTTAGAAGCTATGCTATAATGCTACCTCCAAACTACAGCGAGAAACTCAAAAGTTAAGGCTCTGCTAATCTGTGACAATTTAGTTATTAAAATAATCTAGATGACTTTGGAGTCCAATGCACAAATGTTCATGTTCTGTGTGTTTTCTCTGGCTTGCCTATTCTTTTCTTTAAAGGTGTAAGAATAAAATATTCATTCTGTTAAGACCACTGCCACAGCCTAGCGATACTATGCATATACAGTATATCTCATTTCTTCCTACTGAGCCTAGCGATACTATGCATATACAGTATATCTCATTTCTTCCTACTGAGCCTAGCGATACTATGCATATACAGTATATCTCATTTCTTCCTACTGAGTTGTCCAGGCTTGAAGAAAAAATATTCTTAAGGCAGTTCCAAACATGTAAACTGTCAGATTTATTTATTTATTTATTCCTTTTCATCATACTTTGCCTGCTGCAATACATGGAATCAATATAGAAAATATTTAGTGTCTTAAAAGAGACACAGCCTGCAACCATTCCTGTCATTACCATAGCTGTTAATATATTAATTCAGCATTTGGAAAAAGTTATGTAAGAGTTTGATATATGATTTGGGGGGATGTCTGTCAATATTTTATTTAAATATTGTTTTATTGGAAATAGAATTCTTTTCTCTAAGAGAAAAACTCAGAGATTGCATCAAGAGTCACTTCTAAGTAAAGGCAAGAAATCAGGACCCCCACCCCTCCAGTTATGATTGTTTTTGTCCCTGGCTAATCAATAATCTCTTGGAAATTTAAATAAACAAAATCAATCATGGCCGGAGGCTAGGATGCCACCAGAAATTCTATTGATTCATACCATATTTATTGTGGTTAAAAGTGTTCTAAAATCTTCAGAATAAATTTCACTCTTCTCTCATTTTCAAGCCATTCCTTAGATAAATCATTCTCATTTATCCAAAGGAAACGTAACCCCCTATTTCAAAAATCTTCAGCCAAATCAGGGCCCTAAGTCTCCTGAGAAATGATGAACATGCTGCATTAATGGATATTGAACTACTTTGCATTCTAGCCAGAAATTCAATACCTTCAATTCCTACAAAAAGGGCTTTTATAATGCTAAAAACTGTTCTTGTGTTAGAGAAGGAAAGAAAAGGTGGGGTGAAAAAAAATCTATTATTTTGCAATTAGGTAATTCACTCTATAAAGCAAATAAAATTTGAAAATCACATCATTATACAGTAAGTAGCTAAAAGAACTTTTCACTGGCATTCCTTTTCACATTCCAAAGGGTAAAATATATTCCTTATAAATTGTTCATTTTCATCTTTTTCTTATGCTTCTCATTTTACTTCT
The DNA here is from genome assembly GCF_031021105.1 of Erythrolamprus reginae. Lineage (NCBI taxonomy): Eukaryota > Metazoa > Chordata > Lepidosauria > Squamata > Dipsadidae > Erythrolamprus > Erythrolamprus reginae. The sequence goes on along the minus strand of NC_091952.1, from coordinate 59,605,486 downwards.
GAACTGTAAATATGGCTCAGAAACTTAACTCTTTAGTCTTAGTCTGTCAAATTCTATGTGCTGAATAAATGCTTCTAATAAACCTTTCCTTTCACATATTTTATCTCTACTATGATCTAGCTCTGAAAGTACATGATACACACACTGCTGATGAAGAATCCAGCCTACAGTAGAAATAGCATTAAATGAAGTTTCCAAAGAATGTAATCTAACAAAAACAATTATTTTCACATGGTAATTTATAAAATATTAGAAATGCAGGGAATGTTAATCCAATTTGCAAAATAATTTTCCTGAAATCAATACATGAGATTTTTAAATCTTAGATCTCTATAATTCTAGGAAAAGACCAACAAGCTAAACGTTCCCCCCACTTACATGCTGCTTGAATAAATGAATGGCTTTTTTCTGGCTTTCGATAATCTCTCAAGGACCACATATTTTGCTTTTCAGCCCCAAAGTACCTCTGCCTAGTAACTGTCTACTTGAGTGGATTTTCTAGATACAAGCAGAGGGGTATTTTTTTAAAAAACTATCTAGAGATACAATATTAGAGTTGCACGTTTTTACCATATTTTTAGTCTTAAAGCATTTTTATCTTATGTTTAATATTTGTGCTTTAAATGTCTAGCACGATAAATCAAGACAGAAATCTAGGAACACAAAATATCACACTTTTTTCCATTAGTTCACATGCCTCCATATTTCATTCCTTTCTTGTTTATCAACAATAAACAGCAATATTATGGTATTTATTAAAATGGACAGCAATTTTACAGAATAGCAATAGCACTTAGACTTATATTCTGCTTCATAGTACTACTTTTACAGCCCTCTCTAAGCTGTTTACAGTATGTATATTTATTTATTTATTTATTTATTTTGTCCAATACACAATGAGGGTTTTAGTGGGTATATATCTATATACACATAGTAAAATACATGATGAAGGTTACAGAGGAGATACTCATAGTAAAATATATTGAAGAAATAATAGAAAAGAAGGTATAGTAATAGAACATATCAATGAAAGAATAGAAGAAGAGATATAGAAATAGAAGAAAGGTATAGGAGATATAGGAGAGCAATAGGACAGGGGACGGAAGGCACTCTAGTGCACTTGTACTCGCCCCTTACTGACCTCTTAGGAATCTGGATAGGTCAACCGTAGATAATCTAAGGGTAAAGTGTTGGGGGTTTGGGGATGACACTATGGAGTCCAGTAATGAGTTCCACGCTTCAACAACTCGGTTACTGAAGTCATATTTTTTACAGTCACGTTTGGAGCGGTTAATATTAAGTTTAAATCTGTTGTGTGCTCTTGTGTTGTTGTGGTTGAATCTGAAGTAGTCGCCGACAGGCAGGACGTTGCAGCATATGATCTTGTGGGCAATACTTAGATCTTGTTTAAGGCGTCTTAGTTCTAAATGTTCTAGGCCCAGGATTGAAAGTCTAGTCTCGTAGGGTATTCTATTTCGAGTGGAGGAGTGAAGGGCTCTTCTGGTGAAGTATCTTTGGACATTTTCAAGGGTGTATTGCCCCCAATAATCTGGGCACTCATTTTATCCGCCTCAGAAGGATGGAAGGCTGAGTCGACCTTGCACCAGTGAGATATGAACTACTGAACTGCGCCACTAGCCTGCACCACTGCACCACCTTGTAGCCTGCACCACTGAACCACCTTGGCTCTTACAAGAAAGTCAAGTAGAACCCTCTCCCACTATCTGATACTAGCAAGTTGAATAGAAGATACCAGACATTCAGTTTGAGACCTTCTTTATATAAAGCAAAGCCCTAAACTGAACTGAACTAACTTATCTTGTGGTATGAATAAATTAACTGACAAGAGTTTTTTTATTAGCACAGCTGACACGGGTCCATAATTCAATAAAGAACAAACAGCTTGCATGTACAAGGTGCCCATCCAGCTTTCCCCAACTTAATGACTATCATATATTTGTTGGGATTCAGGAAACTGGTATCTCGACAGATTTGGAAATTTTCAAATTAGGGAACTCTGAGCTAATCTCATTTTTCAGCATCTGAGTAAAACAATTTCAAGAACATGAGGCTTTTAAAGGTAAAAGATAAGGTGAAATAGTTCAATATAAAAGAATGTCAATGTTAACCATCCAGACCTGTATAGGTTTTATTTCTTTCCTAAACTCATAACAGTAAAGATTTAAATGAAGTTAATGGTTAACTTTTGATAGAACTAAATTTGATTGCCCTAAACAATGAGACGTGTGAGAAGATGGCTTTAACATGGGTTATTACAGAATTCAATTCAATTCAATTCAATTTATTAGATTTGTATGCTGCCCCTCTCCGTAGACTCGGGGGGGGGGGGGCTCTGCCAAGTTTGTACCCAACATATGGTCAAGTGTTACATATGGAACAGTTTCATCTCACATTTGTTTCCATTCTTTTTTATGCTCAACACTAAGACACAAAATACCAAATGCATTCTGCCTGTCAGAGGCACAGGTCATCGCAAGACTTATCTTGACTGAAAACTACACTAACAGCTATTTATATATGGAAATATGGCCCAGCATAACAAGGGTACCACATCTCTGCATTTTGAGTGTTAGAATGGTGGTGTACCCCTTAGGAATTTTCCTCTTTAGGTTTACAAATGGCTTTTTAAAACTCCCAAACTCCTTTCCTCTAAATTTAATCTGATCTGTGTAAGAAAGATGCAACTAATCAGTTCCATCACAATACCTGGTTAGCAGAAATCAATTACTACAGTCTGTATCATACCCCTGAATGCATCAGAGCCCACTTCTGCAGGGCTGTTATGATGAGCTCAGCTGGGCAAAGAAGAAAGAAACCTAGCAGAAAAGTAGAAATAATGACACTGCAAAAATTAAAATATTGTACAACTCACTTTTCTGGCTACTGCGAGCATTCTTTAGTAAATGGGAAAAATATCTTGCCATTAAGCCATTAGATATACAATAACCATTGCTATTACATTTAGTTTGTTACTCCATAGCATCCTGAGAGCCTTCCTTTTTTAATAAGTAATTATTAAACAAGCATAAAGGATTTAAAAGTGTACATGCAGCAAAAATAAAAATGGTAATAGTTTAAAAGTATCTGAAAAGCATGAGATCCAGGGTTGCAATCAATCAGATCAAATAAGTATATTGATTGCCATACAAAGAAAAAGGAACAGAAAGGCAACGTGCCAGACCTATCACAACTTGTTATGTCAGCAATTAAAAGAGCTTTTATTTGCCTTCATTCGTATAAAGAGCTTTCCCCTCAATTTGGATATTGTTTACTCAACCTGAACACAACACATCCAATCATATTCCCAACAGATAACTGGAACTATTATAGGGTTCTTTTCAGCCAAGTAGTTACGGTTGTCTGTGGAAAGATAACCGCAAGTCACTACCAAAACTCTGTTCTTGTTGCCATAGCAACCAACTCTTTTCTCTGTTCGGGTTTCCCGCACCCACAGAATCTACTTTGATTTAATAAAATTGTGCACTCCTAGGCGCTCTCTGAGCCGGCTGCTTTCTTGTAGACATTTCATTAGCTATAGTGAGTGTAGGTTTCCTCCCTGCTTTTGTACAATATCTTGCCCTGCCAGTGTTGGGAAACCTCCTGGTGCATACAGTGGAACAGAGCTTGAATTATTGATGTCAAATATGCAAGTTAAACTTAGAAAAATAGTTGTGCCAAGCAAGATTTGACCTAGAGGGCATACAGTTGGAACACATAGTCAATAAAAGGAACAAGGTATTTAACAAGGAATACACTGGTGTTTGCTGACTAAAGCAAGGTCTTTAATTCTGTTGATCATGCCAAATTGTAACATTTATTAATTTATTTATTACTTTAATTTAGATGCCGCCCAACTCCCTGAAGACTCTGGGCAGGCATATTATATTATAAAATATTATATTAAGGTTACTGGGTGTGCCGGAATAGTTTATTCTTCTCCTTTTTATACTGAACAAGAAGCTACTGTGTTGACTTTAAAGTTACAGGTGAATATGGAACAGGTAATCAGACCAGGACATATATTGTTTCTCTGTCCAACTTATACATAAATATATTATAAGAATAAAAAAACCTAGAAAACAGCTGGAATCAAAATTGGGGGCTGAAATACTAACAATATGAAATACATAGATGATAAGACTTTGTTAAGCAAAGTAAAAAAGACATCGAAAGATCTTGTTATAAAAGAAAGAAAGAAAAAGTTAAATTCTGCTTATCTTACAGGTAGTCCTTGACTTATGTTCACAATTGAGCCCCAAATTTCTATTAGTAAAACACTTGTTAAAAGTGAGTTTTGCTCCATTTTACACCCTTTCTTGCCATAGCTGTTAGGCGAATCACTGCACTTGGTAAGCTAATAACAAGGTTGTTTAATTGAATCTGACTTCGACATTGACTTTGCTTGTCAGAAGGTCTCAAAAGTTGACCACAACCCAAAAGTGATCACAAGACACCCAGGCACTGCAACCGTCATAAATATGAGTCTAAATTTTAATCACAACACCATCGGGATGCAGCAGTGGTTGTAAGTATAAAAAAATGGTCATAAGTCACTTTTTCCAGTGTCGTAACAAACAAAATGGTCCCTACACAGACTGTTGTAAGTTAAGGACTACCTGTATTTTGCTGCAACTAGTTCTGCTATCAAATTGTTCCTTCTTTCAACAGGAATGATTTTCCTATAATTTAAGAATATAACTCTATTTTCTGCATCTGGAATAGGCCTTGACGTCTTCAGTGTGATATTCTTTCAGGTACTTTGAAAGTGCTAACAGATCCCAGTTACCCTTTCTCAAGGCTAATGTAAGAAAGAAATATTGAAAAAGCTGGGTAAGATTGAGTTTCCAGACTCTTGATTATGTCCATTGTTTTCTTCATGTTTATTTTACAAACTAAATTTGCAGCTTTCAGTACTTTCTCATTAGAACTATTAAAGAATTCCAGAATGTGGAAATTCCTGCTTAGCAGGAACCCAACAGGAAGAGTGGGCAGACACACCTCTTGTCCATAGCTTATGGACAAACCTATCATTGAAATAATTATAACTCACTCGAGCTATACAGTTATTAGATGTTGGAGCAAGTTATTTGCCTTCCTGCTGCAATGTTGAGCTTAAGACAAAACCAATACCAAATAACCGAAGTTGTTGCAATAGTTATACACTACACTTTTTTTTTTAAAGTAGGACAGGACCTTAGTGCTGTCGCTAATAGTTAACACAATCCAGGCATGCCTTATTGTTAGTAACATTTTGATATCAATTTCTGTTAAAAGCTATTAAACTGATGTCACATTTAATATTTTAATTAAAAATAATTTGAGTTAAAAGCTCTTTGTTCAAAGATAGTATTTAATAAAATAAATGTAAGTACAGGTATATATATAAAATAAATAGTAAAATAAATTTAGTTATACTGTACAGTACAAAATCTAGTTATGCAGTACAAAACCAGAAGTTGTGAATTTTCCAATACTGAGTTTTAAAGAAAAGATTGGACAACCATTTGTCTGAAATGGTATTTATTTTTATTTATTTATTTATTCGATTTTTGTGCCGCCCTTCTCCTTAGACTCAGGGCGGCTTACAACATGTTAGCAATAGCACTTTTTTACAGAGCCAGCCTATTGCCCCCACAATCCGGGTCCTCATTTTACCCACCTCGGAAGGATGGAAGGCTGAGTCAACCTTGAGCCGGTGATGAGATTTGAACTGCTGACCTTCAGATCTACAGTCAGCTTCAGTGGCCTGCAGTACAACACTCTACCTGCTGCGCCACCCTGGCTCTGTTTATAGAGCCATGAGGGAGAACCTATAGCACACATGCCACAGGTGGCACGCAGAGCCATATCTGAGGGCACCTGAGTCATTGGTCAGCTCCATCACACATGTGCATGGTGTCCATCTGATTTTTGGCCTTCCAGATGGTGGGGGAGACCGTTTTCACCCTCCCCGGGCTTCAGGAGGCATTCCTGAAGCCTGGAAAGAGCGAAAAACGGCCCAATGGGCCTACTGGAAGTTCATTTCCGAACTTCCGGTATACCTCCTCGGCCCATTTTTATCCATGTAGAGTCTAGAGGCTTCAGTCAGACCTGCGTGCATGTGCAGGGGGGGCAGTGTGGGAGGTTGTGCATAAATGCATCGGTGTGGGCTTATGGGTGCATGGTATCACACATACATGAGACCTTTTGGCACCCAAGCAGGAAAAAAAAGGTTCGCCATCACTGCTAAAGGGTTTCCTTCATAGCAGGGGGTTTGACTAGAACTGTGTTTCCCAACCTTGGCAACTTGAAGATATCTGGACTTCAACTCCCAGAATTCCCCAGCCATTCTGGTAGTTGAAGTCCAAATATCTTCAAGTTGCCAAGGTTGGGAAACACTGGTTTAGAAGACCTCTAAGGTCTCTTCCAACTCTGTTATTCTAAATAGAGTACACCACACAATTTGGAAATTGTACATGAGAAAATATTTTCCTTTCTGTAAGGAAATCAGATTTGTGCATATACAGTTGTGGGCGGGTGCTTTGCTGCAAATCAAAAGAACAAAACTGACTTAGAATTAGATAGAAAATCCCTTAAACAGCCAATTGGACAAATTAAGCCAACATGATTCCCAAATGCTTTAGGTACAGCCTTAGAACCTTTAAAAATGGTTCAAGTCAGGTTAGTAATTAAACAGTATCTTATAAACAATCTGAATTTGTTGTATTCTGAGACAGCCTCAGCTGATAGTAGCCGCGAGCCAACCTTGACTGATCATGAAAACAAGAAACAGGCTCAGACACAATTACTATTTGAATGGGAAACCAAACCTACTTCTAAAGAGAAGAGCTTATACTAAGGAGTTGAAAAACATGGGGGTTTGAAGTCCCCCCCCCCATATGTCCATGTCCATCTAGGGAGTTGTAATATTTTCTGTTTAACCAATTTTGGCAGTGTGTATTTTAAGGAGGGAAACACTAACTTTTCCCCCCAACTCTGACAATCAGTGTCCCAATTTTCCCCTTCTACAAATTTTCCGTTATCATTCTCTGTCAAAGGGCATTTCTTTAATATGCTTTTTAAATATATATTTAGGGGTCTGGGGTTTAATGTTAACTTTTGTACACATATTGCACTGTATAATGTGCAACTTAATTGCACTGTATATTTCTCACCATATCTTCTAGTTTACATGAAAGTCATACAGTAGAAACATAGAAACATAGAAGACTGACGGCAGAAAAAGACCTCATGGTCCATCTAGTCTGCCCTTATACTATTTTTTGTATTTTATCTTAGGATGGATATATGTTTATCCCAGGCATGTTTAAATTCAGTTACTGTAGATTTACCAACCACGTCTGCTGGAAGTTTGTTCCAAGGATCTACTACTCTTTCAGTAAAATAATATTTTCTCATGTTGCTTTTGATCTTTCCCCCAACTAACTTAGTAGTTCTGCTCATTTGCTTTTTCTCAGCTAAGGTCCTGAAACAGCCAGCCAAAATTCTGAACATTGATCAATGTCATCAGGCATCTTTCCAGGAAACAGTTATGTGGATTTCTTTTGAGGCAGTACAACTGTATAGCACAATGATATTATACTTCAGATTCAATTCTGGAAAGGTATTTCAGAATGCACAGAGCTCTAAATGCACCACCTACTTGCAACTCTTTAAAGCAGTTAAATCTTCTTTTGGGGCTACACAGAATCTACAAAGGACTGTCCCAGTACATATTTGGAATCAAATCTGAAAAACTGAGAAGTCCTTTTGTACAATAGTACTAGCAAATTACATTGCATTTAAATTTGTTGGAAATATTTCATTATTTTTATTGACAGATTATGCTTTTTATTTTATTGGTAAAGTATATTCTTATTCATTTCCCAGTAAATTAAAATACAGATTTTAATAGAAATTCAAATGAAGTACTGTATTAGAAACATAGAAGACTGACGGCAGAAAAAGACCTCATGATCCATCTAGTCTGCCCTTATACTATTTTTTGTATTTTATCTTAGGATGGATATATGTTTATCCCAGGCATGTTTAAATTCAATTACTGTGGATTTACCAACCACGTCTGCTGGAAGTTTGTTCCAAGGATCTACTACTCTTTCAGTAAAATAATATTTTCTCATGTTGCTCTTATATTTCATCCTTGACAAGTTCACTATACACATAAAACATTTCCTTAGCCCTGGCAATGAATCCACAGAGGAAAAAAGTTCCTCTGTTTAACTAATTGCTTTTAAATATATAATTATCTTTCTAATTTTAACCAAGAGGATCTTACTTTAATATATGAACTTATTAACACTGAAAGCTACTTCATATCTACAATTATTTAAAAATAAGATATCCATAATGAAATCAGATTTTCTACTATAGTTATGAAAGAACTGCAGAAAAAGCAATTGCTATCAAACTGGTTTACACCTGTATACTGTACAAGTCAAAAAGAGGGCTATACAAATATCCAGACACCTCACATCTTGAACACAAGCTGTTTCAACTTCTATCCTCAAAACAATGCTATAGAACAGTGTTTCCCAACCTTGGCAACTTGGAGATATCTGGACTTCAACTCCCAGAATTCCCCAGCCAGCATTCGCTGGCTGGGGAATTCTGGGAGTTGAAGTCCAAATGTCTTCAAGTTGCCAAGGTTGGGAAACACTGCTATAGAACACTGCACACCAGAACAACTAGACACAAGAACAGTTTTTCCTTGAACCCATCACTCCACTAAACAAATAATTCCCTCAACGCTGTCAAACTATTTACTAAGTCTGCACTTCTATTAATCTTTTCATCATTCCCATCATCTCCCACAAATGACTGTATGTTTGTTGCTTGTATCATTATGATTTATATGGTTCCTAATATGATTTGATTGCTTATTTGTACCTGGACTATCATATTATGATTCTTGACAAATGTATTTTTTCTTTTATGTACACTGAGAGCATATGCACCAAGACAAATTCCTTGTGTCTCCAATCACACTTGGCCAATAAACAATTCTATTCTATTCTTCTAAAAAAACAAGGCCAGGATTATCTGCAGCTTCTTATTATCAATTTTGCATTGATTACTCTCGAAAAGTTCATAGAACAGGGTTTTTTTTCCTACAGTAATGCACACTTCACAAATGCGACACAGACACTATTCACTTGTTTCAATGTAGGCAAATCAAACATAACTGAATTAACAGGTAGAAGACTCAAGCACTGACAAGAATGTAATGGAAAAGACAAAAACAAAAAAGTAACCATCAATCAACCCTCTTAAAGGGATAGTTTTAAATTCTAAAGCAAAAGCTCTATCTTCATCAAACACATTTCAGAGTTTCTAAAAGCTTTCCCATTCCGTTTTGCATTGTAATTCCTTTCTATTCTATTACTGTTTTGAGGAAATTAAAGATGGAACTGATTCCAAGAAACAGAAATAAAATGTATGCCACAGGCTCTCGTACTGTAATCTCCACAGGTATGAATCAGGAATTATTTAAAACACATTTACGGACTATGAGCTACCAATGTTTTTTTAATGAAATAAATTTCGCCATGTTATACATTACAAATCATTTCTGTTAAATAAAAATAATCTGGCCATATGGGGAGAACTTTAACAAAATGAGAATAACAAGAGCAATCTGAAATTCTTGGAGAAAGAATAGTTCTTGTTGGTAGCCAATTCCTTCTACAGCGCAAAAGATCAAGTATCCTATTTAGAAGAGCGTTCTATTGTGCTTCATCTGCTTATTTCATTACCACCCCCAGGAACCTGACCTAGTGAGTGATTATGAATCACCTTTAGCCAGTACAACCAATGAAGAGAACTATAGTTAACACATTTAGAAAACAAGTTGGGAGGGGCTGCATCAAGGGACAAGATTCACATCAGACTGTAGGGCAGTGATGTTAAAGTAGATTTCTTCAATGGGAGGATCACAATTGTACTTCTTGGTGGGCTTGGGGAGAGCGGGGGGAATGTGATGTACAACTCCTGCAGCACCCTGCCGGCTCCCTCTGTCCCGTTTTCAGCCTGAACAGCCTCCTGAAGCACTTTGCCAGCCAAAATGGGCCATGTGGAGGCCTTGTGGAGCCCCTGCAGCCCATTTTGGTCAGCAGAGGCACCACAGCCTGGTCCTTCGATATTTTCGGCCCGGCCCCACAGGCCAGATTTAACAAGAGATTGTTCTTGTTATTCTCATTTTTTTCTCATGTATATAAATGAAGAGGCAACAGCCATTGCAATCTCTGGAACATTTAAAATTTATTAAAAACTACTAAAATTAACTAAACTTTAGTTAGTCCTCTACTATTTATTTTATTTATTTATTAGATTTGTATGCCGCCCCTCTCCGTACTAATGTCATCAGTGTGAAAATCCCCATTGAAGACAGTTGATTTTATATACGTCTTATAAACTGAGCAGCATTATATAAATACACCTGGAACTTGCATTTTTAGGACAAATACACACACACAAAACCACATTTCAATGAAAAAAAATAATACATGACTAGAAAGGAAGTACAAAGGAATAACCTCTTGAATTACAAGGCATCTTGAACTGAATAAAATTGGAGATGTGCTGCTTTGTTAATGGTATAAGGTGCATAATGTATTTCCCCTTAATACATGAAGCTCATTGAAAAAACAATAAGACTTTAAAGTAACATAGAATAAAATATCAAGCAGCAAAAGAAAAGCCTTGCCAAAAAAATTTCCTCAGTATAGACCAGTTGCTTTAGTTGCTTCAGAGATATAGAAACATTATTTAATTCCAATAAATTTGAATTAGGTCATCTAGTTGTATTTCTGTCTGGTTTACCTGGGAGGGCTGTGTAACCACTGGGAAGACCTCCAGCATATTCCAATTACATGGAAACATTTTAAAGCAGCATTAGGAGGCATGATGCCAGGAGGTACTTTCAACACAGACAATCCCATTATAAAGTTATACTGTATGTTGATACAGGCAGTCCTCGACTTACAACTGAGCCCAAAATTTCCATTACTAAGCAAGGCAGTTAAGTGAATTTTACTCCATTAAAAAATCCTTTTTTTCCAAAGTTGTTAAGTGTATCATGCAATCATTAAGCAAATCCAGTTGTCACCATTGGCTTTGCTTGTCAGAAGCCAGCTGCGAAGGCTGCAAGTGGTGATCACATGATCTCAGGATAGTACAACTGTCATAAGTAAATGCCAACTGCCAAGCACCCGAATTCTGATCATGTGACCAAGATGATGTAATGGTCGTAAGTGTGAAAAATTGTCATAAATCATTTTTCAGTGCTGTTGTAATTTAGAATAGTCACTAAATGAATAGTTTTACTATCTATACTTGGTATAGATAGTATAGGTCTATACCGCTTTGGATGCCATGAAAACTTAAAAAATAAACAAAATGGCAAAAACTGGAATTTTGGGATCCCCAAAGAGAGATATCTACTTGCAGTTCTCCAAGAATTTTCCCTGTAAAATCTTTGTTCGCCTGAAAGATGGCATATCCTTTTACTTTTATGCAGCAGCATGAAACCAAAGTATCCACAATCATCTAAGTACCACAAATAATACTTGCCTATCAAGCACATAAAAATATATGGTTCCCAAATGAGTAAAGATAATATCCAGATAAAAACACCAGGGATTTTTTTGTGTGTGGGATGCAAGTGAGGAATTAATGACAAAAACAAGTTGGTGGTTCTTTACTTTCGTGAGATCATATATCACAACTGACTGTTAGCCAAAGAGCAAGAATTGTTCTTTGTTTCTCACAAAAGAAAACATGAGATGCTCAATCAAGTCCCTCTCTGTATTCTCATTAAAAAAATACTTTTCAATAGCAATTCCTGGTTTCATCTTTTCTCATCTTTCCAAAGGATTTTAAAAAGATTCTTCACAAGACAATATCGGCATAAAACTTTGACCACAGTTTTTAAGTATTTCACATATAATGTTCTTGTTTTCCCGTCTTAACTATACAATCACATCCTAGGACCTCAATGTAAAGTATGCATCCTCACAGTTCACTATGTAATATTTTTAAACCAATCGCTTTGAATAATTAAGGAATCTGAAATGTAAAAGGAGTTTGGTATGAAGGGTAAAAAATAGATCAAGTTTGCCCTTATTGAACAGGAAGAAGAAAATGACCCAGAAATAGGCCTAAACATTGCAAAAAAAGAAATCACTCATCATTTTTCTGCATTTAATACAAGAGAAAGCATGATTCTACTTTCTCTCCTCCATTTAGTACAAGAGTGCATGATTCTGCTTACAAATAATTTTTAAAATGGTATATTACAACATGACTCAGATTATTACCATCTGGAAGAAACATTGGAGCCCAAGAGGCTTACAAATATTTTAAAGGCTTTAAAGAGACTGGTTTCTAGACAGTCTCAAATTAAAAAGAGAGGTGGAGAGGAGTGATCCAAATAGCTTCTGTGAGGTGGCCAGAAAAATCTTTAAAGCAGACAAAATATAGGAATTGTGTATCCCTAAGGATGAACTGTTAACCGATTTTTAGAAATTTCAGCATTTTCAGACATGCAGTCTTTCAGAAAATAATGGCTATGGAGTTACCTAAAGCCCTATGGTATATCTCTCAGGCAGAATGCCTATTAAACCAAAAAATAAACACCAATAGCTATTGGGAATGTAATTTATATGGAAGCATGTAACCACAGAAAGAGAGGAAGACAGAAAAAGAGACAGGAGATGGAGGAAAAAAGGTACTCAAGCCGGATGCAGTTTCAAGTCTATTTGTAATAAAAATACAAAATGATCAGGGACTTTTCCAAAACAGACATTACCTTACTGTATTTTAGAGAGAGATTTTAGGCCCCCAATGACCAGAGTTTTGTCTCCTTCCAAAACTGTAATGTACAAGAAAAGTAACTTTTTATATATTGTAAAATCCTTCTTTTACACAGTAAGTTGTATTTTTCTTTGTTTTCATTTGATTGCAATTCCAGAGAATGTATTAACAAGTTTATCTTGTCCAACGTGATAGAAAAAAATTGAACCCAGGATTTTTATACAACCAATATCTACTACAAATCTCCTATTTTAATTTTACTTTTATCTTAGCAGTGGGATCCTAGCTCTGTAGTATTGCTAGTTCAGAAGTGGTGTCTTCTGCTTCAGGCTCAAAATCAGAAATCATTCCATCTTCAAAAGCAAGACGTAATTTGTACCCAACTCATTTATATTATCTGAAGCATTCCAGCTGGTTGACTAATGAAAAAAGTTATTAAAATAATTAGGCAATGTGCTTCATAGCCACCTCATCACCATTGCGTAAGTGATGACCTCAATTGATTTGTCTCTATTACCCAGTTCTCTCGTTCCTAGAATTTCCAACATCATTTTTTAAACAAATGTTGAATTTCACAAATTTTTCACACTGTTCTTTATCCCACAATTATTCTGTTCTTTTATTATAACTAAGGTTTCAAACAGTTGTTCCAAAATTTCATGATGGTTGGCTTGGCCAAGAAAAGATGCAAAGGAATGAGCTAACAGGACAAGGACTCTCTGTCAGTTATTCTACAAAAGATGCATAAACCGCTTCAATTTCTATATGATAAGCAAAAACCCAAACTCTTCTGAATTCAGAAAAAATATCCCAACCTGCCAAAATCCTAAGAGGAAAAAAAAAGATGGTTAAAATAAGCTACCCTATTAGGAGGTTATAGTCGCCCTGCCCAAAGGTGTGGTATTATTCTAAAGGATAAGTAAATATTTAGATTGCATTTGTAAATTTTATTTTGGGATGATAATAATAAAAAAGAACTAATCTTCTGAGACTTCTGCTCTATTAACACGTTTATGGCCTTCAAATATCCTGTTCATGAAGTATTTCGTCTGCATTCAAATTTAATATGTTTAGTCTAATCCAGTGATGGTGAACCTTTTCTTCCTCGGGGGCCAAAAGAGCCTGGGCATGTGCTATCGTGCATGTGTGAGTGCCCCCACCTATAATTCAAAGCCTGGGGAGGGCGAAAACAGCTTCCCCCGCCTCCTGGAGGCTGGAAACGGCCTGTTTCCCAGCTTCTGGTGGGCCTAGTAGAGTCGTATTTCGCCCTTCTCAGGCTCCAAAGGCTTCCCTGGAGCCAGAGGAGGATACAAATGCCCTCCCCCATTCCCCCCGGAGGCTCTCTGGAAGCCAAAAATGCCCTCCCAGAGCCTCTGTGCAAGCCAAAAAAACAGATGGCCAGCACACACATGCACATTGGAGCTGACCTAGGGCAACAGCTCCAGATATGGTTCCGCGTGACACTTGTGGCACCCGTGCCATAGGTTCGCCATCACTGGTCTAATCAATACCTAAGAAAATACAGTACAGACTGATATATTTTCTCACATCTAGTCATTTTTTAAAAAAAATTGTCTTACACAAAAGATCCAGTGCATGAAGAACCTACAGTATCCTTGACTTAAAGGTCATTAAGGGGCGAGTACAAGTGCACTAGAGTGCCTTCCGTCCCCTGTCCTATTGCTCTCCTATATCTCCTATACCTTTCTTCTATTCCTATATCTCTTCTTCTATTCTTTCATTGATATGTTCTATTACTATACTTTCTTTTCTATTATTTCTTAGATATATTTTACTATGAGTATCTCCTCTATAACTTTCATCATGTATTTTACTATGTGTATAAATAAATAAATATATCCACTAAAACCCTCATTGTGTATTGGATAAATAAATAAATAAATAAAATAAAATAAATAAATTGGAATTGGAATCTTGATTGTTGAGCAAAGTGATTGTTAAGCAAGATGCCATGACTGTTTCACTCAATGACCACAATTCCAGCTCTCCCAGTTGTAGTCATTAAGTGACCATGTGGGCAGTTAATTGAATGAAGCAAAACAGCTGCGGGCCAAAGTAGGGCAGGCAGCTCCCTCCTATGTGCAGAAGTGGCAGGCTGCAAAACCAAAGCACAGATCTTCAGGATCCAAACTTCACTTCCACAGCTTGCCACAGGTTTTCTTCTTCCCTCCATATGTGGAAGGAGATCTCTTGCTGTGATCTGCAAAAACAAAGGTTAGATGCCAAAGACCCAAACTTAGTTATTGCAATTTGCAGACCTTTGCATACCTCCCTTACATGTATGGAACAGAACTGTTCCGGAGGGCTGCAGGAAAGGAGCAGAAATCTTCAGCTCACTTGAGGAGTACAGCTCGCTTTTTGCATGCAGAGGGAAACTACTTTGAAAATAACAACAACAACAACAACAGATTTGTATGCCGCCCCTCTCCAAGGACTTGGAGCGGCTCACAACAGCAGTAATAATACAATACAAATCCAATATAAAAAATTAAATTAAAAACCCATTATTACTAAAAAACAATCAATTCTACACAATCACACCACTCTCAGATGATAAAGTCAGAAGGGTGGAGGAGAGAATTAATCTCCCCATGCCTGGCAGCATAAATGGGTCTTCAACATCTTGCGGAAGGCAAGGAGGGTGGGGGCAATTTGAATCTCTGGGGGGCAGTTGATTCCAGAGGGCTGGGGCCGCCACAAAGAAGGCTCTTCCCCTAGGTTCTACCAGACGACATTGTTTAGTCAACAGGACCTGGATAAGGCCAACTCTGTGGGACCTAATTGGCCGCTGGGATTCATGCGGCAGAAAAGTTGCAGAAACAGAGCTCAGATCTTTGGGAGCTGACCTCCATTTCTACAGCTCCGCCAAGAAATTTCCCTCTCTTCGGCAGGCAACTTTTTCACTCTCAAAAGGGGAATCTTAACTTCATGCTCCCACTTCATGCTGGGAAGCAGGCAGCCCTTTGGCTCTCTTTTACAACCTTTCCTATCAGTTTCCTCACCAATTATCTGTCAAGGTTAATAGGAAAGATTGCAAATGGCAATAACAAGACTATAAGGTGCTTGGTAATTGGCCGTAAGTGCAAACAGATTGCCAAACATCTAAGTCACAATCATGTGACCAAAGAGACACATTTTACATTAGTTGAATGTGCTTTACAGGCCATAAAGTACGGTTCCCAAGGCCACTATACTTTCAAACAGGGGTTAAACTACCAGTAGTCATAGAGTGAGGATTATCTGTAGTTGCATTAGTGTGTAGAGATAATGTACATGTTATTAGCCATGTTTCGGGAAACAAAAGATAGCATTGACTATGGTGCTATTCTGCCTGTCAAAAACAACATGAAAGATCAACTTGTTTCCATACTTGGCTTGTTGAAATTAGAATCACATAATTATTTAGTCATGGTCAAAAGGTTCGTGAGTAAATGTATTAGCAAAGCTGATAATGTGTATTCTCAATGGGCAGGAAGTTTTTAAAACCAAAGGAATAAAGTCATGTATATGAAATAAGAGCTAGAAAAACTAGCTTGTAACGGCAGCGGCAATAATAATAGCAGCATGGTCAATTTATGGAGAAGGTAATGAATGGTTACAGTTTTAACAAAATGAATGGAGTAATTTTAACACAATTCAGGAAATACATAAACATTTTTTTTTTAAACTTTAAGTCCGTACTGCCTCCAGGTTTTTTTAAATCACCCAGTTCCTTGGTGAGGTTAAACACTACTTCTAGCATAACATTATATTTAGCCCTCATTTAGAGATATTTTAAACTTTCAGAATTGAATTCTCAGCACAATAGGGTTGGAAGACAGAAAAGAGAATGGTTGTAGCGTAATTTGTTTAAAGCAGGGGTGAAATGTTCCTGGTTCCCTGTGCCTGTCAGTCATCAGAAAGCCAGTCGTGAAGGGAGTGCGAGGCTACGCCTACCTGCCCGGATGCCGCCATTTGGGTTCTTTTACCCTCTATGCATGTGCTTTCCGGCAACTAACGGGCACAACAGAACCGGGAGCATTTAACCCCTGGTTTATATCCTATTCTCCAATTTTAACAGGCTAATTTTTAATTTCAATTCCAAATATTCATATAATATATAATCCATGTGGGATATGATTTGCAAATGCAATTAATTTAACTATTGAGATATTTATATACTTTCCTTCAGTCTATTCAAATTTTCTTGGTTACACAAACCATAGTTTGATCATTTAAATGTAAAGGTACCTTAATTTGTATGGGAAAATTAATGAGCAAAACAACTGGAGCATGTCCAACCTACAGGAATTTCAGGTATGAATAGCCAAGTTGGTCATTGTATGTAAATGCAGTAAGGTCTATAATTACAGGATTGGGATTTTGAGTTGTGTTACTGAAATTTCTCAGACTCACATTCCGTTGAAGCCCAGATAGGAAGAAAAAAATGTATATTAGGCCAAGCTGAAGTCACCAGACCAATAGGTAGCACTGACTAGATAATTAACTAGATGAAATCGAAGCAACAAAATTCCTATGATAGAAAATGAAAAGAAAAATATAACATGATTCTGAAAACTGGACACAGCTACATAGAAAGGAAAGAAACATGATTCCATGAGACTATTATCTAGAGCTGCTACTAGCTGCTCAGAGTTGCCTGAGGATGCCAAATAAACCTGATAAATAAAAATAAGCAGAATAAATTATGTTATTATGCCTGATAGAAATGGTATTAGGAAGATATTTTGGTGTTTGGTCTCCAATGAAAAATGTAAAAAATATATATAGTTCAAATTTGTTTCTTATTGATACCCACATTTTAGAATCAATTGTTATCTATTTCAAACCTTATTTAGAAATTCAATTTCAGGATTAAGTGTCATAAACTTTTAGTTTTCTGAAATGTATGTTAAAGTTCAAATCTCCATGCTTTTTGGAAATAATGTAAAAAGTTCATAGTGCAACAGCTTTCTTCCAGAATAATGCTGTAATCACAATTTTACCACAACTAATAACCAATATAATACTGTATTCTTATTTTTTTATATCCTGCATCTGTGTAATAGCAGAATTGCAGTGAAACTTGTTTATATGCTAAATGTTGTACTTTTGTTTATGTGACTCAATACAGTCTGATTCAGTTATTTGCCTTTAGAGTCCAAAGTCTGAAGGTGGCTAAGAATAATTTTAGCAATAGGAAACACTTGACCCCCACATACGATGAATCAGCCTGGCCATTCCAATAAGAGATCAAGAGGATTTAAATTTCCACATTGACTTCACTCCCACATTGCATTTCTATTTTAAATCTAGTAATCCGCAACTTGCCCATGACTACTATCCACCTAGTCTGCCTGGCAGGATTTCGAGAAAAACAAAGCTATGGATAAACACGAAGCAGATATCAAATCCACCTCCCCATCAAATGTTTTTAGTGAAATCATTCCTGTTAAAGAGATATGGATCTTAATACCTGAAACCAGCTCTTAATAGATAAACTGCCTAATTGTGAACTTCGGATACAATTCACCGTATTGAGGGAGAGGTGTGCTGTAATATATACAGTATCTATGATCTTAATTTTAAAAGGCAAGTGTTCACTGCTGCTTTATAACAATTATTCTGTTGTTCTGCCACTTGACAGCTGTTTTTAAATTCCAAGTTATAATAATAAAAACTAGATTCTAAATAAATAGGTAGACTAGGAGCCTGAGTAAAATATACAGTATCTTTTCCCCGATGGTTTAGAGTGCAATGCAGTAGCGGCACATTGGATTCCCATTATTGTATTCTAATAATAGAACTGCAGAGCCAACAAAATTAAGCTCTATCTGAAACACTGTGCTTTTTCACTATGCATATTGCTATCTGAGGACTATTTTAACCTGCATGACCAGCAAGGTTATCCTTCAGTTTCACTACAGAAAGCTAACCAAATTGCCAACTTTGGAAATGATTCTACAAATCTGGAATAGATACAAACAAAAGTAATGCTACCTTTTTGAGACCACCCAGATTTGGTAAACAATGCTTTATTTATTATTTATTTATTTATTAGATTTGTATGCCGCCCCTCTCCGCAGACTCAGGGCGGTTCACAATAATAAGAAACAATGTATCACTAATCTAATATTAAAAATCTCTAAAAACCCCTTATTTAAAAAGCAAGACATACACACAAACATACCATGCATAAATTATATAGGCCAGGGGAGATCTCTCAATTCCCCCATGCCTGACGGCAGAGGTGGGTTTTCAGAAGTTTACGAAAAGCAAACAGGGTGGGGGCAATCCTAATCTCTCAGGGGAGCTGGTTCCAGAGGGTCGGGGCCGCCATAGAGAAGGCTCTTCCCCTGGGTCCTGCCAGACAACATTGTTTAGTCGACGGGACCCGGAGAATAGTGTTCCCTCTAATTTTTTTTTGGGGTGGGCGGAAAAGTATAGTGTCTGAGCGGCAGTCCCTTCGGGACTGGGCGACACAGAAATAATAAATTAATAAATAAATAAATAAATAAATAAATACTGTGTGTCTATAACAGTGAGCTCATAATAGGGCAACTCTATCAATATCAAAATGCCACTTAAATAGTTGAGCTAGTTTCAAACTAGATTTTGATTTTCTTTCTCTCTTCCTTACTCCCATTCTTTTTCTTTCTCTTTTCCTTCCTCTCTTTTTTCTATCTGTTTCTTTCTCTTCCTCTCTTCCTCTCTCTCTCCTTCCCTCTCGGCTTCTGGGCAGGTTTGGAAAACTCTGAGTTGATGATGATTTTTAAGTGAGCGATTGCTCACTGCTCAGCTTAGAGGGAACTATGCCGGAGAAGGCCAACTCTGTGGGACCTAACTGGTCGCTGGGATTTGTGCGGCAGAAGGCGGTCCCGGAAATATTCTGGTCCGATGCCATGAAGGGCTTTATAGGTCATAACCAACACTTGGGAATTGTGACCGGAAACAGATCGGCAACCAATGCAGACTGCGGAGTGTTGGTGTAACATGGGCATACCTTGGGAAGCCCATGACTGCTCTCGCAGCTGCATTCTGCACGATCTGAAGTTTCCGAACACTTTTCAAAGGTAGCCCCATGTAGAGAGCATTACAGTAGTCGAATCTCGAGGTGATGAGGGCATGAGTGACTGTGAGCAGTGAGTCCTGGTCCAGATAGGGCCGCAACGAGTGCACCAGGCGAACCTGTGCAAACGCCCCCCTCGCCACAGCTGAAAGATGGTTCTCTAATGTAAGCTGTGGATCGAGCAGGATGCCCAAGTTGCGGACCCTCTCTTAGGGGGTCAGTAATCCCCCCAGGGTAATGGACGGACAGATGGAATTATCCTTGGGAGGCAAAATCCACAGCCACTCCGTCTTATCAGGGTTAAGCTTGAGTCTGTTGACACCCATCCAGATCCCAACAGCCTCCAGGCACCGGCACATCACTTCCACTGTTATTCCACTGCTATTTACATTTAAAGATCACCAAAGGCATAATCTTAAATCAGGAATAATTATCAAAAGTCACCAAATTTTAAATGGTCTCCAAACCTGCTCCAATAGCTGAAAATCAGCAGCATGACTTCCTGTTAGAATGGAATGGAATGGAATAGAATATAGAATATTCTTTATTGGCTAAGTGTGAATAGCCACAGAAGGAATTTGTCTCCGATACATAAGCTCTCAATATACATACCAACAACAAACTGATCTAATTATAAAATAGGAAAAGGTAATAGGAAAGATGAGAAGGATATTGAAGCAGAAAACACATAATACATTATACTGTATTCCTTTAAAACAGGAGTGTCAAACTCAAGGCCTAGGGGACAGATCCAGCTTGTGAGGTGCTTAGATCTGGCCTGCAGGATCACCCTGGAAACAGCAAAGGACCGGCCCATGGTGCTTCAACCAGCAAAAATGGAGCTGAGGAGGGCGGTGGGCGGCCCTCGCAAGCTCCGTTTTTATTGGCAGAAGGTTATAGGAGGCTGTCGCAGCCGAAAACTAGAGAGACCATTTTCACTGGCAGAGCGCTCGGGCAACCACAGGTCAAACACAACCCTAATGCATCCGTCAATAAAATCAAGTTTGACACCCCTGCTTTAAAAAGACTTAGTGCAGCTTTTTTTTTTTTAATCTCTCTTTTCCATCTCATATCTGAAAAATTCAGAAACAGACAAAATTTTCTGGTCTTAATATATCACTGCTCTGCCAACAAAAGTACTTTTAAAAAAAATGATATCATAGCACCAAAATAAATAAATAAATAAATCCTGTCTTGGAAAATACACAGAAAGACGAGAATATATGGCTACCACTACCGTATATATAACACATATATTTAATTTGTCAGTATATTTTGACCTCACTACAATGGAAAAAATAGTAAATTCCCATATTTAGGCATTTAAAAATAAAAGCAAGTAGATAAAGTTGAAAAAGAAATCACTTAGAATTATATGTTATAATGGTCCTTTATTATCACAGCATAAATAATTAGGAAGGATAAGATTACCCAGCCAACAATCAACTTATTTTTCTTCTTTATTTAAAGCATTTACCCTCCTTTCCTGCCAAGAAGGCACTTAGGAGTGCCTTACACAAGATCAATGAGAAAATGTCTGCAAGCAGGCTTAAAAACATAACACAAAGGGGGAAAGGGGTTAAAACAGCAACAATAGTTAAAATTACACAGTAATTCATATTGGCCGGCCATAATGGAAATGCATAGAACTGGAGAAAAATGGTCTTGCATTTCTTCCTGCAACAAGGCAGAGAAGATAACAGCTTATCTAGGCTAAGTTCCCAACTGGAATGAGGAAATGCTCTATTCAGACGCAGAAGGTTTAAGTCCATTCCTTCAGAGAGCATTTCTCATTGTCTCCCCTCCAAAGTTCATCCCATCCCAAGTTTAGGGGAACTTTGGAACCTTTAGCACAGTGGTTCTCAACCTTTCTAATGTGACCACTTAATATAGTTCCTCATGTTGTGGTGATCCCCAACCATAAGACTAGCGCCAATTCTCCCAACAGAGCTTTAAGATGATTGGCAGGAAGGTCAGAGGGACACTCCCACTGTAAGCGCCTGATTGGTCGGATTGTAAAAATATGTTCCAAGGCGCCAGAATAGAAGCTTTCGTTTCTAACACAATGGGAAATTTGTCTTTTCCCACGGTCTTAGGTGACCCCTGTGAAACGGTTGTTTGACTCCCAAAGGGGTCCCGACCCCCAGATTGAGAACCACTGCAAAGTTTAGCACATAAGATCCACATGACCTTCAGAAGAAAATTTCCCCACATGAAGAAGCAACCTGCAGAATAGGCGTTGATTGCTTACCTGAACGCCTCTTCTCGTACGGTGAGCGGGTACAGCAGTCACATGGGTTGCTCATGTCCAATCCGGTGGAACTGAGCCTAGTGTTAAAAAAGCTTGCCGGATCCGCCCCTTCCCCAGAATTCGCGAATCCATAGACTAGGCTCAGCTGTGAAGCTCTGTAGTGTTCAACTCTCATTGTTAGAGAAAGAAGATATAGAAAGGTAAAGAAGACACATACAAGGGCGGGAAGTGACTGCTGTACCCGCTCACCGTACGAGAAGAGGCGTTCAGGTAAGCAATCAACGCCTATTCTCCGTACTGAAGGAGCGGGTCCAGCAGTCACATGGGACATACCCAATAGATGGTCCCTAGGGTGGGATTAGATTGCTATCGTGTGAGATAACGGATTGGAGTACCCTTCTGCCGAAGGCAGCGTCCGCTGAAGCGTAAGAATCAATCTTGTAGTGCCTGATGAAGGAATTTGGCGAGGCCCAAGTGGCTGCTTTGCAGACCTCCTCCAACGGGGCTTGAGTCGCCCAAGCGGCCGAGGTGGCTGCGCTCCTGGTGGAATGCGCTGTGATGTTCCTTGGAACTGAGAGGGAGGCCGACTCATAGGCCTTAGATATAGTCCCTCTGATCCAACGGCCTATTACTGTTGAAGACACTTTGGCCCCCATGACTCTGGGGTGATAGGCTATAAAAAGTGCTTCTGACCTCCGAAAGGGTCCTGTGCGTTGGATATAGATTCTCAGCGCTCTGATGAGATCCAGGGTGTGCCATCTAATTGCCAAGGGATGGTCTCGTTGGAGGCAGAAGGAAGGTAGGACAATATCCTGAGATCTGTGGAACATGGAACTGACCTTGGGTAAGAAGGTGGGGTCCAGTCGCAAGACTACCTTGTCCTGATGGAATTGACAAAGGTCCTGCCTGATTGAGAGGGCAGCCAACTCCGAAATGCGTCGGGCAGAGGTAATAGCCACCAGGAATGCTACCTTAAAGGATAGGTACCTGAGGGACGCCGATTTTAGGGGTTCGTATGGTGCCTGCGTGAGGGAATGGAGAACCCGTGGCAAATCCCAGGATGGATACCTGTGGACCTTGGAAGGTCTGAGGTTGGCTATGCCCTTGAGGAATTCCTGAACTTCAGGGAAGGATCGGAGAGGCTGTCTGCGGGGACCCCCTAGGACAGATGAAATGGCTGCCAGATGACGCCGGAGGGTGCTGGTGGAAAGACCTTTATGGAAGCCTTGCATAAGGAAGGAAATAATTCTGTGTATGGGGATGCACAGAGGGGAGAGACCTTCCTGTAGACACCACTGGTGAAACTTGGACCACGTGTGGTCGTAGATTCGATTGGTCGAACCCCTTCTGGCCTTTAAAATGACCTCCACTGAATCGGGGTCATGACCACGCAGTTCTAAGTCTCTCCTGATAACAGCCAGGCGGTGAGGTGGAACCACTCCGGGTCTGGATGGAATGAGGCCCCCTGCCGCAGCATATCCCCCGAAACGGGGAGTCGCCAAGGGTCCTGGACGGACAGCTGTTGGAGATCCGCAAACCACGGCCGGCGGGGCCAATGAGGGGCGATTAAGATTACTCGGGCCCTCTCGGTGAGGACCTTGTGAATCACGTCCGGGAGAATTGGAATTGGAGGAAATGCGTAGAGTAGGCCTGGGGGCCATGGACTCCGGAGGGCATTGATTGCTTCCGCTCCCGGGGATGGAAATCTGGAAAAGAAGCGAGGGAGTTGGGCGTTCGCATTGGTCGCGAAGAGATCCAGGACTGGTAGGCCGAATCTGAGGCTGATTTGATGGAACAGGTCCTGATGGAGGTTCCACTCTCCTGGGTCTATCGTTGCTCGAGATAGCCAGTCCGCCTGGACGTTGAGGCTCCCCGAGATGTGGTCGGCTAGGAGCGACCGAAGATGTTTTTCCGCCCAAAGGCCTAACTTGAGGGCCTCCCTCATGAGAGCCTTGGATCTCGTGCCCCCCTGTCTGCAGATATGGCTTTTTGTGGCAATGTTGTCGGTGAGAATGAGAACGTGCCGGTTGGGAATGCGAGAAGAGAAATGCTTCAGAGCCAGGGAAACGGCTCTTAACTCTAGCCAATTGATTGGCCTGGAAGCTTCCTCCGGGGACCACGTGCCCTGGGCTATCATCCCCTGGGCGTGGGCGCCCCATCCCGATAGACTGGCATCTGTGGTGATGACAAATTGATCCGGGCACCTGAACGGGGATCCTTTGTCCATGGCCGGAGACTTCCACCACTTGAAGGATCTGCGAACACTTGGCGGGATGACAATGCGCCGATTTGAGTTGCTGTGCCCCGATCTCTGAAAGGGTAATAGGAGCCACTGGAGTTCCCTAGCATGAAGGCGAGCCCAGGGAATAATGCCTATGCATGACACCATCTTCCCCAAAAGGGAAGACAGAGTTACTATGGATACTGAAGAATTAGATAAAATGTTAGAAATTAACTCCCCTATACTGAGTTTTCTCTCGGGAGAGAGAAAAACCTGGGAGGATTCTGAATCGATAATGGAACCCAGGTGAGAAATGGATGTGGAAGGTTGGAGGTGGCTTTTTTCAAAGTTGATGGAAAAGCCATGGTCCTGAAGGACTGACATGGTGATAGAAAGGTCTGTTTTCACTTTCTCTAGGGAGTTCCCATGAATCAAAATATCATCAAGATAACATAAAATGTGAATGGGAGACGCCCGGATATAGGCCGCCAGGGACCCCAAGAGCTTTGTAAAGACCCGAGGGGCCGAGGAAAGGCCAAATGGCATCGCCCTATACTGGAAGTGCCTGCCTTGAAAGGAAAAACGTAAAAATTTTCTGTGGCATTTGGCTATAGGAATGTGGAGGTAGGCCTCAGTGAGGTCTAAGGAGACCATGAAATCTCCCGTGTGAATGGCGGCCAGAATAGAAGATAAGGAGTGCATCTTAAACTTCCTATATTTGATGAATAGGTTTAGTTTCTTTAAATCCAAAATAGCTCTCCAACCTCCGGATGACTTTGGAACCATAAATAGGATGGAGTAAAAACCTTGGCCCTTCTGACCGGAAGGAACCGGTTGAATGGCTCTGATGGACAATAGATGAGAAATGGCCTCCTCCATACGGTTACAATCTGAGGAGGACCTGGGAGAAGGGCAGGAAATAAAACGTTTAGGGGGAGGAGAAATAAATTCTAAAAGAAGGCCTGTTTGAACAGTGTCAATGACCCAGGGGTCCTTGGAGGTGAGACGCCAATTAGAGGCGAAATGGGCTAGGCGACCCCCTATGGGAATAGAGGAGAGATTACCATCTAGGTTTTTTTGAAGCCCTGTTAGAGGAAGCTCCCCTTTGGAAGCGAAAACCTCTACCCCTGGAGTTCCTACCTTGGGAACGAAAGCGGGGGGAATACTGACCTGGAGATCTCTGATAGGAAGCCGTTTGATCTTGCTGGCGCCCTGGGCGACGAAAGGACTGCGTTTTGGTAGCCTTTTTTGTGGTTGGACCCAAAACCTTCTTCTTGTCCGTGGTTTCCGTGAGGAGTGGATCCAGAAGATCACCGAAGAGAAGGTCGCGCTTTAAGGGTCCCTGGGATAACTGCCACTTCTGGCGTACTCCCGCTTGCCAAGGGCGAATCCATAGGAGTCTTCTTGCCGTTGTAGAAGCTGCAATAGACTTAGCAGAAAATCTAGTAGATTGCAAGGTGGCATCAGCCACGTACTGGGCAGCTGCAAAGACCTTGTTGAAGTCTTGTTGACCTCTCAAGTCATCGGGAGGAATATGCTGTTGAAGTTGGCGAAGCCACAGCAGCATGGCTCTGGAGAAAAAGGAGGCCGCTGCAGAACTTTTAATGGCCCAGGAATCTGCGGTGAATCCTCTTTTGAGCATTTGTTCAATGCGCTTGTCCTCTGGGCGGAGGACTTCCTCCGCCTCGCCTGGCACAGCCGCTGCCGAGTGAAGGATCTTGACAGGTTCATCCGGTTTGGGAAAGGATAGAAGCTCTTCATAGGAAGAGGAAAGTTTGTACAACTTTCTGTCCTTGGTGGAGGGATTAAGGCCAGAGGCTGGGAAATCCCACTGTTTGAGTAAAGCATCTTTAAACAATTTTGGCATAGGAATTACCTCGTTATCCTCCTGTTCCTCTGTGAAGTAAGGTAAATTCTCCTCCGGGGGATCAGTGGAAGTGGAGGCTTGTTTCTCCTGGGCCGCTAATCCCGTAGAAATGCTAGCTTTGAGGAGGAGAGATTTGAATAATTGAGAAGGAAAAATGGTAATTGGAGAAGGAACCTTTATTTGGGATTCCTCATCATCTGATAGGCCCTGAAAAGGATCCTCATCATCCTCCATATCCTCATATTCGTCCTGAGAGGAATCTGAATCATCCTGAATAGGAGCTCTAACCGCTGGGGAAGAACCCAAGGGGCGGGAGGGACGAGAAGGAGGAGGAGGTAAGGGAAGCTCATTGATGGTGGAGAGTTTGGCATCAATGGCCTTGGACAACACAGCAAAAATAGATTGGAACTCAGGAGGTAAACTGGAAATATCAGCAGGGATGGCAGAAGAATCCCTAAAGGCCTGGGAGGATCCTGGCTGGGGGGAATCTTCCATAATATCTGGTTCCTCTGGACCTATGCCCCATAGGTTAGGTTGGGGTCTGTCTAGGTTAGGCTCATCCAGAGATAACACAGGGACCCCAGAAGGAGGTAGACTAGCAGCCTCTGGGGGGTCTTGACTACTGATTACTTGGGCCAGCACTTTCAAACGTTTAGCTGATTTGTCATGGATTCTTTGTAGGGCTAGGTCCCTTCTCTTCTCGGCCCTGGTGACCTTGGTCGAGGGGCGGGCCCCTGGAGAAGAGGAGGAAGAGGCCTGGGGGATACTAGTAATCTCATCGCCTGTAGGCCTGGCCTCTCTGGGACCTTTAGTTGTGCCTCTCTTGGGAAAGGTAGCCATAGTCTGACAATTAACAGAAGACAAGGCTGAGCCAATAACTGAATAAATAAGGAGAAGAGTTTCAAGGACTTCCCAAGAGGAATGGATCCTGCTTCGAGGCCTCGAAGCTGCTGAGACTTGAGGACAATCTGGGCAAACCCAGAGTTCGTGTCCCCAGATCCAGCGGGGCCAGCCTCCCTAAACTTATTAATTAAGTAAACCAAGGCACTCTGGTTGGAGGCTTAGCCGGTGGAGAATTTAGCCTGGGACCCCCAAGGCCCGCTCCGGGATCCACGCGGTGGACTGAGGCCTACACGGCTGGCAGGAGGCCAACACGAGAGGCCTAGGTTTAAAAAGGGCGCGAAGGCCTTCGCGCCGAAAAATCGCTCCGTAAAATTCTCTTAAAGGGGAAGCGATCGACTAAGTCCAGGAGACTATAGAGGCGTCTCACTCCGCAGGAGGTATTCTTAAGCCCTTTAATATTTATATATACAGTAAAGAATCAATAAATCAATAGATTAATACTTGCACCAGAACCTCCAGGCCAAAGGATTAAAAGAATCCACAAGCGGCCGCGGGGATCGTACACGGCAAAACCGCCGGGGGAAAACGAAACCGCAACTTCTCCAAAGGAAAAAAGCCGAGCCGCAAACGGCTGGCGCTATTAGTGCAAGTAAATAATAATGATAAAACAATTCTTACTACTTTTGAAGAAAAAGATCGAAGGGAAGGTGTTAGAATGTTGAACGAGCTATCACAATACAACCGCAGGATATGCGAACTGAGCGAATTCTGGGGAAGGGGCGGATCCGGCAAGCTTTTTTAACACTAGGCTCAGTTCCACCGGATTGGACATGAGCAACCCATGTGACTGCTGGACCCGCTCCTTCAGTACGGAGAATTGCCTCTAGTCTTAAAATAGTCCTGAATATTTTTACCTATAGCTGCTTAATCAAAGTCTAATGATTTCCGTTCTATGCTGTCAGAGTTCACCCCTAAAGTGGAACAAGAGATTAGATTAGATTAGATTTATTGGATTTATATGCTGCCCCTCTCCGTAGACTCGGGGTGGCTCACAACAATGGTAAAAAACAATACATAGTAACAAATCTAATATTTAGCAATCTAAATTACAGTTTTAGGTTAACAAATCCAAAAGAAACCCCAATATATAAAAAACAAGCACACAGTCGAATCATACATAGAAACTACATGGGCAAGGGGGAGATGTTTCAATTCCCCCATGCCTGACGGCAGAGGTGGGTTTTAAGGAGTTTCCGAAAGGCAAGGAGGGTGGGAGCAATCCTAATCTCTGGGGGGAGCTGGTTCCAGAGGGTCGGAGCCACCACAGAGAAGGTTCTTCCCCTGGGTCCCGCCAGATGACATTGTTTAGTCGACGGGACCCGGACAAGGCCCACTCTGTGGGACCTAACCGGTCGCTGGGATTCGTGCAGCAGAAGGCGGGTCCCGGAGATATTCTGGTCCGATGCCATGTACTTGCATGCTATCCTGTTTCCTCCCAAAATAAGACATCCTCTGATAATAAGCCCAATAATAAGGCCAAATGCTTATTTCAGGGTTCAAAAATATATAAAACAGGAATCTTATTTTTGGGGAAACACAGTAATTGAAACCCCACTTTATCACAAATATAATTTTGTTACAAATGAAGGAAAATATACATGTCCCAGGATAATGTTGCAGGATCCAATCCTGATCGGTTACTGGAACCAAAGGATTAGGTGTCCAAGCTTTCAGACTTGTGCTAGAGCCCATTCTCAGGGAACTTCTCTGTACCAGAATGTGTGCTCTGGAATTTTCTATGGGTAGTGTTTAGCATAAAATGTAGCATAAAAGAAGAAGGGCTTAACAGGACAGTGTATAGACACAATACAGTGTTCCCTCGATTTTCGCGGGGGATGCGTTCCGAGACCGCCCGCGAAAGTCAAATTTCCGCGAAGTAGAGATGTGGAAGAAAATACACTATTTTTGGCTATGAACAGTATCACAAGCTTTCCCTTAGCACTTTAAACTCCTAAATTGCAATTTCCCATTCCCTTAGCAACCATTTAGATTATTACTCACCCTGTTTATTTATTAAAGTTTATTAAAAATATATTTATTAAAGGCAAACAAAAGTTTGGCAATGACATATGACATCATCGAGCGAGGAAAAACCATTGTATAGGGGGAAAACTCATGAAGTATTTTTTAATTAATATTTTTGAAAAACCGTGGTATAGACTTTTCGCGAAGTTTGAACCCGCAAAAATCGAGGGAACACTCTATTCCACTACAACATTCTTTCCATGCAAATAGTCCTTTCAAAGCAGCTTGGTTGGCTGAGGTAGTCATATTGATTGAAGAGGAATGTATTAATCAAACTTTCCGCTGCCTGTTTATGTTTACACATGAGGGAGCGGGGAAGATGAACTATGAACCTCCAGAACGCTATATCTGAATTTCCATATCCACATTACAAGAATGAGAGAGGGAGGGATATTGTGTGTGTAGCATGACAAGAAGATTTTGGACACCGTGATCCATGTAAGGGTCAATTTCATGTATATTAACAATAGAAACATTTGAAATGAACCCAAGGTAAGCTTAGAGCACAAATTTGAGCACTAGAGCAAATAATAATTTCAAAATTCAGATCACTTACTGTGAAAGATGCACAGGCTTTTGCAGAAATCTCTAGGTTAATAAATAAGCCGTGGCAAGTACAGTAATACCTACAGTGAAAGAAAATGAAATGCCTGCCTTTGATTTCTGGATATTCCAGAAATAGGACTTGGCAGTATTCCCAACAAAGCAGGACAGGAGATGATCTTCAGGATGCTTATGAGAAAGAGAAGCCATGGGGAAGAAAGAGGAAAGACAATGACATCACACAATACCTCTCCACTTTTCAAACAAAACTAGGAGTTGCAGTTAAGATGCACAGTGGCTTTAGTGAGAAAAGACTATATCAGTTCTTTTTCATGGGCTAGCTGGGTTAAGCTTGTGTTTGCACATTTAGAAATCTATATTTGTCAGGAGGGGCTCAAAATCAAATTGCCTCCGTTTTCAGCATCTTCCCAATATAAACATATTGAAGGGAAGGGAAGAAAAACAGCGGCAAATTAAAATTGAGTCTTATTAAAGAAACCCGTTCTTTTTTTTGGCATCAATCTCACCTTTGTCTACATCCACATTTAAAGCAAAGCATCAAGCTTCGTTTAACAAGCACACTCAAACAAATGAAGAGCACTTAAATAAAGAGGACACAACAGCAATCCTTTGATTCTGATGACATTTCTTCTTCCAGTTAGAATTCCGCAAAACCTTTTTCCCCAGACTGAATGAAAAGATGCATTAAGTCTCACACTTCTGCGAGAAGCCCAAGGTAAACACCCTAGTGCAGGTTTTGCAAGGGGGTGGGCAGGCATCAGAATAACACCCACAACTGATACCACACTATGGTAATGGCCTTAGTAGTGTTTTTTTTTTTAATGAAAGACACTTTCTATTTTTAGTTTGGTATATTGCACAGAATACGAAGTCAGAATTTACATCACACAATAGTAATAACACTACTATTCATGAGTAAATATGCTGATGTACTTGTTCTAATTATTTGTTTCTGCTCCCCACCCACCCGGCACCTCTTTAAGCCGCAAGAACAAAGTGAACTAAGAACAAAAGCTTGTGTATTAAGTCTACAACTGGGACTGTTGTCTTTAATTCTGAACCAGGAATTTAGAATAAAAGATTTACGATTTGCATTTATTATGGGCTTAGATCTAAGCACAATACAAGACCCAGTTCTTGACTTTCATGTGAAATTGAGCTGGGGAGGGAGGGAACCAGGTGCAACCCTAACCTTTTATATCAATGTAAGTTAATGGCATATATGGGGTGTTCCGGGATGGGTAGCAGCTCTGGTGTAGGAACATGTCGTGTCCTTTTACAGCAGCCCA
Organism: Erythrolamprus reginae; assembly: GCF_031021105.1. Taxonomy (NCBI): domain Eukaryota; kingdom Metazoa; phylum Chordata; class Lepidosauria; order Squamata; family Dipsadidae; genus Erythrolamprus; species Erythrolamprus reginae. The sequence goes on along the minus strand of NC_091952.1, from coordinate 59,574,466 downwards.
TTTTAGGGCAGCTCCCTCAACTTTTGGTCCCACCTGTCACTCATCTCTCACTCATGGCTCCCAGTAGCTTTAGCATGCGCAGTGGCCACACCCCAGGCAACAGCTCTGACCGGCTGGCCAAACCAGGTTGAGAGTAGGTGTTGGGTCATTGACCTTCGGTGAGATAGGGACTTGTCTATCCCAAGCATGTGAAGTCAGATTCCGGCAGACTGAGTGGATGAAATCTACTAGATTAGGATAACAGTCATGAAGGCGGCAAGAAACAAAAGATACCCTGGTCAACCACTGCACCCAGACCATCCCCAACTGTCTTGACTCTCGTCCTGCTATTGGAGCAAGACAGAATCTGTGAAGAAAGAGTGAGGCTGACCTGTCACTTTGTGCATGACTGTGGAAGACCAGGAAAGAGGTGATGCATCTATACTTGAGCTAACATCTACCTGAAATCATCCCAATCCCTCCATACGGTAATAGCATTATCTTTTCATCATGAACTAGCCAAATGAGACTATCAAGGTTCTATTCCAGTGTTTGGGCAGGAACTGCCTCTGACTCAGTCTTACCAAGATTGAATGGCTGTGATTGTCTGGGCCACTCAGATATGGGGATGTTTCATCCCTATCCTGAGATGGAGTAGCTCTGCCCCTTTCTAAAATGATGCACAATCTGGGGATCTTCCTGGACTGCTTGATGAGAATGTGGCAGCTGTTGTCAGGAAGCCTACATGAACCTACAATCTCCATAGTCAAATGGTTTTTTTGATGAATTATTCTTGCTATTAGAAAGTTTTCTCTAACATTAAATGAAATGGAATACCTGTTACTGGATTTGAAAAAAAAAACAACTTTATCCTGTATTTGGTGGGAGTGAAGATAAAGATAATAGGGAAAAGAGAAGGGAAAAGGAGGAAAGGGATATACAGAGGAGAGAAGAGGGGGAGGAAGGAACAGCTCTGCTTACTATAATATCTGCTAAGCTTATTTTGCACTCCATATCAAGAGTGTAGATTTTGGCTATCACCACTACACTTACAATCCCTCTCCCCCAGACGTGCAGACAGTCTCTAGGATTTGCAACCCAGTTTGAGAATACGGAATTATGCAAAATGAAGGATCTTCATTCGTCCCATTAAAAATATGGTTTTAAATTTGATCACTATTACCAATACAAATGTTTTCTTTTATAAAGTTTAGAAAGCCACCAAGATGCTGAATAAATTTAATGGTCTAAATTATAAATAAACAAATGCATAATATCAAAATGCTTTATTTATTGATTGATTGATTGATTGATTGATTGATTGATTGATTGTTAGAGTTGAAAGAGACCATGAAGGCCATCGAGTTCAACCCCCTGCCCAAGCAGGAACCCTATAGTACACCAGTCAAGTGGCAGTTCAATCTTCTCTTTAAAATGTTCTGTTACTGTTTTATTTTATAAATGTATTAAAAAGTAATTATTAAAAGTATTATATTGGTGTATCTGCTAATGCAACTCCAATGAAACTAATTTTATTTAGGGTGCAAAGGAGGAGTCACAGAAATACATCATGGCACCAAAATGGTTGAGAATCCCTGAACTAAGAAAATGTTTAGCCAAAATATTGGATTAGCAAAATATCTTATTCAGAGATCCAGTTACTCAGGGAACATCAAATTCATCATCTCTCAGTTCAAGATGAGTTTTATCCCACAAAAAATCACCGAGTGCTTTTCAAATGTTTGCAGCTGCAGCTGTCATAATTCTGAAATTTCTGCATCTTGTAACTAAGGAAGGTTGTACAACCATTTTTTATTTATTGAATTTATCTAGCTTCCTATATTATTAAAGGCAACTCTGGGAAAAACAAAGCAGATTCAAATATAGGTACCCTGTTTCCCCCAAAATAAGACATCTCCTGATAATAAGCCCAATTGGGCTTTTGAGGGCATGGCAATAAGGCTAAGTACTTACCGTATTTTTCGGAGTATAAGACACACCAGAGTATAAGACACACCTAGATTTTAGAGGTGAAAAACAAGGGGAAAAGTATTCTGAACCAAATGGTGTAGTAATATATTATTTAATAAAATACCAGTGTAGCAGAATACTTTCTATTTGAGGCAGAATTGGAATTTATTTGACAGCGAAACAACTAGTTTAGCAATCAAAGGTGGCTACAGATAGAAAGGAAAGATAAGAAATATTTTCTATAAAGTTTGATCTTTGCTTTAGAAAGTATATCGCTTGGGGAGGGAGGATTGTTGAGCAGAGTCCAGTAGGGAAGAAATACAGATTTCTCACCTTACATATCTCTTTGTGTGCAGAGATATTGACTTTGAGCGATGGAGAACTTTGTTACTTATATAAGGATTCGCATATCTTAGGCATATTTTTATGGTTTTGTTTGAGTTGCTAATACTGGCAATTTTCCTAGTGAGAACACACTTACTCAGTTTTCAGTGTCAATGTGGGCAGAAATGCTTAAATGGTATTTTGTTTTTTCTTTTATGTACACTGAGAGCATATGCACCAAAGACAAATTTCTTATGTGTCCAATCACATTGGCCAATAAATAATTCTATTCTATTCCATTGTTTTATTGCTTGAAGTTCATTGGGAGGTCAAGAAAGGGCAAAGTTGGCAAGTGGTCTAGGCAACAATGGTAGCATGAGGGCTTTGATCGTAGTGAATATAACAACATCAGGCAACAGTGGTTTCGTAGACTATACCCACCCCAGAAACTACCTGCAAATTTGCTGGATCCATGGGAATTTTGGAAATTGAATTCTCAGCATCCTGGAAGGTACTTTGTTGAAGGTTAGAGTACAGCTTTCTCATCTGCAAGGATCATTCAGATTAGATCCTTCTTGCCATACCAATAAATAATTGTGAATTTCAGATTAAATCTAATTTGTTTAGTCCGTGACTTGCAAAATATCTTATGTCCATGAAGTATTATGATGCATATGCATAAAGAGAACTTCAAAATGTGCTCCCTTAGGTTGACTGATGAGGCATTCTGTACATTCTTTGCATATGAACACAGAAGGACATCAGTTTTGCAGATATAATCAAGAAGGCTATTAAATGTATTAATCACTATTTATCAATACCTACACGCCCTTTCATGAAATGTCCACTACTCATACCTCCTTCTTTACAGCAGGTAAGACACTACATACTGGGAAATCTACAGTAGAAGCCCATTCCTGCTCAATATAAATCCAACACACACAATACTTATCTTAGACAAAGATAAAAAGCTCTAGCAATATTAAATTCACAGATTTGTTTTTATCCAGCAAAAAGAAGTTCAACAAAGGCATCAGGTCCACAGTACAGAAACAAGTACTCATGCCCTTTATAAATCAGCTCCATGGGGAAATGTAAGTGCAAATTTTTATTCACAGCAGAGTTAAGTTTCCATCCAAACATAATTCCTATATCCTGTGGCCTTTATAAAAACATTAATTGTCCTTCCCTTCATTCAAAGAGCTCTGCCCCACCTACTCCAGATGTACAGTATGCAGGTTTAAAAAAAAAATCTTTTGTCCATATTACAGCTTCTTGCAATCCTCTGAAACCAGCCTTGCGGAGGCATAAGATAGATAATAGCTGCTTGATTGCACAAAAGCCTGCTCCCTTCAAAAAAAATAAGAAAAAAAGAAAAGACAAATTATCAGGAAGACTGATTGGGGAAACCACCCCCTTTTTATCAGCTTAAAAGTAATGATTATGGGGCAATGAACAATTTGCTTTAAATGAAAGGGAAGTATCTGCATTTCAAAACCATTTCAAGTTCAAAAGGAACAAGGATTTGCTGAATGCCTGGGAGGGGAAAGAAAGGGAAGAATGATTCTGCTAAAAACATAAGATGTCTAAGTTACAGGAATAAACACCCATAGCAACATACCACTTTTAAATCTGTTGAACACATTAACTGAAGGGGAGGGGGAAGGGAGAAGAGGAAGAAACACATACTGTAAATGAACAATAGAGAACCAAATCTGCAATAAACACTGTAAGGTGCCAGTGTATTTCTATTGAACGTTACAGTTAATATTTTAAACTATAAACCTTGAATAATTATAATAAATTACAAGATAGCTAAAGAAGATAGTTAGAAAACTCTTCTAGTTTCTAGTTCAGCTATCTTGCTACTGAATCATGAAACAGGAATGTAGAATTAAAACCTTTGCCCTATAAAAAACAAACTTTTCAACTCGCCCAACTCTTGTAATGGGAAACAACGTGATATATTTTTCAACCAAATTGTATTGTTTCCGATTCAATTTTCAACCCTGCCATACTCTGCCATACGCCTAGTTTATAGGTAAAATTAATTTATAAAAACTCCTATCTATATAGTAACATTCTTCAGCTTGATATTCTCCAGATGTGATGGAATTGCATATCGCAAGAGGCCAAAGTACCATATTTTTCAGACTATAAGATGCACCAATGTATAAGACGCCCCAAGATTTTGAAGAGATAAGTAAGAAAATTTTTTGTCCTCACAAGCCCCCAGCAGCACTGTACATGCCTCCAAAAACTTCTGCATGCCCTGCATTTTTCACAAAACAGGCCTGTTTTTCATCCATTTTTGCAAAAAAAAAAAAAAAAGACACCCAGAGGGTTTAGGAGGCCTGCTGAGTGCTTCTGGGGAATGAGGGAAGATTAAAAAAACCCAATTTTTGCAAAAATGGCCATTTTTCATCCTTTTTTTCTTCTTCAAAAAATGGGGTGCATAAATGGTTTGGGAGGCTTCTGGGAGCTGGGGGAAGGAAAAATGCCCCATTTTTCACTGCTTTTTGCAAAAATGGGAGTGTTTTTGCCTTCCTTCAGCCTGCAAGAGCATTCTGCAGGTCTTCAAAACTCTGTGCAAAAAAATGCACCCATTGGGCACCAGGTGTGGTTTCAGGAGGCCAAAAATGGCTGTATTCGGTGTATAAGACGCACCAACATTTCCACCCTCTTTCAAGGGGGGGGGATGTGCATCTTATACTCTGAAAAGTACGGTAATTGAGAATTCTGCAAACTCTTATCTCGACATAAAGTCCTGGATTGAGGAAGACTGTTATCAAGTTATCCTAGGTGAATATTTCTACAATGGGGCAATTTTATACTTCCCAGGTAAAGATGAAAATCACTTTCACATAAAGCTCGGACTAACTTAATATGCTACTTCATAATACACCAATACTGACACATAATCTCAAGAAGTCCAAACATATCCTAATCAATATTTCCAGAATGCCCTTCCTGAAGCCCGTGGTGCAGCATAACAGGGAAACAGGAAGTGCATTTTTCAAAATTCTGGTTTTTCCTGTTGTGTTGGGGTTTTTTGCACTCTGGGGCTTCAGGAAGCTTCCTTGAACCCTCCAGAGTACAAAAAATAGCACAACGGGCAAACCAGAAGTGCATTTTCCCAAATGTTCAGTTTGCCCGTTTGCCTGTTTTTTCACATCCCAGCCTTCAGTGAGGCCTGTGTGCATGCATGGGGGGGGGGGGTTGCGTATGCGCAGGGGCAGCGCAGGGGATGTGCATGCACAGGGAGGGAAGGGGGTGTGGACACATGCACACATGCCAGCACACCCACACACATCCTTTTGACACGCAAACCAAAAAAAGGTTTGCCATCACTGTCCTATACCATTATGGACAAATGGCTCTCCAATCTTTTCTTAAAGACCTCCAATAACGGAGCACGCACAACTTTTTGTAGCCAAGCTGTTATGGGAAGGGAAAGTGAGAAAGAAATGTGATCAAGGATCCACCAGTGTTTAAACAATTTAACTGTGCCTTACTCGGCTCACATGGAAAATTATGAACAATAATAATCACTCTATTTTTAGGAGATGGGAATCCACTAGATTTTTCCAGTCCCTCCCGCTTTCATTTTTTACACTGCCTTGTAGGCAACAACATTGACTAATGTACATGATAGTGGCTATGGTTTCCCAGAAACTATTGAAAAGACAACACCACTTTCCAGCATAAAAACCACCCAAAGATTTAAGGGGCCTTATGTCATGCAGTTAAAATATTTTCATTTAACAGTTTTGCTGCTATAACCCTGCCTCCCATCTAGGCCTCCATAGCTGTTTTCACTCCTTCCTTCTGCTTCAGTTTGGGAAAGTAAAAGGAGGAAATAGTACATAACACAAGACAACTAAGCAACATAAACAAACATTAGAAGTTCTATTATATAAAGCAGCTATCTAGCAAATGAGAAATTTACTCTGGTCATCAGAGTATAGGATTTCAATATTATTTCATATAACAATCTATTAATGTATTATTTATTTATTTATTTATTTATTTATTTATTTATTTATTTATTTAATTTTTATGCCACTCTTCTCCTTAGACTCAGGGCGGCTTACAACATGTTAGCAATAGCACTTTTTAACAGAGCCAGCACATTGCCCCCACAATCCAGGTCCTTATTTTACCCACCTCGAAAGGATGGAAGGCTGAGTCAACCTTGAGCCAATGATGAGATTTGAACCGCTGACCTACAGATCTACAGTCAGCTTCAGTGGCCTGCAGTACAGCACTCTACCTGCTGCGCCACCCCGGCTCATAATTATGAAACTATCCGTAAAGGCTATACCCAAATATAAAGCAAATTGATTTCTACAGTAGAGGTGAGAAACAGATGCTTCTCCAAATGCTGCTCAATTACCAATCCGAGAAATCCACAGCATTACCATGTTGGCTGGAGTTCCTTGAAGCTGTAATTCAGAAACATCCAACAAGACTCAGGCTGTCCACCTTTTTCTAAATCAATATCCCTTGCCATGCAATTCCCATTATATGCTGGTTACAATCACACTGAGATAAGATGTAATCTACAATTTACAAATCACAATGACTAGGTTCACACAATATACTGATAGTCCTCAACTTACCATAGTTTGAATTAGTGAGTGTTCGAAATTACAATGAAAAAATGACTCATGACTGTTTTCCATACTTACAACTGCTGCAGTATCCCCAAGGTCACGTGATCAATATTCAGATACTAAGCAACTGATTCATATTTTTGACAGTTACATTGTCCTGGAGTCATGTGATCACCTTTTGCCGCCTTCTGAGAAGCAAGGTCAATGGGGAAGCCAGATTCACTTAACAACCAAAATCATAAAATGGGACAAAACTCACTTAACAAATATCTCACTTAGCAACAGAAATTTTGGGCTCAATTATGGTCATAGGTCGAGGACTACCTGTTCTAAGCTAAAGCTATGTAAATCACAACTTGTCTTAATATTGATGAATGAATCCAATCAGCAGCTAATATTGCATGGAATGCTTTACTGATATCTTTGCTCACACATAGCCCAAAGAACTGAACTATCAAGAGGCTGAAATACAGTGATCCCCCGGTTATTGCGTCCCCGACCATTGCGAACAGGGTAATTCGCGATTTTTCAACCCGGAAGTCAAAACACCATCTGCGCATGTGTGCCCTTTTTTTTTTTTTTTTTAATGGGCACGCATGCGTAGATGGCAGCCGGGCAGATCAGCTGCTGGGCGGCTTCCCTTGGTCTTCCCCCTCTTGCTGGCGGGAGGGCGAAGCCCCCCCCAGCCCCCGCTCGCCCGCCCTTCGCCCTGGAAGTTCGCCAGGAGTCAGCGGAGAACGGCGCGCCTGTTTTAAAATGATCGGAGCCGCGTTTTATTTTTTAGCTTGATCAGCTAAATCCGAATTTTAAACTTGCCGGTTCGTTCGGCTGGCTTAGAAAAAACCAAATCCAGCCATCAAAAGCCTGCCTACGTTTTTGGAGCCTGGATCGCTGCAAGCCAACGCGCAGCGCGCGCACTTCCAAGCCAGGGAAGGGAAAGAGAAGAAGCTGCGGCGGAAACTTTGTTTCTCAAGCAAACAAACAAAAAAACCCGTTAACCTTTCGCATCCGCTTGGAAAAGCCGGGCCCGAGTCTGCTTGCAAAAAATAATAAAAAAAATTAACTAACAACAACCGCTCGCCGCCGCTGCGCAACCTGCTTTAGTTTCATATATTAAAGCAAGCAGGATGCTGACGGACGAGATTCTGCTGGACGGTTTTGCTCATTAAAGGGAGAAGGAGGAGGAGGAGGAAAGGAAACTCCAGATAAATTATTGGAAAGAAAAGACGGGGAAGCCGTTGCACTTTTCCTTCCTCTGTCTCAGTCTCTCTCCTTTGCTGACGCGTTGCCATCACTGCAGGGCTGCCGTGCTCCCGGCCGTCCTCCTCCTCCTCTCCCCCCCACCCCCACCCGGCCAGGACATCTCTATTTTCTCCCCGTTTGCTGATGTGCAGTCCGACTCCAGCGCGGGAACAAGCGGAAAGCTCGGCAGGGAGGTCGACCGGGAGAAGGAGGAGGGATCCTTCCAACCGTCGCCACCTCCGGGCAGAAGAGTTCCCGGTAGCCCGGCGGTACTACCGCCGCCGCGGTGGTGGGGAGGCAGAAAAGTTTGCCCGGCCTTTGACAGAGGAGGAGGCGAGGAGGGGAGCCGGGCGCTGCGAGAGGGCAGGCGGGTGAGTCAGCGCCTTCTCCCGCTTTGCAACTTCCCCTCCTCGCGGGGGGTCGGACCCCTTCGCCCTCCACGCGCGCCTACACACACAAACACACAAGCGCAGCACTCACTCACACACACGCACGCAGAGAGAAGCACTGCACGCCCACGCGCACGGTAGCCTCCCGATTCCTTTGCATGGGGGGAAGCCCCAGGCTCCGGGTGCGATCCCCTTGGAGAAGAGCAGAGCCGGTCGGCGCGGACGGAGGAGATCCTCGCGGCCCTTTTTTCCTCCCCATGGCGCCCCTTCTCTCCAGCCTTCCACCTCCCCCGTCCGCCACACGTACGCGCTCCACCGCTCCTGGCACCCGGCGCCTCGCCTCCCTCCCTCTCCCTCTCTCTCGCTTCCATCTCTCCGCCGAGGAGCAGGACCATGTTTTGCTGGAGGATGGCTCTGTGGCTGGCCGGGGTGGCCCTCTGGAACAAACTCTGCCGCTCCCGTGGCTCCGGCTTGGATTTCGACTACGTTTACGACCTTAGCCCGGAGGATCAGGCGGAAGCCATCGATTACAAAGATCCTTGCAAAGCCGGTATAAGTGTCTTTTCCCAGGCGAGGTTAATCCCCTCGTGCTAGTCGCCCTGCCTCTCTCTCCCAGCCGCCCACCCACCCGGCTTCTTCCCCGTTCCAAAAAAAGGATTTTTTTTTCTTTCCAGCCGGCTGGGGCTTCAATGGGGCGGACGGAGGAGAAGTTCACCTGTTTCCTTCGCTTCGGAGAGGCGAAGTGAGAAACGCCGGAGCCAAGAAAAAAGGAAGCTTTGGAGAGGCGCGCTTGGATTCCGCTAGAGCGATGGGTGCGGGTGTGTGTTGGGGGGGGCAGATCGCTCGAGAACCTGTTGTCTTCTTGAGGAACCCCGCCGGTTCTCTCCACCTCTCCGCGAGCCGCGTCCTCCTCCAACCTTTTGCGCTTTGAAAAAGCCGGGTCGCTGCTTGTCCGCAAGGCTCGGAGCAAAAGAAAAGTCCGCGGGAGAAAGGGAAATCTAGCCCCGATCCCCCACGCCCGGCCTTGGAAATGTCATTCTTCGAGTTGGGGGGGGGCGGTCCTCTTCTCCTTCTCTCGATATGCCGGCTCCGATCGTTTTAAAACAGCCGCGCCGCCCCCAATCTTCGGCTCCTCGCTAGCGCTGCGGAAGTTAAAAACACCATCTGCACATGCGCAGATGGTGTTTTTACTTCCGCAGCGCTACTTCGCGAAAACCCGCTCGTTGCGGGGGGTCCTGGAACGGAACCCTCGCAACGAGCGGGGGATCACTGTATATCTGTATTTTGCATTTTCAGACTATCTCAGATTCTGAAAATTACAGTAAAAGAAAATATCTTTTCCTCCCGGGAAAGCCATTGTGTTCTTTCAATCACAATAGGGTTTGCTTAGGCTTCCTCCTCTAAAGAATAGTAAGAATTTGACATACCCTTTGGAAGTTAGAACATACAACAAAGAATCATGTAAGAATATTTCCAAGGCCTTTGCAAACATCTATTTTCACAGATGCTTTTTACTAGGTTCTGGCAAAGCATTATGAGCAAAGCCATATTTTATGGACAAGTGGTATGTGAGAATGTGGCCATTATCACTTATTCACCGAACGATTGTTAAAGGAATCTGATTTAGCATCCTGATGCAATGACACAATGTCTATGGTTCATAAATTGGGAAGGGAACATTAGGCACAGGAACAGTTACCTAATAGGAAAATATATGCTGACATTTGTATTTCCAATGTAAAAAAAAAAAGTTTCAACATTTGAAAGTTTTGTATTTTGACAATTCTTCATGACTCTGAGCAGTATTTGCCATTGCTACACAAGTACAAAAGCAGTCAAGCCAGTAGATAAGATCTTCCATTTAAGAATTCTGTGCTTTCTACATTGACCAACTAAACAATGTAAAGACAAACAAATAAGAAAAAGTCTATGGAAACCTGGGTTCTGATTTCCCTCATAATCCAAATGGACCTGCAGACCAGGCACTGAAACCAGGGAATGAAGTCACAACAGACTGAATAAGTCAATGAAATTTGAAATCACTGCTCCTCAAGCCTCCTTGAATTATAGATTACCCAACTGGAGGTCTTTTGTTTTCCCAAGGATAACACTATTTTCATGCTAGATGTCTTGGCTAAGCTTCAGCTTGTCTTAATGGACACTTCATTGTCAACAAACTGTGATGCACTTTGTCCTTCTCACAAAAAGCAGTGTCCACATATGCATATATTTTCATAATCAACTTTAGGAGTAGATCTTATAAATAAGTTTTTTTCTTTCCTTATATGTTGCTTATCACCTAAGTTAATATCAAGCACACAGATGAATCCCTCTAATATGTTCCTGAAGATATCCATATATTTTTCTCTTCTGGCAGACATCTGCTTAAGAAATAACATTTTGAGAGCCATTTTACCAAGATGAAACAGATCCCACTCCAGTATTCTTATCTAGACATACAGGTGGTAGAACATTGTGATATCATAGTTTTCAGAAATCTTTTTAAACACAATATCATTTTACACTGAGCCTCTGAAAAGTGCAAAAGGAAGATCCTTTGCATTAAAAGAAAAATTATTATTATTTATTATTATTATTATTATTTATTCGATTTGTATGCCGCCCCTCTCCGAAGACTCGGGGCGGCTCACAACATGTAACAACAAATCATAAATAATCCAACAGTTTTTAAAATGTTTAAAGATTTGCTTAGAATGATAAAGAAGAATGTAATGGTAGATATTTGATAAGGAATGAAAGGAATGGCTAGGTAAAAAGATGCTTTTCAGTTGCTTTAACATCCTTCTGACGCTTTGCAACTTCAGAGTTCAGTAAGCTATTAAAAACCAACTGAACCCTCTAATATCATAGATATCTAATTCCTGCAAGTTACACTTAAGATTGTTTTAGGAGTTATAGTAATACCTCGTCTTACGAACCTAATTGGTTCTGGAAGGAGGTTCGTAAGGCAAAAGGTTCGTAACACGAAACAATGTTTCCCATAGGAAACAATGTAAAAGCGATTAATGCGTGCAAGGGGGGGGGGGGAATTGCAAAATGGCGCTCCACTGGGTGCTGCCGCCCGGCTGTCACCTTTTAAAACAGCTGGGGGGCTTCTCGGCGTTCTCCCGAACCCGAACTTTTCGTGTTCGGGAGGCCGCCGAGAAGCGCTGCCGCCCGTCTGTCACCTTCTGAAACAGCCAGGGGGCTTCTCGGCATTCTCCTGAATGCCGAACCCGGAGGTTCGGCAAAAGTTCGTGTTCAGGTTCCAGAGGCCGCCGAGAAGCGCCCGGCTGTTTCAGAAGTTTACAGCCGGGCGGCGGCGGCCGGTGGAGTGCCGTTTTTGCAATCGTCAGCGGCGTTTTCGGCCGATCTGGAGGCTGAAACGGAGGTGGGGAATCTCAATAGGGAATTCCATGGGCGGAGCTTTGACATCACGAAGACGTCCTTCCTGGAGGCCACGTTTCAGAAACTGCCGGGCGCTTCTCCACGGCCTACAGAACTGGAACCCAAACCCGAACTTTTGCCGAACTTCCGGGTTCAGCATTCGGGAGAACGCCGAGAAGCCCCCCGGCTGTTTCAGAAGATGACAGCTGGGCAGCAGCGCTTCTCTGCGGCCTCCCGAACCCGAAAAGTTTGGGTTCGGGAGAACGGCGAGAAGTCCCCCGGCTGTTTAAAACGGTGATAGGCGGACGGCGGCGCCCAGCAGAGCACCTTTTTGCGATCTGCGGTGGGTTCGTAAGTTGAAATAAGTTCGTATGAAGGGGCAAAAAATTTCCGAACCCCTGGTTCGTATCTCGAAATGTTCGTATCACGGGGGTTCGTATCACGAGGTACCACTGTATAAGATGCACCTTAGTTTTGGAGGAGGAAAATAGAGGGGGAAATCTACCTACCACCTGGCTAGCGCATTCATCTGGCTAGCACCCTTAGTCTGGTCAACTTCAGCACATTATTTTATCCTCGCTTAAGACTGAAAAAAACTTTTTCAGAGGGAGTAGCAATGCAAACAAGCCTGCAATCTGGGAAGAGCTGGGAACATAGTTAGCATCGCATTAGGGCTGGGGAAAAAGGTTTTGAAAAAGCTACATTCGGAATATAAGACACATCCAAATTTTCAGCTTCTTTGATGGGCAGGGGGGAAAGGTTCATCTTATACTCTGAAAAATACATGATTGTGAAGTAAATGGTTTGCAGCTATTAACATGAGTAAGCATGGAAGTATTGGAAGAAATATCCTTTTGGTTCAGTTCTAAGTAAGGACGAAAGACACTGGAAACATGGTGACTGTTTGGAATGATGGTTTTAATGATGGACAGGATCACATAGCTTGAGGTCCTGGCAGAAAAAGGGGAAAGATGCTGAGAGTGCCCTGGTTTTTATGCCCTCTCTGGGCCCCACCCTAGAGCTTCCTGTTCCTGTTTAAGAAATATACTCTGATTGGTACATTTAGACTCCCAGGGGGTGGGGTTCTTAGCTAACTTTGTAGACTGTCTGTCTCCCTGGCTTGGTGGAGCTTTGCTGGCTGATGTAATCTTCCCAGGTGCCATGTGGTGAGATGGGTAGAGGGCTAATACTATCATGTCCTGAGAGCCATATCTTAATCCCATCACCCTGGAACTGAAGGGGGTAGATGTTTGTTATGTATAATAGACTGTCTCAGGTCTTAATGGTCCATTGACAAAAGCGGATGCTGAGTTTCTGCCTCTCTTTTAGTATTTCCTAAAATATTTACATTTTTTAGGAGAGGGGTGGGTGCTAACTTCCTACAAAAGGATAGGCTGAAAAGGCAGAGTGGGATGCAGAATAACACAAGGGACAGAACAAGTAATTTTACTTAATTAAGCCTTTGTAATGAGATTTAATTTTAAAATATTTCAGACATCAAATCATTTGCAGGCATTTGAATGACATAGACTGAAGACTGTGGAAGAGTCAGATAATCTAACATTAGAAAAATACCATTAATTTAAGGGAAACCATTTATAAATTCACTTCTGAAAAAGTGCACACAAGGATATTATTAAGCACAATAATCATTAATTGTCTGGAACTTAACACCTGAACTAAATAAATAGCAAATAAACTAAATGTGCCCTTAATCAGAACAGGTTCCTATTTTTAAAAAATCAGAAAATAAGCATGTTTTCTTCTGAATATGAAATCAAATATCTTTGATTTCTAAATAGCTGTAGTTCAGTTTGGATATTTTAAAACCGAACATCTTGAAGCCTCCAGTCAATATTTTACATAACTTTATAAAACAATCATTATATTTTATATCCATCCAAGAAATTATTTTTCTTGGATGGATATAAAGTTTTAACGCTTTCAAAATTGATTAAAAGTTAGTGAATAAACCATATTTTCTAAACCTCTCAGAAGAATCATTACAAAAATGGGATCTGACAAAAAAGTCAGCTCTGTTCAGATATAACTTGAGCAAAAAAGCAACCTGGAAAGCCTATCTTCAAAGGAGATACAGTTTTGAGAGATACATTCTGTAGTTCTGATACCCCAAGGTTATCATTCTTGTTATACGTAGAATTATATAAACTGCCTCTTACTCCCATAAGTAAGCAACTACACAGCATTTGCGCCTGGACTTTATTGTAGTAATGTATGGGCTATTGAAATCACTCAAAAGAGATTTTTTGTTCCCCTGTGTGCTGCTGGAGAGTCCAAGCAATGAGTTAAATCTCAGTTAGGTGATTGAGGACTGAGTTGATTAACATAATTGAAACACGCCCACTCTGCACCGCTGCTAAAAGGGTGCTCCTTTCTGGAACAGGCCAGGGTGACAGTGACAACAAATGCCAACCTGTTTGGTTGGGGAACACACCTGAGATCTCTATGGGCCCAAGGATGTTGGTCACAGGCAGAACTGTTAGACATCAACATCAACTTACTGGAGCTAAGAACGGTGAATCTAGCTCCGTGTCACTTTACATCCAGCTTGCAGGATCAACACATTCTGTTCCTCACGGACAACGACGTATCGGTCCATTTGCATATCATTCAACAGGGGTCCCGAAATTGAGGTGTCTCATGCAGGAGACAGAGAGCATAGGTTGCTGGGTAAAGTCACACATCCTGTCTCTCAAGGAAGAACACATCTCCGGAGTTCACAACCTTCAGACGGATTGGCTGAGCTGAACAACAGTAGACCTAGCGGAATGACACCTCTATCCTGCTCGGTTCCAGGACCTGTGCCGGAAGTTTGGATGTCCACAAATGGACCCGTTTGCCACCCCAAGCAATATGCAACTACAGAGATTTTACTCCAGGTTCCCAGCACAGGGGGCAGGAATCAATGCACAAAGCAGTCCTTGAGCTCAGGAATTGCTCTACACATTTCCCCCTCTTCCCTTCATATCTCGGGTAATTCGGAAGTTGCTGTTGGAGGGTGTAGAATTTCTCCTTGTTACACCCCATTGGCTCTGTTGACCCTGGCATGCAGATCTAGTGGAGCTCTCAATATCCACGCCTTGGCGAATCCCAGATTCCAGGATCTCCCTCAGCAGGGGACCATATTCCACCCAGAGCCCCAGTGACTGTCTAGCACTTAAGGTGAACCTCCTGAGAGCAGAAGGCCTGCTGGAAGAGATCATAGTCACCATCCAAGCCTCTCGAAGGGGGTCGATGATGTGCATTTACAATTCTACATGGTCGGCCTATTGTTCTTTCTGCAGACAGTCTCAATTTGAGCCTTTGACCCCTTACATCAAGTAAGTCCTGATTTTTCTTCAAGCAGGCCTCAAAAAGGGACACACTTCAGCATCAAGGTTCAGCCTTATGACAGCATGCACACACATGCTTTCGGCACCCAAGGGAAAAAAGGTTAGCTGTCACTACTCTAAAAAATTGATGGCATTCGCATGATGTCCTCAAGATCTACATCAAACACACATTTTCTTTCTGGAAGTCAGAAGCACACTTCGTGGCTTTCCAACCTGCTTCCATGGGTCACAAAGTGTTATCCCAGATGATCAGTCAATGGATGAAGGCTTGCATTGCTCAAGCAAGACCGGTTCCGGCCATAGTCACTGCACACTCCACCTACAGTGTGGCCACATCAGTGGCTTGGGCCACTGTAGGGTGGCCACATGGGCCTCTCCATTGTCCTTTGTCAAAAACTACAGAATAGACTCTTAAGCATCTGCTGAGGCAGCCTTTGGGAAATGAGTGCTCCAGAGGGTTTGTTCTATGGTGTCATCCCTGGACCGGCCTTCTCCTGCCCATGACTCTTAGGCTTGGGTATATCCCATTGTTTGGACTCTTGCAACAGCGCACAGGAGAACTGCCGTTGTCTTACCTGAATGGTCTTCTCTGTGCGCTGCATAGAGAGTCCAAAACCCGCCCGGGCTGTTATGGTCCAGGGCTGGAATGAACTTACTTACACATCCTCCTTGATCTTCTTCATTTTAAAACTGGCAGGCTTTTCCAGCGGTGCAGAGAGGGCATGTTTCAATTATGTTAATCAACTCAGACCCCAGTCACCTGACTGAGATTTAACCTATTGCTTGGACCCTTGCAGCAGTGCACAGAGAAAACCATTCAGGTAAGACAACGGCAGTTCTCCATTAACATTTTTATTGAGTTGTAAAATGAAATAAGATACAACATACAAAAGAGGAAGGGAGGGAAGAAAAGTGAGGAAGGATTAAGAGAAAGAAAAAGAAACATTGACTTCAGACACTCTCTGTTGCAGTAAAATAAGGCATTGACATCAAATCACAATTATTTGTTTTTTTCATAATAATATAAATTAGCCATTTCTATAAAGATCTATCAGCCTAATCGGTGAAGCCAAAATCAAAGTTTCATTCTTTTCTACATCAATAACCAAGTTCAGAAGCGGTCTCCATGTAGAAACAAAAACATTTATATTCTTTCCTTTAATCAAAATAGTCAATTTTATCATTTCAGTCAACTCCATCAGCTTCTGCAATCATTCTTCCATGGTAGGAATCGAAGTGTCCTTACATTTTTGTGCATACAATGAATAGTCTTGCTGCTATGAACATATATAGTAATTTTTTTCTCTTATTCTTTTTCCAAAAGAGATGCTTTGGATAGTGTATTAGCATGAATGAAGATCTTTCTTCAAATTAATAAAGAAGCTGTATTATGAAGAGCTGCAAGGTTGCTACAAAAGCTGCCCCCGTCTTTTTCTGAACATGCAAGCATGTACAACTACTTAATTTTGCTTTGCTTTCTTCCCAATGAAATTAAGGAGCCACACATGCAAATTCATGCAGAGACAGCAATGGAAAGTTTCAAAGCAGCCATATGGGCGTTTATAACAGTTGCAGCTGTTGTATTAATGCAAAGAGGAATGCTTCATAGATGCCAACAGGCCAAAACACATCTTTGGCATACTTTAAACAGACATAGCATGCACATGTGGGTGTTTGCATGCATCCCACATGCAAATTACATCCATTTTCCCCTTGATTCCCTTTCTAAATCCTAAAATAAGCAAGCTATGTTTCATCAGAGAGCTAATACAAATTCATCACATTATCATCATCATTGTTAATGCTACCTACACGAGCTGGGGTGGCATAGTGGTTAGAGTGCAGCACTGCAGGCTACTTCAGCTAACTGCTAGCTGTAGTTCAGCAGTTCAAATCTCACCATCATCCTTCCGAGGTGGGTAAAATGAGGACCCAGATTGTTGGGGGCAATAAGCTGATTCTGTAAACCACTTAGAGAGGGTTGTAAAAGCACTATGAAGCGGTATATAAGTCTAAATGATAGTGCTATTGCTAATTTTTCTCATATCCATACTTTGGAGATCTCTTTTAGCTAGAATGAAAAATATGAAGACTACTAGGATTGCTAAGAATTTGCTCAAAGGCCCAAATATTAAATATAGTACAGATAAATCTCACTTGACCATTTAGCGACTGTTCAAAATTAAGACTGACTCCCCCCCTACAAACACACACACACACAAAGATGCCTATAACCCATATTCAGAGTTGCAATAGCTGGTTCCCTAAACCATGATCACATGATTCCATTTTGGGCACCCAGCAACTGGCCCTCATTTCCAGCTGTTTACAGTTGCTACAGATTACTAAGGGGGAAAAATTAAAAGGATTCAGTCCTTTGTCTCTAAAGTAGATCTTCAAGCCCGAATATAATCAAAAAATAAATGCAAAGTGCAAACTGGATCAAACTTTATTTAGTATTCCCCTCTGATTTTAAGTTGTTCACAAACTGTGGTAGCATTACAACCAATAGAATAGGGAAGAAAAATAAAAGCTGTACAGTATTCTCATCAGAATACATCAAGAAAGGCAATCAAGCACTCACCAGGTAAGCCTGATTTCCAATTCCACAATACCCAAGCAGCATGGCCCCTATAAGTAGATGTTAATAAAATATATCTTGAGCAGGAAGTTGTCTCTGCCCCAGCCTACACACATACCAGTCTGCCCAACAAAGTTTTCATTTGTAAGCAGCTTAGGATGGACGAGACAGTTTATTATGCACAATTTCTTCCCGCATATTAATTTGATCTGCCCTGTCTCATACAATATGTACTCATACAAAATGACAATGTGTACTATTTCAAACAGAAAATACTTTCTTCTCCTAGCTTTGTCAGAAACCATTATTTAATGAAAAAGTAAATCTAAATAATCCCTGCGTAATCAAATTTCAGTTAGTGATGAGGGTGCATTTATTTATTTTTTAATGATTAAGTATAACATTTTTACCAAAATGGAAAGCAGAGAAAAGAAAAGCTCCGAGATTAATATCTTGGTCCGTCATCTTGAAATCCGAAGCATCGAGATTTAAGCTTTGAATGAGCAGAGCCAGCTTAAGCCCATCCAAGCAGCATCTTCCATAGCCATTCATAGCAAGAATGCAGCTTGGCATAAATTAGCTTAGTGGTATATAAGAAACAGTGTACAGTATTCCTTTCAGTCGAACTTGTGCTATTGGAAACTTCATATGGAAATCTGTAGTTATGAAGGTTCCTTATGCTTTCCACAAATGCCCAATAGTAACTATTAGCAACTATCATTCCCATTTATACTCCCCCTCCGAGGATTTTGAGAATTTCAATTCTTCAACATATTTCTCCTTTTAATCCGCCATGCATTTTAATTGCTATCATTCAAGATCACTGAACTGAAGACATGCTTTCTAGGAGTGCAGATACGAACAGAGGATATCAAAGCAATTACTTTCCCATTTTAGTGATAGATGGGTTCATACTAGCTTGCATATCACGAAAATAATTATAACCATATACAGAGAAAATTGATGGTTGTTTCAATATTCTCATACATCCTCTGAGGTTCATAGCTCTTACCTTACAGCTTTCTAGCAGGGAAGAACCTATGGGATTTTTTTCTTCTTCACCTGATTTAGTGTAAGTTCAATTGTTAACCTGTACATAACTACTGACTAGTTTATTCGAATTCATACAATGTTTCTATTTTTTGTAAAGAGAACCATTTTCCCCAAAAAAATTAAATATTAAAAGTTGAGGAATTATTCAGGGAGTTTACAGTTAAGTGAACAATGCAATTGTAAATAACACAATTTGGCTTCTCCATTGACTTTGCTTATCAGGTCATCACAAAAGGGGATCACATGACTTTGGGACTATATAACTGTCATAAACATGAATCTGTTGCCAAGCATCTGAATTTTTATCACGTGACCATGATGATGCTACAATAGTTGTAAGTGTGAAAACAGTCAAAAGTCACCTCTTACCGTTGTAAGTTGGGGATCCCTGTGTACCAGTGGTTCTCAACCTTTCTAATGACGTGACTCCTTAATACAGTTCATCATATTGTGGTGACCCCCAACCATAAGTCTAGCCCCAATTGTCCCAACAAAGCTTTAAAATGATTGGTCAGAGAGACACCTCCACTGTAAATGCGTGATCGGTCGAAATGTAAAAATATGTAAAAATAAGGCACCAGAATAGAAGCTTTAGTTCCTAACACCATGGGGAAATTTGTCTTTTCCCATGGTCTTAGGCAACACCTGTGAAATGGTCGTTCGACCTCCAAAGGGGTCCCAACCCCAAGGTTGAGAACCACTGCGGTATATTCTTATTTGTGAAAAATTATAAAATAATAAACAGAAACTGGATGGAGGGGATAAAGCCTTTCTGTCTGTGTCACCAATCAGAAGAATTAAAAATAAAGGATATATCAACAATGAAATGATTAACACAGCAGTTGAACTTTCATAGATGCAGGGCACCTCATCTTCACAACGAAGTAACTACAAGTAGAAACCCAACAGTTTAAGCTACAGCAACTCTCAAGTAAGTACTGCCAATAAAAGAACCAATAAAAACAGAATCTTTTCTCTTTTTTTCCCCCCTAATGCCCACACAGAATATCTATCTGAGTTACAGTAAGAGTTGGAAGGGATGTTGGAGGTCATCTAGTCCAACCCCATGCTCTTGTACTATTTCTGATAAATGGCTGTTCAGTCTCTTCTTAAAATCCTCCAATGATGGGGCACTTACAATTTCCATAGGCAATTTGTTCCAATCATTATTTGTTCTCAATGTTATTTTGAAATTTTACATGCAGTTTATGACTTTTGGACACTGAAATTAGAAATATGAATTGCTGATATTTAGCTTGATTTGATTGATTTATTGGATTTGTATGCCGCCCCTCTCCGCAGACTCGGAGCGGCTAACAACAGTAATAAAACAGTATATGACAATAATCCAATACTAAAAACAGTTAAAAACCCATTATATAAAAACCAATCATACATACAGACATACCATGCATAAAATTGTAAAGGCCTAGGGGGAAAGTGTATCTTAGTCCCCCATGCCCGACGGCAGAGGTGGGTTTTAAGCAGCTTACGAAAGGCAAGGAGGGTGGGGGCAATTATAATCTCTGGGGGGAGTTGGTTCCAGAGGGCCGGGGCCGCCACAGAGAAGGCTCTTCCCCTGGGTCCCGCCAAGCGACATTGTTTGGTTGACAGGACCCGGAGAAGACACACTCTGTGGGACCTAACTGGTCGCTGGGATTCGTGCGGCAGAAGGCGGTTCCTGAGGTAATCTGGTCCGGTGCCATGAAGGGCTTTATAGGTCATAACCAACACTTTGAATTGTGACCGGAAACTGATCGGCAACCAATGCAGACTGCGGAGTGTTGGTGTAACATGGGCATATTTGGGAAAGCCCATGATTGCTCTCGCAGCTGCATTCTGCACGATCTGAAGTTTCCGAACACTTTTCAAAGGTAGCTCTTAATTTCAACCATGAAGCAATACCAAGGAAAATACCTTTTTAAAAAATTAGCTTCTTTTACTCTTTGCATTTATTTTATTGGTATTGACTTACTCATTCCATGCAAAGAGTGAGTTGGAGTCAGAGCCAAAAGTGGGTTAAACAATCTTTCTCTTTTTGGCATACAGCATCTTCAGGAAAAGATCAGATCATTATACCAGAATTAATCTCTTGCCAAGTCTTTTGAAATCAGGTAATAGCACATACTATTTTACAGTGCTTTACAACCCTGTCTAAGCAGTTTAGAGTCATCATATTGCCCCCAACAAGCTGGGTCCCTCTTTTACCAACTTTGGAAGGATGGAAGGCTGAGGCAACCTTGAGCTAGTCAGAATCAAACTCCTGGCAGTGAGCAGTGAGTTAGCCTGCAATACTGCATTCTAACCACTGCACCATCACAGTTCTTGTGATACACTTTTGATGGAAACATATAAATCAATAACAGCTTTGATGCAAACACTGAAGATAAGAAAATGGAAAACCAGAAATAGCATATAAGATCAGTTTAATTCAAGAGCCAAAATCACCAAGAGCCAAAGTTTCTATAAGAGCATTCCTACATAGTTCCTACACATCAGCACTTAACACAATTTGGCATTCTTAACTTCTTTGCAAACTTGATATGCAGTTAAATACCCACATCCATATCTGGCTATGGAATCAGATAGTTATGGTAAAAATCACTTTGTTGAAGCAAAGAACTGAGAAGATTTAACATTATTCTTCAAATGAATGCCACCAAAATGAAAAAAATAGAATAAAAAATACTAGTAAAACAAGTAGGAACACAACAGCAAATTCTGCTAGCTCTGCATAGGATGCTTCTTTTGAAATTGCAACTCTGGTGCAAAAAAGCTTTTACAGTAATGAAAAAGGAGAAGAAAAATGTATAAATAATAAATATGCTACAGGTACTAATTAAGAGTGTGCTACTATTTCCCTTTCATATATGCAATGAACAGAACAGGGGGGAAATTAAGTATTCAAAATATCTGCACCTGTCATTCAAGAATGTGAAACTTGGCAACACTCCCAGAATCAAACAAAGTTGGAAATAAACTTTCTAGGATTCTCTGGTTATTATCTCCTTGAGGTCAATTAAAAGTCACGACACTATTTTATTTAAAAACTCAATAACTAATCAAAGCCATTTATATTAATTTTTTTTTTAAAAAACTGTTAATCTAGCAACCTTTCAATTGCATTAAATAGGCGTTGATTGCTTACCTGAACGCCTCTTCTCGTACGGTGAGCGGGTACAGCAGTCACATGGGTTGCTCATGTCCAATCCGGTGGAACTGAGCCTAGTATTAAAAAAGCTTGCCGGATCCGCCCCTTCCCCAGAATTCGCGAATCCATAGACTAGGCTCAGTTGTGAAGCTCTGTAGTGTTCAACTCTCATTGTTAGAGGAAGAAAGAGATAGAAAGGTAAGGAAGACACATACAAGGGCGGGAAGTGACTGCTGTACCCGCTCACCGTACGAGAAGAGGCGTTCAGGTAAGCAATCAACGCCTATTCTCCGTACTGAAGGAGCGGGTCCAGCAGTCACATGGGACATACCCAATAGATGGTCCCTAGGGTGGGATTAGCTTGCTATCGTGTGAGATAACGGATTGGAGTACCCTTCTGCCGAAGGCAGCGTCCGCTGAAGCGTAAGAATCAATTTTGTAGTGCCTGATGAAGGAATTTGGCGAGGCCCAAGTGGCTGCTTTGCAGACCTCCTCCAACGGGGCTTGAGTCGCCCAAGCGGCCGAGGTGGCTGCGCTCCTGGTGGAATGCGCAGTGATGTTCCTTGGAACTGAGAGGGAGGCCGACTCATAGGCCTTAGATATAGTCCCTCTGATCCAACGGCCTATTACTGTTGAAGACACTTTGGCCCCCATGACTCTGGGATGATAGGCTACAAAAAGTGCTTCTGACCTCCGAAAGGGTCCTGTGCGTTGGATATATATTCTCAGCGCTCTGGTGAGATCCAGGGTGTGCCATCTAATTGCCAAGGGATGGTCTCGTTGGAGGCAGAAGGAAGGTAGGACAATATCCTGAGATCTGTGGAACATGGAACTGACCTTGGGTAAGAAGGTGGGGTCCAGTCGCAAGACTACCTTGTCCTGATGGAATTGACAAAGGTCCTGCCTGATTGAGAGGGCAGCCAGCTCCGAAATGCGTCGGGCAGAGGTAATAGCCACCAGGAAGGCTACCTTAAAGGATAGGTATCTGAGGGACGCCGATTTTAGGGGTTCGTATGGTGCCTGCGTGAGGGAGTGGAGAACCCGTGGCAAATCCCAGGATGGATACCTGTGGACCTTGGAAGGTCTGAGGTTGGCTATGCCCTTGAGGAATTCCTGAACTTCAGGGAAGGATCGGAGAGGCTGTCTGCGGGGGCCCCCTAGGACAGATGAAATGGCTGCCAGATGACGCCGGAGGGTGCTGGTGGAGAGTCCTTTATGGAAACCTTGCATAAGGAAGGAAATAATTCTGTGTATGGGGATGCACAGAGGGGAGAGACCTTCCTGAAGACACCACTGGTGAAACTTGGACCACGTGTGGTCGTAGATTCGATTGGTCGAGCCCCTTCTGGCCTTTAGAATGACCTCCACTGAATCGGTGTCATGCCCACGCAGTTCTAAATCTCTCCTGATAACAGCCAGGCGGTGAGGTGGAACCACTCCGGGTCTGGATGGAAAGAGGCCCCCTGCCGCAGCATATCCCCCGAAACGGGGAGTCGCCAAGGGTCCTGGACGGACAGCTGTTGGAGATCTGCGAACCAGGGCCGGCGGGGCCAATGAGGGGCGATTAAGATTACTCGGGCCCTCTCGGTGAGGACCTTGTGAATCACGTCCGGGAGGATTGGAATTGGAGGAAATGCATAGAGTAGGCCTGGAGGCCATGGACTCCGGAGGGCATTGATCGCTTCCGCTCCCGGGGATGGAAATCTGGAATAGAAGCGAGGGAGTTGGGCGTTCGCATTGGTCGCGAAGAGATCCAGGACTGGTAGGCCGAATCTGAGGGTGATTTGATGGAACAGGTCTTGATGGAGGTTCCACTCTCCTGGGTCTATCGTTGCTCGGGATAGCCAATCCGCCTGGATGTTGAGACTCCCCGAGATGTGATCGGCTAGGAGCGACTGGAGATGTTTTTCCGCCCAAAGGCCCAGCTTGAGGGCCTCCCTCATGAGAGCCTTGGATCTCGTGCCCCCTTGCCTGCAGATATGGCTTTTTGTGGCAATGTTGTCGGTGAGAATGAGAACGTGCCGGTTGGGGATGCGAGGAGAGAAATGCTTCAGAGCCAGGGAGACGGCTCTTAACTCTAGCCAATTTATTGGCCTGGAAGCTTCCTCCGGGGACCACGTGCCCTGGGCTATCATCCCCTGGGCGTGGGCGCCCCATCCCGATAGACTGGCATCTGTGGTGATGACAAATTGATCCGGGCACCTGAACGGGGATCCTCTGTCCATGGCCGGAGACTTCCACCACTTGAAGGATCTGCGAACACTCAGTGGAATGACGATGCGTCGATTTGAGTTGCTGTGCCCCGATCTCTGAAAAGGCAACAGAAGCCACTGGAGTTCCCTAGCATGAAGGCGAGCCCAGGGAATGATGCCTATGCATGACACCATCTTCCCCAAAAGGGAAGATAGAGTAACTATGGATACTGAAGGATTAGATAAAATGTTAGAAATTAACTCCACAATACTGAGTTTTCTCTCGGGAGAGAGGAAAACCTGGGAAGATTTTGAATCAATAATGGCTCCCAGATGAGAAATGGAAGTGGAAGGTTGGAGGTGACTTTTCTCAAAGTTGATGGAAAACCCATGGTCCTGAAGGACTGACATGGTGAGAAAAAGGTCTGATTTCACTCTCTCTAGGGAGTTCCCATGAATTAAAATATCATCAAGATAACATAAAATGTGGATGGGAGACGCCCGGATATAGGCCGCCAGGGACCCCAAGAGCTTTGTGAAGACCCGAGGGGCCGAGGAAAGGCCAAATGGCATCGCCCTATACTGGAAATGCCTGCCTTGAAAGGAAAAACGTAAAAATTTTCTGTGGCATTTGGCTATAGGAATGTGAAGGTAGGCCTCAGTGAGGTCTAAGGAGACCATGAAATCTCCCGAGTGAATGGCGGCCAAAATAGAAGACAAGGAGTGCATTTTAAACTTCCTATATTTGATGAATAGGTTTAGTTTCTTTAAATCCAAAATGGCTCTCCAACCTCCGGAGGACTTTGGAACCATAAATAGGATGGAGTAAAAACCTAGGCCCTTCTGACCGGAAGGGACCGGCTGAATGGCTCTAATGGACAATAGATGAGAAATGGCCTCCTCCATACGGTTACAATCTGAGGATGACCTGGGCGAAGGGCAGGAAATAAAACGTTTAGGGGGAGGAGAAATAAATTCTAAAAGAAGGCCTGTTTGAACAGTGTCAATGACCCAAGGGTCCTTGGAGGTGAGACGCCAATTTGCAGCGAAATGAGCTAGGCGACCCCCTATGGGAATGGAGGAAAGGTTACCATCTAGGTTTTTTTGAAGCCCTGTTAGAGGCAGCTCCCCTTTGGAAACGAAAACCCCTACCCCTGGAGTTCCTACCTTGGGAACGAAAGCGGGGGGAATACTGACCTGGAGATCTCTGATAGGAAGCCGCTTGATCTTGCTGGCGCCCTGGGCGACGAAAGGACTGCGTTTTAGTAACCTTTTTTGTGGTTGGACCCAAAACCTTCTTCTTGTCTGTGGTCTCCGTGAGGAGAGGATCCAGAAGATCACCGAAGAGAAGGTCGCGCTTTAAGGGGCCCTGGGATAACTGCCACTTTTGGCGAACTCCCGCTTGCCAAGGGCGAATCCATAGGAGTCTTCGTGCCGTTGTAGAGGCTGCAATAGACTTAGCAGAAAATCTAGTAGATTGTAAGGTGGCATCAGCCACGTACTGGGCAGCTGCAAAGACCTTGTTGAAGTCTTGTTGACCTCTCAAGTCATCTGGAGGAATGTGCTGTTGAAGTTGGCGAAGCCACAGCAGCATGGCTCTGGAGAAGAAGGAGGCTGCTGCAGAACTTTTAATGGCCCAGGAATCAGCGGAGAATCCTCTTTTGAGCATTTGCTCAATGCGCTTGTCCTCTGGGCGGAGGACTTCCTCTGCCTCGCCTGGCACAGCCGCTGCCGAGTGAAGAATTTTGACAGGTTCATCTGGTTTGGGAAAAGATAGAAGCTCTTCATAGGAAGAGGAGAGTTTATACAACTTCCTGTCCTTGGTAGAGGGATTAAGGCCAGAGGCTGGAAATTCCCACTGTTTAAGTAAGGCATCTTTAAATAATTTAGGCATAGGGATTACCTCGTTATCCTCCTGTTCCTCTGTGAAGTAAGGTAAATTCTCCTCCGGGGGATCAGTGGAAGTGGAGGCTTGTTTCTCCTGGGCCGCTAATCCCGTAGAAATTCTAGCTTTGAGGAGGAGAGATTTGAATAGTTGAGAAGGGAAAATAGTAATAGGAGGAGGGACCTTTATTTGGGATTCCTCATCCTCTGATAAGCCCTGGAAAGGGTCTTCATCCTCCTCTACGTCCTCATATTCATCTTGGGAGGACTCTGAGTCATCCTGAATAGGAGCTCTGACCGCTGGGGAAGAACCCAAGGGGCGGGAGGAACGAGAAGGAGGAAGAGGTAAAGGAAGCTCATTGATGGAGGAGAGTTTGGCATCAATGGCTTTGGACAACACAGCAAAAATAGATTGAAACTCAGGAGGTAGACTGGAAATATCAGCAGAAATGGCAGAAGAATCCCTAAAGGCCTGGGAGGATCCTGGCTGGGGGGAATCTTCCATAATATCTGGTTCCTCTGGACCTATGCCCCATAGGTTAGGTTGGGGTCTGTCTAGGTTTGGCTCATCCAGAGATAACACAGGGACCCCAGAAGGAGGCAGACTAGAGGCCTCTGGTGGGTCTTGACTACTGATTACTTGGGCCTGCACTTTCAAACGTTTTGCTGATTTATCATGAATCTTTTGTAGGGCTAGGTCCCTTCTCTTCTCGGCCCTGGTGACCTTGGTCGAGGGGCGGGCCCCTGGAGAAGAGGAGGAGGAGGCCTGGGGGATACTAGTAATCTCATCGCCTGTAGGCCTGGCCTCTCTGGGACCTTTAGTTGTGCCTCTCTTGGGAAAAGTAGCCATAGTCTGACAATTAACAGAAGACAAGGCTGAGCCAATAACTAAATTATAAGGAGAAGATTTCAAGGACTTCCCAAGAGGAATGGATCCTGCTTCGAGGCCTCGAAGCTGCTGAAACGTGAGGACAATCTGGGCAAACCCAGAGTTCGTGCCCCCAAATCCAGCGGGGCCAGCCTCCCTAAACTTTGCAATTAAGTAAAACCAAGGCACTCTGGTTGGAGGCTAGGCCGGTGGAGAATTTAGCCTGGGACCCCCAAGGCCCGCTCCCGGATCCACGCGGTGGACTGAGGCCTACGCGGCTGGCAGGAGGCCAACACGAGAGGCCTAGATATTTTAAGAAGAGGCGCGAAGGCCTTCGCGCCAAAAAATCGCTTCGTAGAATTTCTTAAGGGAAAAGCGATCGACTAAGTCCAGGAGACTAGAGGCGTCCCACTCCGCAGGAGGTATATTAAAAGCCCTTAAATATATTTTTATACAATAAATAAGCAATAATCCAATGATAAATACTTGCACCAGGACCTCCAGGCCAAGGGATTAGAAGAATCCACAAGCGGCCGCAGGAATCGTAACCGGCAAAACCGCCGGGGGAAAACGAAACCGCAACTTCTCCCAAGTAAAAAAGCCTAGCCGCCTTTACTTTTTTTCCCTTTTTAAAACGGCTGGCGCAAATAGTGCAAGTAATACAATAAAGACAATAAATCTTACTACTTTTTTTGAAGGAAAGATCGAAGGGAAGGTGTTAGAATGTTGAACGAGCTATCACATACAACCGCAGGATATGCGAACTGAGCGAATTCTGGGGAAGGGGCGGATCCGGCAAGCTTTTTTAATACTAGGCTCAGTTCCACCGGATTGGACATGAGCAACCCATGTGACTGCTGGACCCGCTCCTTCAGTACGGAGAAATTATAAATTCAAAAAAACTGCTTTCACAATTATCCATAAGAATTGTAAAAATCATAGTTTCAATGTATTGGGGAACTTCCCCAAACTTTACTCAAATGTTCCTATTAATATCAAATAGAATCTCATAAGCTTGTATAAAGAGGATAGATAACCATGTTTTTTATTGTTGTTGTTGTTATTATCATCATCATCATCATCATCATTATATCAGGTTTCAAATTCTGTTCTCCACCATCCTACCATTCACCAGAGGTTTTATTGTACCTAATCTTGAGTTCTGCATATTGTAAGATCATAGACAATCATGAATTCCATGTAGTGAATGAAGTAATAAAACAAATAACAGTTCCTCCAAAAACCACCTGCTATACTTTGCTTTCCAAACACCAGGAAAATCTCTTGTCTCCAGTGGACATAGCTGAAATTTGCATCATGACCACAAAGAACACAATCCGATATGGAAGCAGATAGTCAAACTGGATGAAATGTACACTAGTATCTTTTGGGGAATTACCTATAAGAATGCAAAAGTTTTTAAAACATTTAATTATATCCTTTCTATATTATTAATCTGCCTCCAACTACAAAATTTAGCATGTTCTTCATGAATAAGTTAAGATATTTTTACAACAAAGCATAGAGTTCAATTTCTGACTGCTGAATCAATCATGCCTGCATTTAGAATGGTGGCTATAACATTTGAGCAGTCACTGGGAACATAACAAATGCCTTTTGCATTGTTTCAAAAGCTGGAGGAGGGAACCCTCCCTTCTGTATCCTGGAACAAAGGATATCCAAGTCGCTTATGCATTTATTTTTGAAGCTGCATTTTAGGACTACCTAAACACCTAGCCAAAACAGCAATTCCCTGGCTAGAGACCAGGCTTTACTGAATAAGTGCCTCCTGATGGCCACTGGAATTCCAGCTTTTCATGCTAGTTCGCCAATCAAAGGATTTTATTAACATTAGAAGAAAGAGAAGGAGACAAAAAATGTTTTGACTGCCTCCAAATTAGGAATCCCATATCAGTTTTTTAAATGCCGTTTATGATCTAATCTTCATAACTTCCTTTTCAAAAAGAAAAAAGAAAGAAAATACCTTGCCTATCCTGTGTAATGCAGAAAATCAGAACATAAGAAAGTGATATCATTGTATATCAAATATCAATATTTATTTAAAGACCAAAACATAGAAGACATTCAGTTTACAATTAGAGCCAAGTTTATTTCTCAGAAACTCAATGCTACTCAATTGCATCCTCTTACATACACACAAAGAGTCTCATTCAAAGTTCCTGAATAAGCAGCATTTTGTCAACCTGTATGGTTGCAGGTTTCACAGTCCACATGTATGAAGTAATGCTGAAAACTTGCAGACACAAAAGGATTAGGGGAGCATCTCTTTAATGTGTCACATTAGACATGTGGCGATGTGAAGCCAAGCCCACTTGTTTAATGCCACCTAGGTATTGTTGCACGAAGCTTGTCCATCAAGTTGTTGCAGCAAATGCAACACAACCTTTAATAGCCATCTTGCCAAAAAGAGCACAGAATTACTGAAAGAGTTTATCATTATCCCTATGCAGTTTAAATTGAAGGGCATTGCAGCCAGCTGCCAAGGGTGTGTGCATACACAGCAGGCATTTATGAAGAGTGAAAGCCTTTTGGTGCATACAGCTGTAAAAAGCTCCAACAAGCTGAATCCATAATACTGCCAAACCACAAAGCTTCTTAAGCTATTATAGACATTTCTCAGAGGACAAGTACCATTTTTTATCAAAATAAAATTGTATATCCACATTTATTTTAAAAAAACGTTTTGTCATGCATTGGTGTGCTTTTGTATGTGCACATGGGAAGACAAAATAAAAGCTTTGTAAAATAAAAGATATTTGAAAATATAATAGTCACTAAGAACCCAGCCCACGAAGCAGCAATCACTGTCAGCCTTTCTAACATACACTACTGAGGAACCTCTGCAAATTCCTGATGAACTGCAAGTGCTTTGCCTTTCCACACCCAAACATGTAGTATGAATGCATGAGCTAGCAAATTAAGGCTGAAACACATATACACACAGATGTACATCAGATCCATTTTTTAAATTCTTACCTTTGACTTGAGTATCATATTCGGCTATGATCTCCTTATCCTTTTTCAATTTAGCTGGCGACGTCATGTTTCCTCCCCCCAAAAAGGTTATCCACCGAACAGATCCTCCAGAATATCACAAATGAATACAATTGGTGTTCCTCCCCAAAAAATAGGGAGGGGAGCAAAATAATCAGTTGGGCCGGCTTGTCTTTCCTCCACAGCAATCAGTCCATGGAGAGAGGGCGTGAGATGGTGCGTTCGCAAGCAGCAGAGACATGCAGATGTGAAGAGCTCAGCGGAGAGAGAAGGCAGCAGTTTGGATTCCCTGCACCAAAATCCTGAGCAGCAGTGGTGGTGGCAGCGGCAGCATCAGACTAAAGAGAATCTGCAGCCCCCAAAGGCTTTTCCTGATTGCTAACATTAATAGCACAGCCAGGGAGTGGAAGTCCTTCTGCGCAACAACATGTTGTGTGTGAGTCTGACTCTCAGTTGCTGCTTTTCCTCCTTTCCTTTTTTAAAGGACAGAGTCAGAGATGATGAAATTAAATTCCCAATGGTAGACGTGGAAAAAGCTCCGAACCACTTTCTTCTATTCAACTGCCTGTAAATTCAAATATGTATTTTGTTGACAAATGCTCACACGCATGCAATGCTACTAATGTGATTTCAAGATTAAAAAATGTAGTTCTAACCCAATGGTAATTATAACATATCACATTGAAGAAAAATGCAAAAATCGAGGGCAGATTCCATCAGGACACATCAAAATGAAGAAATTGGGAGACAAAGAAAAATCAGCCACCCAAGAAAGCAATTTATTTAAAATAAATAAAAGAGAAAACAGCGATAGACATAGAAATATGGAAAGCTAAAAAGGGAAACCAGGGCCAAATCTTCATATTATTTGAGCCACAAGAGCTCATAAATTCATCCAAAGCCATTGTATAAGCATGGCTAATCTCCTTTGGTACAATAAAACTGCAGCCATAGTCCAGCCAATAGATCAGATTTAAGTATTTTTTATTACTGTTAATTTTGCAGATTTGTCCTCCCCCAGAGCATATGAGCAAAGAAAAACTGTACTTGATGCAGACATCAAAGCCTATTTGGACTTGGGAAATGCAGCTCAAAGACAGATGTGAGTCTCTCAGCAGGGGGAAGTCAGGGCACAACTTTTGCTTTAGGATCACAAGCTACTGTTAGCCATAAATGTTAAGAAAGGGTTACAGACCAAGAAGAAGAAGAAAAAAAGATCCACTATAAAAAGACAAACAATGTGGCCACCAGAGACAGGAAATGGTAAGGCTAAACAGAGTAAGGGCAAACAAACAAAGATAAAGTGTGGCTAACTACAAAAGAGTTTTTATATACTTTTGTCACATCAACCAGCTGTGAAATAACTCATAAAAAATATATTACCCCATTCCCACTACAGTGCTTTCCTCCAGACAGATTCAATCCCAAATCTTTGCTCATGAGAGTGTAGACCTCAAATACAATGAAACGGGACAGTCTATTTATATAGACCCCCCACCATTTCCATTTCCACCCAAACATATAGATTTCCACAACTGTTAGCCCACCAAGCTGATCACATCTCATCAGGCATCTTTTCTAGCTAATCTTTTAAGGGACAATTCTGTTTTATCAGGCCATCCCACATAGCTGGTGGGCTACATTTAGCCTAGTGCAGTGTTTCCCAACCTTGGCAACTTGAAGATATCTGGACTTCAACTCCCAGAATTCCCCAGCCTGGCTTCAAGTTGCCAAGGTTGGGAAAACTGGCCTAGTGGATCCACAAGAATATTGAGACAAAGCTCATATTATTTTTCCCTTGTTACTAAATATATATTAGGAAATAATAATAATAATAATAATAATAATAATAAGAAGAAGAAGAAGAAGAAGAAGAGTAGAAGTAGTAGTAATAATAATAATTATTATTATTATTTAGATTTTTATATAAAAAAGGAAAAAATACAAGATTGGAGAGGGAGAAGAGGAAAGCACCTATATTGTTGAGGCCAATCAAACTAGGGAGCTGTTGGTCTTGCCATAACTATTCCACACATGTTTGCTTCATAAATGAGAAAATAGTTTAGAATCTTTAAGAAAAAGTGATCTTTACAGAATGCTATCATTCTACTGGCCTGGCAGCATTTCTCCTACGGGCTATTTTAGCCGCCTATCCCAAAAGACTTAGCTAGAATGCAGGAAGTTGAACTCGAAATAGGGGTGGTGGTTGTTTTTGAAGCAGTTTTTAGGGGAATCGTTTTAGGAGATCGGGATTCTTTAACCGGACAGACAGCAAGGTCCCAGGAGAGCAGTTTTGTAGGGGAATCTTCTTCTCGCAGGGGAATTTGGCAATCCAGATCCCGGTTTGTCGCAATGAAAAAGTATTATGGGATAGATTGTATTAAAATCTGTTGATTTCTCAAGCGGGGGAAGGGGCGGATCTGGAATGATTAGACAGGGAGTGCTCACATTCTTCCAAAAAAAATAAAAGGTTATATTATCAAAGTGGATTTCCAGCTGGCAGAGGGCGACAATTATCCAATTTTAATTAATTGGATTGTATTGGATTGTTTTTCACTTGTTGTGAGCCGCCCCGAGTCTTCGGAGAGGGGCGACATACAAATCCAAATAATAAATAAATAATAAAATAATACTAATTGCAATAAATTATAATCAAGTTCGGGAAGGAAGAGGGGAGGACGGACACACACACACACACACACCCCACTCGAAAGAAAATTAGCGGATTAGGGTGAACGTGAAGTCAAATTCCAACATCCGTAGACGCGATCATTACCTGCACTTCTGGCACAGACCGAAGCCACCCTCCACGCCTCGCGTTCTTCGGGATACTCCCGCGATCCCGTTTCCCTCCGCAGTTCTACTCCCGCAACTCCGCCCACTCCATTTCGCGGAACCAATCAAAATCGAAAAGTCCGAAAATTGCCAACGGCGCGAGCCAATGGCCACGTCCTATCCCTCTCTCTTCCACGCCCTCGGTCCCGCCACTTCTCCGGATCGGCACCGCCCATCGAAGGCTGAAGACGACCACTCACGATGCTCGCGAGGGCAGAAGCTCCGCCCATGTTGGTTCGCATCCCTAAGAGGGAGGGATATGTAAATATAAGCTCTGAGCCAACCAATCCAAGGTAAAGTGGCGCGGCTTCATCCTTCCCGTTATGTTAGTAGAGAGGCGGGATTATGTACTAGCTCTTCCAATGAATCACTTTTTTACCCCTTCTCGTCACTCTCCGGAGGCGGGTCAAGCATGTTCCAATGAGATTGCGGCATTGTAGATTCAAACTGACAGCCAAAGGAAAGGCTATAGATCTACGTTTGGGGCTTTAAGCGGCTCGGGAAGCGGGGGGAGGAAGCGTCCGCCAATTGGGAGGCGCTGACGGGAATCCGGAAGATTCGGATCTCTGGGCTCAATTCAGTAAGTAACCGAGAAGCGAAGAGCCCTAAAAGTTGGGAATAGTTACAAGAGGCGCTTGCAGGTTAATCATCGGGATCAATTATAGGGGATTGTGTGGCATAAGGATTAACAACAGGGGACTGGGTCGAAAGGAAGATCCTTAAGGAAGAGGAATAATCGAGGGCTCGGAGAGAAAAGTCCCGTCGGATCCCGAGGGGCTTCTGTTGAGTGCTTTCCATTGCCTGCAGTTCAGACCCAGCCTTACCCCCTAGAAGCTCAAAACCAGCCAAAGTAGCATTGCATCCTCCTCCGGTTTTATCCCTAGCCCAGCCCTGGCACGGAGATTTAGGACTCATTCGGAGCAATCAATAATATGTAATAAGTAGATATCGGAGCGATCAGTAATAAGTAAAGGGAGAGAGAAGGACTGACTTCCACCCTACTGAAAGAAGCCAAGGGACAATGCTGGAGCCTCCATCCGTGCAGACTGACCTTAGCACATCTGCCGGCAATTGGAGTTTTGCAGACCGGTGCGTTTCTGTGCTGTTCTGCAAGTTCTGCCAACAGGTGCTGAGTTCCCGGGGCATGAAAGCTGTGCTTCTGGCTGACACCGAGACCGACCTCTATTCCACGGACATGCCTCCCACCAGGTAAGTTAAGACGTAGGATTGCAGTTGTAAGTCTTTTGTCTTCCGTTTACCTACTTGGAGTGGCTTCTACACCTAAGAGATTAGAGCAGTGATGGAGAACCTAGGACACGGGTGCCACAGGTGGCATGTGGAGGCATATCTCGTGAGCCCCTCCGAGTCTCCAGAAAGGGGCGGCATACAAATCTACTAAATTATTATTATTACTACTACTACTATTATTATTATTATTATTATTATTATTATTATTATTATTATTATTATTATCATCTGCTAGCACGCAAGCCGTTACCTTAGCTCAGCTACAAAGTGCATGTGGGTGCCGGCCAGCTGATTTTTGGCTCACCCAGAGGCTCTGGGAGGGTGTTTTCAGCTTCCGGTGAGTCTCTGGGCATTTTTGCCTCTGGAACCTGGGGAGGGCAAAAAACCGGGCCCACCCGAGTTGGGGAAATGGGCTGTTTCAGGCCTCCAAAGGGCCACTGGGGAAACCAGGGGAGGGTATTTTTGCCGTCCCCAGGCATTGCATTATGGGTGTTGGCAGTAATGGGCAGCCAAAATTTTTACTGCCACACAGTGGGTCTGGCTTATATTGTGGGTGTGGCTTGATGGTCATGTGACTGGGTAGGAGTGGCTTGCCAGCCATGTGACAAGGTGGGAGTGGCTTGAACGATCATCATCGTTCAAGTGAACTGTTAGGTCCTCGACTTACGACCTCACCAGTGTCGCTCTCTGGGGTGACAATTTCCTTCGCGTTTCCCGTGCTCTCCTTCCTGGGTCACTCCCTGCCTCAGGCTGGGTAGCTAGGCGAACGGGTGCCAATCAGCTGTGGAGAAAAGATGGGGGAGGAAATGGACCCCCTGCAATTCCTAATGTTGCTGGTCTCCCTGCCGCTTTCGCAGGAGGATGGGAGGGTGGGATGGTCAGCTGGAGCTGGGCACACAGCTTCATTTATGCTGTGAACCGCCCTTAGTCCTTGGAGTGGGGCAGCATACAAATCCAATAAATAAATAAATAAATTTCCACTGGTACAACTGTGTTCCACCCCGTCCTGCCTGCTGCCCAACTCTGGGTGTGGGCACTTGCACACACGCACACACACACACACTTTTGGCACCCATGGAAATAAATGTTCACCATCACTGGATTAGAGATAAGAGCCAGGGTGGTACAGCAGGTAGAGTGCTGTACTGCAGGCCACTGAAGCCGACTGTAGATCTGTAGGTCAGCGGTTCAAATCTCATCACCGGCTCAAGGTTGACTCAGCCTTCCATCCTTCCGAGGTGGGTAAAATGAGGACCCAGATTGTGGGGGGCAATATGCTGGCTCTGTTAAGAAGTGCTATTGCTAACCTGTTGTATGCCGCCCTGAGTCTAAGGAGAAGGGCAGCATAAAAATCGAATAAATAAATAAATTAGAGGAATGTTACACCTTCTTCTTGAACCCCAGTGATTGCTCTTAATTTATACAGAGGTTCCATTTCTGGTTCTGTTTTATCAGCCTTGCAGAATAGTTAAGGCGAGAGGAATGGCTAAATTCTCTTGGTGGAAAACAAATATTTTCAGATTAGCATTTTGATGTGTGGGGCCCTAAAGGATGAGGTTGAGGATGACGCAGGTCATGAATAGCCGCCCAGAGTCCCTAGGGCATTGTCAGCGAACCTATGGCACAGATGCCACAGGTGGCACACGGAGCCATATCTGCCGGCACGCGAGTCGTTGCCCTAGCTCAGCTCCAGCACACATGTGCGCTCCACCCAACTGTTTTTTGGCTTGTACAAGGGCTCTGGTAGGGCTTCCATGGGATGGGGGAAGGCGATTTTGCCCGCCCCAGACTCCAGGGAAGTCTCTGGAGCCTGGTGAGGGTGAAAAACAGGCCTACTGGGCACACCAAAAGTAGGAAATGGGCTGTTTCTAGCCTCCAGAGGGCCTCCTGTGGGAGCAGGGGTGAATTATGGGTGTGGGCACTCGCGCAGGTGCAGTAATGTGTGTGCACCCAAGGGAAAAAAGGTTCGCCATCACTGCCCTAGTGAGTTGGGCGGCATACAAATTGAATGAATGAATTAACGAATTAAATAAATAAATAAATTTAAACCTCCTTTCTGCTGCTGATCCTAGTCTGTCCTGATGTTTTATAACACCTTTATGTGTTAAAATAAAAAAGTTTCATTTATTTAAAAAAAGCATTGAAGAAGTTTAAGATTTCCCGTACTATGCATTGTGTTCAATTTGTGATCCATCCAGCTAAATATAATCTTTGAGTCATGTAATGTTGAACCTTGTTGCGCATTTTTAACAACTTTCCTTTCTGCATTTCCTGCAAGCATACAAATCGGCTTCCAGTGCTCTCTTTAACGAATTGCAAGTTGATAAGATCTTTTTTTAAAAAATGTTTCACAGTTTAAATAAGGAGAACAAATAATTTTAAAGTTAGAATTGCACCATCACTGCTGTAGCAATATGTTGGAACTGTCACTTTCACTTCCCCTCATATTTAGTATGTAAATCATCTATTGTGGTAACAACCAAAAGAACCAAGTGGAGGATTGCATAAACCACTGGAAGAGATAATCTCTGTTTCTGACACCTTAAACGGTTGTGAATCGAAATGCAACTGCTGAAGTATGTGGAAATGTCGAGAGATACAATATTTTATCTCTAACGTTTGCTTATTTATTGAAGACAGTATTTTCAACATGACTAACCATTAAATTATTTGCTTTAATGGGATTAGAACCCAAGCTCGCTAATGTAATTCTCCCATATCTGCACAATTTTGAAAAATTCATGAATATAATTGCATTTGCAGTGATTTCAAAAAAGATAAAGACTGCTATGAAATTATTTCCAAGATTGTTTAGAATATCCAATTCTGTGGAGAGAATCGGGATTCTAGATTAATAACTACAGTACACCCAACTTAATGTAGTTATTATTTCAGTACTTTTCATGTTAATTTATAGAAACATAGAAACATAGAAGACTGACAGCAGAAAAAGACCTCATGGTCCATCTAGTCTGCCCTTATACTATTTCCTGTATTTTATCTTATGATGGATATATGTTTATCCCAGGCATGTTTAACTTCAGTTACTGTGGATTTACCAACCACGTCTGCTGGAAGTTTGTTCCAAGGATCTACTACTCTTTAAGTGAAATAATATTTCCTCACGTTGCTTTTGATCTTTCCCCCAACTAACTTCAGATTGTGTCCCCTTGTTCTTGTGTTCACTTTCCTATTAAAAACACTTCCCTCCTGAACCTTATTTAACCCTTTAACATATTTAAATGTTTCGATCATGTCCCCCCTTTTCCTTCTGTCCTCCAGACTATACAGATTGAGTTCATTAAGTCTTTCCTGATATGTTTTATGCTTAAGACCTTCCACCATTCTTGTAGCCCGTCTTTGGACCCGTTCAATTTTGTCAATATCTTTTTGTAGGTGAGGTCTCCAGAACTGAACACAGTATTCCAAATGTGGTCTCACCAGCGCTCTATATAAGGGGATCACAATCTCCCTCTTCCTGCTTGTTATACCTCTAGCTATGCAGCCAAGCATCCTACTTGCTTTTCCTACTGCCCGACCACACTGCTCACCCATTTTGAGACTGTCAGAAATCACTACCCCTAAATCCTTCTCTTCTGAAATTTTTGCTAACACAGAACTGCCAATGCAATACTCAGATTGAGGATTCCTTTTCCCCAAGTGCATTATTTTACATTTGGAAACATTAAACTGCAGTTTCCATTGCTTTGACCATTTATCTAGTAAAGCTAACTCATTTACCATATTACAGACCCCTCCAGGAATATCAACCCTATTGCACACTTTAGAGTCATCGGCAAATAGGCAAACCTTCCCTACCAAACCTTCCCCTATGTCACTCACAAACATATTAAAAAGAATAGGACCCAGAACAGACCCTTGTGGCACATCGCTTGTAACCTGTCTCTGCTCAGAATACTCGCCATTAACAATAACTCTCTGATGTCTATGCTTCAGCCAGATTGAAATCCACTGAACTATCCAGAGATTAAGTCCAATCTTCACTAATTTATCTATTATGGCAAGAGATCTACAGGGTTGAGGGGAACAGGGAATTCCCAGTCTTACGAATTACATTTTCATGCAATCTGTAGGCTGCACTATGAAACAGCAGGCTTTCCCCCACCCTTCTTGTATACTTTCACTTTAGCTTAAACAAGGCCCAAAAGTCAATCAGCACTTCAGCAGTTTTTGGGTTTCTAAAGATCAAATATGCAAACACAGCATAAAGTAACTTTTAAACTTCCTAAAATGATTCAAAGACAGCTGAGAATAATTCAGAACAGCATACATGAAAAGAACCCCTATTATAACCATTTTATAAAGGCCAAGTCTTTATGGAATTATACAACTGTTTCTTTGGTTAAATTTATGGCATAAGTTATAAGTACCTGGTAAACATTAGTTGAAATCATGTTATGAGACTTTGGCACTGTTGTTGAACAATTTAACAGTGTGGCTATTGTTACCACAGGAATGTGGTAGAATGTGGTATTAAATTTAGAAAAGCTGGATTTTCAAGCTAGGACTTTAAAAAGGAAAATTTGTTACAGTGCTCCAGGGAATATATTTACTGCTTTTTGTTTCTTTTCTTCTACAGTATTAATAGCTTACCATCATAGTTATTGATGTTCTGATGCAGCTAAGTTATTAAATGTAAAACATAGAGCTAATAAGTGGAAAAACTGGGAGTTTTTAATGACAAACATATCTGATAAATGCTCCTTGCCATCTGATTATTTTATATCACATCAAAAGCACGAAATGATTTTAAAAATTGAATTGAAAATGTGCATTGGGGATTGAAATGTTGTTAGGAATTTTTTTCTTTCTAGCATTTCCCCAAAATGTAGGATTTATTGCCACTGAGATTGGAAGAAGACAATGAAGACTTTGTGTTTCTACCTATGTTATTTATTTATTTATTGATTGATTGATTGATTGATTGATTGATTGATTGGATTTGTATGCCGCCCCTCTCCACCTCCCAAGTAGAGTTAACTCTATGTTAACTCTACTTGGGACCCTAGTAGTGTTATGTATGAATCCAATCAATGATTTGGATTTAAGCAAACCCTCACTTTTTAATAATATCCTCTTACTACAAATCCTGTCTAGGCCTAGAGCAGAGCTACAGAAAATTTTGCCAATGGATCACATATGATTCATATTTAATTTTCAGCCTATAATTTCAGTGTTTTCTTTAAAACATAAATAATACCATATGTTCTTCTTAATCAAAATTGAATAGATAATACAAATGGGCCACTACTTTATCTTAATAACTATGAAATAAATATTTTTATTTTTTCCCCTTCCATTTGCAGTGCACATTACAAAACTTTAGAGGTGTAGTCTAAAAAATGGATCAGTGGAATGTATTCTGGTCAGTTTGGACCCCATAGGATTGATTCAGAAGAGACACCTGGTCAATGGATAAGTCTAAAAATGAGATGCTGTAAATTTATTGTAGCAGCATTACCAGTTAATCCAACTAAAAGTCTCATCTGCATTAATGAAAACTTGAGACTCTTCGTTAAAATTCTGAATGAATGAACCTAGCTGCATCGCTCAGATGTTAGCAAAGCAGCTACTAACTTTTTAAAAATCCTATATTGATAGCTAGAAATATAATGGAATGTTCTGTTATACTGTAATAACAGTAGCAACATCCCTTGACAATTCAGAATAGTGTTCTGGTTATCAGCTCTATGGAAAGTAAAGTTGCTTCAGAAGTAATGAGCAAGTTCAAAATACAGTATTTTGAATTTTATACATCTAAATTTGCAATGCAGTTCTCTACTCAAAATATCTATAAAATGTACTTTAGAATATATTGGGAACGACAAAATATCTTAAAACTATGTAATTACAGTGTTCCCTCGATTTTCGCGGGGGATGCGTTCCAAGACCGCCCGCGAAAGTCGAATTTCCGCAAAGTAGAGATGCGGAAGTAAATACACTATTTTTGGCTATTAACAGTATGACAAGCCTTCCCTTAACACTTTAAACCCCTAAATTACAATTTCCCATTCCCTTAGCAACCATTTAGATTATTACTCACCATGTTTATTTATTAAAATTTATTTTAAAAAAATATTTATTAAAGGCAGACGAAAGTTTGGTGATGACATATGACGTCATCAGGTGGGAAAAACCGTGGTATAGGGGGAAAAACGCGAAGTATTTTTTAATTAATATTTTTTTAAAACCGTGGTATAGACTTTTCGCAAAGTTCGAACCCACAAAAATCGAGGGAACACTGTAATTACATATGTGTTTTCAAATTTTGTACATTTTTTAAACTGAAAATTCAAAACCAAGACAAAAGGAGTTAAATGAATACAGTATATCTGAAATAGATACTAAGAGACTGAGTGACGTGTTCTCTACTCATGTTGCTGCTGAACTTTGAGTACAATAAAACACATGTCAGTGCATTTGAACACAGCTTCACCTTTTACACCATGAGACTGCATTACAAAAAAAAGGTTCAGATTTAGGAGAATTTCAGAGTATAATTTTTTTATCAGCAATTTAGCTATAGGTATATTATTTGGAATTAAATATTCTTAAAACTGTTGGTGGCTGTTACCTATAAAGATTAATAGGATTACAGCCTTACTAATGATAGTAGGATTTATATCTATGGGTCTTACTCTGTATTTAGTAAATTGGATTACAGACTTGAAGAACACAGTGGATGGGTTTATGCAACACATTAAACCAATTCAAAACAGATCAGACTATTTGTGCTTTCATAGAAATCCTGCATATTATCCATGTAGTCATTATGTAGTCTTAGAAAGCCAAACAAAATCACTGCAATGGTTTCAGTATGAAGAGAAATGCTGATTCTTAATTTTTCATTAAAATGTTTTTCTTTCCAAACTTAGGATCATAATAGAAATGTTCACTTTCATATAATGAATTATAATAGTATTTCCAAAGCTATTACACTCATCATCCTGGTTTGAGATAACTAGCAGTATTGCACCCGTACATCTGGAGCACATCAAATGGGGGAGGGTATACTATAGATATAAAAATTGTCTTAATTCTAGCATGAAAAAGACACCTATAAATCAACGTTCCTTTGACAACCCAGCATGGTTTCTTCATTTCTGGAGAGTCAATACAAGAAAAGGACTTCTAGTCAAAACTTTAGAGAAGTTGAGAGATTTATGATTGTGGAAAGAGATATGTAAATGAAAAATAAACAAAATGAATAGCACTCTCTTAGAATTTTAATTGTACTATATTTCATAGTTAAGGGATGATCAAGTTTATTTTAATCATCTCCAATATCTTTCCTTTCTAATCCCTACCAGTACAGTTGACTTCATTGGAAACTGCTATTACACAGAGATGTGCAAATGCAGGTTGATGAATGTTGCTTGTTTGAAATGGTGAGTAATATTACAGTATTTTTAATATGTAAATATATTGTTAACAACTATGTCCATTACTCATTTCTGTATAAGAATTAAAAGGTGTGATTACTGCTAAATAAATATGAAAGTATTGGATTAAAAATACAGTGATCTAATGCCTATTTTGGGTTTCTATACCAAAAGGAGACATTCAAGCTTTCCAAATAAATTGTAGCCATATAAGTGGGTTATTAATGAGCTGAATTTCCACTTACCAAATTGATCTCTATTTTTAATGGCTTTTTATTTTTTAAAATAAATACGCAGTAACAGCAGATGTAAGGTACAGTAGATGAAATTCTTCTTAGTGTGGATATAGGAAATATTGAACATTTTGAATTTCTGTAGTGTATACTGTATTTTGTTTTGTTGATCGCATAAACAGTCAACTAGCAGTTATGAATACAATAGCTGAAAATCAAGGTTCAGATGATTTTGATCATTTAAAAAATGGGGCTGGGGGTTGTTATTTTTTTTTTTTATACAAGTTTTTGGCTGTTTATAAGCCACTTAGAATCACTGTGAGAGAGTGGAAGGCTATATAAAATTTCCAAACAAATAAATAATTCTATGTGCATAAGTTAGATGTCATTGCAGCTGTTTAAAGAACTCTCTTATTTTAACTATTTCTCTCAGAGCTTGTCAAATTTGTGTCCTATGCACAATAAATTTATAGCTCAAGTGAAATAGAATAAAGCGCTATAAATGTCACCAGCTGGGATGGGGATTGCTACATCAGATAACCCCACTATTGAAGAGTAGAAAGAAAACTTTGGTTAGAAAACTGAGAGTCCAATTTTAACCAAACTAGCCTGAAGTTGCTATGAAAATATGTGGGAGTGGTGGGAGCCCCCCAAAATTTGAACAGCATAAACTGGTAGGGCTTGAATTCCAGTAGTGAATCAACTGCTCAGGTCCTCCTTGCCTCCACTCTAAATTATATTACCATTATTTTAATTATTTTGCTGTTTCACAAAACTGTACTCCAAATACAAATTTTAAAAAGTTGACAAATTATCACTTTACAATAACATGTTTATATTTTTCCTTTAATTTAAGAAAACAGAGAGCAGATAACTATTTTTCTTTATGTATTTTTCTACTGTGTGTATATATGTTTACCTATTTTATTAACACAGTAGTACATTTGGAGGTCAAAAGTCCCAGATTATTTCTAAATTCCATTTTGCTCACTATTTAGTTCATTGCTACATTATTTTTGGCAGATGAAGGGATTTTATTTTTATTAATTCGATATGTAAGTAGAATATATTTGCATATCTATCATTTGTATAGTTTGTTTTTTTTCACATAGTCTTTGATTTAAAATGTGCGTATCATATACTTCATTTGTTCTTCTAGCGGTAATGTTGTAGGCTACCATGTGATTTCTCCATGCAAACCTTGCTTATTCTCATGCAACAATGGACACTTCTGGATGTTTCACAGTAAAGCCGTTTTTGGAATTGACAGATTTGATTCATCTGGTATGAAACTTGTACTCTTCGCATGGAATTAATTGTTATTATGTTTCTGTTGTGTTTTTATTATAGTGTAATGCCTGTTATATAGTGTAATGCCTGTTATACAAGGAAAGAGGAACAAATTTCAGATCTGTTGGATCTATTTTGTTTTTATTGAAAATCCCATAGTCCATCAATCAGCCCCAAAACAGCTGCTTAAGGAAGTGAACATAGTCTTAGTGTTGAAATACAATATATTAATCATGTATTCTCCTTAGGTGATGTGTGATTAGCAAATAATTTTGCCAAGAAAATGCTGCATGTAAACTAAATTGTTCGATCTCTTAAATCATCAGACAGGGCTAATTGGTCAGCAAATTTAGTGTAAATTTAAGGTGATATGTCTTGAATGTTACTTAATGCAAAAGCCAGATGGTAGTACAGTGAACTCATTGTAAAACCATATGCTATGGTTACATGCTATTAAGCAAATCTCTTCATGAGCAACTACATTCAGAAATGAACAGTTTATAAAGCAGCCATGATAGTAACAATAGTTACATTTGCAGTCTTTTTCCTTCATCACACCACCACCTCTCTTTCCCAGATTAATCAATAGCTTATATTACATCTGCCTGTATACCACACCAAGCTATATAATGTTCCCATCCGTCATATGTGCCTTTCCTTCACTGAGAATCCAATTGTCCATTTGACCGCTGATTGCTATGTTTTTATAACACATGCTTTACTTCCATCATATTCCACTTTTTAGCACATTCAGCAACTTACAACTTCATATTCAGTCAAAACATTCCCTATATTGAGCATGTACAGTACACTATCATAAGCTTTCTCTAAAACAATGGACAGAAAGTAAATTTCTCACACTGATTTGTTTCAAAGTGACTTGCTGAAGGATTTGCACACTCCCATATTTTGCCAAATGTCACCCTCATGTCCTTTAAGACAGAATTCCGCCAGCTAACTTTCCAGAGTCATT
Source organism: Erythrolamprus reginae (assembly GCF_031021105.1). Lineage (NCBI taxonomy): Eukaryota > Metazoa > Chordata > Lepidosauria > Squamata > Dipsadidae > Erythrolamprus > Erythrolamprus reginae. The sequence continues at coordinate 59,530,479 of NC_091952.1, read as the reverse complement.
TAATAATCTAATGCTCATCTAGTTTGTTATTCACATTCCTCTTGCATAGGAGTATAATAGCATTACTTTTTCTGCATTTCTCCTATCATTCCCATTCATCCTTCCTATCATTCCCATTCATATCACACTTAATAAAATGCCTTCTCTTTTAAATCATATTTATTCAAAATGTTGTACAGTACTTCTCCCACCTCCGAAAATCAAGCCTGATTCTTGCAATATTACTATTCTCTGGAATGTAACACACAACTATTATATAATCAAATTAAGACTGCTGCTTTCATATGCACACAGATCAATGTCAATTTACCACTTCATATTTTCTTATATATATTTAGCTCTTTCATTCATAAATGAATCTACACAAATCCCATTTATCAAATCCATTAGATCAGACTACTTTCACTAACATCTATCGCACCCTTCTTCTCTCTTATTTTCACAAATAGAATTGTTTGTCTTCATTTCCATTTAATTCACTGTTAAATCTTTGTCATCTCATCCTTTTATATTCCAATACTCTATCTTCCATATTGGGGCATTGATATTGATATCTTCTGTCCGTCATGCCTTTGGTCAGTCAGGGCTTTCACATAATGCAGAGAAAGAATAAAGAAAGAATAGATTAGGTTAGTAGTGTTGGTTGTATGCTCATGCTGTATTTCTTGATAACACAAGGGCACAATGAAGTCAATTTGGATTTATTTTATTATAGGTTAATTTTATGTCAAATTTGCTTATGCGTGTCTCTGCAAACTAAGGTCTATCTTTTGCAAGTCAACCCTGCAAACTAATACACAGTTAACCATATCCCACAAACTGAGAGGTACATGTTTTCTTTAATATTGTGCTTTATTTATTTATTTATTTATTTATTTATTATTTATTTATTTATTTATTTATTTTTTATTTTTTATTTTTTTTATTTGATTTGATTTGTATGCTGCCCCTCTCCGCAGACTCGGGGCGGCTAACAACAGTAAAAGACAACGTAAACAAATCTAATATTAAAATATCTAAAAACCCCAAGTTAAGAGATCAGTCATACATACAGTCATACCGTACATAAATTTTATAAACCTAGGGGAAGGGAATATTTCAATTCCCCCATGCCTGATGACGGAGATGGATTTTTAAGAGCTTACGAAAGGCAAGGAGGGTGGGGGCAACTCTGATATCTGGGGGGAGTTGGTTCCATAGGGTTGGGGCCGCCACAGAGAAGGCTCTTCCCCTGGGTCCCGCCAAACGACATTGTTTAGTGGTTGGAGTAACATGGGCATATTTATGAAAGCCAAGGATAGCTCTCGCAGCTGCATTCTGCACAATCGTTATTAAGTTAACTTCAGATAATGACCACAAAAAGTATAAAATATCTGATTTATATTTCCTTTAGGTACAGATTTCTTGCTCTGGGGCAACTTACCAGATTTACACGAAAGCACTGATGAAGATGTATCCAGCACCTCTGAAGAGGAATACATCAGATAAACATTATCTGCACTGCGCTGCATCACCTGATATGTTTCTTGTATTCACAAGAAGTATAATGCACTGATCCCAGGAAGACAGTACAAAAGGAAAGGGGGGGGGGGGAATTTTCAAAGGCTGATACCTGTCATCAAAAACTATCTGATCTAGTAAGCATTCTGCTACATAATGAGATTAATATGTAAAGATGAAAATGCAGTTCTTACTTGTTCACTTTCTTAAAAAGACAAAATCCACAACATTCATATTTGGCTTCTGGAGTCACTTGATTTTTACCTGTTTCCAAATTATGACAAACAAAATCAAATAAGTTCCACACCCCTGTCAATTATTGTTACATTACAATAGATCTAATATTACATTACAATAGATCTAATCTAATTCAACGCTCTCTACATGGGGCTACCTTTGAAAAGTGTTCGGAAATTTCAGATCGTGCAGAATGCGGCCGCGAGAGCCATCGTGGGGCTCCCTAGATTCGCCCACGTTTTTGCAACACTCCGTGGCCTGCACTGGCTGCTGATCGGTTTCCGGTCACAATTCAAAGTGTTGGTAATAACCTTTAAAGCCCTACATCGCATTGGGCCAGAATACATCCGGAACCGCCTTCTACCACACGAATCCCAGCGGCCGATAAGGTCCCACAGAGTTGGCCTTCTCCGGGTCCCGTCGACCAAACAATGTCATTTGGCTGGCCCCAGGGGAAGAGCCTTCTCTGTGGCAGCCCCGGCCCTCTGGAATCAACTCCCCCCAGAGATTAGAATGGCCCCCACCCTCCTTGTCTTTCGCAAATTACTCAAGACCCACCTTTATCGCCAGGCATGGGGGAGTTAAGATATTCCTTCCCCCTAGGCCATTACAAGTTATGCATGGTATGTTTGTGTGTATGTTTTTTTTTATAATAAGGGTTTTTAGTTGTTTTATTAATTGGATTGTTACATGGTGTTTTTTATCATTGTTGTTAGCCGCCCCGAGTCTACGGAGAGGGGCGGCATACAAATCCAATAAATAAATAATAATAATAATAATAGCCACATAAGAAAATAAATCCTGCAGTGGTTGATAAGTGAGTGTTGTAATTTTTCTGGCCCAGAAACTAAGCCAGACCTCTCTTTAGTGGCTACATTTAATGTTGTTGCCCAGAGAGCAGACATTGCAAATTCTCCTATTGGCCGCCTTCCAGTTACAGGTGTTCGTATTAGAGAGGGCTAAGAGGGAGCTCTTAAATATAAATCTTTTGTGTGTGTATTGTATGAGTGTTGAGCATTGCTAGAAGGTTAGCTTTCAAGGAAATCTGGTAGTGTTTTTTAATTGCTAGTGCATGCAAGATAAATAAATGTGGAAATCTAATATTCCTGCTTCTAATGGAAAAGGAAGTTGCAAGGAAAGAGTAATAAAAGAATTGGAACCTCCCTACTATTCCCTTTTATAGGGAATATAAAGAAACGTGCGATCAAATAAAGTGATTTAAAATTAATAAGCAGTACTCATTTCTAGCTGAGTTCAGATATTTTTATAGTTCTTTGCAAGAAGCGAAAACCAGGGAATAGGATGCTGGAAAGGAAGTTATAATCGCAGGGTCAGCTTCAGTAAAATATTATTCTGGCTTCTTTATTGTTGGCACAAGAGTGTATCTAGCACGAGTCTCTCTTGTATTCTAAAATCAAAAGCAGCAGCAGCTTTTCTTTCCAAATTAATGAAATATCATCTGCATTTTTTTAAAAAAGAGAACTAATGTGCTTTTGGCAGGAAAAATACTGTATAATTATGTACAAGCTGCTTTGGGATGTTCAGTGGTCTTGTTACCAGTTATTTTATGAACATAGGTCCAGTATCATTTCTAGGAAATGAGTATATAAGTTTAAATCAACTTTTATTGACTTGGATGGGATAATCCAAGTACAAAGGGGCCAGATTATATTGGAAGACTATCGGCTTCTTTTTATTGTTATTTATGTTTGATTGTACTTGGTGCAAATTTCCAAGCCAAATTTGCACTTGTTGAAATTTCAAAGCCAAAGAGAAAGTCATGTGGAATTAAGAGCTGGAGTGGCGCAGAGGTTAGAGTGCAGCACTGAAGGCTACTTTGGCTAATTGCTAGCTGTAGTTCAGCAGCTCAGATCTCACCACCAGCTCAAGCCTCCCATTCTTCTGATTTACAATATGCTGATTCTTTAACGTGCTTAGAGAGGGCTGTAAAAGCACTGTGAAGCAGCATATAAATCTAAATGCTAATGCTAATTATTTCTTATTTAGTTCTGACTGATTGTGTATTGTCCTTGGATTTCTGCAGGAAGAGAAGATGTGATATATAATGTCATCCATTATATCCAGCTTCATTTTCCAGTTGCTAATCTAACCTTCTGGAATTGATTTTGTGCCCATTTTCCTTCTATTGAGATCAGTTCCTAGGCCCCAGATCAGAGCTTTAATTGCATCTCCTGTTTGGCCCAGAGATTGAGATAAAATTCAGCCATTAGCTTTATAGTGAAACCTGCCTTTATCCCATAATCTCTCCCAGTGTTGAAAGAAAAGCGAGAGAGTTTGGCCCTGTATACCCCCACCATTAACTAGAGCAAAAGGGATAATCATAGTGTTCCCCAATCCCATCATTCAGAGGTGAAGCAATATCATCAATGGTACCAAAGGCAGATGAAAGATCTAGGGGGAACAGGAGATCACACTCACTCCATCTCGATTCCACCGCAAATAGTACACAAAAGCAATAAAGGGAGTTTTAGTTCCTTATCCTGACCTAAAATATAAAATCCAAGTCCAGATAATCCAGGGTTTTCTGCACCTGTAGAGACATAACCTTCTAGTAGAACAGGTTAGATATTGTCTAGAAATAAAACTCAGAATTCTACAGAAAGAAAGAGAACTATACAGTCCAATTTAAATCAGAGACAAAAGCATTTATATCGGTTGTATCTTTGGTATTCAGCTTTGCCTTGTTTGACCTTTTAGTAATCGCCGAAATCTGTAGTAGGTTTCCCAATATTTGATGATCATAGTACAATGTAGCAATAATGTAGCAACAGGCTATAATATAAACCTTCCTACTTACATTTTCCAGCAAATCATTGATTAAACTAGTTTTCTATAAATGAAACATAATTTGCACTGTATTTATGAAATAGGATGTGGAAGAAACCAAATGAGTAAAAATGTCGAAACAAGAGTGAGTAAAGGTATTTTATAACAAGTTAGTATTTATTCTTCATCAATTTTTCATAATTTAAACATGAAATATTTAAGCTGAATGAAAATGTGTACATATTTGTGCATGTATGGTGTGCGTGCATCAAAGAGGTCTCAAGACACATGGTAACAAGCTTATTGTAAAAAATGGGTTGAAGGCAATTCCTTGCAACCTTTTTGATTGAACTAAGACAATAGCTGGATAAGTATTACATATCCAAGTATAAGATATACTTATAAGTGTGATATTGTAAAAGGCAGACATTGAAAGAACCACATAAAATCTCATTCCAGTAAACTGTGTGGCTTAGTGTTTCTCCAGCTCTGATGTCACTCGTATCAATGTAAAATACACTATAGCAGTACATTCTCTTTTCATAAGGCATTGTTCAAGACTGGTTGTTGTGGCAATAAGGATTGAAGAGAAAGGAAGCAAAAACTCACAAGACAATGATATGTTCTTTCCACTTATTTCCAAAAGAAGCTATATGGGGAAGTGTGTGGGTGACTGATTAAATATACATGCTTATTTCAGAACAAATCACTGTGTAGTATCTAAAGGCAGTCTATGCTAAACACATGCAGAGAGTGAGTCTCCACTGTAACACAGTCATTCCTGTGATAGAGTGCCGCTGACAAATAGCACATTGTAAAGACACCAGAACAAAAGACTGCCTCTAATTAATTCTTTCTTTCTTAGGCAAACTTGGTGTAATGCAATTAAAAACTACAACCACCAGAACTAGAATTACTTTTAGCAGGATAAACTAAGTTGGCATTTCTCCATATAATGATATGCTGTATTTATCAGAATGAAGTGTTGAGTGCCAAAAAAAAGGTAGATTAGAGACAGAAAGAAATTCTGACATTTCTGTTATTAGTTTGTAATTTAAAAGAGGACTGTTCCATTCAAAGAAATCAGTATTTTCTGAGCATGTTATTCTGAACAGCACAAACTTTTAAAAGTGGGTTTCATGGAACAATGAATATGTGGACATCAATTCAGGCTAATATTTCACTCATGTATACGTTCCTATTTAACTCTCTTTTATTTTGTTTTTAAAGCAGGATAGAATAGAGGGATAGAGTGTATACTCAAATTTCTTTTTTGTGTACTTTTGGCAGACTGCTCCTTCAGTTTGACAAAAGCAGGAGCCACAGTTCTGGATTTTATGTCTATCTGCCTTTTATAACTACTTCCCTAACTCCACCCTTTTTGTGTAAATGTAAATTTTTACTAAAACCATTTCAACTTGCTTTTGACTGTACATCCAAAACCTGGTTCCTTTTGGAGAGATATAAAATAAAGCAAGTTATTTAATTCTTGAGTTCATCATATGCATGTTTCATGTGGTTTGGGTTGTAGTGTTCTGATAACCATGGTTCTTCAAAATATTTGGAGTTTTACATATATCTGAGTAACATATCATGGGAAATTCTGGTTTCCTTTTGTATATATAGAACATGTACTCCTGTTGTACAGCCACAATAACTGCAGAAATCATACTACAACTCTCCAGTATAGGGGTGTTTAGGCTTTTAATTACTTAATAAAGTACTGAGTAATGTTATAATCTCTTGAAGTTGTACTCATGTAAATATTCACGTCATGTTTCATCTAGATCATAGCTCTCAAACTCATGGCCCGTGGGCCAACTGCGGCCCGCGGGACAATAGTTTGCAGCCCCCACCTCAACATCAAAGTTTAATGTTAGTGCGGCCTGAATTTGATACGAATGGCACTTTTCAGTTTTGTGTGCAGAGCTGACTGAACCTACCAATTACAGTGGTGTATATTGCTATCAGAGGCGGGACATCAGCCGGGCTTATTGCGAACTTGCGCCATTACCCCGGGCTCAGAAACGGAGGCAGAAATTGCTACTCAGCGGGACAGGAAAAAAAGCGGAAAAGACACATTGGCTAAAGTTTAGCCGCTCAACACTGAAACAGTGACGCCAAGTGGAATTATATATTATACAGCCCCAAACATGTCTTTTTCAAAGCCTGCAGTGAAGAGAAAGGTTGGCGATGAGCACAGACAATTTCAGGAAAAGTGAGAAGTGCAATATTTCTTTGTTGAGCACCGGGGCATCCTGACGTGTCTTATTTGCACAGAGAAAGTTGCAGTGCACAAAGAATACAATTTGAAATGTCATTACATGACTAGACATGCTGAGGAGTATGCAAAATACCAGGGAGATGAGAGAGCAAACCAGGTTGCTAATCTTAAAACATATCTACTGAGGCAACAAGATTTCTTTAAGAAAGCAACCAAAGAGAATGATGCAACAGTCGAAGCTCGCTACATGGTTAGTGAGATTTTTTTTAAGCCTTAAAGTTTGGGATTTTCCTAATGGGTTTGCACGCATTATTCGCTTTTACATTGATTCCTATGGGGAAAATTGCTTCTACTTACGAACTTTTCTATTTACGAACCTGGTCATGGAATGAATTAAGTTCGTAAGTAGAGGTACTACTGTATATATAAACCCGTATATTGGAGGCCCCATACAACTGACATGATCCGCTGTTTCTCTCCAAATCATTGATCATCAGTATATATATTGATCATATATATAGTTTTGTCTATGAATTAATATGCCTTGTTATTACAAGGTTGTAACATTTGGTATATACAGTACGTATTTTTTCCTAGTAAAGTTAATGCTGCAGGTGTTTCATACTAGTTAAGAACAGCAGCCACAGAATTAGATACACCTAACATCGATCTGATGGGCTTGAAGAGAAAGATGTATAACATTTAGGTTCTCTGACTCAATGTATTAGAGATCCAGAAACCTCCTCTGTGGTTTTATTCTGAAAACATCAAAGAAGCAGAGGGCATTTCTCATTGATTTGCTAAAGAGGTAGGAAAGAAAATCTTTCAAAAGCTAGTTAAACTCTAAAAGCAAGTTATCCCATATCAGAAGGAAGGTAGGATTTATCGTCAAGAAGCTGTCTGAAAAAGATTATTCAAGGAAAAAAACCTGGAGAATGAAGAGGGGGGGGGGAACCCACTGATATTGTGAGCCATTCACCTTTAGATTAGCAACAGCATATTGTAGATTGGAACATATACGGTATCCTTGGGAACCAAGAAGTAGATAATAAATCAGTACTGTCACTGTTATCAGAAATCTCAGCTAACAAAAAAATTGCAGCTTTTGTTGCAACAAAAAGGCTCATTCCTGCAGCTTATAATTTTATTCTGGGTTAGGGAGCGATGTCCTTTTAGAATACATGTTTGCCTGAGGCTATTTCAATAAAACTAGTATTCTCCATAGTGGGTGGAACTAACCTCAAATAATGGATGACACCGTCCCTCAACCAATAAGGACTGAGTCTGTCAAATTGTGTTTCTTTGTCCTCTTGTCCAGTGGTGGGTTCTTACTGGTGCGGTCCAGAGTACCCCATTGGTAGGAACCCACTGATGACACAGTTTTTGGTGATTTTTTTCCCGGCGTATCCTGAGAAGGAGCTTCTCAGCTGCGCTTCGGACGAAGAATTAAGGTCGGCATTAAGACGAGGGTGGGTGGGAGGGCTTCTTCCGACATGGATATTCCAGGAAAAAAATCACCAGAAACTGCATCATCAGTGGATTCCGACTGGTGTGGCACCCTGGGCCGCACAGGTAGAAACCCTCCACTGCGCCTGCCTTAATTCCCCCTCTTTGACTCAGTCCTTGGCCTGAACAGGACACATGTTTTCTCGCTCCCATTCTTTAGATGTTTCCTTCCATCCGTCGTCATGTTTTACACTGTGAGTTCTCCCCAGCTGACTAGTTTGACATCACAGTCACTGGGTGGAGTGCGATGAGAGCTTCGGCTCTCTCCGCCTGCTAAGCCTCAAGCCTTCATGGCATCGGACCAGAATATCTCCGAGACCGTCTTCTGCTGCACGAATCCCAGCGACCAGTTAGGTCCCACAGAGTTGGCCTTCTCCGGGTCCCGTCAACTAAACAATGTCGTTTGGCGGGACCCAGGGGAAGAGCCTTCTCTGTGGCGACCCCGACCCTCTGGAACCAACTCCCCCCAGATATCAGAGTTGCCCCCACCCTCCTTGCTTTTTGTAAGCTCCTTAAAACCCACCTCTGTTGTCAGGCATGGGGGAATTGAGATATTCCCTTCCCCCTAGGCTTATAAAATTTATGCATGGTATGTCTGTATGTATGATTGGTTTCTTAAATTGGGGTTTTTTACATTACTTTTAATAGTAGATTTGTTCATATTGTCTTTTTACTGTTGTTAGCTGCTCCGAGTCTACGGAGAGGGGCGGCAAACAAATCTAATTAATAAAATAAATAAAATTGCATCAACGGGGGGAGGGGGTTCCTTCTTTCGGCCTTGGGAGCTTCACTCCGCTTGTCTTTGTCTGGCTCTGATTGAGGCGTTGCGGTCTGGCCCGAATATCACTAGCTATATCAGTCTGCCTATTATCACTGAAGCTGTTCTGCTCACATGACCAATGGCCAGAAGACCTTCTTGACCAGAAGAGCTTTTACGCTCTCGTACCGCTCGGCCAGGGGACCTACTTTTCACCACAGCAGATTGTGCTCACATGGCTGACTATCGCCTGCTCTTCAGCATAGGGATTTTTGCCCCACAGACCAATATTGCCACCTGCTGCTTCACTACCTGTTATTTTTCCGCTGTCTTTTGCCACTGCCAACCTCTCTTCATGAACCCGCCCAGATTCCGTCTGTCTTCCCAGTGCATATTTGAATGGCTAGATTTAGGCCACAGTGGCTGCCTTTGTCATTTGGCCACTCAGTGGGGAGGTGGGGAGCCTTTCACTGCTGGAGGCCGCCCTGTGGGATGACAGTCATTTGACAGCAACTGACATGCAGTGCCTCTCCCAGTGAAAAGGGAGCTTGCAGAGGGGGGGGTGCCTCCTCCTTTTTCGCAGGCAGGGGGCTATCAAAACAAACTAAAAACAAAACAAAAAGAGGAAACATTTCCTCTTTTGTATTCGAGCATGCAAGAAGGGACAGGAAAGGAGAAAGTGAAACAGGAAGAGAAAGAAAAAGAAGGAAAGGGGAAAAGACCAAGGAAAGAAAAACAAGAAAAGGGGAAGGAAGAAGGAGAATAAAGAGACAAGGAAAAAGAAGGAAGGAAGAGAGGGAGGGAGGGAGGAAGATAGGAAGGAAGGGAAGGAAGGAAGGAAGGAAGGAAGATTATACTGAGTGAGGGAGTCACTCAGGGAAGTCTTGCCTTAGCACTTGGCCACCACAGGTGTCCCTGACATGAGTCCTGTGCCATGCGCACTATGGCCACGCCCATCACAACCACACAAACACCAGCTCTCCAAGGTCAAACACAACCCTGATATGGCCCTCAATGAAATTGAGTTTGACACCCATGGCCTAGAGAGTCTTTTACAAGACAAGATTAGCAATAAAGTCAGCTTTGTATGATATTGGTCATTTGAACAAAAATGATTGAAGTATATTATTCAAAACTCAGCAACATTTGTTCTTCATGGAGGAAAATAATTCTCAGTGTAGCAACTTTCTAACAGATAGAAAATTCCTAACACATTAGTTAGCGGGAGTAACACATAGCAAATAAGTGTCTTGGCTTCAGTTTTAACTGAAAAACTAGCTCAGGAGATGCTACCAAATACTTCACTCCCAAGTAATAAACAAATGTAACTTAAAATAATAACAGTTGTATGGTTTATTTTATAGATTGACCAATTTTTATATAATATATATTTAAAAATCAGCTGTGGGGACTGATATCACAGTACAGTGATACCTTGTCTTACAAACTTAATTGGTTCTGGGACGAGGTTCTTAAGGTGAAAGGTTTGTAAGACGAATCAATGTTTCCCATAGGAATCAATGGAAAAGCGATTAATGCGTGCAAGTCCAAAATTCACCCCTTTTGCCAGCCGAAGTGCCCGTTTTTGCACTGCTGGGATTCCCCTGTGGCTCCCCTCCATGGGAAACCCCACTTCTGGACTTTTGTGTTTTTGCGATGCTGCAGGGGAATCCCAGCATCGCAAAAACGAGCGCTTCGCTGGCAACAGAAGTCCAGAGTTGGGGTTTCCCAGTGAAGGGAGCATCAGTGAAATCACAACATCGCAAAAACACCGAAGTCCTCGAAACCCCACCTCTGGACCTCTGTGTTTTTGCGATGCTGCGATTTCACTGAGGCTCCCCTCGTTGGGAAACCCCACCTCTGGACTTCCGTTGCCAGCGAAGCACCTGTTTTTGCGCTGCTGGGATTTTCTGGCAGCATCACAAAAACACGGAAGTCCGGAAGTGGGGTTTCCCATGGAGGGGAGCCTCAGGGGCATCCCAGCAGCGCAAAAACGGGTGCTTCACTGGCAACAGAAGTCCGGAGGCGATCCATCCCAGCGGCGGTGGTGGATTTGTAAGGTGAAAATAGTTTGTAAGAAGAGGCAAAAAAATCTTAAACCCCGGGTTTGTATCTCGAAAAGTTTGTATGACGAGGCGTTTGTAAGATGAGGTATCACTGTAGTTGCAACTTCCCATCTCAACTTTCACCAATATTTTCTCAGATATAATTTTTTTTAAAAAATCATTTTTTCCCTGTTAATTCTGTTACAGAATGCCACATGAATACCACAAATAAAAATGAACTGCTGACTTGAAATTCAGTATCTTTTTGATCGGCTAACATTTCAGAATTTCATAAATAATGAAATACAACAGTCTTACCAAGTGATACTCAATATGCACATGACTGCACAGATTATCCCTCATTATAAATCCTTGCTACAATGGCTAAGGTAGGGAAGAATTGTTACCAGAAAAACACATTTAAAAAATAATAATGGAGAATGAGAATTTATTCTGTAGGACTCTAATGAGGAAGTTAAATCCCATTAGTACAGTTTCAAAAATTCATTACCAATTTGGTTCAGGCAGATGAAATTTGCAGTTCAACAATATCAGAAGAGACAATTATTATCTCCAGCACCAACAACAATATGGCCTGTAATACACAGTAATTGAAAGAACTGGAGAACTGAGCTTGCGGGGAAGAAAAGGCAACCTCTTACAAATTGTGCACATTGTACACATCTGTTCTTTTCGGTGTTTTTGGCGTCATTGTTAAAGACAATAGGATGCATTTGCTTTTATGGGGGGGAAAAGAGGGAGGGGGAAGTGGATGGTTTTCCTGGTCTGATGTAAAATTTTCCATAAATATGTCTTTTATAGGAAAACATTCAAAGCACGGCAAAAATCTAGTTCTGCATAAAAAGATAACATTGCAAAAAAGCCATTTGTGGAAAGAATTGGCAAAACACTTATTTGCATATCTTTCACATCATTAAAATAAAGATCAAGCATTTCTAGTCATAGACATTGACTTTTCGGTATTTAACTACGGAGGGTGATTAGTACACCCTTCCTCAACCTAATGCCTCCTCATTTTGCTGAAACTGTACCAGTATATTTAGAGGACACTAAATTAGAAAAAACAGGATTTATTTATTATTTATTTATTTATTTATTGTTAGAGTTGAAAGGGACCATGCAGGTCATCAAGTCCAACCCCCTGCCTGAGCAGGAATCCTATTAATTAATACTATTAATTAATACTAGGGCACAGACATACACAATATAATCGCGGTATATCATATCCTGTTCAAAATATATAAGTTGTCTTGATAGGGAATGTCTTATGAAGGCACAGAATAGACTCACACCATTTTATCAGGTGAAATCAATTCATTGAAGAATAAATATTTATTCATTGAAATTTGTGTCGTAATCTACCATGTCAGACCAATGTGGACTGGTTAATACATGCTTTTCAACATCTCAGTCTGGAGCTGATAGAGACTCGTCCATCCTGAAGTTCCAGTGCCTAAGGAAAGATTGGAATTTGGGGGCTCCTGCAGTAGATCCAGTACCTATTATATATATGTAGTCCTCAATTTATAACAGTTCATTTAGTGACTGTTCGAAAACTGACTTATGACCACTTTTCACACTTGTGTCTGTTGCAGCATCCGATGGTCACGTGGTTTGCATTTGGATACTTGAGAGCTGGTTCATATTTATGATGGTGGCAGTGACCCAGGGTCATGTGATCACCTTTTATAACCTTCTGACAAGCAAAGACAATGGAGAAGCCAGATTCACTTACCAACCATGTTGTTAATTTAACAACTTCAGCGATTCACTTAACAAATGTGGCAAAAAAATGTTGAGGCAAAACTCACTTAACAAATTTTTCACTTAACGTAAATTTGGGGGTCAATTGTGGTAATAAATTGCATATGGTATAAGCTCACTAAGTTACATAGGAATTTTTTTTGTAAAAATAAATGTTTCCTTGTCAAGAGTTACGAATGTGGAAGATAGCCCCATTAACTAGCCACAGAACTGTAACTGAAGTCTTCAAAGAGAAAGAAAACACTGCAACAGGCTTTCTTGTAAGAAATATACTTTACTTTTCCTCCTAGCAAAAATGTTTATTTAAATAAACTATCACTTTTACTCTATGTTACAAACTCTTTAACTATTAACCAATATAACAAACCATCTACAATGCTATCATACAACTACATGCAGGGGGGGGGGCGTTTGCCCAGGTTCGCCTGGTGCACCAGTTGCGGCCCTATTTGGACCGGGAGTCACTGCTCACAGTCACTCATGCCCTCATCACCTTGAGGTTCGATTATTGCAATGCTCTCTACATGGGGCTAACTTTGAAAAGTGTTCATAAACTTCAGATTGTGCCGAATGCGGCCGTGAGAGCCATCGTGGGGCTTTCAGTTTAGGATAAATTAACCATTATTAGTAACCTAAATGGGATAAAGTTGTGGAGTTGTGAGAGTTGAGTTTGGAGAAGCAAGAATCACAATCTTCCTCAACGTTATTAAATGACATGCCAAGTATCTCTTGATTCAAAAAGATGGGAGGGAGGAAAAGCCCAGAAGTTTGAAACGTATAAAAGTCCTTGTCATTGTACATCAGCAAGTAGTCAGCTATTATGATTGACTAAATTTTTGTTGCCAACAAATATTCTGATTTGGCAAATGCGGCCGCGAGAGCCATCGTGGGGCTTCCTAGATTCGCCCACATTTCTGCAACACTCTGCGGCCTGCACTGGCTGCCGATCGGTTTCCGGTCACAATTCAAAGTGTTGGTAATGACCTTTAAAGCCCTACATGGCATTGGGCCAGAATACATCCAGAACCGCCTTCTACCGCACGAATCCCAGCGGCCGATAAGGTCCCACAGAGTTGGCCTTCTCCGGGTCCCGTCGACCAAACAATGTCATTTGGTGGGCCCCAGGGGAAGAGCCTTCTCTGTGGCGGCTCCAGTCCTCTGGAATCAGCTCCCCCCAGAGATTAGAATGGCCCCCACCCTCCTTGTCTTTCGCAAACTTCTTAAGACCCACCTTTGTCGCCAGGCATGAGGGTGTTAAGTTATTCTTTCCCCCTAGGCCACTACAAGTTATGCATGGTATGTTTGTGTGCATGTTTGGTTTTTTATAATAAGGATTTTTAGTTGTTTTATTAAATTGGATTGTTACATGTTGTTTTACCATTGTTGTTAGCCGCCCCGAGTCTGCGGAGAGGGGCGGTATACAAATCCAATAAATAAATAAATAAAATAACTACTACATAACTTCCACAACTACTACAATTACCACAACTATTACAACTACCACATTTATGCAAGGGTGTATCTTTCTTTTATATAGTTTCCAACCAATCAGGTTGCAACACAATTGGTAAGCCTATGATTACACACTAATTATTGCTTACATCAGCCATTACCATAGTTACAGACCATTTTTTTGCCTTGTAATATTATCTCAGGATGTACTAACTCCTGACAAAAGGAAATAAACTTGTTCATTTTCTATGGCTTTACCCACATCCCTATTAATTAATTACTGACATATTCTTTCAGTTTAGGATAAATTAACCATTATTAGTAACCTAAATGGGATAACGTTGTGGAGTTGTGAGAGTTGAGTTTGGAGAAGCAAGAATCACAATCTTCCTCAATGTTATTAAATGACATGCCAAGTATCTCTTGATTCAAAAAGATGGGAGGGAGGAAAAGCCCAGAAGTTTGAAACGTATAAAAGTCCTTGTCATTGTACATCAGCAAGTAGTCAGCTATTATGATTGACTAAATTTTTGTTGGCAACAAAGATTCTGATTTGGCGAACCATTTTTGAGTCTTAAGGACAATATTTAGACAGCATCATATGAGTGGTTAAAAATTGTATAGTTTACTATCATCACTGTATTGATGATTCTGCACCTCAAACTGACAGTTGATCTTTATTTATTTTGTATTTATTTATTTATTTTATTTATTAGATTTGTATGCCGCCCCTCTCCGTAGACTCGGGGCAGCTCACAACATACAATAGAACAATTCACAACAAATCTAATAAATTTTAAAAAAATTTAAAAACCCCATTATTAAACCAGACATACACACAGACATACCATACATAAATTGTATAGGCCCGGGGGAGGGGGGAATGCCTCAATTCCCCCATGCCTGACGGCAGAGGTGAGTTTTAAGGAGTTTACGGAAGGCAAGGAGTGCGGGGGCAGTTCTAATCTCCGGGGGGAGCTGGTTCCAGAGAGTCGGGACTGCCATAGAGAAGGCTCTTCCCCTGGGACCCCCCCAGATGACATTGTTTAGTTGACGGGACCCGGAGAAGACCAACTCTGTGGGACCTAATCGGTCGCTGGGATTCGTGCGGCAGAAGGCGGTCCCGGAGATATTCTGGTCCGATGCCATGAAGGGCTTTATAGGTTATAACCAACACTTTGAATTGTGACCGGAAACTGATTGGCAACCAATGCAGACTGCGGAGTGTTGGTGTAACATGGACATACCTAGGGAAGCCCATGGTTGCTCTTGCAGCTGCATTCTGCACGATCTGAAGTTCCCGAACACTTTTCAAAGGTAGCCCCATGTAGAGAGCATTACAGTAGTCGAATCTCGAGGTGATGAGGGCATAGTTTTGTAGACCCTGTAGAGTTAATTTTCTTAGAGGTTTCCAACATGCAAGAAGCAGAAAAACCTGTGACTTGTTTTATCAATAGTATAGAAACTATAAAAGCGGCTACCTATTTAGGGGGGGAAATATTTTGGCTTCTCAATCACAAATGTCTCAGAAGATCTGTGATTTACATCCAGGTTTTGAGATAGAAATCATGATAACAAGAATATTTTCTCCATCCATAAAATAAAATGAGCCAGATCTTGGCCACTAGAATAATGTTCTATGCACTGGTGCCTTCCATGGATTGAAGTGCTCCTGGCTATTGACATTTATCGTAGGTCTAAAGAACAAAATATACCCCTTTCTGATAATTACTCCAGATGCTTCTATTCAAAGGGAGTTGATTTGAAGATTCAGCAGAGTTATTTTAAAAAAATAACTCTAAAAAACTATCTTAAATAGCTTTTAATTATATTTTATAGCAACATTTCCCAGTCTGGTGCTTTCAGATGTGCTTGGAATAGCAAACACACAATATCACACAACATTTCCTAAGGACTATGAGCTGAAGCTTTCTCTAAAACATCTGAAAGGTGGGATGGGGTTTGTCCCATTGTTTTAAAGCCTATGTAAAAATAATGTTATTTAAAATGAAAACATATTTAGACAGAATAAAAAGCCAAAGTAAAAGTGGTTACTATTGAATCATGTAAAACAGGGAGGGGAGACATCTTTTCTTTTGCATTTGTGATTGAGAAGCCAAAAGATTTTTTCCTAAATACGTAGTCCCTGCTATAGTTTCTGTTCTATTGATCAAACAAATCATTAGAATCAAGAGTACATTTTTCTTCTTCTTGCCTATTTGTAACTCTACAGAGTCTGCAAAATTAAAGAGTACAACTGTTAATTTGGGGTGCAGAATCATCAATACAGTGATGATAGTCAACTATATATCTTTATCCACAGACAGCAGTGAGTTGCTACAGTATGGTATGGTTCTACGAACTGGTAGCAGCGGTGGCAGGAGGCTTCGCCTACCCACTCTGGATGCTTCTGTGCCTGCACAGAAGTGGTGCGTGCACAAACTGGTAGGGATGGGATTTAGAACTCATCACTGCCCAAAGGCCACCCACATGATGCTGTCAAAATATTGTCCTAGTGTCTGACTAAGTGTGTGAAATGAACAGGCCCAGTCTAATAAAAGTGAATAGCTGGGGATGTTTTATCCTTCTGAGTCAAGAATAATTCCATCCTTAGCACTGGATGGGGTTGCACTTCCCCCTCCAGGAGTGGTGTACAATTTTTTTTTTCTGGGGGGGGGGTTAGGCTTATAATTCATACTCAAGCACCAGATAACAGAAAGGGCAGAAAGGTCTTTGTGGAAATTCGTTGTGCCAATTGCAACCATAACTCGACTGGGAGGCCATTAAGACACCCAATTGAAGCTTTGGCCACATTGTGTTAGTCTACTCTATGGCAATGTATTGTGCATGGGGCTGCTCTTTAAGACCATGTACAAACTGCAGCTGGTGGAGATTGCAGCGGCACAAGTCATTATGGGTGCACAACTCTACTGAATGCTCATGTAGCACTTCTTTTGTGAACAGTGCTGGTTACCAATAAGCTTCCAGATACAATGTAAAGTCACTTATAAAGCCATTAATAGCAAAAGGTCTGTCTATCAATAGTTTCTTCATGTCCTTTATGCTCCAGGTTCCCTTAATTAAGCACAATGGAAACAATGCTGTATTCTGGAACAATATTCCCGCTGAGATTTGAAGCTCTCAACTTGATCTTATTTAAATAAGCCCTTAAAACCTGGTTCTTCCCCCAAGCCTTAGACTAGAATGGTGACAGACTTCTTGCATGATGTTTGTTTTTCTACATTTTTCTTTTTTTAGGCTATGTATACATTTGTTGCTTACTGCCCAGAGCTGTGACAGATTGGGGTGGCCTACAAATCTCATAAATAAATAATGAAGGTATGATCTAAAAATGGCATCAATGGCATTTGATTTATTATGGTATGTATTGCATGGTGATGTTCAATTGGAAAGTTTGCAAGTTTTTGATTCAAGGGGATTATTTTATTTATTTATTATTTTTTCAAAGCATTCTAGAAACTTTGAGTAACCTTTTCAACCAACTGATTTATAGTTGGGGGATGTGATCCTGATATTATAAATCCAATTGTGTTCTTTTTCAAATGTATCCGAAACTGTTCAGCTATGAACTGTTAATCATTGTACTTTGGTTATTGTTTGGGAATATCTCTTGTAAAGAGCTTTCTTCTGATATGGACCGTTGCTGTTGAAAACATTAGAAACAGCTCTAGTCAGTTGGGATATGTATCTACTATGTAAGCAGTCCTCCAAAGTTTACATGAATTATTTGCTATTACAAAACAGACCTTTACTTGTGTTATATTTTGGACAGGTTAGCATTAAAAATTGTTCAGTTTTGATCTATTATCAGCCACTAAGAAAATGTATGAGTTAACAACTTTATTATTCTAAGATGTCCCACAGATAATTCCTACAATGGTCAATTTGTCAGCTTGGATGATATGATGATACCAGTAGAAGAGAATACGTAGCTCAGATTTGAACTATAAAATTCTTAGTGGTCTCTGAGTTTATATAGTTATAGTTTATAACTCTCTATAGACAGTGTCAAGTGCTCCTGTTGATGTTATTTAGTTGGGTAATGAAATGTCTGCAAAGAAGCTCAGTGACCACCAAGAACTCAATGATATGATAATTCTCCATCCCCCCATGATTCAATAAAAGTGAAGTTTAAACTCAACATGGCACTGATAAAATGCTATAAATTTGTATTTCCTGTTTGCAGCATCCTGAGTATTCTATACTTGAAACAGTGTTAATTCCCCAAGTTTCTCCTTTGAACCACTTCAGTTGCCAAAGAAATCTCCATCTCATATGGATTTTTCAGATTGTTTATCTTGTAGAGGTAAACTACTAGACCATCTGTCTGCATTTACATGACTGTCTGTCCCTCCAAATTAAACTTAATTGTGCCTTCAAAAGAAGAAAGCTGATGCTGAATTCAAACAGCTGCTGTAAGTGGAATCTCCTTTTTGTGAACCGAAAAATGACAGTAATGACTAATGTTGGTTGATGAGGGTAAACATTTTCCAGTGCAAGTATTGGTGGAAGCATTTAACTTCCCAAAGTAAACTCAGTCATTTTGGATAATTGTGCATAATTTTTGACTGCAGCTGGGAGTATTCATGATGCAAAGATCAGGCATACCACTATCTTTCAGGATGTGTGACATAATTGGGCCAATTCTGTATTGGATCAGAAGTCAAATTTACTGATAAGAAAGGATTATAATGTGTCATCAGTCATTGATTACCTTTTATTCACAGTTTTGTTCAGTGTCTCAGCTTCCTTCATGATCAATAGATGAAGCTTGCTAGCTTGGTTTAGCAGAAATACAGGTGGTCTTTGATTTATGACCACCATCAAATCCAAATTTAAATCCCTATTTTATTTTTATTATCACATTCTTCAACTAATGCAAGTCCCACTGTGCTCTTTTTACAATAAGAGCTTATCTTACCAAACAGTTTCCCTTTTCCTGACAAAAGGCTGTCTGAATATTACCACCTTATTTTCTGGGTATAAGATGCATCCCCCCACCCCCCCACCGCGAAAATGTAAGGCAAGGAACCCAAAAACCTTTTCCTCGTTTTCCTTATTGTAAATCTAGGTGTGTCTTATAGTCCAAAAAATACGGTAATTTTATTGTATTTTTGCAGGTGTTTCCTTTGAGCTGATGTGTGTGAATCTCCGCAACAACAATGGCAGAATTAATTTTGGCTTATAGTTCTAATGCAGGTAGTCTTTGACTTACAGCCAAAATTGAGCCCAAAGTTTTTGTTCCTAAGCAAGACATTTGTTAAGTTTTGTAACTTTGAACGGTCTCTAAATGAACTGTTATGAGTCGAGGACTACCTGTACCTGCAGTATTAGTATGAGAAGGCAAAATTACAAAATTGCATCTCGCTTATGTCATGCGCGGAAATTCACTGGAGAAAGCAATTATATTTGAAATATGTAATGGTATAAGGAAACTGAAGCTGACACCAGCAAGAGTATAGAACAATTCAAATAAATAGTGCAAGATCAAAACATGTGAAAAGATCTAGCCCATAGAATCGCTAAGGGACAAACATGACTGAAGGGACAACACTATCCTCATAGTATTACCACAATTCCCATGAAAATAGCAATTTCAAAGTGTTGGTTATGACCTATAAAGCCCTTCATGGCATCGGACCAGAATATCTCCGGGACCGCCTTCTGCCACACAAATCCCAGCAACCGATTAGGTCCCACAGAGTTGGCCTTCTCTGGGTCCCGTCGACTAAACAATGTCACTTGGCGGGACCCAGGGGAAGAGCCTTCTCTGTGGTGGCCCCGACCCTCTGGAACCAATTCCCCCCAGAGATCAGAATTGCCCCCACCTTCCTCTCCTTTCGCAAGCTCCTTAAAATCCACCTCTGTCGTCAGGCATGGGGGAACTGAGATATGCCCTTCCCCCTAGGCCTATACAATTTATGCATGGCATGTTTGTGTGTATGTTTAGTTTTTTAAATTAGGATTTTAAAAATTATTTTAAATATTAGATTTGTTATATGTTGTTTCACTATTGTTGTTAGCCGCCCCGAGTCTGCGGAGAGGGGCGGCATACAAATCTAATAAATAATAATAATAATAATAATAATATAATTTCAAATGCTCTCTCAAATGTTTAATCTGCCTTTACTGACAATATTTTTAATGTGTTCTGTCAGATTTTACAGACTAGCTAGTTTTTCAAGGCACTGCTTGTTTTTATCTTCACAAAACTTGCAATCTTCAAACAACTTACCATATTTTTCTTACTGTTATAAGACACACTGGAGTATAAGACGCAAGGAGGAAAATAGGGAAAAAATAATTTGCCTACGAGGTATTCAGCTGGCTAGTCTTTAGTCTGGTCAGCTTCAGCACATTAGTTTGCTGGTTTGGAGCCCAGGTGCTTGCTTTTTATCCCCTGATTGGGGATAAATAAATAAATAAATAAATAACAAAATAACTTCTCTCTCTATTCAGAAACAATGAGAAAATCAGGCAAAGGGATGATTGCTTTGCTAGCAAAGCACAGAAGATGCTTCACTCTTTAGCACCTCATTAGGGCTGAAAGAAAGGTGCAAGATTGCTTGCTAGCAAAGCACAGAAGATTGCTCCACTGTTAGCACCTTGTTAATGCTGAAAAAAGGCTTAGTTTATTTTTGGGGGGAGCAGCAATGAAAGGAGCAGACAAAAGGAAGATTGCTTAGCTAGCAAAGCACAGAAGAGCACATTAGCATCATGTTAGGGCTAAAAAAAAGCTTAGTAAAAGCTACATCCAGAGTATAAGACGCACCCAAAATTTCAGCCTTTTTTTAGGGGGGGGGAGGTGCGTCATATACTCTGAAAAATATGGTAAATATATTAATATCCTTGCTCTTCTTGTTTATGCTTATAAAACTTACAATTGCTCTGTAATCAATAATGGTTTTGATCTCAAATGTTTCTGCATTGTTTTTATTAGTTGTCCAAAGCTGAATTACAAAGAATCATGTGTAATGCTTAAGCTCCATTATAAACTATGCCTTGCCTCCTATAATGCTTACTAAAACAGACAACTTCTTTTCAGCAACTACTCTATTTTTTGCCTTAAATATTTTCAACTATGAATGTAACAATCCTCAAATACATGCATCTTTCTATTAAAGCTCATCACATTTTAGATACTTTTTCCCATGCGTCTTTATTGGTATATTTGTTTTTATGCCTTTCCACCCCCATGAGACAAGGCCTGAGAGGCTTATTATTACTGCTATGCTATTGCAATTATTTTATAATCCCACTTTGGTTGATATTGTTGTGTCTTTTCTGCTGATCAAGCAAAAGATACCAAAGTAAAGGGCAGGTTTGTCTGCCACTGGCTTTCATCCTTCTACAAGAATTAAATCCCAGACTCTGCAAGATTACAACACACATAGGCAGCACAAGCAACCATATCAAATCCCAGGCATTCCTAATTAGCCAATAACAATAAATAACATTCTCCAGTGACCAATCTGTCTAAATATTATCAGTCATAGCAACATTTTATTTTTAAGTATGTATCGCAATTTTTCAGGCACCTGAAAATGTCAAATGTGAAAATGGTAGATTTATATTTGCATGACTTATAACACCTTCTCTTGACAGAAAGCACCAACCAGTGGCATTGTCCAGTTAAGTGCATAATTTATTGCAAAAGCTAATTTCCTGTCATGTTTATTATGTGTGGAATAGCCAATCCTTGTATATTTACTCAATAAGTTCTTACTAGGTGCTTATTCCTGAATAAATAAACTTAAAAGAAATACAAGAATGCAATCATCCCTTGTAGAAGGTGCTTGATCTGATATTTTATTCTGTTTTCTTAAAAAAAGATTCAAAATATTATTTGACATTTTGTTTTCTTTTTCCTTTTCCTGCTGCATTTTCAGGAATTGCAACAGGATTGAGCAGCATAGAAGTCAAATAAATTAAATTAAAGATAAGAGAAAGAACTGGGGAAAGAAAACACAAAATACAAAGAATGACCAGTAGATTTAGAACAACTGTGGCAAAAATAGCAATTATAGTATCTATGTAATAGGCACGTTGGGGGCAATTCTCAGAATATCTGAAACACAATTTGAACACTTATCAGCATTGGCAAAATCAGAACCAGTCAATTGCAAAAGGCAGTTTTACTTGAAACAGTTTGTGCTGTGATGATACTTTTAATACCATTAAAAAATAGCAGGAGCGGGCTACCATTCCTGGCCCTACCAAAACGGGACAGGAGCACGCCCCTGCTTTCCCCCTTTGTGTGTGTGCGCGCGCATGTGCACAGGCATGATTTCTGGGGGGTTTTCACTTCTGTGCATGCGCAGAAGCAAAAAAATCCAGAAATGGCAAACATGTAAGTGCCTGCTCGCCACTGCCCCCCCATTTGCCCTCTGGCCACCGTTCATCTCGCTTGCCTCTGGCTCTTGGGGCAAAGGGGGGCAGCACGGGCAGTGGGGGAGCCGGCATGAGAGGCAAGCAAGAGGCGAACGGTGGGGGAAGGCAGCGCTCATGGTAGCACAGGGCAGGCAGGACAGGGTAGGTCCGGAGAGGCGCCGGTGGCGCGTGCACACATGTGCATGCCCGGCATTGCCACCGGTGCTAACCTACGTGCTACATGGCTACCACCAGAACTGTGTTCCCCACCGTTGAGGCAGGGGCCCACCACTGAAAAAAACCCTTCCTATTCCTGGTCCTATTCCATACATCGAAGGGTTGATAAAAATGCCAAATCCAATCTAAACTCATAAATCTCATTTATTATGTTAATAAACACCTGGTTTATATGCTTGTGCAGCTAACCATACTAATACAGTTTAAACATCTGTTTGACTCTATGATAGAAATAATGATGTAACCTCTCATAAATATCCACATAAAGATACACATGAATTGACCTAGGCACATTTCAATGTGAATATACATCCAATTTTGCCTTTTCGTATATGACGTTGTTGTTGATGATAGCGATGACATATGAATGGCCATGCTGACAGTGAATCAGCCTTATTTCAGAAATAAAGAATATTAAATATCAAACCCACCCTTTCATATTTGTTTGTCTCAGATTTTATTCATCTTCTTCCCTTCTTATACCCTGATTTGGAACTATAACACCATCTGCTGATATACATGAAGACTACAGTGTAGGTAAAAAAAGTAATAAGCAAGGGGCAGGGGGAACTAAATGCTACCCCAAGGTAAATATTGCTGATTTTATTTTCTATATTTAAATATACTTGCTTCCCAAGGTATGCCCATGTTACACCAACACTCCGTAGTCTGCATTGGTTGACGATTAATTTCCGGTCACAATTCAAAGTGTTGGTTATGACCTATAAAGCCCTTCATGGCATCGGACCAGAAAATCTCTGGGACAGCCTTCTGCCACACGAATCCCAGCGACCAATTAGGTCCCACAGAGTTGGCCTTCTCCGGGTCCCGTTGAATAAACAATGTTGTTTGGCGGGTCCCAGGGGAAGAGCCTTCTCTGTGGCGGCCACGACCCTCTGGAACCAGCTCCCCCCTGAGATTAGAACTGCCCCCACCCTCCTTGCCTTTAGTAAACTCCTTAAAACCCACCTCTGCCAACAGGCATGGGGGAACTGAGATAACTTCCCCAGGCCTATATTGTTTATTGCATGTTGTTTGCATGTTTATTAAATTATGGGTTTTTAGTTTTAATTATTAGATTTGTATTGTACATTGTTTTTCTATTACTGCTGTGAGCCGCCCCGAGTCTACGGAGAGTGGCGGCATACAAATTAAATAAATAAATAAATAAATAAATAAATAAATAAATAAATACTTCTATTCCAATATTTGCACTGCATTAATATTGTAAATAAGAATAAAAATCATTTAAAAAACACATACTCATCTTACTAAAGGAGCACAGGGTGGCACTCTTAAGTAAATTTCTTACTCATGGCCAATTCTAAATAAGGTTTAGTATGTTTTGAGAATGCATCTAATATGTACTTCCTCCTGCCATTTCACGTAAAAGTTTTGATAAAGAGCTATAGAGGACTCTGATAAAAATTATATAAAATCTGCACAATTTCTGGTTTTTTAAAAAAAATGGATAAATTTAAATTATCAGTCTACTGTGGTTTTTGAATATTTGATTTATAATCAGTCAGAATAGCTAGGTTAAATAGCTATTGCTAAAAATGAAAAGGCAGATCTTCTGGTAGAACTTTTAATAATTGGAAAGTTTCAGGTGGAATAAGATGATTTAATAGCGTGCACATTCTAAAAATAAATTTGCTCATTAGATAAATGTTAATTCTGTAGGATGAGCTTCTTCCACCAGAGGGCAATGTTATACTTTGAAGATTGATCTTTTAATTAATAACAAGAATTTTTTTTGGCGGGGGGGGGGGGCGTAGAGATCTAAACCCAGCATGATTTGAACAGGTCTTTTGTCAATTATTTCAAGAAATAATGATTTTCTAAGCATTATTAACAAATGCAAACTGTATAAATAAAACAGTGGCAGAACATAGTTTTCTAGAACACGTTCTCGGTCTGAACTCCTAATGATTATAAAACTACAACTAATTAGGTTGGAGTGGACTCATTATGATGTTACCGTATTCACTAGCCACTGTCCTACTGGCTCCTCAATTTAAAACCATTTGTTTAGTGATTGTTTGAAGCTACAATGGCCCTGAGAAAAGGACCATTTTCACACTTATCTCAATATCCTCATAGTCATATGATAAAAATTCAGATTCTTGTCAATTGGTTCATACCTATGATGGTTGCAGTGTCCCAGGAACATGTGATCACCTTTTGTGTCCTTCTAACCAGAAGCCAAATTCATTTAACAACTGTTTTACTAACTTAACAACTGCAGTGATTCACTTAACTATTGTGACAAAAAAATGGGGCAAAACACATTTAACAAGTACTGTATTTTTAGAAGTATAAGACACACTGGAATATACGATACACCTTAGTTTGCAGTGAGAAAAACAAGGGGAAAAATTCTGCCTCTGCCTCCCAGTGAACAGCAAACAGTATAGATCAGTGGTCCCCAACGTTTTTTCCACCAGGGACCAGTTTCAGCAAGACAATTTTTCTATGGCCCAGTGGGGGCGGAAAGGGGCGTGGTTGGGGGCGGGATTAAGCATGGGGTGCTGGTCCTCCCCGCCCCTCTTTCCCGCCATCGTCCTGTGGCCGGCAGAACCTGCCTCCCAAGCCCTCTTGCCCAGCGGGAGCTAAGCGCTGGAGAGAGGGGGTCAGGCTGGCCCTCCTGCCTCCCCCCAGCCAAAAACACAAAAGCGCCCCGCGGCAGAAGCCAAAAGAGGCTTGAGCCTCTCGGTCCTTCCCGCCCCTCTGTCCCATCCATCGTCCTGTGGCCGGCAGAACCTGCCTCCCGAGGCCTCTTGCCCGGCGGGAGGCGAAGCGCTGGAGGGAGGGGGTGGCGGCATGAGGGCCGGCAGCTGCTGACTCCACGGACCGGTGCAACATGCCCCGCGGCCCGGTACTGGTCCGCGGCCCGGTGGTTGGGGACCCCTGGTATAGATGATATACACTGTTTGCTGTACAGTGGTACCTCTAGATACGAGCTGCTCTACATGCAAGTATTCCAAGTTACGAGCCGCGACGTTAGCGAAATTTCTGTTCGACACCCGAGCTCAAATTCGGGATACGAGCTGAGCTTCCACTAGGTGGTGCAAGAATCTCCTTGCTTCCGGTTATCTTGGCGCAAAAAAACAAAGTCTAAAGGCATTCGTTCGAGATGCGAGTTGATCGACTTACAAGCTCGGGTCTGGAACGAATTAAACTTGTATGTCGAGGTACCACTGTATATCTCTGTGCATGTGTGCCTGACTAATAGAAATAGCAAAGAATTAATACCAGAAAGTTTTCTTAAATGTAATCACACTAATTGATTCCAATTATTTAAATAGACATACTCCAAACATGACTAAGTCAGGGTTTAACTCAGCTGCCTTGTCTTAATACTAAAACAGGACACTGTTACATTTCAGACTATATTTGTACAGATTCTGTTAAAATAGATGTGGCTTTCTGGAAGTATACATTAGTCTTTGCTATTTAAAAGAAAATACAAAAGCCCCGGGCCTCTTCAGATCAAGCAATTATTTTAAAAAGCTTCTGCGTTTTGTTAAGATGTCTAGAACAATAATAAAGCAGTCTTTATTATAAATCTAATAATTTGAACATTCTACAGACTTTTATACTTATTGGCTTACCTTCTTGCATCCAGTTTCAACAGTCTGATAAGTACAAGAAAATAAAATTCTGCCTCCACCTGTCCCTCGCAGCAAAAGTGTTGGTTATGACCTATAAAGCCCTTCATGGCACCGGGCCAGATTATCTCAGGGACCGCCTTCTGCCGCACGAATCCCAGCAACCAGTTAGGTCCCACAGAGTGGGCTTTCTCTGGGTCCCGTCAACTAAACAATGTCGGTTGGCGGGGCCCAGGGGAAGAGCCTTCTCTGTGGCGGCCCTGGCCCTCTGGAACCAACTCCCCCCAGAGATTAGAATAGCCCCCACCCTCCTTGCCTTACGTAAGCTCCTCAAAACCCACCTCTGCCATCAGTCATGGGGGAACTAAGATAATCTTTTCCCCTAGGCTTCTACAATTTATGCATGGTATGTTTGTATGTATGATTGGTTTTATAACAAGGGTTTTTAGCTGTTTTAGTATTGGATTTTTACATTCTGTTTTTGTCACTGTTGTTAGCCGTCCCGAGTCCACGGAGAGGGGCGGCATACAAATCAAATCAAATCAAGTCAAGTCAAGTCACGTCACGTCAAGTCAAGTCAAGTCAAGTCTAGTCAAATCAATCAATAAATCAATCCCTTTGGGATTGGGCGGCATATAAATCAAATATGGTAAATTAAATTAAATTAAATTAAATTAGCCTCTTGCAGCTTTAGTTTCATTTTCATTTTAGCATATTATCCCTATTTCCTGTTTTGGTTAAAGTTTTTTTTATCTATTATGAAAGTCGTTTAGATCAAATAAATAAATTAGATTCAACTTCTAAGAATCAAATAAATTCTTGGAAGTCAGTAAGTATCATGACTCCTTCTACCTCCACGTTTGGCTGAAATGCAGCGAAAGCAACAGTAATCTGACTCAAGTAAGGAAGTATTTGTACAGATATTCCTTGTTCAGTAACCAAAATTGGGACCAGTAATTTGGTTGTTAAGTAAAATGATTGCTAAGTGAAACCACAACTTTATTTATAGTCTTGCGTCGGCTTTTCTTTGCTTTACAGACCTGTAAAATTCATAAATAGGAGGACTGCTTGTAATCACAGTCATAACTGAGAAAACTCACTAAAGAGGCAACCACTAAATGATTATATTTTAGAGACTGATTCTGTACTATGCTTTGAGCTCTGATTCTGTTGTGTTCAGACAAGCATTGAAGTTGGTTAGATCAAATAAATAAATTAGATTCAACTTCTAAGAATCCAATCTGCAAGGATAAAAGGCATTTTGCTTTCAGTGCCAAGCTTTCAAAAACCAAGCAAGCAATAAACAGCAGAAATCGACTCATGTTTCTTCATTATCAACAGATTAATGCTTATTTATTCAAAGCTTTTCTATCCTGCGGCTGACAGGGCAACTTCTAAAGGAGCTTAGGGATGATCAATATAATAAAATACAATATAAACAAGCCCATGCTAGCTTGCAGGATTAGAAAACACAAAAGGAAAACTGGGATGTAAAGATAACAAATGCAGACTAAGATTTTTAAATGTTAGAGAGTCATAGTCTTACAATGACTTCTCAGTTCCGGGTGTTTTAAGCAGACTTTCTCATCCAATACTCCTTAATAACTTCAACAAGGAGGCTCTGGAATGCTGAGATGGGAAAATGAGAACTCTTTTTAATTGGCCTTTGTGATGGATTCCTCTAACTCTATGCTCTTCTGCCTGACTTTCTTTATAAAAAGGGTTTAGCTTTAGGGGGGAAAGTCCATATCTCTTCTTAATTTTCTCTCTTTTGTGACACTCATGGAATCCATAATTATTGGTTAATTAGGAAATCAAACTCAAGGGCAAGCCTCCAGCTACTAGGGAACATTGGGAATTGACCATTCCCTGGGATTCCAGGGGAATATATTATTTAAATTTAGCATTAAATGAACTTGTCCCTGGAGATAAAACTGAGTGAAAATTATTTGTTTTGGTGATGTTTACATTTCAAATGTCATTATTTCATGCATGTTTTCTGTAATAATTGTGAGTGTTCCCTGCCAGCCTTTGGAGATGTCAGATTTAAAAAAGGAAGAAGACATAGAAGCAGTGATGGGCTCCTATGGGTACTGTTAGATACACAGTACTGGTAGCAAAATTTTGGTTAGGTACACAGTACCAGTAGCAAAATTTGGAATTTTTTTCTTTTTTCCCTTCTGGGCTCTAGGTATGTTTTTCCTATCACAGTAAATGAGATTGAATGTGTATAATTTTAGAAGAGCTGTGCATGCATCTCTGTGTGTACATACACATACAGTTTATATAGTAGATAATGTGTATTTTTGTGTCCCTGTGTGTAATATGTATGTACACATATGGCATATATATACATAGAATTAAATAGTATATTTTGGATGTTCAGTAATAGTAAATAGATAGGGAAATTGTATCTCTTTGAGGCAAGGAGAGGCCAGGCACCCTAACCCTAACTCTTGACGTCAGTGACGTCAAGTTGGCCACCTTTAAGCCAGTCACATGACCTTTAAGCCACCCCAGTCACATGATCATAAAGCCACTCCCACTTGGTCATATGGCTGGCAAGCCACACCCACAAAATGAGCCACACCCACAGTGTGGTAGTAAAAAAATTTGTAGCCCTTCACTGCGTAGAAGCTGTCAATTATCCTAATTTAAGAGATGTGGAGGAGGATAGTGGTTATGAGAACTTAACAGAAAATCCATTGGATGTTAGTATGGATAGTAATACTTCTTCTGATAATGGGGGTGTTGAGAATAGCCCTTGGTTAAGTGCCAAATTTAGGAGGTCAGAGAAAAGAAAAGACAAACTTGGGGGAAAGAGGTTTTGAATATGCTATTCAGAGTGTGTAAATTAGTTAATTACCTCACATGCGGAATTGACCAGAAATGATGGATGTTTTTCTGCAAAGTGAAAAAGGCAAGATGGATGTTCCTGCCGTTTCCCCGGAGAAGTAAGTTTTTATATTGCATGATAAAACTATTTGAAAGGAGCGTGAACCTGACCCAGGGATAAGGAGCCTTGGAAGATTATAGCAATTTTATTTACTACATACATTTCTTATATTTTCTATCTCTCTATATTACAATTTCTCTCCATATTAATTAATTTAATTTATCACCAATTATCTTTTATAATAAAATTGTCCACCCAGAGTTCTTTGGGAGTGGGGCGGCCTATAAGCAATAAATAAATAAATAAATAAATAAATAAATAAATAAATAAATAAATAAATAAATAAATAAATAAATAAATAAATAAATAAATAAATAAATAATAAATTAATAAATTAATTAATTAATAAATAAATAAATAAATACCAATTCCCTTTTCACATTCGATCTACTGTTCTATTTTCCTCTAATCAATATACATCATCACCCTCAAATATTATATCAAAAATCTCTTTGTTTAATTAACGGTCCACAGTTAGATATGTCAAGTTCCTTATATCACTTTTTCTACTAAATCTGTTTGCCATAAATAATATGGATGTATATATATGTATGTCTTATTGATTTATTTATTTATTCATTCATTCATTCATTCATTCATTCATTCATTCGATTTTTTTATGCCGCCTTTCTCCTTAGACTCAGGGCAACTTACAACATGTTAGCATGTTTTTAACAGAGCCAGTATATTTCCCCCTTAATTACCACTGAACCATTTTACAATAAGCCTCCCATTTATTCATCTATCCAACAGAATTGGAAAAGACCTTGTAGGTCATCCAGTCTAACCCCCCCCCCCCCCACACACACACCAGTTGGAATTGCAATTGGAGCCCTCAACATAAGAGCAGATCTAGGCAATCTTCACAAACTGAAAACCGTCCTGAGGGGAGTCTGTGTTAATTGCCTGGATATTAGATATAATTTTCAGGTCTTATGTAGGTTATAATACATTAAACTCAAATCAGATGTCTTATCTTGATGTGTGAAGCCTGCTTTGTAACTTCCTCATATCTTTCGGTTCAAGATCATTCTTCAGATAAGATTATGTTGGAGACAATCAATGAACAGACCACACTAAATGCCAGTTTCACATTTAGAAGTAGAGTTTGATCTAATTTTGTTCTACTCCAAGCAAGAAAACCCAGTTGTTTATGATAAAAGCTGGAGAATGAAGGACAATGAGGCGGTTTCTATGTTAGACAGATTATTGATTGGATTTTAGAAAAATCAGATGGAAGAAGAGAAAAGAAATGAAATAAATTAGAGTAAAAGTAAGATGACACCAGAGAAAGTATGACTCTTATACAAAACAGCATTTTTAATTATTGGGATTATTGTCACCATACAAACTGATTGCTTTATCTCTTTGTTTATTTTCTATTGCCATTTTAGTATTCTCTGTATTTTAATTCCTGTATGATTAAAATTTTAGAACACATTTAAAACTTTTAATTTTTTTTTTACAAAAGCTGATTTAAATCTGATATATTCAAAACATTCTTATATTTGATTCAGCTATTGACATGGTTCACACTTTTTAAAAGTTATGGCTTGTTTAACCGTGGTCTATGGTGTTGTTCACATGATGTACTGAGCATAAACAAATCGATCTCTTTGTGTTTAGTGCTATACATGACTGCTTGGCTACATCCATGAATTTAGTTATATCATCAGTTTCATGCATTGTACCAGAAGAATTAAATTAATATTTCACTTACCTGAACATAATTATAAACAGAGACTGAACTCAGAATACCTGAGAGCACAGATGGTAAAAGCAGAATTATTTGTTTTCTGGCTTTATTGCTTTGAAGGTGATGAAGGGCTCAAGTGTTGCTTGTTTGTATATTTGCCTCACCTAGCAGGTAACTGCAAATCTCCCTGGTGCTGCTTTCTTCTTTTGGATGAGATCATGAGATGTTCCATCAAGGGAATTTGATAGCCAACACAGATCCATGAGAATGATTTTCCAGGCTGTATAAGCTCCATCTCATAAAACAAGGAATCTCTAGAAATGAATTCTGCTTTCTGTGATGAATTTTCATCTACTCAAAATAAGCCTTTTAAATATAAAGAAGAAGTTATCAAGCAATTTTGGTTGAGATTTGAAATTCTGAAGAGGCAACTGGATTAAGCCAAATGAGGAGTGATGATGCATTCAACAAAAGCAACTTGTATGGTTTTATTTTTAATAAATGGATTTCTTAAGACTTAAATTTTACCGGTTTATAATTTGGAAATTAGAAAAATAAAGCAGGGGAGAATTTATCAGGTTTTTTCAGGTAGCAAAAGAACACATTTGCCACAATCCAGCATTTTATAAATCTTAAAACCTTTGTGCTAAATTGATTCTGATAATAGTGGCTATGGATTTGGAATGGTGATTTTTCAAATAAATGCCATTTCTAAAAAAAGCGTTATGACCTTTATTTATTTATTTATTTATTTATTTATTTATTTATTTTATTAGATTTGTATGTCGCCCCCCTCCGAAGACTCGGGGCGGCTAACAACAATAAAAAAGACAATGTAACAAATCTAATATATTAAAAAATAATCTTAAAAAACTCAATTTAAGAGACCAATCATACAAACAAGCATACCATGTATAAATTCTATAAGCCTAGGGGAAAGGGAAAAAAATTCAATTCCCCCATGTCTGATGACAGAGGTGGGTTTTAAGGAGCTTGCGAAAGGAAAGGAGGGAGGGGGGAACTCTGATATCTGGGGGGAGCTGGTTCCAGAGGGTCGGGGCCACCACAGCTCTTCCCCTGGATCCCGCCAAATGACATTGTTTAGTCGACGGGACCCGGAGAAGACCAACTCTGTGGGACCTAACCGGTCGCTGGGATTCGTGCGGCAGAAGGCGGTCCCAGAGATATTCTGGTCCGATGCCATGAAGGGCTTTATAGGTCATAACCAACACTTTGAATTGTGACCGGAAATTGATCGGCAACCAATGCAGACTGCGTAGTGTTGGTGTAACATGGGCATGCCTTGGGAAGCCCATGATTACTCTTGCAGCTGCATTCTGCACGATCTGAAGTTTCCGAACACTTTTCAAAGGTAGCCCCATGTAGAGAGCATTACAGTAGTCGAACCTCGAGGTGATGAGGGCATGAGTGACTGTGAGCAGTGATAGGGCGGCAACTGGTGCACCAGGCGAACCTGGGCAAACGCCCCCCTCGCCACAGCTGAAAGATGTTTCTCTAATGTGAGCTGTGGGTCGAGGAGGATGCCCAAGTTGCGGACCCTCTCTGAGGGGGTCAATAATTCTCCCCCCCCCAGGGTTATGGACGGACAGATGGAATTGTCCTTGGGAGGCAGAACCCACAGCCACTCCGTCTTATCCGGGTTGAGCTTGAGTCTGTTGACACCCATCCAGACCCCAACAGCCTCCAGGCACCGTCACATCACTTCCACTGCTTCGTTGACTGGACATTTGCCTTTTTGTTTAAATTTGAGGTCTTATATGTGTCTATTGAAAAGTAAATCCCATTAGACATAATTGGATTTGTTCTCTGATCATTAGGCATATGTGTAGACACGCATAACATACAGTAAATCTATCCCTGCTAAATTGTTATTCCCAATGAATGTAGCAAAATAGAAAGGAAAAAACAAAGTGCTTTTGTCAATAGAAAAGGTTTCTGAATTCAGACAAATCAGTAAAAAAACCCAAGGCACTAGGAATTATATCATATCATTTTATTGCTCAGATTCAGATGTGATGCACATATTGTAAAAGCTCATGATTTTTTTCCCTAATCAACCTACAGATATAGAAATTATGCCCTTCTTTATAATATAATCACAGCAGAAGCCTGTCCTTCCCTCAATACTAAAGATCTTCGCAAAGAAGGATAAGACAGAATAGATCACACTAACAAATAATCAGGATATCAAAAACTACGGGAAGTTTACTATCTCTGGAACCACACCTGATTTGGCCCCTGGGTGGTTAAAAAAACCCCTGCTATGACAGAGGTGCAAATTCAAACCCTTCTGATTTAAAGCTACACAACCTGCACTCCACTAACTACCAGATTTTAGCAAAGATTTGTGGTTTTCTATACTGTACTTACAGGCTGTCACCAGCTGGATTTTTGAGGTCAAGATCTGATGGTCATACTCTGATTGCTTATACATCTATCAGAACTAAGAAGAAAGTTTACTCAAAAATGTACATGCCATTATTAAAAGCAAGCCAAGAGATTCAAGCCCTTTAATCTAATTTAGCTGCTGATTTAATTAGGCCCATAACAAAAAACAGGCCAATGAGGATTAAGAGGCAAGCATTCTAAAGGATTGGATAGCATACAATCGAGAGATGTTCCTGGAGCTATAGCAGATACTGTGCAGCTGATTGGCTAATAAATAGATCGGTCTGGGTGCATTTTCAGCAATCCTGTTCATTTCATTAAATTTATTTTTGTCTCAGGTGCATCACCCACTGCTTTGCAAGTAGCACAAACAAAATACATATGTACTTGCTGGTAGCTAACGTAAAGGAAAGAAGGAAAACAAAATGCAAGCAGATGTGATTGTATCATCACAGTAATAGCTTCTTAATCGTGTAGTGTATCATAGAATTGGGTCAGTACTGCTGTTGGGTGAAGAAGGGCAGAGTACCGGAGAGAGTACCAATCAGTATAATGATTCACTTAGTCACTGTGAAAGAACACTTTCGAAGGAGTAGGATGAAAAGGCTACTGAAGCTATGGAATATTGGTACTAGAGAAGACTCTTAAGAATACCATGAAGAGCCATGAACTCAAATAATTTATTTATTGTTAGAGTTGGAAGGGACCATGCGGGTCATCAAGTCCAACCCCTTGCCTAAGCAGGAACCCTATAGCATCCCAGCCAAATGGCAGTTCAATTTCCTCTTTAAAATGTCCATAGTATTGGAGTTCACAACGTCCGCTGGTAGGTTGTTCCACTGGTTGATCGTTCTGACCATCAGGAAGTTCTTCCTTATTTCCAGGTTGAATCTCTCCTTGGTCAGCTTCCAGCCGTTGTTCCTCATCCAGCCCTTCGGTGCCCTGGAGAATAAAGTGATCCCCTCCTCTCTGAGGCAACCCCTCGTAAACCTGTAGACTGCTATCATGTCCGCTCTGGCCCTCCTTTTCTCTAGGCTGATCCATGCCCAGTTCCTGCAGTGTCTCTTCGTAAGTCTTGGTTTTGTAGACCCCTGATCATTTTGGTTGCTCTTTTCTGCACCTTCTCCAGAGTTTCAATGTCTTTTTTGAAGTGTGGTGACCAGAACTGAACACAGTACTCCAGGTGTAGTCTGACCAGGTTGTAGTAGAGTGGTATTAAGACTTCCCTGGTCTTGGAGTGTATTCCCCTGTTGATGCAGCTTAGGATTGTATTGGCTTTTTTGGCTGCTGCTGCACATTGTTGGCTCATGTTTAGTTGATAAACAATTAAAATTCTCACTCAACAAGGAAAGGTGGAAGGGAAGGAAGAGGCTGCCCAGAAGGTAGGTAAATATACCCTTTTACACTGGCAATGGAAGTGTAAATTATTCCCAGACTGGGAATCATTCATCCTAGAAAAGTTCTTTTAATGTGATTGCCAAGAGTGAATATATTGACTATTGACTGAGCACTCCATGACACACAACTCTGGGCACTACAACTGTCATAAATGTCAGTCAGATGTCAAGTATCTGAATGTAAATCACATGACCATGGGGATACTTCAGCAATTGTAAGAGTGAAAAATGGTCATGTCACTTTTTTCAATGCCATTGCAACTTTGAACGGCACTAAACGAACTGTTGTAAGTCAAAGACTAGTTGTATACATTTATAGGAAGACTACCTTGCTCCTATTGCTTTTGCTTGCTACCACCAGGAATAGTAGAGAGAGCATGCTCCAGGCTTCTTGTTCTCTTGCTGTCATCTTGTTGGGCGCTGGAATGATGCCTTCTCATTGGCAGCACCTGCCTTGTGGAACAGCATCCACCGAGAGATCTGGATGACCCATCCCTGTTAGCCTTTTACAAGGCATTGAAGACATGGCTGACCTTGCCGACATTCAAGCATTTGAGTCAGGGGGGATGTGAGCTCTGCTGCCATGGCCAGTTAATTGTTTAATGTTGGGCATGGGGAATGGGGGGGGGGGCGTTATACTGTAAGGAGAAGGTGTTTTGAATATTGTAATCTGCCCAGAATAATTTGGCTGTTTACATGATTATATAATAATATAACAATACATATATATTCTTATCTAAATCGTTTAAATAAATAAAATCAGAATGAGCACTTCTAGATAGAAAATACTAAAATACCACCAATAAGAGCCATGGTGATACAGTGGTTTGAATGCAATATTGCAGGTTAATTCAGTTCACAGCCAGAAGTTCAATCTTCACTGATTCAAGGTTGACTCAGCCTTCCATCCTCAATTAAATGAGGACCCAGATTGTTGGGGGCTATGCTGACTCTGTAAACCCTTTAGAGCACTATGAAGTGGTATGTAAATTGAAATCCTTTTGCTACTGCTGTTATAATCCTCATGGCAAAAGGGCAATTATAATCCAAAAGGCAAAAGCATATTCACAATAAATATATACTTGTCAGACCAATCATTATTGTAAAGATATATTTTACAAGGTTGTGTCCTTGGGAATGGGCTCTGCAGTTTCATGGGATTTGGGTGTGTGTGTGAAATCTAGATGACAGTTATGATTATGTGATTGAAGCTCCATCTGTTTTTCATGTGTGTGTTTTTATATGCAAACACATAAAACCAGCCAGAACCTCAATCACATCCCTGCAGTTCCCATCTTAATTTTTTTTAATGCCACACCCTGCGGATAGCCTTGGAAGATTATAGCTAGTTATACAAGGAGAGCTATTATTTTTCCTCCCACATTTTATAGACCCAAATTCTACACCATATGGTTTTGATTTCAAAGTTATCCTTTAGTGATATGAGAATGATAAACCAGCCACTTAACGGAATGGAAAAAAGGAGGACAGTGGGATTTCTCAAAATAATTTTAATGCCTTCCTTAAACATTTACAGCTTTCTGTGCTGTTCTGTTTATTTATCATTGAATTACATGAAACATTTGTATGTAACAATGAGCTGGAGAGAAAGTCTGAATATAAAAATATTGAAGTCCCCGAGGCAGAAAATAAAAAAGGAAATGAAAATGCTTTCAGAATTGCCAGTTCCATATTCCTGCATAATCTGCTGTTATGTACAGCAAAACTCTTGAATCTTAAAGAAAAAAGTCTATGTGCACTGTTTACATACACAACAATCAAAATGTTCATCTGGAGTAAGAGATTGCAAAATTGGATGCCTAGCTGAAGCTGTGTATTTACTTATGAAAGAAAGACATACTCACTCTAGGGATTGCATATATGTATGCACACCCATGGACTTGTATTCCTGTAGATGAGCAACAGACTTTCTTCAAACTTCATGCTCAACAATAGGACTGACAGTGTAACCAGACAGCAGGAACCAATCAGAAGGGACAGCTCCAGCCTATAAAAACCACGACCCAAGCAACAGCCTGAGTCAATTCATCAGCATACAGATTTAGCACCTGACTTCTACCTGCATCCAAAAAGATACCCACCTTTTTCAATTTTGCATTTATATGCCAATGCTTATTTTAGGTCAATTTCTACTAGGATTATTCTTTGCATTTTAAATATTTATTTCTATAAATAATTATTAATAAGGCTGATTAGAAAAAAGAATTTTGCACTGAGACATGGAGAAATGAGGTCAGTATGGAATTACTGAAGAAACAAAGAAAGGAGAAACTGTATTATTTCAAGAAAAAGCTTATCTTAAAGGATGGGTAAGAAGTGAAAAATGAAAATTAATCAAGTCATGTTGTGTAGTCAATATTCAATTTGGAGATCTGTAGGTTTTCTGGAACCATGAACATGCTGTTTAGAAATAATTGTACTGCTAATTAAATCTGAAAAAATAAAGTAGTGAAATATTAACAGCATGGTCAGTAAAAAAGAAAAGAATGGACCAAGAACGAGAAGTTAATCAGATCTATGCAGTTTAGCTCAAAATGTTCTATTGCTATTATACTACCAGTTTGTTCTAATTTTAAGAAAGAGAAAAATAGCTTCTCAGCTGCCTAGACAGACTGCTGAAAAATCATCAAACATCTAAGAACCTTAAGCAATGGAGAGGAATACTACATATTTTAGGAGCTTCT
The DNA here is from genome assembly GCF_031021105.1 of Erythrolamprus reginae. Taxonomy (NCBI): domain Eukaryota; kingdom Metazoa; phylum Chordata; class Lepidosauria; order Squamata; family Dipsadidae; genus Erythrolamprus; species Erythrolamprus reginae. The sequence continues at coordinate 59,492,784 of NC_091952.1, read as the reverse complement.
TAGAAGTCTCTCTGCTGGAAAACATCAAGCCACTGGGTGGGGACCGCAACCTGTCTATCCTTCACACCCGAGATGAAGAACTTGCTAAGGTTGAGATTGGGATTTTGGCTGCTATCTTGGTGGTGACCGTGGTGGGAAACCTGGGTATCCTTCTAGCCATGTATCGCCTTCGGAAGAAGATGAGCCGGATGCACCTTTTCATTCTTCACCTGGGACTCTCAGACCTTGGGGTGGCCCTCTTCCAGGTATTTCCCCAGATGATTTGGGAAATGACCTATCGTTTCCAGGGTCCTGATCCACTCTGCAAGGTTGTCAAGTACCTGCAGGTGCTAAGCATGTTTGCTTCCACATACATGCTCATTGCCATGACGCTGGATCGCTACATGGCTGTGTGCTACCCACTGCGTACTCTGCGGCAGCCAACCTGCCAGGCATATCTAATGATTGGAGTCACTTGGCTACTAAGTTGCTTGCTTAGCATACCTCAACTCTTCATCTTCTCAGTAAGGGAGATCCGCCAAGGTTCTGGTCTGCTGGATTGCTGGGCAGAGTTCAAATACCCATGGGGCGCAAAGGTGTACATTACATGGATGACTTTGTGTGTCTTTGTACTGCCAGTGGTTATCCTCTCCGTTTGTTATGGCCTGATCTGTCACAAGATCTGCAAGAATCTTAGAGGAAAGACCCAAAGATGTGGTCTCTCTACAGCAGATGCTATCTCATACACAGCCACTGATCACAATGGAGCAGAAGGGTGCCATTCTGGCTCTCGGGTTAGCAGTGTGCGTACCATCTCTCGTGCCAAAATCCGCACTGTAAAGATGACTTTTGTCATAGTGATAGCCTATGTTGCTTGTTGGGCACCTTTCTTCAGCGTACAGATGTGGTCAGTGTGGGATAAGGATGCACCCAATGATGGTGAGTCACTTTTAATTGGAGGGATGGGGTACCAGTTTGAGAAGTTCAGTCTGCTCCCAGATTCATAGATTGGTTGCACTGATTTGTAGCCAATGCAATTACTGGATTTCAGTCAGGATTTTTGTTTATGTCAAGTACATATTGGTAGTACTGTATACTGTTTATAACACTGTTTATATATATGAGATTGGTACTAGTAAGAGAGAGACTTAGGACTTAGTGACGGTAGGCATGCTGGTTTTGGATTTTGGATGGAACAACTATGGTTTTTATTCCATCCAATTCCATCTAAGCAGAAAAGGAAATTAGGACAGATTTTTTAAAAAAATACAATATATTTATTCATTTATTTATTTTATTTATTAAATTTGTATGCTGCCCCTCTCCACAGACTCTATCACATTTGCTATTATATAAACTTTACCCATCTATTCCATGTTTAAAAAGTGAAGAGAAGTACTTTTAGACGCTATCTAGCTATCTTGCATTATCTTGGTCCTGTAAATACTAAGTGCTTCCACTGTCACAAATATCCACACAATAATATCTATTGTAATGTTTGCGCTGCTCTACATGTGAAGGCAGAGTGAAATTTCTTTGAACTGAAAGAAAATTCCAGGTAAGTTGATTTTGTTCCTTTGAGGTTGTTTTTTTTCTTCTTAAAAATTACATATTTTAATATTACTACAAAATATACCTATAAATTATGCCTTTGAAATAATTACAGGCTAGAGGAAAAAGTGTTTTTTGTAATCTAGTTAATAACATATATCTATTACAAATATGTATAAGTATGTATCTACAATTGTACATGCAGTTACAATGGCATTTAGATCAGAATCTATTTCTAAACAAGGTAGTTATTCTTGATTCTTGATTGCATTCTTGATTGGCATTTTTTTTTGCCATGTTAGTTAAGTGAATTACTGCAGTTGTTAACTGAATCATTTGATTGTTAAGCGAATCCAACTTCGCCTTTTAACTTTACTTATCAGAAACCAGCTAGGATGCTGAACCCATCATAAATATATGCTGGTTGCCAAATATCCAAACTTTTATCATGTGACTATGGGGAATGTTGCAATGGTCATAAGTATGAGGACAAGTTTTAAGTTACTTTTTTCAGTGCCTGCAACTTCAAACGGTCACTAATTTAATGGCATATAAGTTAATTGTTTTCTTCTACTTTTTTATTTTTACACTGTTCATTTAAAAAGGTATCCTTATCTAGCTATTCTCTAGAATTCTGCATTCAATTGGGTTTATCTTTCTCTTTCTCCCTTGCCCTTTGCTTGCTGAGATTGGAGATCTACTATATCACATCAAACAGATGGCAAACACAAACTAGTGGGCTTTAAAACTGAAAGTGGGTAGTGACAATAATGCTGGGTAGGGTCCTTAATGTTTTCTGAATGTGTCTGTTTTCTTGCAGACGTTTCATTACCAAACTAGATAACATCATCAGTACCCAATGAGACACATTGTTAGTAAGATCTGCTTCATTGCAAATGCCAACTTCTTTAAACCAAAAATTGTTACAGTAATAATAGCCTGTGATACCTTTCATTATTTTGAACTGCAACAATTTGAGAAGCCCCTCATTGGTTTTTATATTAATATTCAGCATAACATACTGTAATGAGCAGCAGCTTCACCACAAGGCATGATTAGTACATCATTCTCTGGATGACGTACATAACTAAAATAAGTGCGCTTCATTTTAGCTCTCACACAAAGTATGAGAAATACTATGTAAAATAAAATATGAATCTCTGTTTATTATAATCTCTAAGTAATATCAATGTGATTTAAGCAATGTTCCCTGATTAAACAATCTTACTATTATTTAAGCTGATAGCAACGTTTTTAATAGAATAAATGTCAGTTCTTAAGATGTTAAAACTAGTGTGAAGGAGAATTATAGGAATATATTTTAAAATACTAACCCAGTCCATAGTAACGTGGCAAAATAATTGAACTATTGTTTTCAATCTTTAATTTTACCTTTCTCTACACATTGTACAGTTTTTTAATAGAATCATTGGAACACATCCCTTTATTGATTATGCATTGTTTGTATTTTTGGGGTTCTAAAAATATATGATTATTTCTGGGTGAGGCAACCTTTGAGTGACTGAGTACGACAGCATAGCCTGTGGGCTTCCTAGATAGCTGCAGGTGATCAAGACTCATGTGGGTCTGATTCAGTGAAGGGCTACCAACATTTTTACTACCACACTCTGGGCATGGCTTATGTTATGTAGGATGCTCTGCATTTTCTTTTAACTTTCAGTGCAAATTGGGTGCTTTGGGGCGGAACTCCATTTTCGCTACGCCACTGCGTTCCCCCCTGTCCCACCCCTTGTCTGATTATATTCATTTCAAATCATTTGGGGAGATTTGGGCTTATTGAAATGAAACTACGAGGCTCAATTATCTGATCATGTCTCTAATAAGTATGAAATATAATCAACATTGATATGGCATGTATATTTGCACACTATTATTATTCTGTATTTGGGGCATTTAAGACAGTTAATTCTTTTTAAAAGAAATAAAAATCACAATTATAAACAAGAACAAGGGGACACAATCTGAAGTTAGTTGGGGGAAGAATCAAAAGCAACATGAGAAAATATTATTTTACTGAAAGAGTAGTAGATCCTTGGAACAAACTTCCAACAACGTGGTTGGTAAATCCACAGTAACTGAATTTAAACATGCCTGGGATAAACATATATCCATCCTAAGATAAAATACAGGAAATAGTGTAAGGGCAGACTAGATGGACCATGAGGTCTTTTTCTGCCGTCAATCATCTATGTTTCTATAAACTAGTTCAACTTGAAAGTGCTTGGCTAATAAAGAAAAGGCTTGACTCACTTCCTAAAAACAGAATGGGAAGAGTTGAGCACAGAGTTGAGGGATAGGATGCCATACTTTGGGAGCAGGATAATTCTAATGTTATTTTTTAAAGGATCATGTTTATATGTTGATTACATGATCATTAACACAGGTGTATTTTTTACTCTATACACATGTGCCAAAATGCAATAACTTTATCCATGATATGCATATAATGAGGTATATGTACATTTAATCATTATACCACTGTTCTTATTATTATACCACTGTTCTTATTATGGTTGATACATATCGCTTTACTTCTCTCTTTGCTCCAGAATCAAGCAATGTGACTTTTACCATCACCATGTTGCTGGCCAGCCTCAGCAGCTGCTGTAATCCCTGGATTTACATGTTTTTCAGTGGGCATCTCTTTTATGGTGTCCTCCACTTTTTCAGCTGCTGCGGAAGTCTTCGTTCCAATCTTAGGAAGCAGCTGTCCAACGGCAGCCTCTGTAGCCGTAAAACAACTATCTTGAGCCATAGTCCGCAGAGCACTCCAGATCTGAATGCTGCTGGGATCCAGATGCAAGTGGGGAATATGAAAGAATTCTACCAACCTAATGAAGATACAGTGATTGATTCGGGGATACTTTAAAATAATGGAGCCATATAATGCCAATGAGTGATACTGTAATTGCATAATCAGTTGTTTTGAATCAAGCAGGAATAGTAGAATAATGTAGTAGCCCTATAGGATATGTGTGGTGACTATGAATCATAGCACACAATATATAACATAAATCAGGGCTGATTCATTTCTTTTAAAAGACACTGTTCTGAATTATAGTCTTGTCTCTGTTACAGGCAGTGCTATCTTGTCATTGATTGTACTAAACAGTTTATATGTTTTAAATTACATTTTACTTCAAATATCCAACTCTAATATCTAACTCTAATATATGAATGAATATATGAAGATAAGAATTACTTTTCGGGTCTTTCCTTTCTTCAATTACTTTTAAAACTTTAGCTTTCTTCTTGCTCACAAAATCCTACCTATGGTGCCTATACTAAAAAGATGCATTGATTAGTAGTAATTTAACTTATCTTTCTCAGATAATTAAGAAGAAAATAGTTAGCTTTGCTTCAGACTGCTTAGAATTGTATCAGGAATATTTCAGCTCCTTACATGTAAAGTAATGGTGTTAATAAATGTATACCACGCAACTAAAATGGTTTAAAACTGGTATCAATATTCCCTGAGGTAGACTACTACTGAAATAATGATTGTTAACTGTTCTTAAAGTCATAAATATCCTTAAGCTCAGTTTGGAACAAAAAAACACTAAGCATGAAATGACACGTTGGCAGCAAAGCTATTGGCTACAAAAGCACCTTGAGTATGAAAGGTAACTATTAGGTTTAAAAAGACCATTTTCTGCCACTGAACCACTGTCAAACTGCACACACTAATTATGAATTAATGAACTTTCAAATATCATTGCTTTTACTCACAGGCTATTAACTAAGCAGGTTATCAGCCATAAAGACAATTGATAGCATCTAATTTTTGGCATTTATTTTAATGAGCTGGAAGCTTATTGGTACTTCTGACTAGTAGTCTCTACTTACGAACTTTTCTAGATAAGAACTGGGTGTTCAAGGGGTTTTTTGCCTCTTCTCAAGAATCATTTTCCACTTACAAACCTGAGCCTCCGAAACTGTAACCAGAAAAGGTAGGGAGAAGCCTCTGTGGGGCCACTCTAGGAATCATTTGGGAAGAAACAGGGATGGAAAAGGCAGGGAGAAGCCTCCGTAAGACCTCTCTAGGAATTTCCTGGGAGGAAACAGGGCCAGAAAAGGCGGGGAGAAGCCTCCTTGTGGCCTCTCTAGGAATCTCCTGGGAGGAAACAGTGCCGGAAAAGGCAGGGAGAAGCCTCCATGAGGCCTCTCTAGGAATCTCCTGGGAAGAAACAGGGTCTCCATCCTCCTGTGGTTTCCCCAATCACATACATTATTTGCTTTTACATTGATTCCTATGGGAAAAATTGTTTCTTCTTACAAACTTTTCTACTGGTCACGGAACGAATTAAGTTCGTAAGTAGAGGTGCCACTATACCAATTCACACCTCAGTTAAATCTGATTGAACAATGTTTTCTTTAAGAAGCTGTGCATCACTTTCTACCTCTGGAGTTTAGCATCCTAAAATTGCTGAGCTTCTCGTACAAAAGTGTCAAACTTGATCATGTCACATAACGTATTGTGATGTATCACAATATTTTTTGCTTTTATGGAGCTGGGGTGGGCGTCATCTGCACGTGACATATCCAGCCCACGGGCCGCCAGTTTGATAGGTATGTCCTAGTAGAACTTTTCCCAGCCTGGTGTGCTCCAGGTGTGTCAGCTGCACCACCTAGGAAATCTGGGAACTGTCATCTCAAGAGGCAATGGGTGGAAACTAATCAAGGAAAGAAGCAACTTAGAATTAAGGAGAATTTTCCTGACAGAAACAATTAGTCAGTGGAACAGCTTGCCTCCAGAAGTTGTGAATGCTCCAACAGTGGAAATTTTTAAAATGTTGGATAACAATTTGTCTGAAGTGGTGTGGGGTTTCCTGCCTGAGCAGGGGGTTGGACTTGAAGACCTCCAAGGTACCTTCCAACTCTGTTATTCTAGTCTATTCTGCTTCCTATCTTCTTTACCAGAGATAATAGAAGAACCTGGGATAGCGAGGAAGAGAGAGAGAGCATGTTGAAGGTAATGATAATTTAACATCTTGAGGGGAAACAGAGAATTAATATTGTCTTTGTAGCCCCCTACCCTATGATGTCACCAAACTGGATTGGTCGATGTTGGTCCATGGGCGTTGCCATCTCTTTTTTTGAATATTTTTTAATTGGTTTTTTTTTCTGGGTTTTTCCTTCTGGACATGTGCAGAAGCCAAGTTTCCAGCACTGTGTGTGCAGCGCCAGCTTGTTTTTGGCTTTTTAAAAACTTGTTTTTGCAAGTTTTCGGCAAGGTGGAACACATGCCTGACTGCTCCCTCCCTAAGCAACCTCAGATATTTTCAAGCTCATCTGGAGAGGTGATGGTAAGATCTGCACTTTGTGGGAGGAAACAGGGATGGAAAAGGCGGGGAGAAGCCTCCAAACTGCCCCATCCCCTGCCCCTGCCCCAGTAAACCAAGAAAAATGTTCCCATCAATTGTAGGCAGGAGACTGAAGTGTTGATGTGACCACCTCTTCCCGGCCTCTTTCTCTCTGCCAGTAGGGAAGCCAGGTTCAGTCCAAGGTACAGCTAGGAAGCATAGACTTGTTTACAGAGGTCAAGGTCAACAATTTCAGTGACCCAAATGTGGAAGACCAAATTTCCATTGCACCCACCTGACACCTTGGGACATGGTGATTGGATGGATGGTTCGGGGGGGGGGAGCTTTGGGGTTTCTTTATACAGTATATGCATCTTGCAGGCCTTTTGCCTCAGAACTTGCTTTCCTTTTGTTGCTATCACTTCTTGCCTAGTAAAAGTACTCATCTCTATGAAATGGGATTTTTTATTTGTTTATTTGTTTATTTGTTTATTTGTTTATTTGTTTATTTGTTTATTTGTTTATTTGTTTATTTGTTTATTTGTTTATTTGTTTATTTGTTTATTTGTTTATTTGTTTATTTGTTTATTTGTTTATTTGTTTATTTGTTTATTTGTTTATTTGTTTATTTGTTTATTTGTTTATTTGTTTATTTGTTTATTTGTTTATTTGTTTATTATTTATTATTTATTATTTATTATTTATTATTTATTATTTATTATTTATTATTTATTATTTATTATTTATTATTTATTATTTATTATTTATTATTTATTATTTATTATTTATTATTTATTATTTATTATTTATTATTTATTATTTATTACTTTTATTACTTTTATTACTTTTATTTATTACTTTTATTTATTACTTTTATTTATTACTTTTATTTATTATTATTGTTATTTATTAGATTTGTATGCCTCCCCTCTCCGTAGACTATTTATTATTTATTATTATTTATTATTTATTAATCTATTATCTATTTACTTATTTATTTATTTATTTATTTATTTATTTATTTATCTATTTATTTATCTATCTATTTATTTATTTATTCCAATACACAATAATACACAATGAAGGTAATAGAGGACACCTTCGAGGAAATAGAATTAGAGAAAGAATAGAAGAGGGAGTATAGGATAAAATAATCAATGAGAGAATAGAAGAAAGAAATAGGGATCGAAGAGAAGATATATGGGATATAGGAGAGACAATAGGACAGATGTCGGAAGGCACTCTAGTGCACTTATGCACACCCCTTAATTGGCGTTGGGGGGTTTCTTTCCTGGACTTTGAATAGAAACACACCTGACAGCTCTTTGCCAAGGTAGCATGCTAGGGCAGGGCAAAGCATGAGACATACGTATTTTGCAATGCTCAGGAATATGAACAATACACTTCTCTGACTCATTCAAACAGGTGTGTCTTTTGAACTGTTCCTGAGGCTTCTTGTAAAGCAAATTATATATGTATGTGTTTCTGTGCAGACACAACTAGGAACAGCTTTGGAGGCCGCTACAAGAGCTTTGCAAACCTTGTACTACATTAAAATCATTTCTGTCTAGCACTGTGCAGAGAACTGAATCTTAACACCAAATATTCTATTATATAAAATATAAACACATACTTTCTCTCACTAAGGGCTTTCCTTCTGCTGTTGCTAGTCTTTCATTAAGCTCCTTTCCACATTTTCATTCTTGAATCTATTCTTTCTAAAGTCCTTCACATAACAAGATTTCAAATACATTACGCTAAATACTTACCAATAGAAGAGACTATACATCTTAATGGGAGTCTTTAAAGTAAGCCTCCTCTACATTACAACAGATATTCTGTTTTTTAAACCTGAAGACTTCAATAAACAGGAAATTAGTTGTGTAGTGCCTCCTACTGCTCATGACTAATATAACATCTAAAGCGATATATAAAACACTCCACCCCACCCTTAAGGGCTGGCAATTTTGAGATCTCTAACATGAGGCCCAGACCAACAAAAATTATAAAACTGTGGGGCGCAAAATGTTTACTTCTTCCTAGAGAGGGCATAGCAGAAAATAATTGAGAAGCACCAGATTAGAGAACCTCCAAGATCCCTTCCAGGTCTATTCCAATTGGTTGAAAGTCCAATATAACGTATTTGACTACAATCAAATACATTTCTTTACATTCAAAAGCTCCAGCATGCTATGGTAGCTTTTCTACAACACTCCACCCCTATCATTCTTCAATTTATTATTTGTTTCTATAGGGTCAGGAATAGCTGAACACCTTTGGCTTCCTCAACTTGCTAAAGGAGAGAATTGTCAGAAAGACAGATTAGTTATTTTCTGAAACTATTATGCTTAGCAGAATTTGTCTCCCAATTGATGTCAGGTTAATGAAAGGCCTATATCACTATTATTACATGCCACTTTGAAAGATCTATGGTTTATTTCCAGAAAGCTTAACTTATATCTTCTTGATAGAGCAGGCAATCATAATAATAATCAATAGCAGTATCATTTTTATCCATTCCCTTTATTTTAACTCATATGTTTTTTGAGTATTATTACATTTACTCACTTTGATATCTTAGTGGATTTGCTACTTTAATCTGACCACAATGATCTATGCTCTGGTAACCCTTCCATTAGATTACTGTAATATCTCACATGCACATGTGCCCTTCAGGATGACTCACAAGCACCAACTACAGCAGAATTCAATTAATATGATTTCAACTGGTCTTACCAGTTTAAATCATTCCTGCCTTAGAAAAACATAGTTGTTTATTGCCTGAGCACAATTAAGCAACCTGGTGCTCTACAATTTAGATAGATTAATACTGCTTCCAGAATTGTTCAGATAGCATGACTGCTGGAAGTAACCAGGTTGGAATTTTAATTTAAAGATTCCAAACACCTCTTCAAAGGTTTTCCACTCAACAAGCCCCTTGTATTATCACAAATGAGTCCAATGAAGTTTCTTCTGAAATAACCTATTCTAACCTAGTTAGTCTAGTTCCTAATCGAACCCACATAATTCTGTAAAACACATTATGGAAGAAACATATAGACTTTTGACTAATACGTATTAGGTACATAACGGTAAAAAAATTGAGAATGTAATTTTATTATGTTATTCTACTGCACTAAAGAGTCCAAAAGTCAATGCTTTTCTTTTCTTTTCCCCCTACAATTTTTCCATTCCTTTTTTCTCCCTCCACCCTCATTTTTCCACTATTTTCATTTTCAATTATATTTTATACTTTGATAAGTTTAATAAAACTATAATTTCAGAAACATGGACAATTTTAGCCGAACCAAAAATCCTCTCCATTCTAATTTTGTTTAAGTTTCTGCAAGTTCTACCACCCAAAATCCAATAGGAGGAGCTACATAGAAAGCAAATATACTGCTCAAAAAAATAAAGGGAACACTCAAATAACAAATTCTAGATCTGAATGAATGAAATATTCTCATTGAATACTTTGTTCTGTACAAAGTTGAATGTGTACAACAGCATGTGAAATTGATTGTCAATCAGTGTTGCTTCCTAAGTGGACAGTTTGATTTAACAGAAGTTTGATTTACTTGAAGTTATATTCTGTTTTTTAAATGTTCCCTTTATTTTTTTGAACAGTGTAGTTTTACCCATGGAAAGTAACAGCTGGACTAAATCAAAGGAGATTCTTCTGAAATATATTCAGTAACATTTGTATCCTTCATTTATGAGCTTCTAGGATGAGATAGAGTGCACCTGCTGTGAATTTGCATTGAATTCATTGCAAATTGCAATACCCTGATTCCATTAATGAAATCTAGAAATATTTAGTTCTTCCCATTTCAAAGTAAAGCTGGTTCTATCCAGTATGAGCAAGGAATTATGCAACTGCTTGATCATTATAGGCACTCTGACAAAAGAAAGTTTAAACCCAATGTAATCTTTGAAAATATAACTTTCCAAAAACTATATCCCAAACTCAAAAAGCTGATTGAATAGTTTAATTTAGACACATCCCAACAGAGTGAGGTATATTAAAATTTGCTGAACTGCCTGATTACAAGAAGGTTGAAAAATAATATTTCACAGATATAATAGGCAAAATCTTCTAACTATGGAGCAAAGGAAATTAAGCTAGAGTAGTGAAAGAAGAAAATCCAAGTAGCATATAAATATCTTCTTTACAAACTAAAAATCAGTTTTCACACTGTATTAGGTTGCTGTGAGACAAGCAACCAAAACTCCTAATAGCTTTCCACCTTTTTTCAGGTGGCTTTCAAACAGAGAACAGAAAAAGAATATAATTTCCCTTCTCTTGCCTCCAAAGAAGGAAGTGTTCCATACATGAATGGGAAGTATGATAAAAGACATTTAGTGGAATAATGAAGTGAAAGAGGCATATAAGAAAATCTACTGCAAAGAATGAAGATGAGAGAAATGTTATATACGAAAAATACAGTTTCGAAGAATGTGGTCAAGAACAAAAAATAGTTGAGATTAAAGTAAGTAGACAAAATGCAGAGTAATTTGGAGAGAAATAAAAATTACCTTTGGAAATTTGTAAAAAATAATCGCCAATAGAGTCAATAAGATAAAAAAATAAAGGTGTTAAGATTTTTGGATATGAACTGAAGTAAAGAAATTCTGGAATGAATATTTGAGAAATTAGGAATTAATACAGATGCTATAAAGGATAAAAAGAAAATTGTGTCAGGGTTCCAAATAACATCCAAAACTAAATCAGAATCTGAGGCAAAGTATTCTTCAAAGTTTCAATTTATTAATGGAGCCATATTGGTACAGCTGGGTGAAACCTGAATCTGAAGTCCTCCAGGTTTCACCACCTAGTTGAAAGTTCAAGTCCTTGCCCCCACTCCCACAAATCTATCACATTGTCCAATCTTCATTTGCTATGCTGGCAGAGTTCACCCATCTCCAGTCAATGAAGCAGTGGAAGTGATGTGCCGGTGCCTGGAGGCTGTTGGGGCCTGGATGGGTGTCAACAAACTCAAACTCAACCCAGACAAGACGGAGTGGCTGTGGGTCTTGCCTCCCAAGAAGGACAATTCCATCTGTCCGTCCATTACCCTGGGGGGAGAACTATTGACCCCCTCAGAGAGGGTCCTCAACTTGGGCGTCCTCCTCGATCCACAGCTGACATTGGAACATCATCTTTCGGCTGTGGCGAGGAGGGCTTTTGGCCCAGGTTCGCCTGGTGCACCAGTTGTGGCCCTATTTGGACAGGGAGTCATTGCTCACAGTCACTCATGCCCTCATCACCTTGAGGTTCGATTACTGCAACGCTCTCTACATGGGGCTACCTTTGAAAAGTGTTTGGAAACTTCAGATCGTGCAGAATGCGGCCGCGAGAGCCATCGTGGGACTTCCTAGATTCGCCCACGTTTCTGCAACACTCCACGGCCTGCACTGGCTGCTGATCGGTTTCCGGTCACAATTCAAAGTGTTGGTCATGACCTTTAAAGCCCTACATGGCATTGGGCCAGAATACATCCGCACGAATCCCAGCGGCCGATAAGGTCCCACAGAGTTGGCCTTCTCTGGGTCCCATCGACCAAACAATGTCGTTTGGCGGGCCCCAGGGGAAGAGCCTTCTCTGTGGCGGCCCCGGCCCTCTGGAATCAACTCCCCCCCAGAGATTAGAACGACCCCCACCCACCTTGTCTTTCACAAATTACTCAAGACCAACCTTTGTCGCCAGGCATGGGGGAGTTAGGATATTCCTTCCCCTAGGCCATTACAAGTTATGTATGATATGTTTGTGTGTATGTTTGGTTTTTATAATAAGGGTTTTTAGTTGTTTTATTAAATTGGATTGTTACATGTTGTTTTTTATCATTGTTGTTAGCTGCCCCGAGTCTGCAGAGAGGGACGGCATACAAATCCAATAAATAAATAAATAAATAAATAAATAAATAAATAAATAAATAAATAAATAAATAAATAAATAAATAAATAAATAAATAAATAAATAAATAAATAAATAAATAAATAAATAAATAAATAAATAAATACATACATACATACATACATACATACATAAATAAATAAATAAATAAATAAATAAATAAATAATCTCTTTCCGTGCAGGTGCAGACAAAGGATGACCTTGGCTTTCTAGAAAGAACTTGTTATGGTCAATACTAACAATCTCATACAATTACCACTCCCATTTTTCCTACAGTAGAAAATGCATAGTAGAATAGTATAAAGTGTGGCACCCCAAAGATCCCAAATAAAATAACTTTGGCATGAAAAATTGATGAAGTACTAAACAATGCTTAAATATACTAAAGCTGCAAGTGCAGATGATGTAATTGAAGACATAAAATCTGAATGTCATCAATAAGATATATGACACACTATATAGGTTGCCAACATCTGGAAAGAGTAATGCTTCAGAAACAAAAATGTCCACGTTAATTATATTGGTGGGAGAGCCAATTTGTTGTAGTGGTTAAGACATCAGGCTGGAAATCAAGAGATTGTGTGTTCTATTTCTATTTTGTGCACAAGGCATTTGGGCTACCAAAAATTTTACTATCATACTGTGGGCATGGCTTATGCAGGATGCCCTGCATTTTCTTTCAACATCTTTCAATGCAAATTGGGTGCTCTGGGGTGGGCCTCCATTTTTGCTACCCTACTGCATTCCCCCTCCCCCGGTCCGGGCAGTAGCCCACCCCTGCATTTAGCTGACTTGAGACAAGATACTTGCTCTCAGCTCTAAGAAGCAGCAAATTCATCTGAAAAACCTCTGTAAAAACCTTACCAAGAAAAATGCAGGGCAATCACCAGGAGTCAAAAATTGACTTGAAGGAACACATGTATACAATCACGGGCGGAGGGGTGGGGAGAGAGATTTCATAGTGTTCTGTCGGGCTCTCTGGTAGAATCCTCCCAAAAATTCACAGGTACAAATGTCAGACACACACATGTTTGAAAATTCAAAACAATGTTCTTTATAATGAAAATTCACTTAACCTAAGCCCTCTTTTGGTATAGCAAAGAGCACTTGTCTCCAAACAAACTGGTAATTTGTACAAGACCCCTATCAGTTCTGTGATACTTAGCTTGCAGCTGTGAGGCAATTCACAGTCGTTCTTCTTTCACAAAGTGAAACACACTTTGCTCTGGTTTAGGTTCAAAGCGGGGGGAAATCAGCACACAAAAGGTCAAAGTCAGTAAAGCAGTCACGAAACACAATGATCAGATAATCCTCCACAATGGCCAAACCCACAGGCTGCTATTTATAGCAGCCTCACTAATTACCACAGGTGGCCTCATTTTCTTTGATAATAATCTCTCAGTTGTTGTTGCCTTTGCATTGCTCTCCACATGCGTGGCTGTATCATTAACTCTTGTTCTGAATCCAAGGAGGAGCTAGATAATTGATCTCCTTCTGAGCTGTCTGCCACACTCTCCTCCTCCCTGTCACTCATGTCTTCTTGGTCAGAGGAGCCTTCATCAGCAGATTCCACCGGGGGGGGGGGGGCAAAACAGGCCTGCAGCATATGGATGTCTCCCCCACATTCACAGTCCTTGGGGCAGGAGCTGGGCCAGAGCTAACCACAACGCATAGTATGAAAATATTTTGCATGGAAACAAATTAATATTTACCATCAAGACTCTTTCATTAAGATCTATGTCTTTTGAAAATGAACTGCATAATTTTCCTCTGTCAATATACTTTTGAATGGACTTCAGAACAAAAGGGTTACAGTGATCCCTCGTTTTTCGCTGGGGACGCATTCCAAGACCACCTGTGAAAAACGAATTTCCGTGCAGTAGAGGAAAGATATTTTTTTATGAATTTAACGAGTATTTGGAGTTTTAAAACCCACCCTTTGCATTAAAGAGTCATTTTATAATGTTTCTCAGCTGGAACTACATGTGATATCCTACCAGTTTCTTTAATGGAGTACAGTAGTACTGTAGAAGAATTTTATGAATTTTTAATGGTTTTAAAATTTTCAATGGATTTAATGGATTTAAGCTCCCTTTGAAAACCTGTAAAGTAGCAAAGGATGAACCACGAAGTAGCGAGCGATTACTGTATATTCAGTCCCATAAAGACAAAGGAGCTCTAAAGTGAGTCCTATGGAAAACACATTCTACGAAATGAAGAACATCTACAACTTTCTCTGTGATCAACTCCAATCAATTCTTTCAATCACTTCCTGCTTCACCATTAAAGAACTGTTTAATCTCCAATCACTGGAAAGGGGAACATGTGCAGTGAATAATTTCTTTTCTAAAAGTCCCATATTGACATTAGGTGGTGTGGCTTTCAAATTGTACATTTGTTTTCCTGGGATTTTATCTCACCGGCTGGGCTGATTAGTGGCTATAAGAGCAAAACTTTCATTCTGTTCCTACAAGTCAAGGAGAGCAGAAGTCCTCCACAGCCAGAATGAATTGGTTGGTCTTTTTAACGTTTTACATTTGGATGACTAATGGGTTACACAGGTAAGCATTTTTTCTTCTTCCTTTGCTCACTCCCCCTGCCCACCCCCCTCATGTTCCTATTGAGCATTAGAAATTACAATTACAAAGCTGCATTGGGCATAGCAGTCCCTTGAAACTCCTTTTATTCTCCTATACGTATAGCACCGTTCCAGTATTAGAGCTGACTATATACATCAAAAATGTTTTATGAATAATCAGTAATTTATGCTGCTCAAAAATATAAAGGGAACACTTAAACAACACAATATAACTCCAAGTAAATCAAACTTTTGTAAAATTAAACTGTCCACTTAGGAAACAACACTGATTGATAATCAATTTCACATGCTGTTGTGCACATTCAACTTTGTACAGAACAAAGTGTTTAATGAGAATATTTCATTCATTCAGATCTAGGATGTGTTATTTCAGTTTTCCTTTTATTTTTTGAGCAGTATATTTAGATAAATGTTGACATATTACCGTAATTGTAGGAAAGGAAGGTTCCCCAACGCAACTATGGATATTATTTTACTCTCGTCAAACTTTTACAAATACATCCTGATGTACAGTACTTTTTATTCCAAATTCCCGTATCCCCCAAATCACTGTTCATAAATATATTAAGGATGAAGAATCATTGAGTTGCAAATCAAATATTGCAAGTGAGAGTCCCCTAATGGATAACAGTGGGTGCCAGGTGCCAGGTGAAAGATAAATCACAAGAGTTATACTGTGATAGATTGGATTTATTTCAGAATTATGCAAAAGTGAGGGTTTTTTTCAAGTATTGAATTTGATACATAATTACTTTCATGTGCAGCATAGGCGAAGTTATCATTATGGATAACCCATAAAAGTTCTAACCTTAGTGGAATTCTAGTACTGCCTGTATTAGAATCAAGTGCTTTCCAGATTTTCTTATTTCCGTTAATCAGCATTAAGCATATAGCTCTTTCTCTCCTTTCCAGAGTTACCCTGAAAAGACAACGATCTTTGCGGCAAATACTGAGAGAACGTGGGCAATTGCCTCAGTTTTGGAAGAAATATAGTATAGACATGATACAGTACACCCAAGACTGCTCAGTGTTTAAAGAAACCAATGAACCTCTCTTAAACTATTTTGATGTAAGTTAAAGCCAAAGCATGAACGAGACCAGGGGGAGCGGGAAGACAAATGTCACCAGTTTTTTTTTGTTTTCTTCTTCTTCTAAATGTCAAATTTATATAATAGTCTTGTTCCTCAAAAAAGGATACATCCAGGAGCATACTGATAGGAAAATAAGAGACAATTTAACTGGGAAAATAAACAAATATTTTAATCAAGAAATGTTGCAATTTAAATGCTGAGGGTACAATTGGATTATGAGTAAAGCTTGCCCAAAAATCTAGAATTAAAATCCTATTTAGACTCTTGATTCACTTATGCTAACAACAACATCTAGGCCTAATACAAATGTTGATTGGACAAGATTGCATTTGATAAAATTCCCCTCAGGTTTGGAGAAGGTTTCCAGCTCTATGTAGAACTGAAGAGTGCTTCCCCATCCTAATATATAGAATAGAAACACTTCTTTGTTTTCCTGTTTTGGCAGGCGCAATACTTTGGACAGATCTCCATTGGAAACCCTCCACAGAATTTTACTATACTCTTTGACACTGGTTCCTCCAACCTCTGGGTACCGTCTGTTTATTGTGTCAGCAAGGCTTGTGGTGAGGATTGGTCAAAGGGAAAGGACAGCATGATTTTAATACATCACCTTGATATTTACTCTATTTAAAGAGATACACATTGATAAAACCTATAGAGAGGCTTGCTGAGTTTCTTAGATGCCAAACTTTGATTTGCACATAGCAGAAATTACTTTAAATTACACTGAAGGCTGTGTTAACAATATGAAAACTGTTAATAACAGTTATGTTAATAACGGTTATAGAACTAGCATTATTCAGACCAGTAAATGTTGTTCATGTTTCCAATAAGTTCAAATGTATAGCAATTTATTGTCATTTGGATTCCTTAGCTAACAATTGCACATATCAATCATTGCACAGCACATCTGCTACGTTCAACACTGGAAACCCAGTTATTGAGTGAACGTTTAATACAATAGCCATTCTGTTATACTTGTAGTATGGTGTAATATTCCTAACATTTTGTCTGCAAAACAGAAACCAAATCTTGCTGTTTATGGTGATAAATGCTAAAATAATATTGCATTGGGGGGCGGGGGGGAGCTTTTGTCAAGCACCAGGGAAATCAGGAGATCCAGACAGTTCAATTGTGTATAAAGGTTTATTGCAAGCTTAAGCTCTCTACAAGAATCTGAACCACCATTGGTTGAAGCAATTTGGCGTTAGATAAGGAACTGATGGTGGGCTGGACTTAGAGCAACAGGAAATTAAAACATAGGGACAGGAAATTAAAACATACAATGAGGGGTTGCAGGAACTGACCAGTCTGGCAAAGAGAAGGACCGGGGTAACATAATAAGAGTGTTCCTATACTTGAGGAGTTATCACAGAGAGGAGGGGTCAGACTGTTTTCCAAAGCACCAAAGGCCAGACAAGGAGTAATGGATGGAAGCTGACCAAAGGGAGATTCAACCTAGAAATAAGGAGGAACTTTCTGACAGAGAGAGTAACCAACCAGTGGAACAGCTTGCTGCAGACTGAAATTGTGAGGTTCTGAGGTTCTGAGATCTCAAACACTTAAGACTTTCAAGTGCCATTTCTCTGAAATGGTGTCGGGACTCCTGCTTCAGTGGGGGGGGGGGGGGGGGTTGGACTAGATGACCTACAAGGTCCCTTTCAACTCTAAAAATAATAATCATCATGACTGATAATGCCTTTGACCCTCCCTTGGGTTCAGCTTGGTCATCTCCAATAGTTTTGTTATGAAGACAGAAGCTCCTACCTGTAAAGTAATTGGGAAAATAAAGGCTTGTAATAATAATGTAGTAGCAGAATATTAAGTATATTTATTCAGAAGCTTCACTATAGAAGAATGAATGGCAACTTGAAGTAGTTGTCCTTTGCATTCTTGTTCGCAAGTATTCTCTATTGTCAACTTATTTTTTGAGAAAATATACATGTGAAATATGACTATATAGTATATGGAGTGCTTGAATAACTTAGATTAGCATAGTTACAGTCAGCAGAACATTTTCATTACTGGATCATTGGCAACTCTCTTGTACAAAATGACCGTCTTGAAGCTACAAGCAGCACATTCATATTGGTTTATTTTAATGACTTTATTTTTCAATAGAGGCCTTTAACTGTACACAGCTGTGTCAATTCACAAGGCAGTAATCTTGTATACAGTATATTGTACTTGAATAAATATGCACAGGGCTGGACTGAAAAACCCATTGGCCAGAGATACAAGGGTTGAGATTCCTTTTATTATTATTATTTTTTCAATTACAGTTCAACACTCCAGATTTCGCCCATCACAGTCCAGCACCTACACTGAAGTGGGTATTTCTTTCTCCATTCAATATGGCACTGGTAGCTTAACAGGAATAATTGGAATAGATCAAGTGAATGTAAGTGAAAGATCCTATTTACTTAAAAATAATATGATGCTTTATCGTTTAACCAATTATACTCGGATACAGTAAGGCATTATCCAGCTTGTAGAAGCTACAGTATCTGTATTTATCACTGGGTGTCCAAAACACAGTTCTGTATAGTGTCAAATGTCCTTTCAGGGAAAATGAGCAGCACGTTACAAAAATGGACCCTGAGAAATTTTTGGTGGCATGTCACCAAGGAACCGCATTGTGAATTATCATCAAGAGGCATTGCTTTCATTTTCTATGTGTGTCCATATGATTCATTAGGAGAACACTGATGAAATACAGTATACCTTCTACAGTATTTGAGCAAATGGACTTCCCATTCTCTTTTTTTCCTCCTGTGGTTTTCCATGTCCCACAGATGAACACAGGGGGCATTTTTATTTATTTATTCATTTGTCCAATACACAAATACATAGGAAGAAAAATAGACATGTGATAATATAAAAGAGGGTGAAAGTGAACTTAGAGGAGAGGATATATGAAAGGAAGAGAATATATGATAGGTGAAAGAAAGGAAAGACAATTGGACAGGGGACGAAAGGCACACCAGTGCACTTATGTACGCCCCTTACTGGCCTCTTAAGAACCTGGAGAGGTCAATCGTGGAGAGTCTAAGGGAGAAGTGTTGGGGGTTAGGGGTTGACACAATTGAGTCCGGTAATGAGTTCCACGCATCGATAACTCGATTGTTGAAATCATATTTTTTACAGTCAAGTTTGGAGCGGTTCGTATTAAGTTTGAATCTGTTGCGTGCTCTTGTGTTATTGCAGTTGAAGCTGAAGTAGCCATTGACTGGTAGGACATTGCAGCATATGATCTTGTGGGCAATACTCAAATCATGTTTTAGGCGCTGTAGTTCTAGGCTTTCTAGGCCCAGGATTGTTAGTCTATTTTCATAGGATATTCTGTTTCGAGTGGAGGAGTGAAGGGCTCTTCTGGTGAAATATCTTTGGATATTTTCAAGGGTGTTGATGTCTGAGATGTTCCAGACAGATGAGCAGTAGTGTAGGATGAGTCTGGCAAAAGTTTTGTAGGCTCTTGTGAGTAGTGTGAGATTGCCTGAGCAGAAGCTGCGTAGGATCAGGTTAACAACTCTAGAGGCTTTTTTGGCGATATTGTTGCAGTGGGCTTTAGCACTTAGATCATTCAATATTAGTATTCCAAGGTCTTTTACAGAATGTGGGTTAGCAGTGAGAGATTGTTTATTGCCCAAATGATTTGGTGCAGATTGTAAAAATATGTATAAAGCTGCTGCAAGAGAAACTTATCCCTCTCCCATCATGGAAGGTGCTATCTGGACAATGTTCTCTACTGCTTGTATGGTCTTCCTTTCTGGAACAATCTTTCTCAACATGAGTATGATTTTCTGCAATTTGCAGGATGGTTGACATATACTTCAACCTGACTTCGAATGAGACTATAGCGCATCCCACGTGGTGCAGTTTATTCAAAATAGCATTAGCTGTCCAAAATCTCCATGATGAAACATCAATTCAGTTGGGGGGGGAGGAGAGAGGAAAAGGAAGAGAGAACAGAAAGTTTTCTCTTTTAAAATAATTTGATGGCTCATTACTATTGTATGACTAATTTCGTGCCATAGATTAAAATTCATATCTGAGATTTCTATTTTTTTTTTAGGTTGAAGGACTCGCCGTAGTAAATCAAGAGTTTGCAGAAAGTGTCTCTGAACCTGGTAACACCTTTGTGGATTCAGTGTTTGATGGGATACTTGGCCTGGCCTATCCATCCTTGGCTGTGGATGGTATCACCCCTGTATTTGATAATATGATGGCCCAAAACCTGGTGGAAGTACCAATATTCTCAGTTTACATGAACAGGTAGTGCATAAAAAGTTGACTTTTCATCCATGTAGAAAGTTTGCCTTCTGCTTTACTTTAAATCAGGGGTCCTCAAACTTGGCAACTTTAAGACTTATGGACTTCAATTCCCAGAATTCTCCAACCAGGATAGCTGGCTGGAGAATTCTGGGAGTTGAAGTCCACAAGTCTTAAAATTGCAATGTTTGAAGACCTTTGCAGTTTAAATCATTAAAAGCCAATACCAATGGCTTCCTTTGGCTATTAAAAAAAAATCCCAATTCTACAGTAGGAATAGGGCAGCTTTTTTCTTTCCCCATAAAATCGGTGAACGTCTTATTTCTGGTACCCGAACCAGATTCCATTATTTTTTGTTTAGTATTGTAAAGAATAATCATAATGTTTGTATAGTTTCCTTTCTCAGGCTTAGTCAATATTCCATTCATCATTGTACCCAATGTATGGGCATGATCCTGAGACAGCCAGAGGTCTGACATAAGAAGCCTGGAAAATGTGGAGCATTAGAAAATGTGTGGCATCAATTATGTTCTTCAGATTTAGAATTTTGAAAAGAATGACTACACAAAGCAGAGGCTCATGCTCAATGCAATTATTTGTTCTTTCTCTCCTCAGAAACCCTTATTCTTCTGTAGGAGGGGAGCTGATTTTTGGTGGCTATGATGAGGCCTATTTCAGTGGAAGTCTCAACTGGATTCCAGTCACTAAGCAGGGATACTGGCAGATCCAACTGGATAAGTACATATCTTATTTTGAACTAAGGGGGTGTTCTCGGAGATAATAGCTACTTTTTTATCTCTGGTGAACACTAGAATTCAGGGTAATTGCACATTTAGGACTCAGACTTGCCAATCTTTTACAGAAGCATCACATCTGCTTCATAAATCCCAGCCTTTGACTGTTACAATGAGCTCTAATCATCTTTTAACTATTTGGCTGGATGTGGTATATATTTATCCTTTGAGTTCGAGAGCTATTTTTCACTATTTTAAAAGCCAGGAAGGTGGTTTAGGTGGTTGTGTATATTAATTACATCATTGTCTGTAACAGATGTTTTTACAACAGTACTTGCCAATTCTCCAAGTGTTGTAAATAATTCCACCCCTTCCTCTACATCTTTTTACATGGAAAAGCAAAATAGCAATGCTTTCAAATGTTGTCTAAGTTTCTACAGTTTGTAAAATTCCAAGTTATGCTGAGGTTTCAGAAAGTCTTCAAATTCAATTGCTGTTATTATGGAGGAATTCCTGCTTCATTCAAAAATAAAAATAAAAATACAGAATCTAAAATACCAAATTTTTCCCTATTTATTGAGCTTTGCTTCCTTGATACCAAAAGTCCTAGGAAAGTTTGAAATCAGAAACCATAAATTCTAAACTTTCAGTGTCATTATGGAATGTCTCAACTATATCAAATGTTCAGGATAGGTCTTGTTATTAATAGGTTGCAGTTGTTGCCTAAGAAGCTGCAAAATGAAGAAGTATTTGCTTTTAAACTAGACACACATAAGTAACACTACACATTTCCAGACAATTAGATAGTTATTTAGTACTAGATTTACTATCTATATATACAGTGGTACCTCATCATACAAACTTAATTGGTTCCAGGAGGAGGTTCGTAAGGTGAAAAATTCGTGAGATGAAACAATGTTTCCCATAGGAGTCAATGTAAAAGCAAATAATGCGTGCAAATCCTTTAGGAAAATCCCATACTTTAGAAGGGAGGTGAACAGAGGGCAGGGAGGAGCAGCTAAAGAGGGCGGGTGGAAGAAGCAAGGCTAGGCTAAAGGGTGAGTGGGAAGGAAGAAAGGCAAGGGGGGCGCCCCTCCCTTTTCTTTCTTCAAAAGACACTGTTTCAGTGCCTTTGCAAGCACCTTGTTCTCTGCAAAAATTTTCATCCCCCAAGCTGCCCCTCCCTCCTCCCTTTTCTTTCTTAAAAAGACACCCTTTCAGTTCCTTTGCAGGCACGTTGTTCTGTGCAAAATGTTTCCTACTCCAAGCAGCCCCTCCCTTTTCTTTCTTCAAAAAAGGGGAAAAAAGAAACCCCTTCATCCCAGCAGCAGCTGCTTGGGTTTGTAAGGTGAAAATAGTTCGGAAGAAGAGGCAAAAAAATCTTAAACACCGGGTTCATATCTTGAAAAGTTCGTTAGAAGAGGCGTTCGTAAGATGAGGTACCACTGTATATATAATCCAAATACCACTTACGCATTACGAAATCTCCAGAACTGTAAAGCCTACAAACGTGAAACTTGCCATTTAGGCTTTTAGTTGATTGCTAAGGAAGGATTTTTTGAAATGACCATCACATCATTAGCATTTCTTATACAGTTTTAATTAACATGCTCCGAGGCTAAGGAGTTAGACGTTCTACTCCCTCTCACTACGTGAAAAGAACTCTGTTTCAACTGCCACTTGCCTTATATTAACATACTGTGATGCTAAACTGGGTGTGGGCCTGGCCAGCATGACTCATCCAGCCTGTGGACTGGGAGTTTAGACATTCTACTCCCACTCCTCACCTGAAAAGGACTCTGTTCCAGTTGCCTTATATTAACAGACTCTGATGCTAAGGAGTTATACATTCTACATAAATTTTCGAGCTCTAAGTGTCAATGTATCATGCCTAATCGTAACTATTCATTAATTTTCAACCCTTAGCTGTCAATTTATCAAGCCGGATCACATAGTTTCATAGCAAAGCATGGTTATCCAGCGACTAGTATTAAATATAGCCTTTTTTGCATCGTATTGCAATTTTTGCAAACCGGATAAGGTCATTTTAAACTAGCCAAATGAAAGCCAAGAGAAAATACAGAGATTCTTGAAGGACCATTATAGTCACAGATAGAGGCAAACAAAGCAACTTTGTCATATGCCAAATGTGTGCTCTTGGAATAAGCTTGAACTGGTTCCAAGCAATCAGTTGTTAATTACTCTTAACTAAACAAGATTGCTCACTCTTGTCCCCATTTTAGGAGACATAGATATTCTCCCCTGGTAGAACTAGAAATGTTGTTCATTCAAGATCTTCTAATCTCCATGATTACACATCTCAGCACAGATCTTTGCAAAGAGGAGCCAGTAATGAAATAACAGACATTAAAACAAATATAAGAAAACAGTGTTTGGATCAAGTCAATCTACAGTATAATCATGCTGGGGGAAGAGGAACCACTGTAAATATGTTGGAGAGGCATTACCACCAAAAACTGTCCCCCTTCAAGTTTATTTCCACTTTCTTTTCAGTATCCAGGTTGGTGGGAATGTTGCATTTTGTGCAAACGGATGTCAGGCTATAGTGGACACAGGAACGTCTCTCATCACAGGCCCTTCTCAAGACATAAAGCAAATGCAAGCACTAATTGGGGCACAACCTATGGATGATGAGGTAGGTCCCAACTTGGAAATCAGTAATAGTATCCCAATCCTGATGCTAAATCTAGGATAAATTTAAATCTAAAATTATCTCTTTACAATCCTAGTTTATTCTTTCATTTCCCTTTTTGTTTCTTTCAATTTCATTACATTCTATTTCTTTGAACTTGAAAAAAAATTACACTATCATTTGGCAAAAGGTGAAGCAGTACTGATTTAGTTTCTGAAGCATCTCTTCTTTTGCCCCAACTTTGTATAACTTTTGAGAGTGGCTTGGCACTCCATTAGGTCCTCCATAGATATTCTGAGAAGAAGACTCTCTAAGGCAGGGGTCCCCAAACTTGGAAACTTTAAGACTAAGTGCTAAAGCCCACTGCAACAATATCGCTAAAAAGGCTTCTAGAGTTGTTAATCTGATCCTACGTAGCTTCTGCTCAGGCAATCTCACACTACTCACAAGAGCCTACAAAACTTTTGCCAGACCCATCCTTGAATACAGCTCATCTGTCTGGAACCCACACCACATCTCAGACATCAACACCCTTGAAAACATCCAAAGATATTTCACCAGAAGAGCCCTTCACTCCTCCACTCGAAACAGAATACCCTATGAAAATAAACTAACAATCCTGGGTCTAGAAAGCTTAGAACTACGGCGCCTAAAACACGATTTAAGTATTGCCACAAGATCATATGCTGCAACGTCCTACCAGTCAATGATTACTTCAGCTTCAACCGCAACAACACAAGAGCACGCAACAGATTCAAACTTAATATTAACCGCTCCAAACTTGACTGTAAAAAATATGACTTTAACAATCGAGTTGTCGAAGGGTGGAACTCATTACCGGACTCAATAGTGTCAACCCCTAACCCCCAACATTTCTCCCTTAGATTATCCACGATTGACCTCTCCAGGTTCCTAAGAGGTCAGTAAGGGGCGTACATAAGGGCACTAGTGTGCCTTTCGCCCCCTGTCCAATTGTCTTTATCTCATATATCATATATATTTTCTTCCTTTCATATATCTTCTCCTCTATTTTTACATATTATCTTTATATATATTACTTCATGTCTATTCTCTTCCATATGTATTGTGTATTGGACAAATGAATAAATAAATAAAATAAAATAAATAAACTTATGGACTTCAACTCCCAGAATTCTCCAGCCAGCATACCTGGCTGGAGAATTCTGGGAGTTGAAGTCTACAAGTCTTAAAATTGCCAAGTTTGAAGACCTCTGCTCTAAGGCAATTGGTGAGTGCTACACAGAGAGTAAGAAATGGCTCTATTGCTATGGGGCAAACAAATGTGGAAGGCAGGCAGTGTATGAAGCAAGTAGGTTGGGGAGTTAGCCCTGGATCCTTCTCTCATCTCAAGCAATGAAAAGAAGGACTAGAGGAGACATAATAGCAGTGTTCCAATATCTCAAGCGTTGCCACAAGGAAGAGGCAGTCAGGCTGTTCTACTCTGAGCGTAGAACAAGAAGCAATGGGTGGAAACCTATCAAGGAGAGAAGCAACTTAGAACTAAGGAGAAATTTGCTGACAGAACAATTAACCAGCGGAACAGCTTGCCTCCAGAACTTGTGAATGTTCCAACACTGGAAGTCTTTAAGAAGATGTTGGATGACCATTTATCTGAATTGGTGTAGGATTTCCTGCCTAAGCAGGAGGTTGGATTAGAAGACTTCCAAGGTCCCTTCCAACTCTGTTATCATATTCTATTCTAAATACTCTGTATTAGCATATTGTGTGTTATATTAAACACAGGCAACCTTCAGTGTGATTTCCTTAAATAAAAAGCAGCATTTGGAGGGTGATAGATTGAACAAAGCCGAACTAATGGACAAAAAGGGATACTGAATCCTGGCTCTATGTTTTAGTATACCTGCAGACATAAATTCACGTATGCATGTAGTAACTTACAAAGAAAGCACTGTTCAAAAGAAAAAGATTGGAATGCAAAATAGATATCATCCATCTTCTTATCTATGGCTGTTGTTTTTATAATTGAAATATTCAATGTTCATTATTGCAAAGATATGCCAATTGTTTTCAGTATGCTGTAGAATGCAACAATCTCAATGTGATGCCTCTTGTTACTTTCACAATCAATGGAAATGCTTATCCTCTTACTCCGGAGGCTTACACTAACAGGGTAAGTGCTGTCAATCACTTCCTCCTAGCAGAACATCTGTCATTCTTTGGAAAGCTTGGGTTTTTATTATTTGTAACTTTGTACTAGGATATGGGGAAAGAACAGTGATGTATTAATAAGAGTTTCCCCATTCAGATTTTCTGCTGAGATTCAGAAAAGACAAGCTAAAAAAGGACAGAGCAGACTTCCTAAGGTTGTACTGTATAGTAAGGTTGCTTAATGAGAATTAGCCCAATATTAACGCCTTTTTAATCATCATTATAATAAATACAAAATAATAATACCAATAAAAAGAGCCAGTTTGGGGTAGTGGCTAACATATTAGGCTAGAATTTGGGAGACAATGGGTCCTAGTTTCGCCTTAGGCATGACAACTGGCTGGATTATTTTGGTCCATGGACTCTCTCTCTCAGCCCAATTCACTCATAGGGTTGTTGTGAAGAAAATAGGATATGTTTCCCCCTTGAGTTGTTTATCAAAATAATAAACAGGGGATGTAAATAGAAATGACAGATTTTCTTCACTCCCTGGGAAGGAAGGAAGGAGGGAAAGGAGGGAGGGAGGGAAGGAGGAAGGAACGAAGGAAAGAAGGAAAGAAGGAAAGAAGGAAAGAAGGAAGGAATTGTGGTATATGTGTTTGACAAGCTCTTTTGCTGTTGAAAAGTTACAGTGGGGAAAATAATATTTACCACAATGACAGTTTTGTTTATCCATATTTGTGTGGGGAACTTGTATTCATATTAGGTCAAAATCTTTATTAATTTTGTGGCTAACCTAAAAGTTAAAGTGTAACAAAAAGTAGGGAGAAGTTCCCGAAGCCTCCATCTCCATAAAAGCCTCATTAGAATAAATCATAATTCACAATCTTTGAATTCTCCAGAAATCTCAATAAATTGAGCTGTGAAGTCTAATATTTTTATTTTAACAATTATTTTTAGATCTTCATTTATACATATACATTTAGCATTCACAAATCCAGGGACTTTTTTCTCTTCAAAAGTACTGGCTTTTGACTTTTCAGTGTAAAACAAATTAGCCTCAACTTTTTGCTATACATTTCTAAATGTTTCAAGCCATTTCTGTAACAACAAAATCATTCTAATCATTAAAACCTAAAATTAGGACTTTAATTTTTTTCAGTTTCAAATACAAAATCCAGAACTGGTTTCCAAATGGAAATAAAACTTGATAAGTTCTTCTCTTTAATTAAAACAGTCAGTTTTACCTTCTCTGCCCACCTTTTACATCCATTTTTCCATTGTGGGAATTAGTGTGTCTTTCCATCTTGGGCATATAAGATACTACCTGCTGTCAATATACATAGTAGCAAAATTCCAAATTTTCTTTCAAGCTCTTTGTCTAGCATGAACACACCCTTCTTTAATATGGTACCTTCAAAATATTGGACTAGTGCTGCCATTTTTATTTTAAGCTCACAGACTAAGAAACATGTGTGTCCTCTATCCAGGCTAGAAATGTTACAATTCCTTCATATGCTCAAATCACAACAAGTATTTTTCTAATTTATGCTAAAAAGCAATTGGCTTGGTGTCCAGTCATTGCCTTCTTCCTTCTATCCAAGTCCTTAGTTGTGCCTTGGAAGTTCTACAATAATCTTTCCCAACAAAGTCATCCTGCAGTTATAAAGACTTCAGCTTCTAGCAATTTAAATTTCTGTGGTTAAAACTTCTTTTGAGTGTGTGTAAATGTTGACATACAAATCCGAACATGATTTATTGTCATAATTCAATATTAATTGCTTTTAAACCTACATATCCTCTTTCCCATAGGTCAATAGTGATGGGATGAACCTGTGCACCAGTGGCTTCCAAGGTTTAGATATGGGAACTGCAACTGGTCCACTCTGGATTCTGGGAGATGTTTTCATTGGCCAGTACTACTCTGTCTTTGATCGGGGAAATAACAGAGTGGGATTGGCTCCAGTTGTCTCTTAAGAGGCTTAGAGCATAAAGGAATGTAAAGTTATTACTTTTCTTATCTTGTTTTGAGCAGTAAAGTCAAGTTTCCTATCTCTTTTTTTGTTTCCCATGTGAAATGCAATCAAAATTAGGACTTTTTATCTATAAATTCCTTGAGATCCCCTGTAAAGAGCTGTTTAGATGTGTCTGTTCTCAGTATCAAGATATATGTTGATTTTATCTTTTCTCATCAAGTAAATTAGATTAATTAAAACCTAAATACTTCAAACTGAATATATCGTCTCACACTCCTAGGCCCGGGTAGGTGGGGGGTATTGTTTACACAATTGGCTAAGCATGATTTATTGAATAAAGTGCACTGGACTGAGTTGATCCACCATGTTAACTTATGAATCGAATTTTACAAACTACACGGTTGGTTTACATAATATTATCTACACTAATCAAAATGCATTTTGACTGAATATCTTATGTAAATCTAGTCTGAATTGTGAGGTTTCCTCTTTGTAAAAGAAAACGCAACTGCATCTTGCAAAAGTATATAAAATTAATGATTTAAGTGAATAGATGAATAACTAAGAATATTTCTTAAACAGTGGAAACTTTAAATAAAATATTTTTGTATTCCTAAAACAATATGTTGTGTGATAAATAATACCTCTGTAAGAATCATGAAGGACTGAATAATGTATCAACATTTTAAATACATCAACTTTCGTATTAAGCAGATGAGGGAAGATTAATATCCATGCCAGATGTTATACTGAACCTTCTTTTTTTTTTTTGGAAGATCTCAGAACTTCCCAGGACCACAACTATGAATACTGAGTGACATTTTTGGCCATCTTCATCAAAAAAATATTCTGCTCTTGATTACATAACCCTAACTCTTTATACCAATTCATACTGCATCTACCGGTATCTTCTGAGTCGGTTGAGAAGGGCAGCAAAGGAGTCAAACAAACAAACAAACAAACAAACAAACAAACAAACAAACAAACAAACAGTGCAGTTCTTCTCCTAGAGTATGTTAAATGCAATCCCCCGGTCTATCCTAAAAGATAACATTGTGTTTATGTACATGCATGCAGTAGAATTTGCCTTTAAGGAGGCAGTAAAAATTAAGATGTTATCTATGGATCTATTGGTACTCAAATTCTGTACTGATCTTGATAATCTCATTAAACCACATGATGGCTGGGAGTTCTCAGACATATTTCAATACTGCAGAAAAGATAAGATTTGAGAAGACTGTCCTCATCCAAGAAAGGGGGAAAGGAATAGAAGCATAGAAGATTGACAGCAGAAAAAGACCTCATCATGGTCCATCTAGTCTGCCCTTATACTATTTGTTGTATTTTATCTTAGAATGGATATATGTTTATCCCAGGCATGTTTAAATTCAGTTACTGTGGATTTACCAACCATGTCTGCTGGAAGTTTGTTCCAAGCATCTACTACTCTTTCAGTAAAATATTTTTTCACGTTGCTTCTGATCTTTCCCCCAACTAACCTCAGATTGTGCCCCCTTGTTCTTCTGTTCACTTTCCTATTAAAAACACTTCCATCCTGAACTTTATTTAACCCTTTAACATATTTAAATGTTTCGATCATGTCCCCCATTTCCCTTCTGTCCTCCAGAATATACAGAATGAGTTGATTAAGTCTTTGAGTTCATTGAGACAGAGTCACCATTGTCCTCAGAGCAATATATACTATAAATATGGTAGCAACGTTCAGAATTTAAGAAGGCCAGCTCCAGACATAACTTTCCTTGATATAAAGAGCACTGTAAAATATAATTGGGCCAGCAGCTGCTATAGCAACAATCGGAGAGCATGTTCCACCATATCAAACAGGTTACTGGGTGGGACAGGGCAGGGCAGGGCAGGGAGATAGAGAGAGAGTTCAAATAATGTAGCTTTCCCACCAACTCCCAGCATTTACTTCCTGAGGCAGCCACCCCTTTCTGATATGGTGATTCTTTACACAATTTTTTTAGATAGGCAAAAGTGAATAAAGACATCACATGATTATAAATAAAATTTATTCAAACCTACTGTATATATATTTCTGTTGGATCAGCAAAATTCAGCAAAAACATGTGATTATTTATGTATGTATGTATGTATGTATGTATGTATGTATGTATGTATGTATCACATTTTTTTGCTATATACCAGGGTGATCCGACATACACACACACACACACATATAAAATAAAAGACTCGGTTTCAGCAAAAACTCATCCAGAAATTATGAAAAAACAAGAATTGCAGATTTATAAACTTTTTTTCTATATTGGTAAAAAGTAAAAAGATGCTGCTTACTCTATATGAAACAGTAATTTTCCTTGAAACATAAGAGTGGAGGTGGCTCCAATTTGTTAGATGTAGCAGATTCTTTAAGCCAAGCTTTATGGATAACACTAATAAATTGATTTTGGGATATATTGAAAAGAAAACAAAGCAACATATCATAGATCTTTAAAGACAACAACAGAAATGTCTTCATGATTAGTCTGATGATATACAGTTGGTGATGGTATGCCAGTAGGAATTGTAAAACACTTACAGTATGCATATGTAACATTATTTGGATAACATAGGTTTTGTCTATATATCTCATGATACCTGGACTGGTAAACTTCTTGGAAACTTTGTCCCTCTTGTCTATCTTCAATTTGATAACTTTTATGGAATGGTCACTCTACCTAACATGACTGAAACGATCGTTCTAGGATTAGTGACTTGGAAAGATATCCATCTTTTTTCTCTTTTACTTTACCATGTAGTAGAACCTCATAAACAAAATTGCAAGAATCATGGCTTATTTTGCTCTAGTATCTTTCCATTTTCCTTGTGTGCTGAGTTAATACATAATATACTTTTTATGCCTATTTTGGCTTTGTCAGTTATGAAACCATGTGCTTTAACTTTTTAAATATTCTTAACTTTTTATGTAAGAAGTCTACTCAGCAATGCAGTATTTGCAAGTACACAGAATTTATAGGTGAAGGCAAGTAACAAAATTAAATTTTGTAATTAGTTTGCCTCCAATGGTACGTTGCTTTTAGAAGTGGGGAACACTTGCATGAGCAATGAAATGTTCAGGAGAGGTAGATGCAGAGTCCTTTGCTACACCTCAGAGGATTTTTTAGTGTACTTTTCCAATGTGCTGTGTCAACATTTGAAAAGATAAAATGTTCTGGCTCATCAAGTTTTTATTAAAAGTTGGCGCTGCCTTCCAATATGTTGAGCTGTAAATTACATGCCTTTGAGTATTTATATGTCATTACATTCCATGCATTATGAAGAATCACCAGTGATTTTTATCTAAAACAATCCTTTCTCAACTTTGTGCCTTCAAAGAGTTTGGTTGGGGATTCTAGAAATTGTAGTCTGCCCCACACAGGGACCAGGTGCGAGTCACAGAATCTTGTCAGAAAAAGATATGAGAACAATGCCACCACACAGGATGTTTGCCAAGTGAAAAGAAAATTTAGTACATTTCATTTGCATCTATCGTATCTACATTACAGGTTGATATTATAACACATATTCTTAAATAACGTGCTGTACGTTCTTTCATATTTCATATTTATTTAAGGGGAGTTTTGAGCATTTTTTACAAATGGAAGAGTATATATTTCTTCAGGAGGAACAAACTGAGCCGGTGTGGCGCAGCAGGTAGAGTGCTGTACTGCAGGACACTGAAGCTGACTTGTAGATCTGAAGGTCAGCGGTTCAAATCTCATCACCGGCTCAAGGTTGACTCAGCCTTCCATCCTTCCGAGGTGGGTAAAATGAGGACCTGGATTGTGGGGGCAATAGCCTAGCTCTGTTAAAAAAGTGCTATTGCTAACATGTTGTAAGCCGCCCTGAGTCTAAGGAGAAGGGCGGCATAAAAATCAAATAAATAAATAAATAAAATAAACTGCCACAGAATGAAATATTTCTCCAACTATCCTCTCCAAATTGCCATCCATAAATTAATACAGGTTTTTCAAATTAACTTACTACAGTATATAGGATAAAATGATATGAAGAAAAACTGAAAGAAACATAATGTCTTTCTTTTTTGACATGTCCAACTCATTGCGACCCCATGGACAACATTCCTCCAGGCCTTCCTGTTCTCTACCCTCCTCTGGAGTCCATTTAAGATCACGCCAACTGCTTCAGAGACTCCATCTAGCTATCTCTGTTGTCCCCTTCTTCTTTTGCCCCCAATCTTTCCCAGCATTAGGCTCTTCTCCAGTGAGTCCTTCCTTCTCATTAGGTGGCCAAAGTATTTGAATTTCATCTTCAGGATCTGGTTGTCTAAAGAATAGTCAGGATTGATCTCCTCTAGGACTAATTTGATTGCCTTGCAGTCCAAAGGACTTGCAGGAGGTCTTCTTCAGCACCATAGTTCAAAGGTCTCAATTCTTTGGTGCTTAGCCTTTGTTATGCTCCAACTTTCACAGCCATACATTGCAACTGGGAAAACCTTAGCCTTGACTATATGCACTTTTGTTGGCAGGGTGATATCTCTGTTTTTTAGTATGCTGTCTAGATTTGTCATGTCTTTTAATTTCTTGACTGCAGTCCCCATCAGCAGTGATCGTGGAACCCAGGCAAAAAAAATCTGTCACTAACTCCATTTCTTCCAATAACCAGCATAAACTCTGTTGCGGCAATGAGTTACTCATAATAGCTGACCTTAGGCAAGATCTGCAGATCAGCAAATTACAATGAAACATGTGACATCACAGTCACAAAACTGATTCATTTGATTTATTTTAAAAGTCACACATGATATTCTTGGAGTTTAGGAAAACAATAATTTTAAGAATTTTTTTGCATGTTTAAATTTCATGTAATATCAAAAATTCTGTAAAAGTCTGTACATAATAGTGTCTCATTTCAGAAATTCAATAGATCTCTTTTTCCAACAGGTTCAGAAGTAAGATTGGTAAACCAACTGAATTTAATTTCTCATTTATTTTACTAAGTTGACACAGGTCAGTCATTTTATACACTGCCATGAGCTGTGCAAATAATGAAAAGGTGATACAAATCTAATAACCAAATGAATAAATAATAACATATTATTTTAAGGACAAATGGATTATGGACAAAGTCATGAAGTCATCAGGAATGAAACTCAGCTCAAAAAAGAATAATTTTGCAGTCTGCTTTAAGTTCCCAGATACAACAATCCAAATTACGCTTCAGATAAAAATATATATTTCATTAATCTTGCAAATTTTACATCAGTTTTGTGGTTTTTGAAAGGCTGCCTGCCTTGTTTACTGGACCTCTGTAATTTTTTAAATCACAGGACTCATATGTAAAAATGGTGCTTACTTTCTTAGTTCATTTTTTGCATGGACATATACATAGTTTAACCGCAAAGACAATGGCTTTCTCATTGTCAACTGACTAATAATTGGTGCAAAAAACTTATGTTATTATTTGATTATTATTATTTATTAGATTTGCATGCCGCCCCTCTCCGTAGACTTGGGGCGGCTTACAGCAATGATAAAAGCAATATATAATGACAAATCTAATAGTTAGAATTTAAAATAACAATAATACATTTAAAAAGTCTAAAAAACAAGAAACCCCAATATATATATATATATAAACACATACATACAGTCATATCATACACAAAAAACTACATAGGCAGGGGGAGATGTTTCAGTTCCCCCAAGCTTGACGACAGAGGTGGGTTTTAAGGAGTTTACGAAAGGCAAGGAGGGTGGGGGCAGTTCTAATCTCTGGAGGAAGCTGATTCCAGAGGGTTGGAGCCGCCACAGAGAAGGCTCTTCCTCTGGGTCCCGCCAAACGATATTGTTTATAACTTTGATTGAAGAGAATTTTAGGCAGTCTGAAGAGCTTCAGTGGATCCCATCATTAGAATAGAATAGAATAGAATAGAATAGAATAGAATGGGATGGGATGGGATGGGGACGGGATGGGACAGAAGAGAACAGAGCAGAACAGAATAGAAAATAGATTTTTTTTATTGGCAAGTGTGATTGGTCACACAAGGAATTTGTCTTTGGTGCATATATTCTAAGACAACTCGACTAATTCATTCATTTTTTAGATGTACATTTCATCTTTCCTTCAAGAGATCAAAGCAGGGCTTTTAACACTTCCTCCTCCAGGTACCTCGATTAGTTTCCTTCACCAGGAATAGATGTGGCACTGTTTTCCTGGAACTAGATTTTTGACAAAGGGAGGCTGTGAAAGCAAAGAAAAGATAAGGGTGAGGTTGCAGTGTTGTTATCATTCAAAGATGACCATTCACAAAACCATCCCCTTCCTTTTTTTTATTAAACAGTGACCTGGTAGCTTAATTAGCACCTCTATTATCTGCTCTTCAAATAATCATTTTGAATGATGAAATCATTTATGATTTCATCAGGAATAAAGTGCTAAATGCACAGCCGAGTGGCTAGATTCACACAACTAATCTTGTTTTAATCAATAAACCACAATTAAGCAAACATTAGGCCATATATAGGTAGTCTTCAGCCTACTTTTGTCAGAAAGTTGCAAAGGGGGATCACATGACCTTGAGACACAGCAGTTTCCATAAGTATAGAGAGTATGGAGTATGTTGCAAAGTTGTTAAGTGTGAAAAACGATCATAAGTCACTTTTTCAGTGCTGTTGTAACTTTGAACAGTCACTAATTGAACTGTTGTAAGTTGAGGACTAATGTGCAGGTTAATAAGCGTATAAACAAGATCAGGCATATAGTGCATAATACTTGATGTGTTAGGACTGAGTGTAAGTACTGTTCAGTGTTATGTCATTAAACTGGTGCGTGCATTTAATCACATCACTTGGCCACAGCATCACACTAAGCTTTAAAAAAATCTCTTTACAGGGAAAAAATGGCCATCTTCATTTTTTAAAATTAAAATACAAACAATCCTGCAAAAAAACCACTATCAAAGCAGGAAAGGAAAAGAAAATTTGTGGCCTACCAGATACTGCTGAATTATAACTCTAGACTGTTTATATATAATTGGGTTAATAAGTACCGTATTTATTGAATAAATCACAATTTGCTGGTTCTGCAACACGCTAAACAATTAAGCATAGTTTACTTATCACAATGGCTGAATTCATGCAACATACCAAGCCACAACATAGACTCTATTGTGTCTTAATCCAGTCTTAGTCTCCTACAATACTGCTGTGCTGGCTGGAAATTTAGGGATGTCAATTCAGTTAAAATACACTATGCTGATAATTCTCTATGTTAATAATTCATCTAAAACAATATTTTACTGCTCCATCTGTTTATGAAATTAGGGAAATCAAAACTATAACCAATAAGTAAAACTGTATGCTAGGTAAGCATTTCCTCATTATATTTTGGCAGCTCCAAGTGAAACAGTAAAATAAAATTTTACCTTTAATCTACTCTAGGAACATAGGTAATTTTCTTCCTCTCTTACTCCCTCTCAATTAAAACAGCAAAATACCTAAGACTCTAAAAACTAAGGCAAACTGATCAACCATTAAGGTTTGAAGAGCACTCATATCTGAACCAGACTACTGTTCTCATTGCAGCACATGACCTCTCTATGCTTGGGTTTGTATGACACATGCAAGCAGGATCTACATTTTAACCCACTTAATTTAGGATGTGTATTCCAAAATATTCATTAAATTAACCCTGGAAACCCACCAGTAAGCAAATTCTACCAGCACATCAGAGCTCCTAAAAATTGAAAATTGAAAAACAGACGGCTAAATATTTACAGAGCCCCTTGCATCCTGGACATAAATTGTTTCAACTCCTACCCTCAAAACAATGCTGTAGAGCAGTGTTTCCCAACCTTGGCAACTTGAAGATATCTGGACTTCAACTCCCAGAATTCCCCAGCCAGCATTCTGGGAGTTGAAGTCCAAATATCTTCAAGTTGCCAAGGTTGGGAAACACTGCTATAGAGCACTGCACACCAGAACAACAAGACACAAGAACAGTTTTTTCCCCAAATGCCATAACTCTGCCTACCAAATAATTCCCTCAACACTGTAAAGTACAGTATTTAGTAAATCTGCACTACCATTAATCTTCTCATCATTGCCACCAATCATCTCCTCCCACTAATGACTGTATGACTGAAACTTTGTTGCTTGTATCTTTACAATTTATATTGACTGGTTCCCAATTATGATTGGATTGCTATTTGTACCCGGACTATCATTGTGTTGTACTTTATGATTCTCTACAAACGTATCTTTTCATTTATGTACTCTGAGAACATATGCACCAAGACAAATTCCTTATGAGTCCAATCACCACTTGGCCTATGCTATGCTATGCTATGCTATGCTATGCTATGCTATGCTATGCTATGCTATGCTATTTTGGGCAAGACTGCCTTTGGTCCCAGCATTTATTTGGAAATCAAACTGGGCACCAAATTGAAAGGGGAGACATATAATTTGCATGGGGACTTCTTAAAAGAATTTGAACAGCACTGCCACCTCTTTTCTTCGGTCCGCCTCTGCGGTTTTTAAAAGAAAAACACCAAAATGCAGCTGGCAAAGGCAAAGACTGTCAGCGGCTGAGTCCCCAGCCGCCTTGCAGTAGCGAAGTCCCAAAGGTCGGGGAGTGGGGGTACCATTTGCTTTGACTCCATGTGTGCCCGAGAGTTGCAGCCTCATAGACCAGAAGATTCCCTTTGGGACAGTGTGCTATTTTCGACTCACGGAGTTTGTTTGCTTGCTTGCAAGAACTGCCCCCACCCTCCTTGCCTTTCGTAAGTTACTAAAGACCCACTTATGTCGCCAGGTATGGGGGAACTGAGATACCCCCTAGGCTTATACAGTTTACGCATGATATGATTGTGTTGTATGGTTCTAATGTTGGGTTTTACAATGTTTTTAATATTAGACTGTCACTAATTTGTTGTGAGCCGCCCCGAGTCTACAGAGAGGGGTGGCATACAACAACAACAACAACAACAACAACAACAACAACAACAATAATAATAATTATTATTATTATTATTATTATTATTCTCAAAAAAATAAAGGGAACACTCAAATAACACATCCTAGATCAGAATGAATGAAATATTCTCATTGAATACTTTGTTCTGTACAAAGTTGAATGTGCACAATAGCACGTGAAACTGGTTGTCAATCAGTGTTGCTTCCTAAGTGGACAGTTTGTTTTCAAAGAAGTTTGATTTTACTTGGAGTTATATTGTGTTACTTAAGTGTTCCCTTTATTATTATTTTACTTACTTTACGTATTTACGTACTTATTGTTTTTGTATGCTCCCGAAGGACTCTTATTCCAATGAATAAGAACAAGACATAAAAACAACATTAAAACAGTAATAAAACTCAACCAGTATACATACTCTCACTCACATGCCTAGTAATCTAGGATTCCATTCACTCAACAGTTTCTAAATCAGACCTCTCAAACCATCAATCCCAAAGCGAAGGTCCACATGAACAAGAGCCATTTGCCAAAATCTCAGTTCCTTTTTTTCTCTACGCCTTTTAAAAAATCTGCAAGCTAATCTGTCTCCAGGCTCGCTGTTCGACGTCATCGATGGGCGGGGCTTTTGAGCCAAACCCCCCCCTCTACTTCGGGAGGGGCGGTGGACGAAAAAAACATCCCAACAAAGAAGACGCGTGTTCGGAGGAGCTGCTCTAAACTTTCGGTGGAGTTTGGTTTGCTTTCGTTCCGTTTCGCTTCGGATTTTTCCCGATCGCTTTCGGGGGGACGAAGGACCCGGGGGCGCTTGTTCCGAAGTTTCCCGGAGGATCAGCCTCTTTTTTGGCACAAGCTGGCAGAAAAACTTCAACTCCGGCAGAAGCAACGTCAGTAAGTAACGTGTGGCTGGCTGTCCTTGAGCCTGTGACGGTGGGTTGGGGGGTTGAGGGAAAACACCGCTTGCGGAGGAGGTGGACCGGTGCCGAAGCAGATCGGCGTTGAGCTTCATAACAGAAGCATCCGAACCAAAATCCGGACAAATCTGGCGAATCGCGAGGTTGTCCGGCCTGGCAAAAGTCGTAGCAAATAAATAAATAAATAAAAATTACCTTTAAATTCTTCGAGCCGCGACTGCAGATCGGATTTGGGCAAAGAAGATAACGAGAGACAAAAGTGTTAAACCGTGGGAGGAAAAAAGGAGTCTGGGGCCACCGGCATAATATAAACACTCATTTGGAAACTATGCGTCTAAAAGAAAGGGAAATCTGTCATGATTCACTAAATGATGACTTGAAATAGGCTTGGTTGGGCTGTTCCTCTTTGGTGCCAAGTCTAAAGTCGACAGCTTGAGAGAAATACACTAACAGAAAAAATAAATAAATAAATTTGAATGATCTCATCAGAATCTTCCCTTACAGGGAAGGGAATATATACCTTCCCTGTAATTGTACTTTCGGAACCGTCTTCTGCCGCACGAATCCCAGCGACCGATTAGGTCCCAGAGAGTTGGCCTTCTCCGGGTCCCATCGGTGGGCTGCAGGGGGAGAGCCTTCTCTGTAGTGGCCCTGCCCTCTGGAATCAGCCCCCCCCCCAGATCAGAACTGCTCCCATCCTCTTTGCCTTTTGTAAATTACTGAAGACCCACCTATGTTGTCAGGCATGGGGAAATTGAGCCCCTGGGTTTATATGATTTATGTATGGTATGTGCTGCATGGTTTTA
This sequence comes from Erythrolamprus reginae, assembly GCF_031021105.1. NCBI lineage: Eukaryota > Metazoa > Chordata > Lepidosauria > Squamata > Dipsadidae > Erythrolamprus > Erythrolamprus reginae. The sequence continues at coordinate 59,453,883 of NC_091952.1, read as the reverse complement.
ATAATGGGGTTTTAGATGTCTTTTAAATGTATTAGATTTGTTACATTGTTGTTATTGTTGTGAGCTGCTCCGAGTCTTCGGAGAGGGGCAGCATACAAAACTACTAAATTATTATTATTATTATTATTATTATTATTATTATTATTATTATTATTATTGTTATTATTATTGTTATTATTATTTTTATTATTATTTTTACTACTACTATTACTACTACTACTACTACTACTACTACTACTACTACTACTACTACTACTACTACAGAATAAGGCTGGGCTTCGTATTTTGTGAGTGGCTTAGTGGGGTTAGAATAGATATTCCACTTGGAGAAATAAGGGACATGCAGTTGGAAAGAAATTTGTTATAACACAATTCAGTTTTATGCAGTTTAATTTGTTTAGAACGTAATTTTGTACAGCTTTTTGCAAAAGAAAGTCCTGTTTGAGTTCAAAAGGAAATCCTTACCTTTTATTAAACTTGCTTCCAGATAAGCAGATTCACTTGATTTCAAAGACTTCCTGGGCATATAAACATCTACAAACTTATTTATTTTTATTTTATTTATTTGTTTATTTTGTCAAGTGCATATTGGTGGTATACAGATACCGTATATGATAATATTTATATACATGATACTAGTAAAAGAAAAACAGTAGGACAGGGGACAGAAGGCACTCTGCACGCCCCTTACTGACCTCTTAGGAATCGGGAGAGGGCAACAGTGGACAGTCTAATCGTAAAGTTTGGGGGGTTAGGTAACTACAATTAGGTCAAACTTAGTACCCTATTATCATGATGGCGCTGTAGTTTCAGTTTGGGGTGGCTGTGAAAAATTTGGTAGCAGGACTGGCAAAAACAAATCTGGTCCAAAAACATCTCTTGTTTCACTTCCCATGCCAGCCTGTCTCCTTATGAAACTCAACAATAAATATTGTGCCTTGAATAGCAAGTAAGATATGGTACTAGAAATGGGTTGTGTAGGATGCCAAACCTGTCGTTTAGAGAAATGCAGGCAATACAGTAAGGCTGAATATGAATAAAAATATGAGATGAAAAGCCTGTATTATAAAGCAGGGTGTGTTTCAGCTGCAAAAACAACCAAAAATTGCCCAAGTATAACATACAAACATAGAAGATTGACTGCAGAAAAAGCCGTCATGGTCCATCTAGTCTGCCCCTTATACTATTTCCTGTATTTTGTCTTAGGATGGATATATGTTTATCCCAGGCATATTTAAATTCAGTTACTGTGGACTTACCCACCACGTCTGCTGGAAGTTTGTTCCAAGGATCTACTACTCTTTCAGTAAAATAATATTTTCTCACATTGCTTCTGCTCTTTCCCCCAACTAACCTCAGATTGTGCCCCCTTGTTCTTGTGTTCACTTTCCTATTGAAAACACTTCCCTCCTGAACCTTATTTAACCCTTTAACATATTGAAATGTGTCGATCATGTCCTCCCTTTCCTTTCTGCCCTCCAGACTATACAGATTGAGTTCATTAAGTCTTTCCTGATACGTTTTATGCTTAAGACCTTCCACCATTTTTGTAGCCTGTTTTTGGACCTGTTCAATTTTATCAATGTCTTTTTGGAACTTGAGGCTTGTTGCTATAGCAGTAATGCCTGTTTATTACGCCCATTATTACACCGCAGCCTGCCCATTATTACATCCTGAAGCTTCCAAATGCAAAAGTTACATGGCAATTGGCATCCTCCATTCATTTGGTTTGTATTTTATTAATTTTATTATTAATTTTATTAATTGGATTTATATGCCGCCCCTCTCTGAGGACTCGGACTTATTTTTCAGTTTGTCCTTTTTGAGCCAGTGCACAAACTGAAATATGATTTATGCATTTCCCAACATATCAACATTTTTCTGAATTATAAATTCACACAATTTGCACACATTCAGGGGAAGTGAACAAAAAATGTAAATACAATAGGGAAACCTGCTTGCAGAAATGTGACCATTTTTAAAATGAGTAATATATATATATAAATATCGACTATAATGGGTAATTCTTGGTTCCAATGTTGGGTTTTAGAATGTTTTTAATATTAGATTTGTTACACTGTCACTATTTGTTGTGAGCCGCCCAGAGTCTACGGAGAGGGGTGGCATACAAATCTAATAAATTATTATTATTATTAATTATTATTCTTCCTGGACATGATTATTTGAATCACTCTGAACTTGGTTTTTTTGTGGGGGGGGCACTACTACTACGGTGCTATCTAATAATAATCTGGAGTAGTTTTATTTTTACCTCCTGAAGAAGTGTCCCAAAGGTGCTTTTTAAAGAGGTGACTGGGTTTGTTTGGGTTTTTTGAAGTTGTTTCGTTTCTCATCCAATAAACTTGAATGAGAAGGGAAAAGTCTTCCAAGAAAAAAACAGGAAGTCCAGTTGCCTCTTGCAAAAGCATATTTAGGTCAATCTTGACCTTAGATGAGTGAGAATCTCCATTGACACATGACAAGTGCGTGGAAAATGGATTATTATGTAAAGATACCTTTGCCCCATTTGAAAGTCCTCAGGTTTTAAGGAAAGAGTAGCCACAAGTTAAATCACAAAGAGTATAAAAGTTATTTGTATCTCTTTTGTGCTATGGGCAATCACATTTTGTGCATTGTATCACTTGAGTCTATGCTACAGATTCTAATCCATGCCTCTGAATTTTTTTGTCAAATCAAGGAATTAAAGTTATTAAACTAAACCGGGAAGTGTTAGGAGATTTGTGATTTAATCACTGAGTCTAATCCAGGGAAGCCAGTTATCAGGAGCTCTTAGATAGCTTAGAGATTGCTTATCTTGCTTCTTTCCAGAATGATTCAAGTCTGGATTTGGCATGTAAATGCCTAATTGATTAGATCATCATGGGGAAAAGATAAGGGAGCAAAGATCCTATTGTAGCATCCAAGGAGTTGAAGGTTATGGTGGTTCTATTTCTCTGGTTGCTACCAAACCATTTTGGGAAATTTCCTTGGGTTCAAAGCCTCTCATGTTATTTAACATAATAATCCACAGGTTTGGAGCTGTCACAAATATGGCAATACTAAATATACTGCTCAAAAAAATAAAGGGAACACTCAAATAACACATCCTAGATTTGAATGAATGAAATATTCTCATTGAATACTTTGTTCTGTACAAAGTTGAATGTGCACAACAGCATGTGAAATTGATTGTCAATCAGTGTTGCTTCCTAAGTGGACAGTTTGATTTCACAGAAGTTTGATTTACTTGGAGTTATATTGTGTTGTTTAAATGTTCCCTTTATTTGTCTGAGGAGAGGGGCGGCATACAAATCTAATAAATAAATAAATAATTTTTTTTTAGCAGTGTATATTCCTTTCATCTGCTTTCATGGTTTGATGTTTTCAGAATCTCCATGTATCCAGGCTGTAAAAGACCGGGAAAATAGTTATCCCAAGCTGAATTCAAGCAGGATCAATAATATATAGACCTTCTGGTGAGATTGCATTGCATTTTATGGTACATACAATATTCACAGTATGGTATCCTCTAGGATCCAAAAATGACACTGGGCAATCACTTAACTTTAATGGCAAAGATAAGCATGTAATGCAGGATAACTACAAATCTCTGACAAGATTGAACTGAAAAAATCAGAGGTGTCCTTTCATGAAAGAGATAGACTACGTTTGGTGATTCATAAAACGGTAACCTGAGGGCTGTACAGTAATATGTGTTATGTGAGGTAACCCTTGGAGATGTCTAAAATTGGAACTGGCCCAACAAATTAGAAGCAGAGTAAAACTGAATTTTATAGATTTTCCTATTTTCGGCCAGATTGCTGTGTTTTTCTTAGTTAATTATTTAACTGTTCCTGTAGTTAAAATATGAAAACATTACCTATGTTTCCTTCTTTCTTTTTTACCTCCTCTTTTACAACTTCATGTGTCGAGGGAGATACAAAATTCTGGTTCTTTCACTTCTGGTGGTCTCTACCATTGTTATTCGATCTTTTAGTACCATGTCTTTGATATTGTCTCTCCATTTTCTTCTGACTTTGCCTCAATGCCTCATGTTCTTTGGGCTTCTCCTTCCATATGACTTGTATAGACTCCCAAGAATCTGATGTCATTCTCTCCTGAGATGGATCAGATCAATTTTATACATCTATATTGTAGTTTGTTCTGCAGGTGATCTTGAGATGGGTTAAGCGTGTTGTGATTTGTCTAGTGCAGGGGTAAGCAAAGTTGGCTCTTCTATGACCTGAGGACTTCAGCTCCCAGAATTCCTGAGCCAATCATGCTAGCTCGGGAATTCTGGGAGTTGAAGTCCACAGGTCATAGAAGAGCCAACTTTGCCTACCTCTGGTCTAGTGTCACTTTCAGATCAGTTATGTGGTTTCCATATAACAAATGTGGACTTCTGTGTGATGCCATCTCTGGTGATTATACTCTTAAAGCTAGAAGCAGCACAGAGTTGAGTAGCCAGATTTCTAGGTTCCCTAGATTTTGAGATCATTTATTATTTGTTCATTATATTGATATTTCCATTCAAGACTTTTTAATAACAACACGGAGAGGGGCGGCATACAAATCTAAATAATAATAATAATAACAACAACAATAACAACAACACACAGCTTTTTAAACTTTGTTTAAAAAGAAATCAATGAGACTCAGTTCGAAATATTACCATACTTATAAAACTGCATAGACAATGATGAATGTCCATTGTTTTCTAAGTAGTCCTTCATCCTGAAGGTGAGGTGGCTAGTGAAAAAAGACAAGGCTCTCATGGTTGGATGGTCAGCTGCCAGAGAGAGCTGCCTTGGATTTTCTCTTTATTGTTGTGAGACCACATTTGGAATACTGTGTTCAGTTCTGGAGACCTCACCTACAAAAATATATTGACAAAATTGAACGGGTCCAAAGACGGGCTACAAGAATGGTGGAAGGTCTTAAGCATAAAACGTATCAGGAAAGACTTAATGAACTCAATATGTATAGTCTGGAGGACAGAAGGGAAAGGGGGGACATGATCGAAACATTTAAATATGTTAAAGGGTTAAATAAGGTTCAGGAGGGAAGTGTTTTTAATAGGAAAGTGAACACAAGAACAAGGGGACACAATCTGAAGTTAGTTGGGAGAAAGATCAAAAGCAACGTGAGAAAATATTATTTTACTGAAAGAGTAGTAGATCCTTGGAACAAACTTCCAGCAGACGTAGTTGGTAAATCCACAGTAACTGAATTTAAACATGCCTGGGATAAACATATATCCATCCTAAGATAAAATACAGAAAATAGTGTAAGGGCAGACTACATGGATCATGAGGTCTTTTTCTGCCGTCAGTCTTCTATGTTTCTATGTTGTTATCTGTAGCACTATTTAAGTAGTATTCATTAAATTATTTTTTAATAATAAATGTTGTGGAGGTGTTGATGAAAAATTTGAAACTTCATGAAGGGATTGAAGGGAACTAAAGAGTTTGGGATTGCTGCTTAGAGCATACATCGGGGATATCTTGCAAAACTCCAAGCAGGTTAATGAAATGCATCATTACTTCAGTTTTAAAACTGATTTACAGAGCCATATCCAAGGAGATTACTTATGCAGCCAATTTAATTATATTTGCTGCATAACTAATTCATTTTCTCATTGTGCTGCATATTTAAAAGCCTGCCTCTTTAATTTTGTTTACTTTGCACCATTTAAACCCTTGGGAATATTAATCTAAGCTAAATGTATTTTCTATAGTTTGTAGTGCTATTTTTTCCTGACCTGTTTTTAATGGTCTAAAACAGTGTTTCCCAACCTTGGCAACTTGAAAATATCTGGACTTCAACTCCCAAAATTCCCCAGCCAGCAAATGCTGGCTGGGGAATTCTGGGAGTTGAAGTCCAAATATCTTCAAGTTGCCAAGGTTGGGAAACATTGGTCTAAAATACATGAATCGGGTGGGTTCTAACTTACCTCGCTCTTGGTTTGCTTCCTCCTGTGCATCTGCACTGCATGAGTGCAGAATATCCAGCTTATGCATGTGCACAGGAGCTAAAAAACAAGATGGTGGCACCTATGCCGCTGCCGATAGAGCTGGTTCGGGGGCATGGCCAGTCAGCCATGGCTGCTGGCTAGCGAGTGGGGGGAAATTCCCGTTAAGAGTTCTAAAGAACCGGTCCGACCCAGCAGGAACCCACATCTGCTATTAATGGAATAATAAAGAAGGAAGTAGTGTCTGCTTGTTTGTTACAGCTTAAATTATAGTACATTGTGTGGGAGGAGGCAGATTTCACGAGAATAGGAAAACCTTGTGCTTGTCATACAAGTTGGAGACAGCATAATAGCTTTGATTTAAAAAAGATGGTAATCTTACATAGAATCAGGCCCTTCAGACAAAAGTGGTTGATGCCATTTGGATTTAAACAGATTAGTGCTATGAACATCCAACAAATAAATTAGTGCTGTGTCTTATGAAAACATTGTTGAAACTCCCAACCATGCAATAAATGACTAGGATTGGATACATTACCAGATAAAAATGATGGTAGCTGAAATTTTCAGTAGTAATTACAGTTGCTTGCTTGCTTACTTGCTTGACTTTCAGGTATGTTGTGCAGTAATGAGAATGGAAAATGTCTAATCTTATGTAGTTAAATAGTGGCAAAATTATTTCCCTGCATACTCATTAACCAGTCTACTTCTTTCAAAATCACACATAAATGAGTCATATTGTTTGTTTGGATGGCAAATTTTACCATGAGATCTGGAAGTATGGTACTTTCATCTTCTGGGCCTCTGGGATCATTCGTTTTACATAGTGTTTGTTTTAGCATAATATAATGGATAATAGAATACATAATTTTTTATTGGCCAAGTGTCATTGGACACACAAGGAATTTGTCTTGGTGCATATGCTACAGCGGTCTACATAAAATAAAAGATACATTTGTTAAGAATCATAAGGTACTTAATGATAGACACTTAAAGGTCCAAATAAGCAATCCAATCATATTAAGAACCAGTTAATATAAATTATAAGGATACAAGCAACAAAGTTACAGCCGTACAGTCTTTAGTGGAGGAGATGGGTGATCAATGAAAATGAACAATTGTATTTTTGAGCTCATTTTTTTTTCTTTTCCCTTTCTTTTATGAATAAGATTAAAATATTCTATAGTTTAATCCTGTGTCTGAATAGCCTAAGAATGTAACTTTAAAATCCTAAATATGAGAGACAGATATATAATGTGATATATAATTATGGTTGGCCACAATCAGTCAGATATTTAAGCATTGATCCATCTATCAAGTTATTCTCTAATAATGTGATCAGAGATAAGTGTCATGATATTATAATAGCACTTTACAGCCTTCTCTAAGCGATTTGTAAATTCAGCATATTTCCCCCAACAATCTAATAATAATAATACTCCTAATCAATAACAGTTGGGGTAATTGTGGGAATTAGAGACTATAACTCCATTCAGGTATTTGCACATTCTTTATTTTGATGCATTAGAGATTGCAGGCATGAAATACATAAAATAAGTTATAGTACTCCAATTTATTTAATTAGATAAAAACACTTAAGGAGTCAAAGGGATTATGAAAGATGATGTTTATTAAGGTTACATAATATTGAACCTTGGATGAGATCAAATTAATTAATGTAATCCCAAGAAGACAAAGGATTATTATTATTTTTGATTACAGAAGAAATAATACAGTGGTACCTCATGATACGAACCCCTCGTCTTACGAACAACCCGAGATATGAACCCGGGGTTCAGAAAATTTTTGCCTCTTCTTACGAACTTGTTTCTTCTTATGAACCCGCTGCCGCCGCCAAGAAGCCCCACCAGCCGGCTGTCACTTTTTGAAACAGCCGGGGGGCTTCCCAGCGTCCTGAACCCGAACGCCAAACACGAACTTCCAGATTCCGCATTCGGGAGGCCTCCGAGAAGCCCCCCGGCTGTTTTAAAAGGTGACAGCCGGGTGGCGGGGCTTCCCAGCGGCCTCCCGAACGCCGAACCCGGAAGTTCAGCAAAAGTTTGGGTTCGGGAGGCCACTGGAAAGTCCCGCCACCTGGCTGTCACCTTTTAAAACAGCCGGGGGGCTTCTCGGAGGCCTCTCGAACACCAAACCTGGAAGTTCGGGTTTGGTGTTCGGGTTCAGGAGGACGCTGGGAAGCACCCCCGGCTGTTTCAAAAGGTGACAGCTGGGCGGCGGCGTTTTTTTGCGGGGGGGGGGGGGTTCGTTGCATGGATTAATGGATTTTACATTGTTTCCTATGGGAAACAATGTTTCGTCTTACGAACTTTTCGTCTTAAGAACCTCCCCCTGGAACCAATTAGGTTCGTAAGACGAGGTATTACTGTATATCCATGGAGAAAGCCTTGGTTAAATGACAATGTATGGTGCTATCGCCCACATGCAACAGCATCACTGGTAGGTTTGTTAGAGGCCTTTGAGTGACAATCACCTCCTTGTCAGCTCTGTATAAAAGGTGCCCCAAGTTCTTTCTCTTTTCATTGCTGCAGAAACTGCAGCATTAAATGTGGGGACTATTTGTAGGAAAGGCAGATAGAATCAAAGTTATAAAAGCATCTTATTATTTGTGTTCACAATTTTCTTTTTATTCAATACTTGAGGAGGTTTTTTTAGTGGGGCTTAAATCATACAATAAAAACAAATCCAAACAATATAAGCCACTATAAGCAGAGCAGTAAAATTACAGATTTTCTTATTCAAGCCATAATTAGCTGCTGATATTATTGCATGCACAGCAAAGTAAAATCGTTATTCATATTATTTGCTGCGTGCGTCTTATGGAAATTGCCTGGGAAGCAGTCCCCCAAGGTGGACATTGCTGTTTCTGGACAGAATAACTGAGCTGGAAGGGACCTTGGAGGTCTTCTAGTCCAACCTTCTGTTCAAGCAGGAGACCCTATATACTGGAATGCCAGGAGGAGCTGATCTGTGAGGGGATCCTGCTCCAGATCAAGGACTCAGGCTCCTGCTTGAATGTGCCTCCTCATTCAATTTATTTATTATTATTTGGATTTGTATGCCGCCCCTCTCCGAAGACTACATCACCAATTACAAATAACTACATCACCAATTACAAAGCCATTTTATTTATTAGCAAAAGTAACTTCCATTCAATTTAACAACATCCAATATAATCAAAAGTGATTATACACCTTTTTTGCATGATGTATAAATGGGAAACATGCTGTGACAGACATTGGTATATGCCTGCCGCACGAATCCCAGCGACCAGTTAGGTCCCACAGAGTTGGCCTTCTCTGGGTCCCATTGACTAAACAATGTCGTTTGGCGGGACCCAGGGGAAGAGCCTTCTCTGTGGCGGCCCCGACCCTCTGGAACCAACTCCCCCCAGATATCTGAGTTGCCCCCACCCTCCTTGCCTTTCGTAAGCTCCTTAAAACCCACCTCTGTCGTCAGGCATGGGGGAATTGAGATATTCCCTTCCCTCTAGGCTTATAAAATTTATGCATGGTATGTCTGTATGTATGATTGGTTTCTTAAATTGGGGTTTTTTACACTACTTTTAATATTAGATTTGTTCATATTGTCTTTTTACTGTTGTTAGCCGCCCCGAGTCTACCGAGAGGGGCGGCATACAAATCTAATAAATAAATAAATAAATAAATAAATTGCTGGAGATAAGGAGCAAATATATATTGACTATACAAACACTTTGATGGCTATTTAACAATAGTAGAAACTAACCTTAGCCAGGAAGAAGCAAACCATCAGCTGCAGACATTGGCTGTGGATACAAGTGATTGGAGCCATAAAGAATAGTAGTTGAATGAGGTTAGAAAGAACATTTTGCATAATTTTTTAAGTTGACAGGCCATCCATCCTGACCCTACTTCTTGTTTGAAGCCTGAAAATAGCAATTGTCTCATTATATTATTATGAGGATTCAGGATCTTTCTGGGGGTACTTCCAAGCAGAGAAGTACTACTTGTCATGAAATCTCAGTTGCCCTCCAGGCATAAGTATGAGTAAGAAATTCCCTCCTTACTTCTTTTTCTTTTTATCCCTTCCTAGCTGTCAGGATTTAAACCAGACTACCCCTGACATTACATGGAAATGTGAAATTTAGCTTGCCTGCTAAATCTGTCCACCCATTCTTTGTGACAAACAGACATTAAATCCTATACAGTGTAATCCTTGGGAGGAGGTTTATTAAGGGGTCTTATCCAAAACCAAACATTCTTATTCTGCAGGAAAATAAAGTAAATAAAACAGTAAGATACAGTGTTCCCTCAATTTTCGCGGAGGATGTGTTCCGAGACCGCCCGCGAAAGTCGAATTTCCACGAAGTAGAGATGCGGAAGTAAATACACCATTTTTGGCTGTGGATAGTATAACAAGCCTTCCCTTAACACTTTAAACTCCTAAATTACCATTTCCCATTCCCTTAACAACCATTTACTCACCATTATTACTGGTACTCACCATTGAATAAGACACTTAGTGATCCTGATATTTATAAACATAATTATTTATTAACAATATTTTTTTGGGTTATTTATTTGCAAAAATTATTAGTTTGGTGATGACGTATGACATCATTGGGCAGGAAAAAATATGGTATAGAAAAAAAACAAAGTATTTTTTAATTAATATTTTTTGAAACATAGAAACATAGAAGTCTGACGGCAGAAAAAGACCTCATGGTCCATCTAGTCTGCCCTTATACTATTTTCTGTATTTTATTTTAGGATGAATATATGTTTATCCCAGGCATGTTTAAATTCAGTTACTGTGGATTTATGTACCACATCTGCTGGAAGTTTGTTCCAAGGATCTACTACTCTTTCAGTAAAATAATATTTTCTCATGTTGCTTTTGATCATTTCCCCCAACTAACTTCAGATTGTGTCCCCTTGTTCTTGTGTTCACTTTCCTATTAAAAACACTTCCCTCCTGGACCTTATTTAACCCTTTAATATATTTAAATGTTTCGATCATGTCCCCCCTTTTCCTTCTGTCCTCCAGACTATACAGATTGAGTTTATTAAGTCTTTCCTGATACGTTTTATGCTTAAGACCTTCCACCATTCTTGTAGAAAAACCGTGGTATAGGCTATTCGCGAAGTTTGAACCCGCGAAAATCGAGGGAACACTGTACTTGGAATTTAAGGCCTATTGCTGTTATGTTTCTGGATTTCTGTCATTTTGATGATTTATAAAACAAAATAATAGTTTTTCTCCTTCTTTTTGCATTGTAGGCCCCATTCATGGGTCCAAGTAAGAGAGTGGATTTGAAAATCATTATCATTGGAGCTTTAGGGTAAGCATATTTTAAAAATAAAAGCATATTTTTTACAATAAACCCTTTTAAAAAAAAACCACCTTGAAACAAAGTCAAGGGAAATTATAGATGTGACAGATAATTTTTCTGATTCAATAAAGCTGCTCCTTAAAGTTCCACTATCTGGATATCTTAGCTTAGAAAAAGGTCCTTTGGCATTTAACCATTGTATTTAACCTATTTTTCAAAAGTTCAAAATACTTAGATGAATGTGCCATGGATTTATGATGAGTCACTCCAGAAAAAATGGAATTTCTACTTGTTGACTTTAAAAGAAATATTATGCTACAGCTGACCACTTTGTGCTACTACGATACTATGACCAAATTGAATTAGCAATTTGTTAGCAATACGCTAGAGATCAGATAAATAACAAAGCAGGCAAACTGAATATTTGTTTTTTTAAGTTGTCTGCATTTACTAGTGTACGGTAGTTGCAATTTGCTTCCAAATAAACAATCCATGGGATTATTTTGTCAGTTACATTTTATATCAATACATGCAAAAATATGCTATACAAGATTTATTTATAAGTTATTATCAGAAACTAATTTGACGAATCACTTCTTTGAAATAAATATTTCAATCCCCAAATTCATTGATGAAACTGGATTGCTACAATTTTGAAATTGGTTTGAGTTATTTCCACAAGCACCACCCCAATAAACTGTTTTTGATGTTTTTTTAAATATTTTTGAACTGCTATGAGTGTACATTAATCTAGTGGTATATCTGTAGCCAAAAATATTTGTTAATAAGTACTATATATTATTTCTTTCTGAAGAAATGATCACTAAAAGTCCACAAAGACTTGCTGGCAGATAATCATCACGTTATGGTCTTAGTATGTAACTTTTCTTCTTATTTTTCCCCCACAACAACAACTGTTGTGAGAGAGGGCTGAGAGAGTGATGGGCCCAGAGTCACCCAACAAACTTCTGGGTGAGATTGGATTAGAACCAGGCTCTTCCCATTTCCAGCACTTTCACCATTATGCCACACCAGTATTATTTGCCATATAAGATTTTGAGCATCCATATTTTTCTTCTGAAGCTGGAAAATTGCAAGGGAAGAAAATTTCCTGTCCCTGATCTAGTGAGAATTATGGTATTTAATTGAGTTTACATTTCTTTTAAATGGTTTGCACATTGATTAGAGATCTTTTGTTGTCTACTCATTGGTTTGCAGATCAAGCAAATAGAATATGCAGGGTAAATATATTTAATGGATGTTATGTAAGAAAATCCATACAGCACAACAAGCAGAAATCAGGGGACAAACCAAAGAATAGAAATGGTGCTCTGGAAAATAAGAAAGTGCCTACTTATAAAAAATACTATAAAGAGTGCCTGCTAAGTTTAAGAACAGATAGCTGTCCAAATATATAATTAAAATGATAACTAGGTGCTTTTGTTGGACAATATCAGTCAGATATGTTATAATGAACACTTTAACTTACCTACAGCAAGTGAAGAATCTAATACTTGCTATTCAGATCCTAAAACCTGGATCATCAAACCAACCAACCAACCAACCTACCAAACAATAACCAACCAACCGAACAAACAAACAACTAAGTTGTATAAAGATTATAACTAAATAGTTCTAACATTTCTACGGACTTACTTTAGTATAGATAATAAGTGATTAGAATTAGTCTTTGATTCTAGTTTCATCAGTTCAAGTGAAACAACATTAATGGACATTTTTTAAAAAGTTTGAATCCAAAGTTGCTGAAATGAAATTTGTATATGTGTTTCTTCTTTCACCCCAGTGTAGGAAAAACCTCTCTTCTCCACCAGTATATTCACAAGAGATTTTATGAAGACTATCGCACCACCCTGGGAGCTAGTATTTTGTCCAAGGTTATGGAAGTAGACCACACACCACTGAAACTGCAGGTGACAGAAGTTTTAAAGTCTCAGATTTCTTATTCCACGGTTAGCCAAATATTTACAGCTCAGTCAGATGTGCTGCAAAGGAAGGACAGATATTGTGAAATATTTTCATGTTTATATTACTGTTGACAGCAAATCTCCAAGAGCAACCAGAGCTTATGACATTATAGGAAGAAAATCATTTTAGTCTAATGTGGCAAAAAAATTAAAAATCAGGAGGAGTCTGGTAGCTGGCAACTTTCATAATTACGTACATTTTAGTAAACTTTGTTAGAAAAGAAACTTATCAGACTCCTACAGAGCTTAAGAATATCATTTTGTAATTGCCTCTCACTAAAATACAGTGATACCTCATCTTACAAACGCCTCGTCATACAAACTTTGCGAGATACAAACCCGGGGTTTAAGATTTTTTTGCCTCTTCTTACAAACTATTTTCACCTTACAAACCCACCGCCGCCGCTTGGATGCCCCACCTCTGGACTTCCATTGCCAGCGAAGCACCCGTTTTTGTGCTGCTGGGATTCCCCTGAGGCTCCCCTCCATGGAAAACCCCACCTCCAGACTTCCGTTGCCAGCGAAGCGCTTGTTTTTGCAATGCTGGGATTCCCCTGCAGCATCGCACAAAAACACAGAAGTCCGGAGGTGGGGTTTCCTATGGAGGGGAGCCTCAGGGGAATCCCAGCAGCGCAAAAACGGGCGCTTTGGCCTGACAAAAGGGGTGAATTTTGGGCTTGCACTCATTAATCACTTTTCCATTGATTCCTATGGGAAACATTGTTTCATCTTACAAACTTTTCACCTTAAGAACCTCGTCCCGGAACCAATTAAGTTGGTAAGACAAGGTATCACTGTACTGATTTTGTTAATGACTGTGTTTTCACATAGTCACCTTTAAAGCATTGGATGTCCCAATGGCATTTTGGTTTTCCTTTGAGAAGAGGAATCACTTTCCTAAACGTTCAGTGACCTATTGGGAGAGGAGGCTGGAGTTCAATAGCATAGCCCAGTCTTTTGTTATCTGATTGTCTCAGCGAGCACCATTTCCCTGCTATTTCTTAATTGATAACACCACATCAAAGTCAACATTCATATTCCGTATATATATAATTAAACCTTAATTGTTGCCACCTGTGGAACTGAACCTGCTGCTCATTCATTCACACTGTTTTCCTTCCCTGAAGTATGTGGCATGGCTCCATGTTCGGATATTTCCCTCAATATCAAGAAAGGGAGGCTTTGCTATGTTATTCAGTGTGCCTCGCAGATAGCTCCCTTTTTTGTTTATTATTAGGAATAAAGGAGACGTTGTAAAGCATCCACTTCCATTATTACCGTATTTTTCGCTCTATAAGACGCACCTGCTGATAAGACGCACCTAGATTTTAGAGGAGGAAAATAGAAAAAAAATATTTTGAGCCAAAAAGGGGAGAGGAAGAGAGGAAGGAGTGAAAGAAGGGAGTGAGGGAGGGAAGAAGGGAGGAAGGAAAAGGAAAGCAAGAAATGGAGGGAGGGAAGGAAGGAAGGAAGGAAAGAAAGAAAGAAAGGGGGGAAGGGACAGGAACAGAGGAAGGAAGCAAGGAAACTTATGAAAGGGGAGAGTAAGAGAGGAAGGACTGAAGGGAGGGAGGGAAGAAGGTAGGAAGGAGAAAGAAAAGAAGAAATAGAGGAAGGGAAAGTAAAAGAGAGAAAGAAAAAGAGCAAGAAAGAAAGCAAGAAAGAGAGAAAGAAAGAAAATGAAAGAGAAATAAAAATAGAGAGGGGGAATGAAAGAAATGGAATGAGGGAAGGAAGGAGAGAAAGAAAGCAAGAGAAAGAAAAAAGAATGAGAGAGCAAGAGAGCAAGAGAGCAAGAGAGAAAAAGAAAGAAGGAAAGAAAGAAAGAAAGAAAGGCAACTTCAAAGAAAGGCTCACTGAGCATCTCTCACTCTCTCTTTCTATCCCTCTTTCTTTCTTTCTCTTCCTTTCTCTCTCTCCTCTTTCTTTATCTCCTCTCTCTCCCCTCCCTCTCTTTCTCTCCCCCCTCTCTCCCCCTCTCCCTCTCTCTCTCCCCCCCTCTCCCTCTCTCTTTCTCTCTCTCCCTCTCTTGCTATCTTTCCCCCTCTCCCACTCTCTTTCTCCCTCTCCCTCTCTTTCTCTCTCTCCCCCTCTCTCCTTCTCTCTCTCTCCCCCCTCTTTCTCTCTCTTCTTCTTACTTTCTCTCTCTTGTTTCCTTTCTGTCTGGGCAGATGGCTGCCTTCTGCCTTGGGGCGCGATTTGCCCCCTCTCCTCCTCCGCCGCCGCCTTCTGCCTTGGGGCGCGATCCGCCCCCTCTCCTCCTCCGCCGCTTCCTGCCTTGGGCGAGCAATCCCGGAGTCCGGGACTGTGTGGCTTTGCGCCATGAAGAGGAAACGGCTCCGGCAGCAGGGAAAAGTCGGCCGTTTTCTCTTCATGGCGTAAAGCCACCCTGTCCCCAGACTCCCGGATTGCTCGCCCAAGGCAGGGGGCGGCGGAGGAGGAGAGAGGGGGCGGATCGCGCCCCAAGGCAGAAGGCGGCGGCGGAGGAGAGGGGGCGGATCGCGCCCCAAGGCAGAAGGGCAGCAACGTTGGAGAGGGGGCAGATTGCGCCCCAAGGCAGGAGGAGGCAGCGGAGGAGAGGAGGCAGATCGCACCCCAACGCAGGAGGTGGCAGAGGAGGAGAGGAGGCGGATCGGGCGGGCAATAGAGCAGCGTGGAGAAGCCAGGGGCGCATTTGGCCGGAGGCACCGTGGGGAGGCAGGGGCGGGCCGCGGCTCCCTTTACTCCTACTGCCACACCTCCCCGCCCCCGCCCACCTCCCCGCGGCTGGCAGGCGGGATGGGGAGCGCGCGCCCGTGGAAAAGGGCGCTCGGGTGTGTATTTGGGGAGTGCACGCCTGCTCACGGGCGCAGCTTACGGGGAACGGTGGGCCAGGCAGCAGCTAGCCAGCCAGCCGGCGGGATGGGCGCTTCCGAATTCGCAGCCTCCCCCCCCCTCCCTGCCTGCATCTTCGCTCCATAAGACGAGGCTGATTTTTCATCCTACTTTGGGAGGGGAAAAACTGCGTCTTATGGAGCGAAAAATACGGTATTTACTTAATAAATTAAATTTGTATGCCGTCCACTCCCGAAGGACTCAGGGCAGCTAAAATAATAAAACAGTATAAAACAATTAATTTACAACATTAATGATAATATAAAACTCTTAAATCTTATCAATACAATCATACCATGTCAGACATTCCATTCAAATTGTATCTAGTCTGGAATTAAGAGGTGTCAGTTCTCATGGCCCACAGTCCTGCCGGCAAAGCCAGGTTTCCAAAGCCTTTCGGGAAAGCCAGTAGGGTGGGTGCAGTACGGATCTGGGGGGCAGGTGGTTCCAAAGAGCTGGCTCAAGAGCTGAAGGCCCTCCCTGGCTCCTCTGGCCTGCCAACTAACACTGCTCTGCATGGCCTGCAACTAACTGGGGACCTGGAGAAGACCAACTCTGTGGGTTCTAATGGGTTGCTGGGAGTTATGCAGCAGGATACGGTACCTTTGACTTTATATGAGTGCCTTTGAGGCCCACATTAGCCCCAATAGCAATAGCACCTAGACATATACTGCTAGGTCCTCATTTTACCCACTTTGGAAGGCTGAGTCAATGTTGAGCCTGGTGAGATTTCAACTGTCAAATTGCAGACAGTCAGCAGAAGTAGCCTAAAGAACTGTACTCTAACCACTGTGCAATCGTGTCTCATCACTAGAATGATAAAAAGCATCCCAATGACTAGTTTGCATTCTGATATGTAGGGATTTTGAAAATATTGCTCCTTTTTTTGAACAGGTAAAATATGTTACTCATGTAATGAGTGCACTTATCACATACTTCAGACTTGCAAATGTGGACCCCAGATCCAAAAGTTTCCTCTTTCTGCTGCAATGGTTACTGTACTGATGTTAATGCAGGAAAACTTCTTGTCAGTTGTAGAAGGAGAGATGAAATATAAATAGGATTGAATTGTAGAAGAGTAATGTTTCTGACACTGCAAATGACTAATGCTGGTATGTCCCTCTTGCTTTAGATTTGGGACACTGGAGGCCAGGAACGATTCCGTTCTATTGTGTCCACATTCTACAAAGGTTCGGATGCTTGCATGCTGGCTTTCGATGTCACCGATGTGGATTCTTTTGAGGCCTTGGATGTTTGGAGGAAAGATTTTCTTCAGAAAGTCAACTCTACAGAGCAAGGCTTCCCAATGGTTGTGCTGGGGAACAAAATTGATCTGAAAGATCGGCAAGTAAGAGCTGGAAGTAGAAATAGGGATGGAGGTTAAAAATAGAGCTCTCCCATCAGGATCTGATTTTTTAAAAAATCAGTTTGTTCTCAGACAATAAACATAAAGAAAAACTAACATTTTTGTAACACAAAGAATCTTTTACATCTTTACCATGCTTCATATTATAGGATAATACGAAATTGAGCCCCAACACAAGACACTTGTCCTACCTGACACTTGTAGCTCCATCGCATTTCTCGGCATTATGTCCAGAGAAGCCCATTGTAAAAGAAAACTTCTCGCAAGTTCGAGAAGTTTGATTGAACTCATGAGAAGTTTTCTTTTACAATGGGCATCTCTGGATACAATGCCGAGAAACACGATGGAGCTACAAGTGTCAGGTAGGATGTGTGTCTCACAGCCCAACATGTCCCACCTGCCAGAAATTACTCTTCACAACACCGCCACTGCCTTGTGGAGCAGGACTCTACAAGGCTTGTGCTGTAGCTTGCACAAATGGCAGCAGGACCCCAGCTGTGCTGTATGATGAACCTTGCAGCAGTCCTGCAGCTTGTGCATGCAGTGGCACAACAAACGCTGCTCAGCAAGGTGTTGGCAGCAGGTCAGCCACTTGGCCAGTGCCAAGAACAGGGAGGGGAGGTGGCGGCGATGGACATGCAATCTCACACTTGCCGCCTACTGAGCCCTCCAAATAATAGCCCCCCTCCCCGATAATAAGGCCAAGGTCATATTTTGGGGTTCCAAAAAATATAAGGAGAAGGATTTAGGGGTAGTGATTTCTGACAGTCTCAAAATGGGTGAGCAGTGTGGTCGGACGGTAGGGAAAGCAAGTAGGATGCTTGGCTGCATAGCTAGAGGTATAACAACCAGGGAGAGGGAGATTGTGATCCCGCTATATAGAGCGCTGGTTTGGAATACTGTGTTCAGTTCTGGAGACCTCACCTACAAAAAGATATTGACAAAATTGAACGGGTTCAAAGACGGGCTATAAGAATGGTGGAAGGTCTTAAGCATAAAACGTATCAGGAAAGACTTAATGAACTCAATCTGTATAGTCTGGAGGACAGAAGGAAAAGGGGGGACATGATCGAAACATTTAAGGGTTAAATAAGGTCCAGGAGGGAAGTGTTTTTAACAGGAAAGTGAACACAAGGACAAGGGGACACAATCTGAAGTTAGTTGGGGGAAAGATCAAAAGCAACGTGAGAAAATATTATTTTACTGAAAGAGTAGTAGATCCTTGGAACAAACTTCCAGCATACGTGGTTGGTAAATCCACAGTAACTGAATTTAAACATGCCTGGGATAAACATATATCCATCCTAAGATAAAATACAGAAAATAGTATAAGGGCAGACTAGATGGACCATGAGGTCTTTTTCTGCCATCAGTCTTCTATGTTTCTATGTTTCTATATGCATCCAATTCAAAGAACCTAGGACAGTGATGGCGAACCTTTTTTTCCTCGAGTGCCAAAAAGAGCATGCGTGCATGTTATTGTGCATGCGCAAATGCCCACACACATAATTTAATGCTTGGGGAGGATGAAAAAAGCTTCCCTCACCCGCCAGAGGCCTTCTGAAGGCCAGAAATGGACTGTTTCCCAACTTCTGGTGGGCCCAGTAGGCTCGTGTTTCGCCCTCCCAAGACTCCAAAGACTTCCCTGGAGCAGGGGGGGGGAGATAAAAAGGCCCTCCCCCATCCCCCAGGAGGCTCTCTGGAAGGAAAAGATGCCCTCCCAGAGCCTCCGTGCAAGCCAAAAATCATTGGCCAGCACACACAGGCACATGGGAGCTGAGCTAGGGCAACAGCTCACGTGCCAGCAGATATGGTTCCATGTTCCACCTGACCTAGGATGTCGTAATGTATTGGCATAGTGCAGGTAGTCCTCAAGTTATGATAACAATTGAGCCCAAAATTTCCATTGCTAAACAAGACAGTTGTTAAGTGAATTTTGCCCCATTTTACCAACTTTCTTGCCACAGTTGGTAAGTGAATCATTGCATTTGTTAAATTAGTAATCCAGTTGTTAAGTAAATCTGGCTTTCCTATTGAGGTTGTTTCTCAGAATATTGCTGAAGATCACATAGCTTCGAAACACTGGAACAGTCATAAATATGAGTTGCCAAGTGTCTGGATTTTGATCATGTGACCATGAGAATGCTGCAATGATCCTAAGTGTGAAAAAAGGAATGCCACTTTTTTTCAGTGCAGTTGCAATTTCAAACAGTCACTAAAGGCAAACTTGTAAATTGAGGACTAACTGTATATATATGGATCCAATCAGTGTGGCCTTTTGCAATTGACAGACGAAATGATGGAAATGTGCAGATTTTCTAAGAATCCACCCAAGATTCATGATTTGATATAGGATATATTATTATGTCACATTATATATTTCCTATTATTTATTAATATTGCATTATTTGGGGATGACAAATATACACAGCATTTTCATTGCATTCATTGCATTCCTTCTTGAAAGAAGCAACTTTCCATGTAATGTTATATTTAGACCAGCTGAACACATTTCTTTTATTTTTAGGTGTCCAAAGAAGTGGCTTCATCCTGGTGCAAGGAGAAAGATATAACATATTTTGAAGTTAGTGCAAAAAATGATATTAATGTGGTGCAGGCTTTTGAGACCCTGTCAAGGCAAGCGCTGTCAAGAGTAAGTGGCAAATCGATTATAAGAAATAGAACATCTGTTATCTTTTGTGTAGCAAAGGCACGCCTGCAATTCTGAATAACAGTTCATCCATGTAGGCTATAATCCTCAAAAGTATATGCAGTATAAATATTTAATGATCTAATATGCTTTCTTCCAACAAACCTCTGACGATCACAAAAGGGAGAGGTTGAGAAAGGGAAGATTGAACTAACTGTAAACACTCATGTCTTGGCAAATGCTATCCAAGATGATGATGATGATGATGATGATGATGATGATGATGATGATTATTATTGATGATGATGATGATGATGATGATGATGATGATAATAATTGACAGATGGAGATTTTGTCAATTCCGATGGTTTTCAAATGTCCGCTGAGATCCTTTGGTACTGCGCCCAGCGTGCCAAGTACCACTGGGACCACTTTCTCTGGCATAAGCCCATGAAAGTGGTCCCAGTGGTACTTGGCAGGCTGGGTGCAGTACCAAAGGATCTCAGCGGACATTTGAAAACCATCGGAATTGACAAAATCTCCATCTGTCAATTGCAAAAGGCCGCTTTACTGGGATCGGCAAACATAATTCGCCGCTACATCACGCAGTCCTAGGTGCTTGGGAAGCGCCCGACTGGTGATGAAATACGAAATCCAGCATAGTGATCTCGTTTGCTGTGTTGTATTGACATATTAATAATAATAATTTATTAGATTTGTATGCCGCCCCTCTCCAAAGACTCGGGGTGGCTCAGTGAGACTGTCATTTAAATCAGGGGTTCCAATATTGATAATAATAATAATAATAATAATAATAATAATAATAATAATAATTTATTAGACTTGTATGCTGCCCCTCTCCGAAGACTCTTTTAGGATTTGGGGCAACTTTAAGAATTCTTCAGCCAGTGAATTCTGTGAGTTGATGTCTGCAAGTCCTAAAGTTGCCAAGGTTGGAGACCCCCTGATTTAAATCATTAGAATTAGAATTATTTTATTGGCCAATTGATTGGACACACAAGGAATTTGTCTTGGTGCATATGACATTAAAAAAATATAGATTTGTCAAGAATCATGTGGTACAACACTTAATGATTGGCATAGGGATCAAATAAGCAAGGAAGAAACAATCAATATTAATAAAAATCTTAAGGATACAAGCAACAAGTTACAATCATACAGTCATAAGTGGGAGGAAATGGGTGATAGGAATGATGATAGTAGCATAGTATTGCAGACTTAGTAAATCATTTGACAGTGTTGAGGGAATTATTTGTTTGGCAGAGTGATGGCGTTCGGGGAAAAACTGTTCTTGTGTCTAGTTGTCTTGGTGTGCAGTGCTCTGTAGCGACATTTTGAGCGAAGGAGTTGAAACAGTTTATGTCCAGGATGTAAGGGGTCAGTAAATACTTTCACAGTCCTCTAAAGGGAGATAAAATAATATTAACTATAAGCTGACCTAAAGGTTGTACATTGCTTTCCTTATCTCAGCAGTCCCCAATCTTTCCGGCTCTGCAGAACAGCAGAAGGGAGGGTTTTGTGTGCACACACACACTTTTTGCACAAATCTAGCTTCACATACTTCGATACTTGCCTGCCCTTTTTTCCAGCCCAGGTCCTAACACACCGAGGCCTGGCATCAGGCCATGGACCAGGGTGTGAGGACCGCTTCTTTATCTCATACAATCTGGTCCTATCAAAAGTTCTGTCTAACACAAAACTTTAGAGCCTTTTAATGAAGATGTTGTCTGGTTGTGGATTTTAGCTTCCCTTTTTTCTCCATGTGACAAGTAAAAGCCATCTGATTTACCTAACGAAACCTGATGAAGGGATTCTATTTCGCCACAAGGTGTTGCTGTTTGCTCACATTGCCATATGCAGAAATGTAAAGATTTTCCTTCCACAGTCTGGTTCTTAGCTTTTTCTTTGACAAATCACATGATTAGTGGATTTCATAAAAGCAGCAATCTATGACTAAACGTGGCAGTGGGTAAAAAGGCTTTGAACCATTTCCAAAAAAATGTGATAGCTTTGATTTTTCTGCAACTGATTTTGCATTCTGCTAAACAATACATGTCTTTTTTCCTTATGCTTACATTGAGCAGGAGTAAAGATAATAATAATTTATTAGATTTGTATGCCGCCCCTCTCCATAGACGTAGGAATGTTCTTGGACAGGTGATGGCACTAAAAGCTTTATCCATTTTTAAATATGTAATTTTTTCGTATATTGAGTGTTTTTTCTTCCTCTAAGCAGTACAAATTGAAATTTCCCTTCCCCCTAGGCTTATAGAATTTATACATGGTATGCTTGTATGTATGAGTGGTTCTTTAAATTGGGTTTTTTAATATTGTTTTTAATATTAGATTTGTTTACATTGTCTTTTTATATTGTTGTTAGCCACCCCGAGTCTTCGGAGAGGGGCGGCATACAAATCTAATAAATACAAATACAAATGCAAAGTTCCTGGCTTTCAATCTTGCTTAAGAAGTTTGAGAAAGAGCTTTGAATTGAGAAAGAAATCTGCATATGAAGAATCTCAATTAAACACATTGGATGGACAGCTTTCCCTTAAAATAACCTCGCTCACTGTAATTTAAAAAATAAAAATAAAA
The DNA here is from genome assembly GCF_031021105.1 of Erythrolamprus reginae. Lineage (NCBI taxonomy): Eukaryota > Metazoa > Chordata > Lepidosauria > Squamata > Dipsadidae > Erythrolamprus > Erythrolamprus reginae. The sequence continues at coordinate 59,431,089 of NC_091952.1, read as the reverse complement.
CAGCAGTAGAGCCAAAGTGGAAGCCATAATATTTTTTTAAAAATAGCATTTTATAAATTCCCTGAATATACCAGGTAGTTGCATAATAAAACCCTTAGCTGTCATTCCCCATATATCTATTTCTTAGGAAAGTTCTTGTCTATACAGTTTTCAAATGATTGGCCAGATGAATAAATCATCTTATCTTTCAAAGAGATTTATGTTTTTAATTATTTATATTTTTCTCTTAGTATCAAGGGGTGTTTGAGAATTACCTAACCGATTCTATAAAGCTCAGTCCGGAAGATGAGCCCACAACCAAATGTTGCTGACATCCCATTTGGAATGATTGACATTTGGATAGAGTCTGAAAGCTGGCACATGGAACAACTGATGCTACTGGGGAATGCTGCCCATCAGGGTAAAAGATGAACGGATATAACAATATTGCCCTCTGGCATCCCAGCAAAGGAACAGACTACTGGTGGAACAGACTACTGGTGGTTACTGGACACACCGATATTTAAGAATCATAATCAAGTATTGAGAAAATAGTTACCAAGCTGAAAGATTTATGACCTTACTGTATCAGTCAGACCCTTCTCAGATGCCACTTTGAAGTTCAGATCTATGTTCTGGAACACGCCATGGAAGGTCCTGATCTCCTATTGAAATTGACTCCTGTTGTGGTTGGCTCTGGGCCAGGTCCTGCCCGGCATAACACTCCTAGATTTTGTCATGTTTTTTTGCTAAAACTATAGTAGATAATATCTGGCCCAGCTTGATGTCTTCTAGATATAGCTTCATCCCCAGACAGTACATCTGAACGTGGCAGAGTGGGTTGGGGAAAGCTGATCTACATAGTTCAGGCACTGCTATTTAAATAATATACATATGTAGTATTTTAGGTATAGGTATATGTCTTCACTTCATAACAAGTGTCATTTGAGGTAAGTTGAGTTGAGAAAGAGTAACTTTCTCAACTCAACATACCATACAAGTCAAGACCATTCAGTGTACTTCCATGGTAAAGAGTTGACTAGAATCTGAGTCTTGCATAGTCCAACATTCAACTTCTAGATCACTGGTCACCAACTGGGGGTCCATGAGAAAATGTTGGTGGTCCGCAAACAAATTATTTGCATTTTTTATATTGCACTAAATATTATTTATCTTTTTAAAATATATATATATTAGTGGTCCAGGAGATTTAAAATTATGAATTTAGTAGTCCTGAGGTCTGAAAGATGGGTGACACCTACCCTACTGTACAACTCAGTTTCCCATCTTGGTTCCAGCCCTTGAAAATGCAATGTTAATCTTCATTTTACAGCAGAAAGGAAAAACTTTTAATATTGTTTATTAATATTATACAAAACTGGAAACTACTATCACATAGATGCATGATTCTTTTTGCATAGAAACAGAGGTTCTTGAGCAAAAAAAAATACTTTAAACGTAGAATCCATTTTCAGGATTCTTATTTTTTGTAGAAGGTTAAGTTAATGCAATATTGGAAAAGGGAATATAACATAATCATTTTGTACATAGAAATAAATAGCAGAGATTTGGAAAAGGAATTTCTTTTTAAAAAAACATTGGATATGTAGTTAATTCTTACCATTGTTCAAATATCCTGTTTTTTATTGAAAAGAGTTGCATTTGTATGGAACAGATTGAAGTCATTTTCAGAAAAGATGTTCTCACATTGAATCAATATGGAAATTTGAAGCATAATCAGGCCAATTATTTTCCTGCCAGCCTGCTGTCTGCTTCTTTGTTGGATATATGGTACTTACCAGAAGGAAGAACTCAAGTACTGGGGGGAAAGACTTTTTTTTTCTTTAAGAGTTAATGATACATATGAATGGTTCAAGGAACAGGGTAAACTAGCACAGAAGAGATATTGATCAGGTAGGTCAAGCACAGATAGTAACCCTAATAAAATTGTTGTTACGTTAATAAGGATTTTTATTGATTTCCAACTTGTAAAAGGACCACACGGAGCCTGAACTAATATCTCATTGCAAATCAGAATGAATTGGGCAGGGAAATATGATCTCCTGAATCTGTTCTGTAAATATTTTGTTGACTGTACTACTTGAATACCTTGGAATTCAGGTTTGGCTGGTGAGGACACAGCCAAATTCATTTTTGGACATTTTTGGACATTGTGCTGCCAACTCAATTAAAATTGTATTTAATAAAAAGAGATGTGAAATTACTTAACTGGAAGAAAATAATCAAACGCACAGCCGTAGGTTCAGTGTGCCTAGTAGTTTGTTCCTGAATGGATCCTAGAATTTTAATCGATGTACAGTGTTCCCTCGCTTTTCGCGGGGGATGCGTTCCGAGACCACCCGCAAAAGTCGAATTTCTGCGAAGTAGAGATACGGAAGTAAATACACTATTTTTGGCTATGGACAGTATCACAAGCCTTCCCTTAACACTTTAAACCCCTAAATTACAATTTCCCATTCCCTTAGCAACCATTTAGATTATTACTCACCATGTTTATTTATTAAAGTTTATTTTAAAAAATATTTATTAAAGGCGGACGAAAGTTTAGCAATGATATATGACATCATCGGGCGGAAAAAACCGTGGTATAGGGGGGAAAACAGCGAAGGGTTTTTTTTAATTAATATTTTTGAAAAACCGTGGTATAGACTTTTCGCGAAGTTCGAACCCGCGGAAATTGAGGGTACATGATATATACACATCTCAAAATGTGTATTTTGGGACTGTGTATTTCTATTTCATAAGAAATAGCAGTTATCTTATTGAGTGCAGTATTAGATCTAATTGATCAGTAAGGAAAAATTTAACACTTATCAAGAGAGGGATCCTACACTAGGGCTGGATTATAGATTTTTTTTGTTTGGATTCCTGCTTTGAGCAGAATTTAGGAGCACACCTATATTTCTAGGAACACAGATATATCCTGCCTTTACTGCAGCACAAACCAGCTTTCTTTGTCCCACAAAAATTATTTATGGGATGCTGAATATTCAGTTTAATTAACCAATTTACTTGTGTATTCAATATTTTCTACAGAAGAAAATCTAATCAAGGATGTCGGTGTTAATTCTGTATAAGATTTAAATTCACATAACAATATGGTTGGTTGTTTACTACAGTGTTTTTCAACCAGTGTGCCATGGCACACTAGTGTGCCGCGAGACATGGTCAGGTGTGCCGCGAAGAAGGAAGCTCAGGTTCCGGTCTCGCAACTTTTTGCTGAGAGAGAGAGAGTGAGAGAGAGAGAGAAAGAGAGAGAAAGAAAGCAAGAGAGAGAGAAAGAGAGAGAAAAAGAGTGAGGAGAGAGAGAAAGAAAGAGAGAAAGCAAGAGAGAGAGAAAGAAAGCAAGAGAGAGAGAGAGAAGGAGAGGAAGGGAGAGAGAGAGAGAAATGAGCAAAAAGGGGAGGAAAAAAAGAGAAATGAGAAAATGATTGAGACACAGAATGAGAGGAAAGAGAGAGAAACAAAAGAGAGAGAGAAGCATATGATAAAAAGCACCCAAAGAATAAGAGAGAAACCCCCCCAGCCCTCACCTGGTTTTGGAAATGGTTCAAGAGTGTGTATACAAGCACACACACACACACAAGGGTGGGGAGAAGACAGGGATGGAAAAAGAGAGGAGAGTGTCTTAGGGTGTCATTTTGGTTGGTGGTGTGCCCCAGTATTTTGTAAATGTAAAAAATGTGCTGCGGCTCAAAAAAGATTGAAAAATCACTGGTTTACTAGACCTAAGGCCTCTGTCTGTGGTGCAACTATAGCTCTGGATAGCAAGATGGATGCCATATAAATTCAATAAATAAATAATAGTTCAGCAAAATTAAATCTAGCCATGAAAATAGCAAACCTCTGATGGCTAGTGGATAGAATGACTAACATTTTCAATTCTCATTTGCTTTTCTAGTTAGGGTCAGTTTAGGCAACTGAATTGAAAACAGTATACATGCTGGATGGATATTTCTAGAATACATATACAATATAACACAACCTTTACTTATCCCTAACCACTAAATATCTACTTAAATACAAACATCTTGCATCACTTCTGAAAGGTCTCCAGGTCTGCTCTTAAGATTTATGGCAGGGAAGAGAATTTGCTTTCTCTCAAGTCTATATGCCCATAGTGAGTAAGAGAAATCACCCTCTTTTGCCTCCCTCTTTGCCCCAAGCAGTGGCATACCAGGACATGTCATTACTGTCCAAAATCTGAACTAACATGCAGGTCTTTTAATACATTTTAATTTCAGAACCTTGGGAAAAGGAAGGTAGGATTATACTTGAATGACTTTATCAGAATTTAGCATTGCAGGTGCAATCAGTAGCTTGAGACAGAAGGCTCAAGTTGGATTACAGTTATTGAGTGGGGTTATAGATATTTTACCAGCCCCTAGCCCTGTGTATCGCAGTATAATAACAAGTAGGATGCTTGGCTGCATAGCTAGAGGTATAACAAGCAGGAAGAGGGAGATTGTGATCCCCTTATATAGAGCGCTGGTGAGACCACATTTGGAATACTGTGTTCAGTTCTGGAGACCTCACCTACAAAAAGATATTGACAAAATTGAACGGGTTCAAAGACGGGCTATAAGAATGGTGGAAGGTCTTAAGCATAAAACGTATCAGGAAAGACTTAATGAACTCAATCTGTATAGTCTGGAGGACAGAAGGAAAAGGGGGGACATGATCGAAACATTTAAATATGTTAAAGGGTTAAATAAGGACCAGGAGGGAAGTGTTTTTAACAGGAAAGTGAACACAAGGACAAGGGGACACAATCTGAAGTTAGTTGGGGGAAAGATCAAAAGCAACGTGAGAAAATATTATTTCACTGAAAGAGTAGTAGATCCTTGGAACAAACTTCCAGCAGACCTGGTTGGTAAATCCACAGTAACTGGATTTAAACATGCCTGAGATAAACATATATCCATTGTAAGATAAAATATAGGAAATAGTATAAGGGCAGACTAGATGGACCATGAGGTCTTTTTCTGCCGTCAGTCTTCTATGTTTCTATGTTTCTATCATAAGGTGAATAAAAGCTCATATCTTCATGTCTTAAGAGCCATGGTGGCCCAGTGGTTAGAATGGAGTATTTCAGGCTAATTCATCTCACTGCCAGGAGTTTGATCATCACATGGTTGACTCAGCCTTCCATCTTCCGAGATAATAACATAACCCATATTGTTGAGGGCAATATGCTGATTCTGTAAACTGCTTAGAGAAAGCTGTAAAGCACTATGGTGGTATGTACTCTAAGTGCTGTTGTTCACCATTCCAAAAGAAAAAAGAAAAGGCAGGCATATGGTGCTTGGCTGTTAATAATGCAATTGTCCTTCCTAATTGACATTTAGCCTCTTTATTTTAAAAGGCTTCCACAAAATATTTACTGGTATAACTACTAGTAACAGTGTAAATGCATGGGGCAGAGCTTCCCAAACCTTGGTAAATTGCTGAAAATTGGATAAAAGTGTCATTTTTCCTCTTTGGGTAAGAGCACACAAAGCCATCACCCAATCACAACAGGAATGTTTATATTTCCTTGAAAGTTTTTACCTTTGGGCAGAAGGTTTTTCTGATAAGCACTGTTTAATAAGCTTTTTTCTTGGGGAAGAAAAACGTTTGTTAAGCACTGATACAAGATAAAAATGATTGGAAGTTTTATGGATCCTACCAGTCTTTATTTCATCAGGAAAAGTGGAAATACAGGAAGATACAAATGCTCTGCCCCCTAAATAAGATCATTTATGGTGGCAAGAAGATTAGTGCCATAATGTGATGCCAAGTAACCAGTGTGGACTTTATAGAGAAAGGCTATAGTACCAACTAGTTCTGTCTCCGTACCTTGTAGTCTATGGAGATGATTTGATTTTGCAGGCAAAGAAGCTTCAGTTCTTTTCTATTGACCTGGGAGCTTGGCCATTGTAGCCCATTCAATAATAATGTTGATTTTCCCCAACAAGGCACTTTCCAATTTCTATCCCTCCCCACAATTTCTGCAGGTCTCAGATTCTAAACTAGTATATGCCTGATCATATGTTCTTACTGGACCCAGATTTTACACACAGGGAGCCTTTCCCACATTCCTTCCTTTAACATTTCACATTTTATCTCCTTATGTTTGTGGATCAGTCCCTTCAGCTGGAGGTGAGAGACTGGTCAGTGGAGAGTGGGATGATGAGACAGGGAAAATGGCAGGAGAGGGCACTGCAGTGATGACAGGCATTCATTCATTCATTCATTCATTCATTCATTCATTCATTCATTTATACTTCTATGCCATGCAATACCGAAGGACTCAGGGCGGCTTACAACAATATAAAAATACAAATACATTAAAAAGAAGTCAAATATATATAAAAAATAAAACTATAATCCCAATTTAAAAACCCATAACTCAACCAATCAAGTGACACATATACATAACATTCAATATCACTTGGCCATGACAGATGACAGTTCATGGCCCCCAGGCCTGCCAGCAAAGCCAGGCCTTCGTAGCCTTTCAGAAGGCCAGTAGGGTGGGAGCAGTATGGACATCAGAGGGGGGGAGTTGATTCCGTAGAGCTGGGGCAGCCACAGAGAAGGCCCTTCCCCACGGTCCTGCCAACCTGCATTGCTTAGTTGATGGAACCTACAGGAGGCCAACCCTGTGTGACCTTATTGGTCCCTGGGAGGTATACGGTAATGGGAGACAGCCTGGGTAAAACCCAAAAGATGCCCATTGGGAAGGCTGAATGGAATCTCTAAGAGCTACGTAGAACAGTTCAAGACTTAATGGGCCATCAGTGCAACTTTATTTTTTTAAGGAACTCAGCAACCCAGGACAGACTGGATAAGGACCAGCTAATGGAGACAAGTCCAGCGCTATGGCCAATTGGTGCTGAAGCTACTATCACATCGAAACTAAGCAGTAAAAACCATCTGCTCTGAAAGGCGTAAGGTTTTCTGGTTGGGAAGCAACCATTTTAAATCTAAGCAGGAAAAATGTGGGTGAGGAGCATATATTCATTCATCTGGGTGAAGGAGGATGGAGATATCATCTGCTCCTGTACTTAGCAAGCACTGGATTTCCCATGATGGCAATGGACCAAACAGACTTGTCCCAAGGTAGACAGACAACTGTTATCCATGAGGCAGGCACCATGCCCACCCTCAGACAGTCTGATCTTAGCTGATCCTAAATCACGTGGGGAAAATGAGATTGTAATAGATTGTTCGGCCTTTCTGTCTATTTTTTAAGAAGCACAGTGGATTTGCTTTGATCCCATGTCACAGGTTAGCTATGAGAGTGACTTGTCAACTTGTCTAATCTGAAATGGTAATAGAAAAAAAGACCATGGCTGAAAACATTTCATCCTCCCCCCCTTTTTGTATTTTGGTTACCCATGATCTAGCAGCAAAGAAAAGATGCAAGTTTTTAAGAGGGTTGCTGATTCTGAATGTTCAGCCAAGCATCAATTTCCCAGGTGCCTTTGTTTCATCTTCTTTGTTGAAAGGGAAACTCCCAAAAATGTTAATAACAAGGAGGAACCAAGCCCACTTTCTAAGAAAGCAAAAGGACATGCCACCCATTGCCCAACTCACTGGGCTGTCTTTTGAGAGAAAGGTCTGATGTGTCCAGAATGAACACAATGAACAGTATCGCCTTTAACACTATCACTTTGCTTTGAAAAACAAAGAAGAAAATATCAGTTTATTAAATATGTGTAGTAAGAGAAATATAGCCCCCTGCATTCACATGATTTCTAAGACTGAGTAGCTGCTGGTTCCCCATTGACTTTGCTTCTGGGGATCTGCCAGGAATCAGTGACTACAGGGACACTACAACAGCCACAACTTTGCAATAAACTGGCCTGAACATTCTAGAAGTTTCAACTCAGCTAGAATGGTAGGTCCCAGACTGTTCATATTTTTAAGCTTGTTTGTTTATTTTATTTTATTTATTTATTTTGTCCAATACACAATGATTGTTTATGTCAATCAAGTATAGGATAGTAGTTCATATAAACATAACATAGAAAGTAATGATTTAAAAAACCAATAGAACAATAGGACAGGGACGGTAGGCACAATGGTGCGCTTATGCACACCCCTTAGAGACCTCTTAGAAAAGGGGAAGGGTCAACTGTAGACAATCTAAGGTTGAAGATTTGGGGGTTGGGGGAAGAAACAACAGAGTCAGGTTATGGAGCAGCTGGCAGCAAAGAGGGTAGGTGAGACACACTGGAAACTCACCGGGTCTGATGTCCTCGGGTGATCGGGTGTCCCTTGCTTTCCAAGCCTTGTGAAGCTTTTGGTGGTCAAGCGCTCCTAGGCTTCTTTGCGATCCCTTATAGCTTTTCGCTTAGGAACTCTTTGCTATGGATTGCGCAAGGTCTTTTTCTTACTTTTCTCTATCCTTTCAAGGTCTTTCCCCTACTCTTCCAAACTTTGGGGGCTTTTTCCCTACTTTTGGTTTTCAGCAATGGGTCTAGGCCTTTGTCACCATCTCAAATCTTTTTTTTTTCTGGAAAGGATTGTTCCAAATATATAGTTTTGATCTAGGGGTGGGTTCTAGCTTATCTCACTCTGCTTTGCTTCCTCCCGCACCATATGGGCTAGAATTTAACTCCTGCAAATTCCAATTGAAGCCAATACAGGTAATCCTCGACTTAAGACTCCATCATATTTTCCCAAAAACAGAAAAATAGAAGATTTGTAAATTCTGCTTCAATATATAATTATAATTATGTAAATTAGTTAAAAATGTTGTGAGATACAGTGTTCCCTCGATTTTCGCGGGTTCAAACTTTGCGAATAGCCTATACCACGGTTTTTCAAAAAATATTAATTAAAAAATACTTTGCGGGTTTTTTTCTATACCACAGTTTTTTATCGCCAAACTAATAATTTTTGCAAATAAATAACCAAAAAAATTAATTATTGTTAATAAATAAATTTGTTTATAAATATCAGGATCACTAAGTGTCTTATTCAATGGTGAGTACCAGTAATAATGGTGAGTAAATGGTTGTTAAGGGAATGGGAAATGGTAATTTAGGGATTTAAAGTGTTAAGGGAAGGCTTGTGATACTGTCCATAGCCAAAAATGGTGTATTTACTTCCGCATCTCTACTTCGCGGAAATTTGACTTTCGCGGGCAGTCTCGGAACGCATCCCCCACAAAAATCGAGGGAATACTGTATTGATTATACCTCAAGCGCTGTAAATGCATTTGAATTAGTATGTGTTTTGTTCAGGTTCATTCAGGGCTGACTCATCTCATGTAAATATTACAACTCAGGGACGAAAAGATCCTTAGTTGGTTAGGTTTCCCATTCCCATTCTTATTATGTATTTGCTTATATCCTATTTGATTTCCAATAGAAGAGTGCTTGCATAAACAAATAGGAGTTGATTTTAAAAAGGTTGCCATTGGGCCTTTCTTATTAGATCTTCATTAGAACATCAACGGCCCTTCCTAATAGTATTGTAATATAACACAGTGCATTTACTTCCTAAGTGTTGATGAAAAAATGATCTCAACAGCTTCATACTAGTCAAATTCTATTTGTTGCAAAATGAATAGCAAATACAAAGATTTGATGCAGAATAGATATAGCAGTAGTATTGTGATAGGCTCAAATTTACTCTAAGATTTTTGGAAACTCAATGTCTTTCAGTCAATCATTCTTCTTCAGCCCAGATTATTCCATAGCATCATTATTAAAATAAAGGTGAGAGAAGTGAATTACATTTTGCTCCTGCATGATAAATCTAATCTCTAATTTTTAAATTATTTAATCCCTACACATTTACTCATCACTGATGACAGAGAATCTTATCTTCTACCATCACTAGTTTTTTTTTTCAGAATTGTCTAAATCTTCTAGAATAGGGGTCTCCAACCTTGGCAACTTTAAGACGTGTGACTTTAATTGGCTAAGGAATTCTGGGAATTGAAGTCCGCACACTCTCTACATGGGGCTACCTTTGAAAAGTGTTCGGAAACTTCAGATCGTGCAGAATGCAGCTGCAAGAGCAGTCATGAGCTTTCCCAAATATGCCCATGTTACACCAACACTCCGCAGTCTGCATTGGTTGCCGATCAGTTTCCGGTCACAATTCAAAGTGTTGGTTATGACCTATAAAACCCTTCATGGCACCGGGCCAGATTATTTCAGGGACCGCCTTCTGCTGCACGAATCCCAGCAACCAGTTACCTTTGAAAAGTGTTCGGAAACCTCAGATCGTGCAGAACGTAGCAACGAGAGCCATTGTGGGGCTTCCAAGATTCGCCCACGTTTCTTCAACACTCCGTGGCTTGCATTGGCTGCCGATCGGTTTCTGGTCACAATTCAAGGTGTTGGTCATGACCTTTAAAGCCCTACATGGCATTGGACCAGAGGACCTCCGGAACCGCCTGCTACCGCACGAATCCCAGCGACCGATAAGGTCCCACGGAGTTGGCCTTCTCCGGGTCCCATCGACTAAACAATGTTGTTTGGCGGGCGCCAGGGAAAGAGCCTTCTCTGTGGTGGCCCCAGCCCTCTGGAATCAACTCCCCCCAGAGATTAGAATTGCTCCCACCCTCCTTGCCTTTCGTAAACTTCTTAAAATCCACCTCTGCCATCAGGCATGGGGGAACTGAGATATTCTTTCCCCCTAGGCCTTACAATTTACGCATGGTATGTTTGTATGTATGTTTGGTTTTATAATAAGGTTTTTTTTAGTTGTTTAGTATTGGATTGCTACATGCTGTTTTTTATCACTGTTGTTAGCCACCCCGAGTCTGCGGAGAGGGGCGGCATATAAATCCAATAAATAAAATAAAATAAATAAATAAATAAATAAAGTTGGCAAGATTGGAGACCTGTTCTAGAAGGTCTCTTTGAAGACTAATGTAACCCTAACCATATCCTAATATAATATAAAATGCAATATAAAAGTGCAAAGTCCAAGGAGAACTGCAGGTTGTATATGTCAATCAATTGTTTGGTTTCAGGCATTCAAATGTTAAATGACAATAATAAAAGCACATGAATATATACACATAAATATACATTGTTTCCTATATGTACATAAATATTGTTATGTCGTACAGATAGTACATATCTCAGAGAAGTAATATAATGCAGTTTAGAAAGTGAGACAGAAATAGTAAGCACTTTTATTTTTTTCAAAAGCCCTCTGAATTTTCTCTTCGTCCATTGTTCACAATAGTCTTTGTTTTGTACCATTATGCAACACATCACAACATCTTTCCCTTATGCTCATTTCTGTGGCAATCATCAATTTCTATCCATGTGTTTCCTGTCCACAACTTCTTTCACTTCAACCAAACATTTTCTTTTTTGTATTTCCCATTTAGCCAACACGGACTTTTGTGTCATTCAGTAATTAACTTTTAATTATTATTTTCCAAGAGGTTTCTGTCCTCTTTCCTCACATTTTCATTTATTCATTCTCTTGGGAGATTTAATCTATTTTGTAATAATTTTCACCCTTTTTCTTTTACTTCCATTTTATAGAATGGAAAGCATTCTTTTGCGGGATAGGTTGTTTTTTCTTAAAAAAATTAAAAACTATGGCTTTGCTTATATTGATATGATTTTCACATCAACAGAGGAAGATTTATTCGCTCCAATGCCAGAATGTACTTTATCTGGGATTGTAGTCCACATTAAACCAAAAAATGGTTAAATCTATTACTAAGAGGTTTTTACCCTCAAAGCACACACTTCTGCAATCTCTGTCCTGATTTTTTTCAAGCAAAAAAGATTTCAGGGATAAAAAAGGCATGCTGCAGGTAAGGAATAGATTTTATTAAAGCCATGAATGTTTCCTGTCTGTTCTGTCAAGCTCTCTGGTAGAATCCCCCCGAAAAGGCACAGATACAATTTCAGACACACACACGTTTGAAAATTCAAAACAATGTTCTTTATACTGAAAATGCAAATAAACGAAGCACTCTTTTGGTATAGCAAAGAGCACTCGTCTCCAAACAAACTGGTAATTTGTACAAGTCCCTTATCAGTTCTGTGATACTTAGCTTGCAGCTGTGAGGCAATTCACAGTCCTTCTTCTTTCACAAAGTGAAACACACTTTGCTCTGGTTTAGTTTCAAAGCGGGGGAAAATCAGCACACAAAGGTCAAAGTCAGCAAAGCAGGCACGAAACACAACGATCAGATAATCCAATGGCCAAACCCACAGGCTGCTATTTATAGCAGCCTCACTAATTACCACAGCCCCATCCAACCACAGGTGGCCTCATTTTCTTTGATAATAATCTCTGTTGTTGCTGCCTATGCATCGCTCTCCATATGTGTGGCTGTATCGTTAACTCTTGTTCCGAATCCAAGGAGGAGCTAGATAATTGATCTCCTTCTGAGCTGTCTGCCACACTCTCCTCCTCCCTGTCACTCATGTCTTCTTGGTCAGAGGAGCCTTCATCAGCAGATTCCATCGGGAGCAAAACAGGCCTGCAGCATGTGGATGTCTCTCCCACATCCACAGTCCTTGGGGCAGGAGCTGGGCCAGAGCTGACCACAACACTGTCTTAAATTCAGTGGTGATGGCAAAACTTTTTCTTCTTGCATGCCAAAGTGTGTACGCATGTTTGCTAACACATAACACGTCTCTTCGGAAAGCAGCAGGGGGTCCTTTTCCTCTGCCATCTTTTCTCAACAGCTGATTGGCACCTGTTCACCTAGCTACCCAGGCGACCCAGGAAGTACAGCGCGGGAAATGTGAAGCAAATTGTCACCCAAGCGAGCGACACTGGGGAGGTTGTAAATCGAGAACTTAACAGTTCACTTGAACGATGATGATCATTCAAGCCACTCCCACCTGGTCACATGGTCAGCAAGCCTACCCAGTCACATGACCATCAAGCCATACCCACAAAATAAACCACACCCACAGTGTGGCAGTAAAAATTTTGGCTGCTCATTACTGGTTATGATCATAGTTACATTTTGCCTCACTGGCTGGATTTGGGGAGGAAAGGAAATAAACAATAAACAGATGTTTAATTTTTATGCAGAGAGAGAGAAAGTGACAGTTCATTTGAGTTTTGGATCCAGAAGGCATGGCAAGGCAAGAGTTCCTGCCAAAAGTGAAAGTTACAATATGTCCAGTCAACGAAGCAGTGGAAGTGATGTGCCAGTGCCTGGAGGCTGTTGGGGCCTGGATGGGTGTCAACAAACTCAAACTCAACCCAGACAAGACGGAGTGGCTGTGGGTCTTGCCTCCCAAGGACAATTCCATCTGTCCATCCATTACCCTGAGGGGGAGAACTACTGACCCCCTCAGAGAGGATCTGCAACTTGGGAGTCCTCCTCAATCCACAGCTGACAATGGAACATCATCTTTCAGCTGTGGCGAGGAGGGCGTTTGCCCAGGTTCGCTTGGTGCACCAGTTGTGGCCCTATCTGGACAGGGAGTCATTGCTCACAGTCGCTCATGCCCTCATCACCTCGAGGTCCGATTACTGCAACAGTCTCTACATGGGGCTACCTTTGAAAAGTGTTCGGAAACCTCAGATCGTGCAGAACGCAGCAACGAGAGCCATTGTGGGGCTTCCAAGATTCGCCCACGTTTCTTCAACACTCCATGGCTTGCATTGGCTGCCGATCGGTTTCTGGTCACAATTCAAGGTGTTGGTCATGACCTTTAAAGCCCTACATGGCAATGGACCAGAGGACCTCCGGAACCGCCTGCTACCGCACGAATCCCAGCGACCGATAAGGTCCCACGGAGTTGGCCTTCTCCGGGTCCCATCGACTAAACAATGTTGTTTGGCGGGCGCCAGGGAAAGAGCCTTCTCTGTGGTGGCCCCAGCCCTCTGGAATCAACCCCCCCGGAGATTAGAACTGCCCCCACCCTCCTTGTCTTTCGTAAACTACTCAAGACTCACTTATACTGCCAGGCATGGGGGAATTGAGACACCTTTCCCCCAGGCTTTTTTATAATTTGTTTTATGTTTGGTATGAATGTGCTGTTTGTTTTTTTTAAATAATGATAGGGTTTTATATGTTTTTTAATATTAGATTTGTTCCACTACTATATTGTTTTTATTACTGTTGTGAGCCGCCCCGAGTCTTCGGAGAGGGGTGGTGAAATAAACCGAGTGAAACGGTAACTGAGTTTAATAGTTTATTCTCAACAGGAGAGTAACAGCCGCGGCTTACTTTCACTCCGGCGCGTGTCTGACAGGAGCCGCGTAAGACCGGTGACACATTCTACTTATAAACTTTTGCCCGGCAACAAGCAACGCCTGACAGCTTCTTCAGATTGGCGCCAAATCCGAGCGGCCAATGAGAGGCAAGTAAACAATCCTTTCTGAACATAGTGAATCTTGCTTAACAACAAATGCTTAACTTTTTACCTGGTTACAGAAACTTCTGGATATAACATCCCTCCCCCTTCTGGTTGGTTTATTTATAGATGTTACTCAGATAGACACGTGATAAACTCGTCCAGACGTGCAGGTCTTCTGGGTGCTCGCTCAGACCTACGGGTCTCATGGAGGACCTGGGTGTCCACCGAAGAAGATGGCTCTTCCGGGTGTGACTGTTCAGCATTTCCATGGCTGGAGCATGGCCGAGCTGCGGCAGCGCTGGATTGGCTATTGAATCCCGGTAAGTCCCAGTCTATTTGTTCCTGATTCCTAGTAGGTCTTGAATAATTCCCTGTGGGGTGTGAAGGAGGAGAGGCCCCATTACCTAGGGTAGCCATATTGTTCCTTATACTGGCAGTTTTAATTCTCCCCTGTATGTGATCTATGTGCCTCTTCCAGAGGCGGCCATCACTCAATACAATTGTATATGTTTTTGGACCTGTTTGTTCGGTGACTATTCCACTCTCCCAATGTTTGCCCCTGTCAAAATTTTTAACATACACATTTTGACCAATACATACCGAGCGCTCTGGGGTTGTGATATTTTCAGCTTTTAACTGGACATACGCTGGGTGCAGCCTATCCAAGGGCGACCTCAACCTTCTCCCCATAAGTAGCTCAGCAGGGCTCCTATTTGTGGTCATGCTCGGTGTGATATGTTGCATGAGTAGGAAAGTGTCCAGTCTCCCTTGAATCTCCCCTGGGGATGACCTCTTGATGGCCTCTTTGGCCACACGAACATATCTCTCCGCCATCCCATTAGCCCACACTGCGTGGGGCGAGACTAAGGCATGTTTCACCCCCAACTGGGCTAAGAACATTTCAAAATCCCTTGAAGTAAATTGGGGCCCATTGTCCGAGACTAGAACATCTGGACACCCATGCGTCGAAAACAATTTCCGTAATACATTCATCACCGCTGTGGATGTAGTGGACCCTAGCAACAATATCTCCAGCCACTTGGAGTATGCGTCCACCACTATTAAGAACATGCTATTGTTCACAGGCCCAGCTAGGTCAATATGTACTCTTGACCAAGGGCCCCGGGGGGTATCCCACTGTGCAGGGGTGGTTTTTGGGGGATTTGGTCTTGTCTCCTGACAGGGTCTACAAGTGGCAACCCAGTCCTCGATAGCCCTGTCCAGCCCTGGCCACCATAAATATCCCCTTGCCAAAGCCTTCATTCTGACTACCCCTAGGTGCCCTTGATGCAGCATCTGTATCACCTGTGGCCGTAGGGAATGGGGGATGACCACTCTATCACCCCATAAAACACATTCGTGCATAACTGACAGTTCCAATCTTTTTGTTTTAAATTCACCCACTAAAGGGTCATCCCCATTAGATGGCCACCCCTTCAGAATATAGTGTAGGACCTTTCCTAATACCGGGTCATTTTTTGTTTCCTTGGCCACTTCTCTAGCTGTCACCAGGGATGGTCTATCAGGAGGACATCTCCTGCAGGGGCTGGGTCTACCACCTGCTGGCCCAATGGGCAGCGGCTCAATCCATCAGCATGATTAATTTGGGCGCCACCTTTGTGCACTAGAACATAGTTGTAGCCAGCTAAAAATATAGCCCATCTGGACATGCGGGGGGACATAAATGGAGGGGTGGGCTTCCCAGTGGCTAATAATCCCAGCAACGGTTTGTGGTCAGTGATCAATTGGAAGGGCCTTCCCAACAAGTAATTATGAAATTTTTTTACTCCTGCCACTAATGCCAATGCCTCCCTATCTATTTGGGCATAATTGCGTTCAGCTTGAGATAATGTCCTGGAGAAGTATGCTATAGGTGCCTCTTGACCACTGGGTAATAGATGGGCTAGGACCCCCCCACCCCATACGGAGAAGCGTCACATGTGAGCCTAAGGGGTAACGTGGAACTGTATTGAATAACCACACTTTGAGATGTTAGGAGTTGTTTGACAGCATTGAAAGCATTTAGCTCTTTCTCTCCCCATTGCCATGGCGCCCCCTTGTGGAGAAGGCGATGAAGCGGCTCAGCCGCGGAGGCTTTCTGCTTCAAAAAAAACAGAATAAAAGTTCAATAGCCCCAGGAAGGCTTGTAGCTCAGTTTTACAGGTGGGGGCAGGTGCATCCCTAATGGCCCTAATCTTCTCGTCAGTGGGATGAATCCCTGCCGCATCTATTTTAAAACCCCAAAAATCTACAGACAGAGTCCCCCATACACACTTTTCAGGCTTAAGTCGTAAGCCTTTAGCCTGTAACCTGGCCAAAACCTGCCGGATTCTTGAGTGTAACTGGTCCCGTGTGTCTCCACAAATTAAAATATCATCGAAATAAGGGACTACCCCCTTAAGCCCCCATAGTAAGCGTTCCATCAGTCTCTGGAAAATACCGGGGGCTACGCTAATGCCAAATTACAGGCGCGTGCATTTGAAGGCGCCTCTATGGGTCACTATTGTCTGGGCCAATGAAGTGGCTTCATCAACGGGCAATTGTTGGTACGCCTGGGCGAGGTCCAACCTCGCAAAGACCTTCCCAGACCCTAATGTATGCAGCAACTGCTGCACAACCGGGATCGGATAAGAGTTGTGCTGCAACGCCTTATTCAAAGTTGATTTATAATCTGCACACACCCGCAGAGATCCATCCGGTTTAAGGGGGGTTACAATTGGGGTCTCCCATGGGGCGTGTTCAATAGGAACCAAAATTCCCTGAGATTGGAGCTTGTCCAATTGGGCATCCAATTTATCCAACAACGGCAGTGGAACCCTACGAGGTTTCAATCGTAGAGGGGGTATGGCCGGGTCTAAGGAGAAAGAGATCGGAGGTCCCTTATATTTTCCCAACCCTTCTTTAAACACATCTGGGAACTCTTGTACAAAATTAGGTGTGTTTGGAGAGGTAATTTTGTGAATACCTGTGACGGCTAACCCTAAGGGAGTCATCCAATTTAAACCTAACAAAGAATGATTAGCCCCTTCAACGATCAATAGAGGCAACAGAACATTTTTAAAAGTGACAGGCACCCTAGTACTGCCCAACACACTGATTGGGTGCCCCTGAAAATCCTTGATAACGATATCCGATGGCAGTAAAGAGTCTCGAGATAAGTCAGGTAAATAGAGTCTTAGCTTGTGCCACGGCATCAAAGTAAATTTTGAGCCCGTATCGAGCTCCATGTGGCAGGGGTGGTGATTTAACAAAAGAGGGACAATAATTTTATTAAGAAAAGATGGAGAAGTTGCACAATCAGGGCGTGCACGGTTACCTCGGTTGTACCACGGTCTTCGGTTTCCTCGTCCCTGTTGCCGGAATGGCCGGTAGGAACGCTGGGTAGGGAATGTTGGCAGCAGGTCCTGGTTGCCTGGGATGTCATCGGGCAGGGTGGCATGGCAGACAGCAGCAATGTGGCCCTGTTTGTCACAGCGGCGGCAGAAGGCGTCCTTGAAGGGACATCTGGAGCGTGGATGTTGACCCCGGCATCCGGCGCACGCAGGGAGATTTTGGCGAAGTTGTCGTGAAGGAGGTCCTCGAATCTGGCAGCAGTCGTCATCATGGCCTTCGAAATCAGAGGAGTAGTATTCTAGTGGAAAGTTGACGTGTGAGCGAGGAGCCGCAGCAATTTTGCAGACTGTAGATAACTTGTCATTTGATTTTAATTCAGCGGCAGCCGCTTCCGCAACTTCAGCTGTCTGAGCAGCTTTAATCACATCTTGAAGAGACGAATCCTCAGTTGCTAGAAGTTTGTTACGGATGGACACATTTTTCATGCCAAAGATGATGGCATCCGTCAATCTAGCCTCAGGGTTCTCAAATTGACATTTCGCCAAAATTGTTTTGAGGCGAGTGGCAAACTGATTAATTGTTTCCCCTTCGGCTTGAACCGTGCGGGAAAACTGGTGTCGGTAAACCCTAGCGGGTTTAGTGGGTTTAAAGTGAGTTGCTAGTTTGTCTCGCAGAATTTGCCAAGAGACCGAATTGGCAGGCTCCGGGTCTGTCAAGGTGCCCGCCAACTCAAAAATTTGTGTGCCGCAATAGTTAAGAAATAAAGCCCTTTTGCGGCTGTCAGTGGCATCTTGCATGCCGGCGGCTTCAAGAAAAATCTCAAATTTTGCCATATAGGCAGTCCATGTTGACCGTTCAGGGTCAAAAAGCTCCGGCGGCTGTATGATCGACGGGGCAGACATAATGAATGATTGGAAAAAAAAAATCCTCCTCAAGACCCTCGTCGCCAATGAAATAAACTGAGTGAAACGGTAACTGAGTTTAATCGTTTATTCTCAACAGGAGACTAACAGCCGCGGCTTACTTTCACTCTGGCGCGTGTCTGACAGGAGCCGCGTAAGACCGGTGGCACATTCTACTTATAAACTTTCGCCCGGCAACAAGCAACGCCTGACAGCTTCTTCAGATTGGCGCCAAATCCGAGCGGCCAATGAGAGGCAAGTAAACAATCCTTTCTGAACATAGTGAATCTTGCTTAACAACAAATGCTTAACTTTTTACCTGGTTACAGAAACTTCTGGATATAACAGGCGGCATACAAATCTAATAAATAATAATAATAATAATATCTGTGATGATTCAGAGAAAATGCCCACATTGCTACAGTTTTAAATATAACAGATATAACCCGATATTAAAGCAAATGATATAATGAGATTAATCACATCCCGAGCTGATCCTGAATGAGGCAATAATTGATGTGAAAGGGCTCTTAGAAATGGCAAATAGGGTGAAATCTGCATGTACAATAATAAATGAATGTTAACTCTCCACATAGGTAAGGAGCACAATAAAGAGTGCTTGATTTCACTCTCTTATCTGTAAAGAGTTCTGAAGAGGATATTCCACTTCTGTGCGCTGGGACCAGGTGCTCATTTCGTCATCATATATTATCAGGATCCTCCCTTATTTACTTATCTCTTCAAAGTTATCCAACCTTAGGAACCAAAGAAAGCTGCTTAATTGTGTATGATTTATGAATATTGAGGTCCTGGGGACATGCATTGTTTATTTTTAAGATGAAATAAAAAGTGTGGCACACATAATCCTCATCCCACTGAAATATTCTGACAATATTTATTTACGGTATATTGCCACTTAAATCCCATATCAACTGGATGTCAGGCCTCAGCCATTTTATTTGGACTCTTTTGGCCTGCCACACTATAAACCAGTGATGGCAAGCTTAAAAAGCGTGGGCACATGCTATCGCGCTTGCATGAGTGTCCACACTCATAGTTCAATGCCTGGGAAGGGCAAAAACAGCTGCCTTCGCCACCTAGAGGCCCTCTGGAGGCTGGAAATGGCCTGTTTCCCAACTTCTGGTGGGCCCAGTAAGCTCATGTTTCACCCTCCCCAGACTCCAAAGGCTTCCCTGGTGCTGGGGGAGGGTAAAAACGCCCTTCCCCATTCCCCCAGAGGATCTCTGGAAGCCAAAAATGCCCTTCCAGAGCCTCTGTGTGAGCCAAGAACCAGCTGTTTGGCATACACATGCATGTTGGAGTTGAGCTAGGCAACGGCTCGTGTGCCAGCAGATATGGCTCCACGTGCCCCCTGTGGCACCCATGCCATAGGTTCACCATCACTGCTTATTATCCTTTCTATTAGTACGTTCTATTTATGTTATGTTATGTTAATATGTACTATAATACTGTACTTGTTTGACAAATAAAATAAATAAATAAAATAAATATACTATTCTATTATGCATTTTCTATTGTGGGAAAATGGGAGGGGGACTAGTATGAGGTGGTTAACATGTATGAGGTGGTTAACATGAGCCATAACAAATTCCATTCTAGAAAGCCAATGTCATCCTTTGTCTCTGTGCTTCTGCGCCTGTATAGAAGGAGATGAGTGGAATCTGCCAGCATGGCACTTGGAAGCTGGAGAGTGTGTTGAACTTATGGGTGTGGGGACAAGGGCTTGAACTTTCAACTGGATGGTGAAACCTGGGGACTTCAGAGTCGGGTTTCGCCCAGATGTACCAACTTTGAGGAATGCTTTGACTCAGGCTATGATTTAATTATGGATGCTATTTGGAACCCTGACATTGGGTACAAAATGACTCTTCTAAATTGTCTAATCTAGTTTAGACAGTTGGGATATTCATTCTTCTGTCATTGTTCCTAACCTGAGGGGCCACTCCATCAAAGGATTAGTAGCGCTCATCTCAAGTGCTTTTAATTGCACAGCGTTTGGTCTTTATAATTCTGTTTTCTCGTGCTGTTTGTTTTAAAGGTAAATACAGATCACTCTAGGTCAACATTTTGTAATCATTTATCAACATTTTGTAATCTTTTATAACTATTATATGAGAAAAATTCCTAATTTTCTGAAGCCATCTTTCTTGTTAATCTTACACTGAGTTTCTTCAAGAGAACCACTGGTAAGAAGTAATCCATTTTATGTGAACCCAATCAGAAGGTGAATGAATAGTTCATAATCATTATTAAAAGTTATTTAATAGCCTTGAAGGTTGAAACTAGTGTATTGCAAATAAATAAATAAATCCCTGAGAGGTATAGGGCTTTTCTCTGCTATGTATAATCACATATTACACAAAATGACAACCCATGATATTGTATAGATGCAGAATGGCAAAGATCTAGGCTATACTAGCGCTACAATTTTACACACCATTTTTGCAAATCAGCATGTAATAAGGATTATAAGGATGTGGCAATTTCCCTGGCCAAGTTTGGGATTTGCTGAAATCAGCAGTCAGTTCTGGCCTCAACTGCACCATTGACCTTGGCATAAATATTCTCTGTGGGATGCAATAAAGCCCCTATGGAATTTTGCTTTGGTCTCCCAGGGCTAAGGGCAAATAGCTTTTTTGAATTTTAAAGCACAAATATTTGGTCATATGGTGTGCAACCATATTTCTGCAGCAAGATACTTTCTTGGTTTTGTTTTTTCTATTTTCACAAAAAGTACAAGAACTATAGAGTTGTTTCAAAATCTTCTGATGCCTGTGTTCTTTTTCTCTCTCCCCTCCCAATTTGTGAGTAAACCACACTTTACTTTGAACTTTAAACAGTTAAAGTAAAGCACACAATAGATACAAATTTATGGTAAATGGTAATTTGTGTCTTCTTTTTTATTTTTTTGAAAAAACAAACACATTTGTTCATCCTAAATTCCTCATGTTTTAAAACTGATCATTTTAGGGTCCATCTAATCATTTTCTTTTGTCCCTGCCATCTAATTCTTATTAGATTGTGGTCCATCCAAAGGTTAGTCTCTATTTCCACTTCCTCCATTTCCATATTTAATTCAGTGGACATCCAAACCATATCAATTTCTGGACAAATATGGAATGTGAGCTAATTGCTGGTCTGCAAGCGTAAGTCCAATCATACTGCGAGCTCTTAAATTGTCCCGGTTAAAGTCCTTTACTTTCTTGGCATCATCCTCAACCTCAGGATCCCAGCCATCCAAATTGGGGGGTTCAGCAACAATATCCCACAGTCCCTCACATTGCAACAACATAGTGCATCTTTCAGCCCATGTGCTGTAGTTACTTCCATTCATCTTAGCAATGGAGAAATTATTAGAGGACTGAAATGTTGCCATTTTTTTTCTTTTTGTTTCATATCAATTTGTGTCTGTTCAAATCTTGTATATTCAACTCCTCTACCATCTTGAAAAATGATTTAGGTAATATTTTTCTAACTCCTTTCTTTACTTTATCGCTTTTATAATCAAATTTTCTATAGATTATGGCATTAAAATCCCCCAAAATACAAATGTTATCTTCTTCTATTTCACTAATTCTATTATATAATTTCCTATAAAGTTGTTCATGCCCCTCATTTGGGGCATAAATTACTAAAAAAGTAATTGGTTTCTGATTTAATATTACTTCTATTATTAAAATCCTACTATCTCCATTCTTACATTATTATTGTTTTTGTTTTTGTTGTTGTTGTTGTTGTTGTTGTTGTTATTATTATTATTATTATTATTATTATTATTATTATTATTATTTAGATTTGTATGCCGTCCCTCTCTGGAGACTTATAGATTTGTTTAGCCACAATATCCTCCTTAACATAAAACACTACTCTTTTTTTAAAATCTGCAGATTAAATCATAATATCTAAAAAATTTTTTAAAAAAGAATGGAGTATTAAGAAGGAGATAGAGCCTTGATGGTGCAGTGGTTAGAATGCAGTACTACAAGCTACTTCTGCTGATCACTGGCTACCAGCAGTTTGGCAGATCAAATCTCAGTAGGCTCAAGGTTGACTCACCCTTCCATCCTTCCAAGGATGGTAAAATAAGGATCCAGAATGTTGGAGGCAATATGTTCTGTAAACTGCTTAGAGGGGGCTATAAAGCACTATGAAGCGGTATATAAGTCTAAATGCTAATGCTGAAATCACAAATGAGAAATATGACAAAGGACAGATATACCTAATTGTTGTGGTTAGCTCTGGCCCAGCTCCTGCCCCAAGGAATGTGCAGGTGGATGTGGGGGAGACATCCACATGCTGCAGGCCTGTTTTGCTCCTGATAGAATCTGACGATGAAGCCTCCTCTGACCAAGGAAGCATGAGTGACAGGGAAGAGGGGAGTTTGGCAGACAGCCCAGGAGGGGATCAATCATTTGTATCATCCTTGGATTCGGAATAAGAATTAATGACACATCCATGCATGCGTAGAATGATGCATAGGAGACAACAACTGAAGGATTATTACAAGAGAAAATGAGGCCACCTGTGGTTGGGTGGGGCTCCAGTAATGGATTTGGGTTTGGGTTTGGCCGTTGTGAAAGAATATCTGATCGCAGTTCTTCAGGAATCCTGTGTTGCTGTTTTCTGGACTTTGTTGATTTTTCACGCCTTTGAAACCAAAGCAGAGCAACGTGTGTGTGTGTGTGTGTGTGTGTCTCACTTCGTTGGAAGAAAAAGGGGTGTGAAGTCTCTTCACAGCTGCTAGCTAAGTACTTAATGACTGCTTAAGGGAAATTGTACAGACTACCCGGTTGTTTTGGGAGGAGTGCTCTTTGCAATACAAAAAGAGTGTTTAGTTTATTTTGAATTTTGTGATAAAGAACATTGTTTTGAATTTTCAAACGTGTGTGTGTCTGAAATTTGTACCCTTGAATTTTCGGGAGGCTCCTACCAGAGAGCCCGGCAGAACACCTAATGCTCCATATAATAACTGCAGCAAGGCTGATCTAGGGCAATACTGGAAAAATGAAGAAATCTCCCCTGGAAGAAAGAAAAAAAATATTGGCAGGTGCAGAAATGGATAGGCTAACATTAAAACTCAAAAACAAGGGTGGGACCCAATACTTTGAAATATGGGACAAACTGTATCATTGGATAGAAAGGAGAAAAAGAGGTTATGAAGTAAGGATTTAGAGTTTGGAAAATGGAAATTGAGCAAGGCTTAGATATATAAATAAATAAGAACAAGGAATATGTATATAAGACAAAAATAGTAACATATGACGAGCAATAACTGTATTTGTTGTTATATAAATATTATATAAAGAAATGACCAAAACAGGATGGTCACACTGTCTCCAATGTTTGTTTAAATAAAAGAAATATTTTTAAAAAAGTTTTTCACCCTTGTAGAGCATTAGGAACAGACAAAATAATTCCTACTAATCATAGTCAAGATACACTATTATACAGTATTTTTTAATGTTTTAATTGCATTCACTATTTGTTAATGAATTAATGGGTTAACTATCTGTAGCATAATTAGTAAATAATTAGTGCTTGATTTCTTGGAAGGATTTTCCACCTCAATGAATTTACCTTACATTTCATGCTTCCTGTACTTCTAAGTATGTATTCTGGCAAGTTTGTCTCCCTTTTCTAGCCCTTCCTACTCCTACCAGGCCAAAAAAAAGTGCATGAGTGAATATCTCAATTCAGTAAGGAAGATCTGAAAGTTGTGTTAGTGACAAAACAGAAAAGCATCTTAAATGTTTTGTTTCCCCGGCATTCCATAATATACCAATCCAATCATAAATTGCTTTTATGGTACCAAAACCATAATGAACATACCTTATCTTATCATGAGAACATTTTAATCTGCAGGCTGCACAGAAGCTGGCTAATCATGGTGTATAAAAATGACATCATAAACCATCTCTTTGTGCCATATAATTTTGCATTGCCTGAAATATTCTAGAAATAACATCGCTCAGTTTATTTTCACAAACTCAAGATTTTTGAATCACACTGAAGTTAATTATACTAGCATTTGGCACTCTTACTAGTTTCAACTAAAATTGTTTTCAAGTATAGGTTCTTAGGAAGATTATGTGTTCAAATAGTTTATCCCAGTCTATTCCAAACTTTTACTGAGCAGAATATAGGATATTTCTCTTTCAACTAAAATTAAATTAAATTAAAATTATAGGAAAACCTCAAAACCTTAAAATATTTACCAGTATTGTCATTGTTTAAAACCAGTAACTAACCTTGAAACAACTCTCAATTTATTTTATTTATTAATTTTTAAAAATCTGCCTTGTACTGCAAAATTTACATGAATAATGGGGCAGACATCCTCTTTGAAAGTTCCAGATTATAGATTGAATATTATTAACTCCAAATATTAATGCTTAGTATACTTGTATTCCCTTCTATTAATCAGTCAGGGCTATAAGATAGGACTGTGTTTCTGAGTAAAGGTGATGTTTCTGTTCGTCGCTTTTAAGTCTCTGCTTAAGAGAGGGATTTTATGTGGAATCAAGTGCAATAGAGTGGTAAATAAATGATTTTGACTTCAGTTAGAGAATAAATACTTATGCAGAAATTAATAGTCTCTCTCAATTGAAAAATGACCATCACAGATCAATAAGAACGCCTACTACTACATAACCAAATAATTAATCTTCCCTTCCTTCAAGTGGATTGTATGGAACAGAGGAACTGCAACCCACTAAGAGATTTCTGTCTCAAAGACCTATTCCTGCTGTCAACATCAGGTGTACAGTGTTCCCTCGATTTTCGCGGGTTCGAACTTTGCTAAATGTCTATAGCACGGTTTTTCAAAAATATTAATTAAAAAATACTTCGCGGGTTTTTTCCCTATACCACGGTTTTTCCCGCCCAATGACGTCATGTTATCGCCAAATTTTCATCTGCCTTTAATAAATATTTTTTTTAATAAACTTTCATAAATAAACATGGTAAGTAATAATCTAAATGGTTGCTAAGGGAATGGAAAATTGCAATTTAGGGGTTTAAAGTGTTAAGGGAAGGCTTGTGATACTGTTCAAAGCCAAAAATAGTGTATTTACTTCCGCATCTCTACTTCGCGGAAATTTGACTTTCGCGGGCAGTCTCGGAACGCATCCCCCACGAAAATTGAGGGAACACTAACATCTCGCCGCTGCCAATTCAACTCTCCATGGCTAACTCATTACGGGCATTTTGCTGAAGGACAACAGTTGTACTAATATTGAAGAAATAGTGGAATAGAATGATTAAGGAATGATTAAGGAAAGAAGGATAGGATAGGATAGGATAGGATTCTTTATTGGCCAAGTGTGATTGGACACATAAGGAATGTGTGTCCAATCTTTTCTTTGGTGCATATACTGTCAGTGAAAATATACATTTGTCAAGAATCATGAGGTATAACACTTAATGATTGTAATAGGGTTCAAATAAGCAATCAGGAACAATCAATATTAATATAAATCGTAGGCAACAAGTTACAGTCATACAGTCATAAGTGGGAGGAAATGGGTGTTAGGAACTATGAGAATAACATGTAGAAAATACTTTATTTACTATATGTGATCCATGACTTGCCATTAAAGTCTAGAGAATTACAAAATCAATAAACAATTCCTCTTATCCCTACAAAGCATACATAAAACAAATATTTCATACTCCAGAGATAATTTTGTGTACCTATGTGTTTCATTACGCATATGCACTCTAGGTATGTGGGGGTTTCTAAAACAAAGGATTTAATGATTTGCTGGAAGTCCACCTACATATTCAATGACCTCTGTAAGCAAAAATCTTCGTCTAAAGCTTAATGTTCTTTAAAAACTTCAGTGAAAAGGAATGTTAAGAATCCATAGAGCTGGAAAATTTGGAAAAGGAAGTGTAATGCCTCTCATTTCTGGGCAAAAGAAAAATCTTTGGATACAACTGATATAAGATTAAATATGCTCCTCTAAACTTAGTGTAATTTATTAGCTTCTGGCTTTTACTAATTACAGGATATTGTATCATCCAATAACTTGGCTGATACCATACAGCCTTTCGATTCTTCGTCAATCTGTCTATCCATGGATATTAAATTTATTTATTTATTTATTTATTTATTTATTTATTTATTTATTTATTTATTTTGTCCAATACATAATGAAGGTTAATGAGATTAGCCATATAGAATATATATCAAAGAAAGGAAAGAAAGAAAGAAAGGATAGGAGTGAAGATATAAGAATAAAATGCAATAGTACATCGATGGAGGATAGAGGAAGAGGTATATGAGTGGAAGAAAAGAAATATGAGATATAAGAGAGACAATTGGACAGGGGACAGAAGGCACCCTGGTGCACTTATACACACCCCTTACTGACCTCTTAGAAATCTGGAGAGGTCAATCGTGGATGGTCTAAGGGAATGTGTGTGAAAATGTAGTGTGAAAAATTTATCATGAATAATTATTTCTATCCTATTCAGTGATATTCCCCTAATAAACCTATAATCCAAGGATTTATTGGTTTCACTAGCCAGTTAGGTCCAGTGGTTAGAAAGTGGGAGCCTGTGAGTTCAAGTCCTCCTTTAGACATAAAAGCCAAATGGGTGACTTTGAACTGGGCACTTTCAGTCCAAACCAGATCACCAGGGGAGCTCTTATTGTGGGGGAAATAGAAGAAGAAAGGTGTGTCAGATATGTTTGCCACCTTGAGTTATTTATAATAATAACAAAGGTGGGATACAAATAAATAAATGAATGCATAAATATATTTAGAAGTAACCATGTGCCATTTTTGCTTCTAGATAAGCAAACACGAAGAAATATAATGCACTGCTGTAATTTTGTTGTTCTTCCAAAACATCCAACATTTGCCTTATCTTATATATGTGATCAATCACATGTTATAATGATTCTTGTTAGATATTAACAAGATTGATAATCAATTATCTGAAAGTATTGCATTTGAATAGGGTCTTAGATTATTTTTTAAAGTCCTTAATAAATTATATGTTCTTGTTGGTCAGCCGGTAAGCCAAATTTTTTGATAGGATTTGATGTTTTTGCCTACCTTTGAAGTCATTATTACATCTGGTTTAGCCAGATGTTTTGACTGGTTTTGGCATTTCTGTCCATCTATCAAGTCCTTCCTAAGAACCTGGGAAAGACAGGTTTTTCCTGATGATGTTACAGGTATCCTCGCAGGATATAAGCTTTGTTATTGAATAATGTGGTAATAAATACAAATAGTATAGTATTGTTATGTGTTCTTTTATCTTCTATAATTGTTAAAATAATTCATAACTATGAAGGATTTACCATATTTGTGCCAACTACTAGAACCGAGCAAGGAAAAAGTTCTGGGGTAGTTCCTTCTACAGTAGAACTTAAATCTTTATCCCTTCCTTCAATTTTAGTCATCTTTACTAAGTAATCAACAAGGTACCCCATGCTTGTTCCTAAAAAACAGGAAGCAATAGGTAAAGCTAAGCAGAATCACATCAGATACATATACAATTAGCATAGGAGACTGTGTGCTCTCCCAACTTATCTTCCAACTTCTCTTCCCTCTCTATACCAATGACTGCATCTCTAACGATCCATCTGTTAAACTACAGTAATTGGTCTTATTCAAGACAATGATGAATCCGCATACAGATGGGAAGTTGAATAACTAACCTTGTGGTGTGAGCAGAACAATCTGGAACTTAATACACTCAAAACCGTAGAAATGGTGGTAGACTTTAGGAGAAACGCTTCCATACTTCCACCTCTCACAATATTAGACCAGAACAATCTGGAACTGAACACACTCAAAACCATAGAAATGGTAGTAGACTTTAGGATAAACCCTTCCATACAATATTCCACACAATATTGGACAATACAGGATCAATAGTAGAGACCTTCAAATTTCTAGGTTCTACCATATTGCAAGATCTAAAATGGACACTTGACATCAAAAACATAATCTAAAAAGCACAACAAAGAATGTTCTTTCTGTGCCAACTCAAAAATCTCAAACTGTCCAAGGAGCAGTCATCTGCACCTCTACGACTGTCTGCTTTGGTTCTGCAATCCAACAAAATAGACACGAACTTCAGAGGATAATTAGAACTGCAGGAAAAACAATTGCCACCAACCTGCCTTCCATTGAGGACCTGTATACTGCACGAGTCAAAAAGAGGGCTATGAAAATATTTAAAGACCCCTCACATCCTGGACACAGAGTGTTTCAACTCCTACCCTCAAAACAACGCTATAATCACTGCAAACCAGAACAACTAGATATAGGAACAGTTTTTCCCCCAGACGTCATCACTCTGCTAAACAAATAATTCCCCCAACACTATTGAACTATTCACTAAGTCTGCACTACTATTAATCTTCTCATCATTCCCATCACCTATATCCTCCCACTGATGACTGTATGACTGTAACTTGTTACTTGTATCCTTATGATTTACACTGTTCCTAATATGACTTCATTGTTTATTTGTACCCGGACTATCATTAAGCATTGTACCTTATGATTCTTGATGAATGTATCTTTTGTTTTATGTACACTGAGAACATGTGCCCTAAAGACAAATTCCTTGTGTGTCCAATCACACTTGGACAATAAAAAATTCTGTTCTATTCTAGAACTTAAATCTTTATCCCTTCCTCCAATTTTATCATCTTTACTAAATAATCAACAAGATACCACATGCTATTCCTCTTTATTAGGACATTAAATTTTATTTGGTTTAAGTATGGCTGCTAGTTTTAAATAGCTTGGCCAGGTTTTGTACCTTGAAATAGAGAATTCATCAAGGAAATGTTCACCACTATACATATTAGCAAGATTTGCAGATCAAGTGGCTGTTTAAACCTGCACATAGAATAGATGGTTGGAAACTTGAAAAACTATACTTCGAAATAAATAGATATCAGTCGGCTGCTGCCAAGACAAGATACTTTATGCTGACGCCAGCCCTTGTAAAATATTCAAGTGTATTTTAGGTATACAGGCCTGGGCTTTGTGTTAGGGCATAGCAACCCTCATTATAGTCTTAATGAGATTTCTCAAAGTTTAACATCTAGTCCTCAACTTACAACCTTTTTGTTTAGTGGCCATTCAAAGTTACAATGGCACTGAAAAAAGTGATTTATGACCGTTTTTCACCTTTATGACCATCGCAACATTCCCAAAGTCACATGACCAACATTTGGATGCTTGACAACTTACATGTATTTATGATGGTTGCAGTGTCTCAGTGTCAACTGACTCTTTTTGCAAACCAAGTCAAGGGGAAAACCAGATTTATTTAACAACTTCAGTAATTCACTTAACAACTGTGGCAAAAATGGCAGAAAATGAGGCAAAACTTATTTAACCACTGTCTTACTTAGCAACTAAAGTTTGAGACTCAGTTATAGTTGTATGTCAAGGGATCCTTACAAAGTAATGTCATAAATAAAAAAACAGTAAACATAGAAACATAGAAGACTGAGGGCAGAAAAAGACCTCATGGTCCATCTAGTCTGCCCTTATACTATTTTCTGTATTTTATCTTAGAATGGATCTATGTTTATCCCAGGCATGTTTAAATTCAGTTACTGTGGATTTACCAACCACGTCTGCTGGAAGTTTGTTCCAAGGATCTACTACTCTTTCATTAAAATAATATTTTCTCATGTTGCTTTTGATCTTTCCCCCAACTAACTTCAGATTGTGTCCCCTTGTTCTTGTGTTCACTTTCCTATTAAAAACACTTCCCTCCTGGACCTTATTTAACCCTTTAACATATTTAAATGTTTCAATCATGTCCCCCCTTTTCCTTCTGTCCTCCAGACTATACAGATTGAGTTCATTAAGTCTTTCCTGACACGTTTTATGCTTAAGACCTTCCACCATTCTTGTAGCCCGTCTTTGGACCCGTTCAATTTTGTCAATATTTTTTTGTAGGTGAGGTCTCCAGAACTGAACACAGTATTCCAAATGTGGAATATATATGTACTCATATATATTCTATGTAAGTAGAAACACAAGAAAGTTTTCAAGTCTTTTTTCTGTGTGGGCCAAACACACTGGTTGCTTCTTTCAATTTTTCTCCCAAGCCCTCCTCTGCTCCCCACCCTTTCCCCCTTTTCTCTCCAATTTCGGTTCCTCATTCCTGCCTGGATAAAGTTCTGCCTCCTTATGTTAGCTCAGACAAGTATTCAAGTGAACACAAGGGGATTTAGTTGGTCTAAAAATATAACATAAGGCAACTTGGGAGCTAAAATTTCAATACGGATTATTTCACCTAAAAGAAGCACAGGACCTGTTTCTCTCCTGAGTAACATTTCTGGCTGAGTCCTTCAAAACTGTTTTGCTCTGAGACAATGAAACCCATTTGACTAATAGCGGCATTTACTCTGGGAGTATTGCTCATCGCCCCAGTCTGTTTAAAATTGAAACTTCCATACAGAAACATGATTACAGTGAGAATATTATAAATAATTTATACGCAGAACTTTTTCTTAGTGCTTAGAGCACTAATCTCCTTTTATATGAAGATTATATGAAGATTAGGAAAAAAAACATATTCTGCCAATAACTGCTAGGTATCCTGGCCATTCCGACACTACCTATCTTCAGTGGCTGCGTAAGGCTGAACAGTCCATAACTACAGTGCAGGTGGACAGATTCTGCATAGCAGTCCTGGGGATTTGTCACAAACATGTGTCTTCTCCACTATAGTTAAGTTATATAACAATTGTGGCAAACCCTTTGCCCTGTTTAATCATTTCCCTTTTAGCATTGAACCTTCAATCGGCCACACAGATTATGGATTGCAACTATTGTATAGTCAGACCATGCTTAATTGACACTGGATTTTATTATAGATTTTATTGGGTGTTGGTCCCTGGTCTAAGACTGTAATAATAAATTTATTTATTGATTGATTGATTGATTGATTGAATTGATTAATAATTACAATGAGAACATTATAAAGATTTATATGCAGAACTTTTTTCTTAGAGCACAATATGTTAAGTTAGGACCTCAACCATAAGACTGCAAATCCCAATAAGGAATTAATGTACTTGAATTGTAATTACTACAAATCTATAGAGGTTAAATTGGGACTAAATCCTAGCGACTTTTCTATAGTTCAAGAATTGGACTGCTATGATTTTAGTGAAAGCTTAATGTCATTTGTCAAGCTTGTATTCCTTAAAACACTTCAATATTTCAAATCATAAAAGTTGCCATTCTACATTGGGTTCATGAAGGTTGTTTATAATGAGTTCAGCCATCCTAAGATATTATCCAATGAAGAGTTATAAATTCACTAATATTAAGTGTCTAGAAATAATCCCTCTACTTTGATAATGTTATCATGGTGTGTGAAAAAACAATTATATTTTATATGCCTGTACATTGTAGGGTACACTAAGGTCTAGAATAGGATAAATTTATTTCCTCTTTCTCAAACTTCCTAGAACAAGTTATCAGCAGAGCAATAATAAGTAAACACCTCTGGAAATAAAACTCAGCTCTCTTTTCTCATATCTCCAATGACCTACGCCAGGGTCCTCTTTGTGGACTTCAGTTCAGCATTCAATACCATCATACCGGACATTCTCTTAACCAAACTAAATCAGCTAGCGGTACCTGAACACACTTGTAAGTGGATCAAAAGCTTCCTAACAGACAGGAAGCAGCAGGTGAAGCTAGGAAAAATCACATCAGATATATGTACAATTAGCACAGGTGCCCCCCAAGGCTGTGTACTTTCACCACTTCTCTTCTCTTTATACACTAATGACTGCATCTCATACGATCCATCTGTTAAACTACTGAAGTTTGCAGATGATACAACAGTGATTGGACTCATTCGAGACAATGATGAATCTGCATACAGACGGGAAGTTGAACAACTATCCTTGTGGTGTGACCAGAACAATCTAGAACTGAACACACTCAAAACTGTAGAAATGGTGGTAGACTTTAAGAGAAACCCTTCCACCCTTCCACCTCTCACAATACTAGACAACACAGTATCAACTGTGGAGACCTTCAAATTTCTAGGTTCTATCATATCTCAAGACCTAAAATGGTCACCTAACATCAAAAACATCATAAAAAAAGCACAACAAAGAATGTTCTTTCTGCGCCAGCTCAGGAAGCTCAAACTGCCCAAGGAGCTGCTGATTCAGTTCTATAGAGGAATCATTGAGTCTGTCATCTGCACCTCTATAACTGTCTGGTTTGGTGCTGCAACCCAACAAGACCGACACAGACTTCAGAGGATAATCAGAATTGCAGAAAAAACAATTGCTGCCAATCTGCCTTCCATTGAGGACCTGTATACTGCACGAGTCAAAAAGAGGGCGGGTAAAATATTTACTGACCCCTCACATCCTGGACACAAATTGTTTCAACTCCTACCCTCAAAACGTCGCTACAGAGCACTGCACACCAAGACAACTAGACACAAGAACAGTTTTTTCCCGAACGCCATCACTCTACTAAACAAATAATTCCCTCAACACTGTCAGACTTTCTACTAAATCTGCACTTCTATTCTACTAGTTTTCCTCATCATTCCTATCACCCATTTCCTCCCATGTTGACTGTATGACTGTAACTTGTTGCGTATATCCTAAGATTTTTATTAATATTGCTTCTTCATTGCTTATTTGACCCTATGACAATCATTAAGTGTTGTACCACATGATTCTTGACAAATGTATATTTTATTTTATGTACGTTGAGAGCATATGCACCAAGACAAATTCCTTGTGTGTCCAATCACACTTGGCCAATAAAATTCTATTCTATTCTATTTTTTCCCCATCTGCAAAAGAAGTAAAACAGTGCTAAACTTCTATCTTGAGGAAGTTAGGTCTTAGGTCTTCTCTTGGAAACAAGAGTCAGAAGTAAGGACTGGGTTCATCTCTATGCTAAGCCAATGTGAGGTTTGTGTCTTAGCACATTTCATGAACTCAGCCAATTTTAACTTATTCAATAATCTATGAGTAATCGAATGAACCCAACCAGTGAAGCTCTCCCACTTTTGATGTCTCTCAGCTGCTTCTGTCCAGAGCATTATGTAGAGTTGTCTGTTGCAGGAACTATTGATTGATAGGGACAAACGTTCATAATTCATGCATTGTTCATAATTTCAGTACAGTATACCTTATCAATAGGCTATACCTGTTGAAATACTCTTGCTGACAATTATTCAAGATGCAGGAGCTTTGTGCCATTTTGGCTTCAAATGTCTGTTATTCTGGCCTAGGAATGGTAATACAGTGTTCCATTAATTTTCACGTGGATGCGTTCCAAGACCGCCCGCGAAAGTCGAATTTCCGCAAAGTAGAGATGCGGAAGTAAATACACTATTTTTGGCTATGGACAGTATCACAAGCCTTCCCTTAACACTTTAAACCCCTACATTACAATTTCCCATTCCCTTAGCAACCATTTAGATTATTACTCACCCTATTTATATATTAAAGTTTATTTAAAAAAATATTTATTAAAGGTGGAGGAACGTTTGGTGATAGCATATAATGTCATCGGGCGGGAAAAACCATGGTATAGAGAAAAAACCACAAAGTATTTTTTAATTAATAGCTGCCCCGAGTCTACGGAGAGGGGCGGCATACAAATCTAATAAATAATAATAATTATTATTAAAAAATACTTTGCGGATTATTATTATTATTATTATTATTATTATTATTTTGAAAAACCATGGTATAGACTTTTCGCAAAGTTTGAACCCGTGAAAATCAAGGGAACATTGTAATGCTTCAGCTTCAAATGATGTGTTTAAGAATATATAAGCCATAAATTGCAATGCTTGCTCTATGGAGAGCAAACATTGCAAGACAAAATACTCATGTACGATAAATAAGCAATAAATAAGAGTTGATTTATCATATTGTACTAATGTGGGCGCAGCAGTAGAGATGGTAGAAAGAATACATTTCTTGTCACCGTCATGTCATAATCTCTCCTTAACACCCTTGTAATCACTACCCTTCCAAATGGCATCAAATGGCTGAAGAAAATATTCCTCCTTTTCATTTTGAGAAGGTACATGGGATTGATTAGTGGTTGGAGACCTGGCTGAAAAACTCTACTGTATATATGCATTAGCTTAGCCGGCAATAAAAAGATGAAATAACATGGAATTTTTGCCATCTGTTGGATTCTTACAACCCTGGTTTGGTAGCTCTAGGAAAGACGTACACTGATTGACGTTCCTATGGATCATTCTCACAATTTCCTTGGCAAATGTTGGGAACCTAGGTTTTCAAAGAACATGGAACCAAAAAATGAGCTGGATGCACACACAAAGGAAAGCTTCAAAAAACCCACTGAAATCAAACCTTTAGTACAGTGTTTCCCAACCTTGGGCACTTGAAGATATTTGGACTTCAACTCCCAGAATTCCCCAGCCAGCAAAGGCTGGGGAATTCTGGGAGTTGAAGTCCAGACATCTTTAAGTGGCCAAGGTTGGGAAACACTGTTTTA
Source organism: Erythrolamprus reginae (assembly GCF_031021105.1). Lineage (NCBI taxonomy): Eukaryota > Metazoa > Chordata > Lepidosauria > Squamata > Dipsadidae > Erythrolamprus > Erythrolamprus reginae. Next base: position 59,396,019 of record NC_091952.1, on the reverse strand, counting down.
GTGTAATATAGTGTGGTTGATGGGTGTATTACTGAGGAGACTCTGAAGCTGTTCCAACATAACTTTAATAATTCAGTAACTGCGAACTGCATGGTCTCACTGAAACTCCCTCTGTCACTGTTTGACAGCTCTCTTTTATATTCAGGTGCCACCCGGATCAGCCAATCATGGACTTCCATTGTTGCCATTCTTGGAGTGGCCCTCTAGTGGCCTTTCCGTACATTACATTTACCAGAGACAAATTTATACCTGCACATTCATATCAGATTCGGAGGAGGGTTTCAGCAGATTCTGACTAGCTCTGAAGAACTGGGTTGCATTGGCTGCCAATCGGTTTCCAGACGCAATTCAAAGTGTTGGTTATGACCATGGCATCGGGCCAGAATACTTGTGGAACTGCCTTCTGCCGCATGAGTCCCAGTGACCAGTTAGGTCCCAAAGAGTCATCCTTATCCAGATCCCGTCAACTAGACAATATCATTCGGTAGGGCCCAAGGGAAAAGCCTTCTCTGTGGGGGGCCCAGCCCTCTGGAATAAGCTTCTCCTGGAGATTCGCACTGCTCCCACCCTCCTCGCCTTCCGCAAGAGTCTTAAGACTCACCTATGCCACCAGGCTTGGGGCCACTAGATTAGATTAGATTAGATTTATTGGATTTATATGCCACCCCCTCCGCAAACTCAGGGCGGCTCAAAACAAAGTAAAAACAATACATAATAGCAAATCCAATACCCACCAATCCAATTACAATTTTAAGCTAAAAATTCATAAAAAAACTACCCCAGAATATTAAAAAACAAGCACACAATCAATCTAACACCAAAACAACATGGGCAAGGGGGAGATGTTTCAGTCCCCCCATGCCTGACGGCAGAGGTGAGTTTGCGAAAGGCAAGGAGCCCCCAGGCTGACAAATGTGTTGACAGCAAGTTGATTGAATGGGAATGGCTGTCTTTTTATGGATTTGGGGGTTTCAGATTATACATTTAAATTAATTGGATTTAGGATGTTATATATTGTTCCATTATATGTTGTAAGCCGCTCCAAGTCCTTGGAAAGGGGTGACATAGAAGTTAGATAGATAGATAGATAGATAGATAGATAGATAGATAGATAGATAGATAGATAGATAGATAGATAGATATTTTGAGTAGTTTGGAGAACTGATAAATTCACCTCTGATTGGCCCCACCCTCTCTATTCCCAGCCTCCTGAGTCCCAGCTGATTGAGAGGAAATGGGATTTTGCAGTAAACTTCCCCTGAAGTAGGGTGGGAATGGTAACATTCCCCTATCATGCCCACCAAGCCACTCCCACCAATCCACACCACACCCACCAAGCCACAGAACCAGTAGTAAAAATTTTTTAAATGTCAACACTGATCGGATTCCATTTTCCAGAATTATTAAATATGCTGTTATCTTATACAGATGTAACCCAACTTTTAAATTCCGCAGAAGTCTAATGCCAAATTTGAATGTCAGGCATATTAATCATGATATTTGGTTAAGAAAAGAAATATGCAAGAAAGTGAAATGAATATTTGAAGCAGAGGTGGGTTTCTACTGATTCTAACTAGTTCTTTACAATAGTTAGTATTTCAGCGATGACATTATGGATCCAGTTATATCAGTGTATCCTTGGCTATCGCTATCTTGGATTTTGCTTCTGCACATGTGCAGAAGCTATTTTTAAATTTCTGCAGGTATATGTGCATGCACACAGCGTGACCTTGAGCGAACCCACAGCAAAAAGATCCAGAACCCACCCCAGATTTGAGATTTCCTGCTTTTTTATTGACTGGTGATGGTAGATGGGATAATGCTGCTCATGCAACCTATGGAATATCAAATTGAAATCCATTAGTAGTTTCCATTCTACCAGGTAACAACCAAGAGAAGAGGAAAGTGGTAACAACCATTTCAATGTTCTGAATATTTACTATGAGAGCGTAAGAAGGAATAATCTTTTAACAATTAGTAAGTCTCTAAATAATGTTTGTTTCTGTTCTATAATCCTGCATTGTTTATGTTTATGTTTATTTAGATTTGTATGCCGCCCCTCTCCGCAGACTCATAACACTTAACCTTAAATCCACTGCATCCCATGATATTAAAAGTTATTCAAAAGTAAATTATTAGAAAGCAAGTTCATTGCTCATGACACACAGTCCAGCATCTTATAGTGGTCAGTCACATAGAAACATCCAGGAAGCCCATAAAGTAGAGTTCAGAGATAATCATTTTCCACTGGCTCAGAAGCATAGCATTATTCTATTTGGCAACTATATATAGCCACGAGCTGTAGACATGTATAACAGGAGTGGGGTTTTTTAGTAAGCAGTCATCACTTCATCATCATATATTCACTATTCATTATGCATGTTTTGAAGAAACAGAAAAGAGTCCTATATTTATGGGTCAAATAATTATGGCTTTGAGATCACTTTCTTCCATCTCATCTTCACATCGATGCTATAAAGATACCATTAAGATTTCTAATCTATGCTTGAATATAATAGAAGGATGTGGAGCTGAGGATCTTACAAAGAAGCCACCTTAAATCTGGTATTCTTGAGATGTATAATGGAGTGTATGGTCCAAAATCTGAAACAGACTTCGACTATGTTAACACAGAGGTTTGAACAATGGCGTTCCAACACCTCTCAAGGACATAAGGGCAGGAAGGACAACATTACAGGTATGATATTCCCTGCATTTTTCTTTTTCTGGGATTTCTGTTATTTCATATCAAGCTTCCCTGTAACATCAGGTGATACAGATAATTAATTATATTTACAGGAGAACAAATGTGCACCTATTTCCTCTTGTCCCTCTGGAAACAATTAATCAGACTTCTGCTTTCATTGATTAACCAAACAAGTATGATTTCTGGGCACTGAGATAAGTTTGTAATATTAATGATACTTATCACTAATGAAAAATTACTGACACTCTTGCACTCCTCGTGTGAAAAAAAAAGTGCCCATATATCTAAATTATTTTCCCATGGCTAAATGTAAATCTTTTTCCCTTCCCGATTTACCTTTCTGTTTATGTTTCCAATTCTTCTCCTTCCCCTGCTCTTTCTCAGCAGTTGGATATCAAAACAACAGAGTATTGCTGTGATCATGTCTTCCAATATTTGTAGGACAAGTAGTGCTGATTGGAGTGTAGCTTTTCTCCAATATCAAGGACCGCCTTCTGCTGCACGAATCCCAGCGACCAGTTAGGTCCCACAGAGATGGGTCTTCTCCGGGTCCCGTCAACTAAACAATGCCACTTTGCGGGACCCAGGGGAAGAGCCTTCTCTGTGGTGGCCCCGGCCCTCTGGAACCAACTCCCCCCCGAAATTAGAATTGCCCCCACCCTCCTTGCCTTTCATAAGCTACTTAAAACCCACCTCTGCCGCCAGGCATGGGGGAATTGAGATACTCTTTCCCCCTAGGCTTTTACAATTTTATGCATGGTATTTCTGTATGTTTGTTTGGTTTTTATATTAATGGGGTTTTAATCGTTTTCAGTATTGGATTATTATTGTATGCTGTCTTATTATTGCTGTTAGCCGCCCCGAGTCTCCGGAGAGGGGCGGCATACAAATCTAATAAATAAATAAATATTAGAATCTGAGTGCACAGAATCACTGTGAAGTCATTATACAGTCTGGATTATCTGCTAATTCTCACCACTCACTAACTATTAACCTGTGATGCTCACTTCTATGCACCCACCCAGCCAATCTTCACCAAAATCCAGCTTTAGGTATGTAACCTCCCTTGTGTTACTACCTGAAGAACTGCCACTGTGTGGAAAGTGAACAGATTACTGCATTCCACTTTTCTATTTCTCTTAGGAAAATGCTAGTATAATCATTCTGTAGTAAAAAGCAGAGGTAAGTAAAAGGGCAGCCCCGTAAATGCTTTTGTTACCGGAATCTCCACCACCTCCTAACATCAGTGCTAGTGTACAGTCTATGACATTAGCTCTCCCAGCAGGAGCTGGAATCTAGTCATAGTACAATTATTAGTACTATTAGTAAAATTATTTTTTAAAGGACCATGACAGGTATGCAAACAGGGACGATATGTTTTTATTTTGGAACTCTATTCTAATGAGCTCATTTAAAACTGCAGCCTTGGGTGACTTGTATGCTGCACATCTATGTGTATAATTCTGTACCAGTGTGGAGGTGGGGGAACTGAGGCTGCTCAATTTCAGTCTCTTCACTTAATCCAGGATGTTCAGAATCAATTGCCACTGTTGAGGAAGTCTTTCCTTTGCTTTCATTCTACCTCTTTTATCTCATTCTTTTCTAAAATAAAACCAAGAAGCAAGAAAGGAAGTGCTTTCCCCTGGACGTCCCATCTTCAAAGCCCGACTTGTGGGATGGCACAATGAGCCCCATTGTCCTTGACTGATGCAGATTGGCCATCAAGAAGACAGATAGACTGGCAGGAGACACTGTCCGGTCCATCAGGAAACCATAGAACAGGTCAACAAAAGCAATTCCTCCATTGGCAACCCTTCCAAAAGTCCCAACTTTGGAAACAGAGTGATGTTGGGGTGGGGGGAGAGCCCACGGGACTCTGAATGTAATGTATTGTCTAGGAATGGCCACCTAGGTCAAAGGGATCAAACAACCTGATTCTAAAGGGAGAGGAGACATGTAGAGAAGTTGGGGGTGGAGGGAGCTGTCCTTCTAGTGCCTTCTTATCTCCTTTTCCTATCCCCTGGGCTTTACCTGGATAGAGCATTTAGCAACTGCTTTGCTAGCAAGCCAATCAGGCTCCAAGCTCTGCCCTCTGTCCCCTTGACTGGTGTGAGTTATAAATGACTCGCCGGGCTTTTGAAGCACAGAGCTCCTCGGTTGCAACTCCTTGGAGCAGGCAGCTCTCTGTTCCTGTCACTTTGTGCAGCTCCCTCACCTGCCAGGATCAGCCCATTGCGGCTCTCCTCCTGAGCGAAGGTAAGCCCTGCTCCAGCACAATTGTGTTCTTTGTTCAGTTCGGGCATAAGGAGGGAGGCGAGGGAGACTTGCTTGCCAAACCATTGGGTGTGAATTTCAATATTATAAGACCTAAGGAGTCTCTTTTTTAAAATATATATCTGTGTGTGTGTGTTTCCTTCTTTTTGTGCAAAGCAAATTTACCAAGGAATTAGTTGGTAATGATTTATGAAGGAAAATATGACAGGATGTATGTGAATTCATTATTATCAATAGTATCAAAGCCCTAGTGCTCCATGTTCAGACAAATTTGCACTGAGTTTACTAAAAAAAAAAAAAAAATTGCTGGATAGCGGAGTAAATAGTCCAGAATTATGCAGTGTAGCCTCAGTTCAAACTTCAGCCAATGGATCTTTTTAATCAGATTTTAATACCCAGCAAATTGAAGAGAGGATCCAAAGAACTTATAGACTAAATACTGAAGAAGAGGAGATTGTCAGAAAATTTTGCAAGAAAAAAGAAGTAATTGCATACAGGCAAAGATATATGAACAAAAGAAGGATAATGATCAGGTCCTGCTATCCCTCAAAGTGTTGCACTACAGTTTACATCTGGAGCAGCCAGCAAGCTCAGGAATGAGAATTACAATTCAACAAACCTAGTAAGCATCAAATAAGGAAGATAAAAAAATAGTTAAGTTTCTTTTTTTTTTCTTGTGAAACCCCCCCCACAAATTTTTACCTAACTCAAGGAGAGTAATGAAAAGTCATGAAAAACAGTGTTATGGTGGTAGCTTGTGCCAGACTGACATTTTAAATGTCAGGATGCTATTGTCTTATTTGCTTCTATCCAACAGTAAAGAATTTGACATTTGAAAGAAAAAGTTCAGTTTCTGGGGTCTAAACTTGCAAAAGAAGTTACAGGAGGGGAATCAGGTGTGGTTATGTCCTTTTTCCCTAGGTTTCTGGGCCAGTCTTCCCAAAATCACTCACATTGTTTCAGATCAAGGAAAGGATGCATATCACTAACATGAGACCTATTCACACATACAAACAGAGAGGGGGGAGAGGGAGAGGGAGAGAGAACCTGTATCCAATTATTTGTGTTCGCTTGAACCTAGAAACACAGAAAAAGAAACTGAATCTCATTTTTTTGTGTTCTCCTGAACCTTCCTTTGAACAATTATAGCAACTGCAAGAACAGAGATGAAAAAGAGAAACTATAGAACTCTTTTCCATACACAGAGAAGTATGAATACTGTGGCTCCAATCTGGATTGTGGTGCAAGAGAAAGGAGAACCCTCCTCACATTTATTATCTCTCACCCTCCCTCACCCTCCCTCTCACCCTCCCTCTCTCTCTCCCTCCCTCTCCCCTTCCCTCCCTCTCCTCCCCCCCCTCTCTCCCCCTCTCTCTTCTTCCCTCTCCATCTCTCTCCTTCCCTCCCTCCCCCTCCCTCTCTCTCTCTCCCCCTCCATCTCTCTCTCCCTCCTTCTCTCCTTCCCTCCTTCCCTACTTCTCACTCTCACTCCCTCTCCATCTCTCTCCCTCCTTCTTTCTCTCTCTTCCTCCCTCTCCCTCTCTCCTTCCCTCCCTCCCCCTCCCTCTCTCTCTCCCCCTCTCTCTTCTTCCCTCTCCATCTCTCTCCTTCCCTCCCTCCCCCTCCCTCTCTCTCTCCCCTTCCCTCTCTCTCTCCCTCCTTCTCTCCTTCCCTCCTTCCCTACCTCTCACTCTCACTCCCTCTCCATCTCTCTCCCTCCTTCTTTCTCTCTCTTCCTCCCTCTCTCCTTCCCTCCCTCCCTCTCTCTCCCCCTCTCTCTTCTTCCCTCTCCATCTCTCTCCTTCCCTCCCTCCCCCTCCCTCTCTCTCTCTCTCCCCTCCCTCTCTCTCTCCCTCCTTCTCTCCTTCCCTCCTTCCCTACCTCTCCCTCTCACTCTCACTCCCTCTCCATCTCTCTCCCTCCTTCTTTCTCTCTCTTCCTCCCTCTCCCTCTCTCCTTCCCTCCCTCCCTCTCCCTTTCACTTGCTCTCCATCTCTCTCCCTCCCTCTTTCTCTCTCTCCCTCTCTCCCTCTCCCTCCCCCCCCCTCTCTCTCTCTCTCTCACACACACACACACTTCTTTGCCTGTGTAGGAAAAAAATATCAGAAAAAATATAATCTTTGCACAAACTATGAGATGTACACCACAAATACTATCAAGTGTATAGGTACAATTTAATTTGATTCATCCTGGGCTAATATTCGCTGATGGATTTGGGTGACTGTTATTGAAACAGCTGTCCAGATCATAACTTTTTCAACTTACACTTCTTGGTCTGATAAGCAAAAGTCAGATTTGTGCTGTGACATCACCAAGGGACCATTAATCATGTAAAGAGAAGGGTTTAAATAAACATAATCTGAAGCCATACTGAAGCACTTACATTTTGCAATTTAAATCTCTAATAATACGTACTTTATGACAGTGTATTTCCCCCCCTATTTGGAAAAACAGGCTCCACTAAATTAAATTGAGCCTTGAAAACTGGTGATACTAAATTAATTGAGCTTTGAGAACAGGTTCTACTAAACTAATTGAAAAATTGTGTTAAGCTTATGTTAAGCTAACTTAAAAATTTACAGAAAGTGGAAAAAGAAAGGCCATAATAACTGTTTAAAATTCACTCTCACGCTTACATACAAAAGTAAATTCCACTAATCTCGGAGGGTAGTTTTATGTTTAGTGTACAACATGTAGGCCATGTGCTACTTTATATTTTTAAACAAACATTAAAATATTTGTGGCTTACAATTGCTAGAAAGATAAATATTTTAAAACCTTTTCATTAATTAAAGAATGAAAGAAAGCATTTACACAGAGTGATACCATTAGACTTTATACCCAGCAAGGCACATTCACATGTATTGCCTACGTGCTTAATAAGCTTTTCACAGAATGGAAAGATACTTTAAGGAAAATGTAGTGTGATGCTATAGATTCTGGGCTTTATAGTCCAACAGTTCCAGAGAGCCCTGGAAATTGAAAAGCTGCCTCGGGGATCAGTTCCCAAAGGAAAAAACTTTCCTACTTTCAAAAGCCTTCACTTCTGGAGGGACAATGAAGGTGATATGGAAATATTTGTTCTTTTCAGTGCCTGGTTCTCTATCAGAACCTGAGGAGGGAAAGAGGGTGTGCCTTGGAGAGCTTTCTACAGGCACCTGGCTGAAAGTATTCTCAGGTTCTATTTAAATACTACAGCCTGCAAACTTTCTAATGTTATAATACTTTACATTGGGCATTCATTTTTCAAAGGGGTATTAACAGTGTATATAGCAAATAAAACTTATGGCTGACCCACTGCACTTAGTAGGTGGTCCTCAATGGAATTACATCTACATTGAGGGAAGTGTGCAATGGGGTACCCCCAAGGTTCTGTCTCAGGCCCCATGTTTTTCATCATCATCATCAATGTTCTAGATGAGGGGATAGAAAGGGAACTCATCTAAATTTGCTGATAACACCAAGCTAGGAGGAACGAGTAACACTTCAAATGATAGACTCAAGATTCAGAAAGACCTTGAAAGACTTCAATACCGAGCCCTATTCAACAAAAATACAATTCAGAAGTGAGAAAATTTAAGGCCTATACTTAGGCAAGGAAAACAAAATGCAGATATGAAATGACCTGGCTCAATAGTAGCAATTATGACAGAGATCTGGGTATCCTGATAGACCACCACTTAAGCAGTGTGCTGCAGCTGCCAAAAAATCTCCGGGACCCGCCTTCTGCCGCACGAATCCCAGCGACCAGTTAGGTCCCACAGAGTGGGCCTTCTCTGAGTCCCGTCAACTAAACAATGTCATTTGGTGGGACCCAGGGGAAGAGCCTTCTTTGTAGCGGCCCCGGCCTTCTAGAACCAACTCCCCACAGAGATTAGAATTGCCCCCACCCTCCTCGCCTTTCATAAGCTCCTTAAAAACTCAGCTCTGCCGTCAGGCATGGGGGAAACTGAGATATTCTTTCCCCCTAAGCCTCTACAATTTATGCATGGTATGTTTGTATGTATGTTTGGTTTTATAAATAAGGGTTTTTTTAGTTGTTTTAGTATTGGATTGTTACATGCTGTTTTTATCACTGTTGTTAACCGCCCCCGAGTCCACAGAGAGGGGCGGCATACAAATCCAATAAATAAATAAATAAATAAATGAATGAATGAATGAATGAACGAACGAACGAACAAACAAACAAACAAACAAACAAACAAACAAAATAAATAAACAAACAAAATAAATAAACAAACAAAATAAATAAACAAACTAAATAAATAAACAAACTAAATAAATAAATAAATAAATAAAGTCATGGGTTGCATCAACAGATGGGTAATTTCAAGATCACATGAAGTTGTTTTTATTTGTTGCAAGCCACCCAGAGTCCTTGAGGAGTTGGGTGGCATATTAATTAGATGAATGAATGAATGAATGAATGAATGAATGAATGAATGAATAAATAAATAAATAAATAAATAAATTTAAAAAGTGATAGTACTGCTTTATGCTATGCTGGTGAGACCACACTTGGAATACCACATACAATTATGATCACCATGCTATAAAAACGAAGTCGAGATGCTAGAAAGAGAGCAAAGAACAACATAAATGATAAGGAGTCTGGAAGCTAAACTACATGATGAATGATTGAGGAAACTAGGCATGTCTAACCCTACAAAGAGGAGGACTAGGGGAGATATGATAGTAATCTTCAGGTACTTGAGGGCTATAACAGAAAAGAAGAATTCAATTTATGCTCTAAAGCATTTGACAACAGGACAAGAAATAACAGGTGGTATATCATTAAAGAGAGAACCAACCTAGAACTAAGGACAATTTTCCTATCAGTGAGAACAATTGATCAGTGGAATGCCTTGCTTTCAGAAGTTGTGGGGTGCTCCATCACTGGAGGTTTTCAAGAAAAGACTGGACAGCTATTTCTCCAGAATAGTCTCCTGCTACAGTCAGGAGACTGTAGTGGAAAACTCCAAGGCCCCTTCAATCTTATTACTCTATGTTCCATTTAGTAAACTATAATAACAAGTTCAGGAAAAAATGTCTATTTTGCCTCCTTCGTTTCAGCTTGTAGTCCTACATACTCAACAAGAAAAAAAACAAATGGGAATCTTTTGGTTGCAAATAATATTTGTGCTCTAATAGTGGCAATTCTAATCTCTGGGGGGAGTTGGTTCCAGAGGGCCGGGGTCGCCACAGAGAAGGCTCTTCCCCTGGGTTCCGCCAAGCGGCATTGTTTTAGTTGACGGGACCCAGAGAAGACCCACTCTGTGGGACCTAACCGGTCGCTGGGATTCATGCTTCAATCCCAACATGTTGGATTTTAAAAAGAAAGTTTCATGTCCACAAAGAAGATATAACCTAAATCATTGTTTTTCTAACTTGGCAAATGCATACATTTCAAATCTTAGAACTTTCCAGCCAGCCTGCTGGCTAGAAAATTCTGGGAGTTGAAATCCACATATCTTAAGTTGACAAGTTAGAAAAACACTGATACAAATGGAACTATAAATAGGACTTGGATTTTATCTAGATCAGGACCATGTTGCCCAGTGCTGACCCAGACTTCAACTGTTTAACTAAACCTGAAATGAAAAGAAAAGAAGATAAAACAATATAGAAGGAAAAAGAAGATGAGACAAAAAAAATTGAGCCCAATCAAGTTTTTTAAAAGAACAGAAAAGAACAGATGGACAATTTCATCTGGTGGAAGAAATGTCTCCCTTTTTCTCTCCCCACCCCCTTTTCTGTTGTTGTTAGTTTCAAAGTCATGTCTGATCCATCTTGATCACATAGAAAAATGTTTCTCCAGGCATTGCTATTTGCTAGCATCCTCTGGAGTCCATTTAAGCTCATGCGTACTGTTCAGTGACTCCATCCAGCCACCTCATTCTCTGTCATCCTCCTTTTGCCCTCAATCTTTCCCAGCATTAGGCCTTCTTTCTTGTGAGTCCTTCCTTTTCATTTGGTGGCCAAAGTATTCCAGTATCATCTTCAGAATCTGGCCTTCTAAAGAGCAGTCAAGGTTGATCTCCTCTAGGACTGACCAGTTTGGTCACCTTGCAGCCTAAGGGACTCGCTGGAGTGTTCTCCAGCACCATAGTTCAAAGGCAGGGGTGGACTACTGCCCGGATGGGAGGAAACACAGTGGGGTAGCAAAAATGGAGCACCACCCCAAAGCACCCAATTTGCACTGAAAGATGTTGAAAAAAAATACAGGGCATCCTGCATAAGCCACGCCCACAGTATGGTAGTAAAAATTTTGGTAGCCTTTCACTGTTCAAAGGCCTCAGTCCTTTGGCACTCAGCCTTTCTAATGGTCCAACACAGCCATACATTGCAACTGGAAAAAACCACAGTCTTATTGTATGCTGTCTAGATTTGCCATAGCTTTCCTCCCCAGGAGCAAGCATCTTTTAATTTTTTGGCTGCAGTCCCCATCTACGGTGATCTTGCAGCCCAAGGAAAATAAAATCACTGCCTCCATTTCTTCCCCATCTATTTGCCAAGAATTGAGAGTGCTGAATGCCATGATCTTAGTTTTATTAATGTGAGTTTCAAGACACCTTTTGCTCTCTCATCCTTTACCAAGGGGCTCTTCAGTTCCTCTTCATCTTCTGCCATTAGAGTGGTATCATCTGCATATCTGAGGTCGTTGATATTTCTACCTGCAATCTTAATTCCAACTTTTGATTTATCCAGCCCCGCCTTTCTCATGATGGGCTCCTGCGTATACTGTAAGTTAAATAGGCAGGGTGACAGTATATAGCAGCGGTCCCCAAACTATGGCCCACAGGCCACATGCGGCCTGCTGAGGCCATTTATCCGGCCCGCGGGTGACTGACAGGAGCACATCTAATTTTCCGTGAATAAAATGCGGTATTTTGTTAGTAACTAATATCAATCAACAAAAAAGTTGCAAAAGTTTTTTTTTCTAATTTTGTCATCCAGTTACATTCATTTTCTTTTAATTAAATTCCCTCCTCAAAAAAGTACAACACTAATTATATTTCTAACTTATTAGCCATTATGCCAAAGTGCTTCCTTCTTTCTTTATACATTTTTCTATAAACCAAGAAAACCTTGTATAGCCAATCAGATGTTAACAAAAGAAAATTAAAAACAAAACATAAACATCTCCCCCTCTAAATAGTACGTTCCCATTTTGTTTTTTACTTCAAAATAAGGTATGTGCAGTGTGCATAGGGATTTGTTCATAGTTTTTTTTAATAGTCCGGCCCTCCAACAGTCCGAGGGACAGTGAACTGGCCCCTGTGTAAAAAGTTTGGGGACCCCTGGTATATAGCCTTGCCAGACTCCTTCTCAATTTTGAACCAATCAGTGATTCCATACCCAGTTCTCACTGTTGCTTCTTGACCCACATCTAGGTTTCTCAAGAGACAAATAAGATGGTCTGGTTCTCTCATCTCTTTAAACATCTCTTTAGGAACTTGCCACAATTTGTTGTGATCCACACAATCAAAGGCTTTAGCATAATCAATGAAACAGAAGTAGATGTTTTTTTCTGAAACTTTCTAGCCTTCTACATAATCCAGCATACGTTGGCAATTTGATCTCTAGTTCCCCTGCCTTTCCAAATCCTGCCTGTACTTCTGGTAGTTCTTGATCCACACACTGCTAGAGCCTAGCTTATAGGAGTTTGAGCATAATTTTACTACCATGTGAAATGAGTGCAAATGGTGCAATAGTTTGAACATTCTTTGGCATTGCCTTTTTTTGGAATTGGAATGTAAATTGACATTTTCCAATCCTGCGGCCACTGCAGTGATGGGCTATAAGAATTTTTACTGCCATACTGTGGGTGTGGTTTATTTTGTGGCTTGAGGGTCATGTGACCGGGTAGGAGTGGCTTGCCGACCATGTGATCAGGTGGGAGTGGCTTGACAATTTTGTGAGCAGGGGAGGCTTAAAAGTCATGTAACTGGGTGGGAGTGGACCCAAGGTAAGTTTTCAAATAGGTGCTTGGATAACTTATTTGTTGGGGAGCACAGTAACATTTTAAGGTTTTGTACGGAACCCCCAAGGTTCAATATGATAACAGGTTAGGCAAGTAGCTCAATTTTCTGTAATTACCATAAAAGTTTAGTTCTAGATAAAGATTAAAATGATTAAAGCATTTATGGGTAAAACATACTATCCAATTATTTCCTATATTAAAAGTAATTAAGGATCATACTAAGGTCTAGAGAAGGAAGGACAATAAAAACATCTATTAAGTGTTCAATAAATAGTGCATAATCTTACTATCCCCCACTGCATTCCCTGCCCCGTGGGAGAAGCATCCCATTACTGGGCCACTGGTTAGTTTTCCAAATTTGCTGGCAAATTGAGTATAGCACTTTTACTGCATGATCTTTTAAGTTTTTGAATAGCTCAGTTGGAATACTGTCACCTCCACTAGCTTTAAATCTTGTTTAACTTCACATTCTAGGATTTATTTATTTTTATTTATTTATTGGATTTGTATGCTGCCCCTCTCCGCAGACTCGGGGCGGCTAACAACAATTATAAAAAACAGCATGTAACAATCCAATTTAATAAAACAACTAAAAACCCTTATTATAAAAACCAAACATACACACAAACATACCATACATAACTTGTAATGGCCTAGGGGAAGGAATATCCTAACTCCCCCATGCCTGGCGACAAAGTGGGTCCTTGAGTAATTTTCAAAAGACAATGAGGGTGGGGGCCGTTCTAATCTCTGGGGGAATTGATTCCAGAGGGCCGGGGGCCGCCACAGAGAAGGCTCTTCCCTGGGGCCCGCCAAACGACATTGTTTGGTCGATGGGACCCAGAGAAGGCCAACTCTGTGGGACCTTATCGGCCACTGGGATTCATGCGGTAGAAGGATGTCTGGCTCAAGGTCAGTGACCACCCTATCGTGATTATTAGAGACATTAAGCTTGTCCTTGTATAGGAACATCATATACACTTCCAGATATTTGGGGCTACACTAAACTCAGGCATGGTGTCCAATACGAAGTGATCATGGAAGTTGTAGTCCAATAGCTGGAGGGCATCCAGCTAATTGTATTTTTACTGCCAGGAAGCAAATCATAGTTTCCCACCTCTGGGGCCAAAATAATTTGACTGGTCTAAATTTAATTCATTTTGACTCTGGCAAAATATGTTCTGGTTTTATGCCTTACACCTATGTCTATTTGCTTAAACTTCATTTCCTGCCTTGGACTCAAGATGGAAGGGGAAAAAAGGTGCACATCCATTTTAATTCAATTGCTCCAGGTGTGTGTGTGTGTGTGTGTGTGTGTGTGTGTGTGTGTGTGTTAGTAGTTGCCAGGTGTCTGGAATCCTCATTCTGGCTGCCAAGCCCATCGTTAGTTTGAATTGAAACTCATGTGAAGTGGTACATCAAACATTGGCACAGACTCAGCAAGTGTGAAAGCGCTGAACCTATGAATGACTCCTGGCTATTTTATTTTTTACACTTTAAAAGACCATCTGCTTGTTTAAAAAAAATCATCTATAAATGCTCCAAATATTTAATGTAAGCTAAGAAAAACATTGACATTTGGCTTAACTAGTGGAGGCTCAAGAGGGCTGGTTAGAACCAGAGAGCTATATGCTGACATCCTGAATTTAAGAACATTTTAAAACTGTGAACAGAAAGGAAAATGAATATACATTTGCTTTCAACATCTATTATATACTGCTCAACAAAATAAAGGGAACACTCAAAAGAACACATCCTAGATCTGAATGAATGAAATATTCTCACCGAATACTTTGTTCTGTACAAAGTTGAATGTGCACAACAGCATGTGAAATTGATGGTGAATCATTGTTGTTTCCTAAATGGACAGTTTGATTTCACAGAAGTTTGATTTACTTGGAGTTATATTGTGTTGTTTAAGTGTGTCCTGTGTCCTTTATTTTTTTTTGAGTAGTGTACTTGCTACTCTGTGTGTGTGTTTTTGTGTGTGTGTTTGTATGCATGCACAGCAAGGTTGAAATGCTCCCCGTTTTCTCTTGCCTATCAGTCATCGGAGAGCCGGTCGTGAAGGGAGCACGAGGCTCCACCCACCTACCGGGACGCAACCATTCAGGTTCCTTTAACCTCCGTGCATGCATAGAACGCTTTGCACATGCCCAGAGGGTAAAAGAATCCAAATGCTGGTGTCTGGGCGGTTGGGCAGATCCTCGCGTTCCCTCATGACCGGCTTTCTGACGACCAACAGGCAACAAGCGAACCAGGAACATTTCACCCCGATGCATAGTGTGTATAAATAATGGTTGCTACTATTTTAAATCAGTAGTTTAGATTCTTTTAATGCTGCCTTGTGGATCCCACCCATAGTCCTTCTCCCTGCACTTCATTTCTCCACTCAGTAATTCTCAGCAGCAAAGGACTGGCACTACCGGTGAGCTCCTGGCAGCGGGCTCAAGCGTCCATGGGGGCCTTCAGCGCATGTGCCCATGCCCCACGCAATATTCCGCTTCTGCGCATGGGCCTGAAGCCAAATCTCATGCAAAGAGTCCTCGCGTGCGCAAGATTTCAGCAATTTTCACCTTCTTGGTTTCCGCACATGTGCGGGAGCAAAAAATTGGTGAAAGTTGCAGGAAATCTCACTCACCGCGATCATTCTCAGATGAGATTTGGCTTTGGGCACATGTGCAGAAGCTGACACTCATGCGGGTGCCTGCAGGCATGCCTTGGGGACGCATAATTGCATGCGCATCCTGATTTTTCCTACTGGGACGGAGCACCTGACTGTTCTGGCTGCTGCCCCATCACTGAGGCTGCTCCAAAACATTATAGGCCTCCGAGGAGGAAAGAGTGTGAAACAAGAAAGTGGCCAATTCAAAATCACTCATTGAAGTGCGTGACTGGATGGAATTGAAATCCAACCTAAAGTCACCTTTCCACCCAACCAATAATGGGTGGAATAATAACCAATAATC